>NC_135883.1:96022063-96622063 GCF_964194155.1 Cetorhinus maximus
AGAATGTTCCTGACTCCTCAGCAAGCTTACCCCAGTGGTCACAAACATTTCAAGGAGGTGCATTTTTTTAGGGCTTCCAAAACCCATACCAGCACGTAAAAAAAGTATACAGGAAGAATTACAATTTTCCTGTGGTCCTCACAGTGGGGATCCCAACCTCAGAAGAGATGTGTGTGTGTTTTGCACAGAAGACCTTCCTGACCTGTCAAAAGGCCACACAAAAATGGTTTGGGTTTGGGATGGCAGAGGAAAGTTTTTTTTCATTAAAACAATTAAGTTCAGCGTTTCGCGATCTGATTTGCAACTCCATTGGGAGACAAAAAACAGGCCTTTTGAGTCCAATTGTGTCAACCCCAGGACATCACTTCAGCAGTCCGTTTTTCTGTTTAATTTTTCTGCATGATTAAAATTATTTGGTCTCTCCATTTTCTCATTTTGCTTATTTTATGCCTGTTGCCTGACAAGTGGCCTTCTCCCTTGTGAAGAATGTTAAGGGTTAAAGGTGAGCAATGGGAGTCTGTGAAAGGGATGAATGGTCGATTGTGGGATTGCTTTCTGCTAGGGGTTGGGGGGCTGGGTGTCAAGTGGGTTCAGAATTTGGCTGCCAGAAAACTGCACTGCTTCCATCTAAGGAAATTGCACGAGAATCCGGTTAACCTGAACATCCCAGACAGCTGAGCACACTGATGCCCTAGCAACATCACGTTCCTCTTCCTGCTCCTCACGTTGCTTTACCCCCTCCTTCAGAGAGGCCATGTATTTAGCGCCTTCTCCTAGAGCTGCAATTCTCACTGCTGCATTATGTGTGAAAGGTGCAACAGGTCACATTCATTCTAAATACCTGGGCTGGTGCACACTGAAAGGTGCCTCAGATTTGTCAAGGCACCTGAGGTACATCTTCAGCATCCCGATTTTTGGTTCTAACACAGCCCTAGAGGTCAGGTGGCTTCTGTTGTAACTTTCCTGGATATAGTTTTCTGGGCTCCTATAGGGTGTCATCAGCCAAGCTTGATGCCTAAGAACCTTCTGCTAACTCTGCTTCAAGGTGTAAAGATCCAAAAGTGGCTTGGCTGGCGCAGGACAAAAGCATCATGGCAGCTCCCTGGAAATATTACCCAAAGCATGCACGATGGCCTTTTTCTGGTGGTTGCACATGAGCTGCACATTTGCCCTTTTGGGTTTCCAAAGACTCCAGGGATGATCTGGGGACTCTTCGATTGCCATGCAGGTGCAGTCAATGACTCCCTGGACCTGTGGGAAGTCAGTAAGAGTGGCAAAGCTGAGGGCATGTTTATTCAGACTGATCTCATTGGTTGAAAAGTGCACAGAAGTCCTGACCCTGGCAAATACAGCATGTCTCCTGTGAGACATATTTGTGGGCAACATATTGGAAATTCTACAGATATTTTCTACAGGTCCCTGCAAGGAGCCAGAGGCAAATAAATTAAGGGTGTGATGACTCTGATAGTGACTGGCAATGTGTGTCCACCTGGCTCCACTTGGCAGGAGATCTTCTTTCACGAGACAGCAAATGTAAGTGACTACCTGTTGCAAAACCCTGAGACTTCTGAGGCACTGCAGCTTGCTCATGTGTAGGAAGCTGATCCTCATCCATAAATCCTGCATTAGGACATCGCCTCATCCAAACCAAAACTCTGTTCTCAACCCTTCTCTCTTCTGAATTGGGTGGGGAGAAAACAACTGCTGCTTCTTCTGCTGCTCTTGTTCCTCTGCATAGACAGCTCCCATGCTAAACTGAAGGTTGATGGCTGGCAGGTGTAGTTCAAGATCAAGCACTAAACTCATAAGTAGTAGAAATGACATCCAAAGTAGTGGAAATCACTTGTCAAGCAGCGAAACAACACTCTCAGAACAAGTCCTGTGAACAAAAGCCTTTCACTTAGGCAAGGAAGCTGGCTCAGTATTTAAAGGATAATTTAGGCTGTCACTTGTTCAGCTCCCTCAAATTCCACTTCCTCTCACCTTAATTTCCCTGGTGAGTTCCACAAACTCCGGGAAACCTGTGCACATAGAGCTAAATTTCAAAATCCCAGTTGAAGCAGCTGATCATGAGGACTTTGCATATTATAATTGCCAACATACATCTCAAATGGGGGTTTCCTGCACACAGACAATCGCATGGGGTTAAAGGCGGAAGTCGCCAAATCGCTGCTGGCTTCCTGGTATGCCGTCAGTTTCACAACCGCAGTCATCATTACAGGTTAAAATTCACCCCCCCCCCACCCACACACCCCGTGTTGCTATTTGCAACTTCAACCCTTGTTTTTTTTAATACTGCAAACATTTTTCTAAAGATTTCATCTTTCGAGGTTTCTGAAGGAAATTCTAAACAATCAGCAATGTTGATGGCTGGGAAGTGTAGATTGCACTGATAGAACTGCAGTATTTTATATTGAGCAGTTTTAAATTCTCTTCTGAGCTCGAAGGTATGTGGGATAAGGTACCAGGTGTGAAGGTGGATTTTGGAGAACAATCGCACATGCAGTAGAGAAATCAGTTCCAAGATATTTACAAATTTCTTTGGCGTTCACTGTGAAGTGACTGGCGCTGAAAGTACAACAAAAGAATAAAATACTTTTGGTCCCTTGCTGTGGACCCGCAGCTTAGCTTTTACTAGGAAGTTCATGACATAACTGACTGCCAGACTGATAGACATAAAGACCCTGATATTTAAGGGAAGGCAGGGAGGGAGCAGGGTGGAAACCTGAATATCCAGAGAGTGTGGAAGTCCTGTTGAATTTAACAGCAGGATCTCATTATCATTTATTTCATTTCCTTTGCACCCTGCAACCAGCCAGATTGACAGGTTGGCCAGGTGCCAGGCAGGAATGCCTATGGTAGAAGGCTTCAGCATGTGATAGACAGAACCAAGCGATCCCACAACGAATGGATCAGATCAAATCTCTGCAGTCCTGCCACATCTGGTTATGAATAGTGGTGGACAATTAAATAACTAACAGGAGATGGAGGTCCCACAGATATCCCCATCCAAATGATGGGGGAGCCCAGCACATCAGTGCGAAAGACAAGGCTGAGGCATTTGCAACCATCAACAGCCAGAAGTGCCAAGTGGATGATCTATCTCGGCCTCCTCCAGAGATCTTCAGAATCACAGATGCCAGCCTTCAGCCACTTCACTTCGCTCAATGTGATATCAAGAAATGGCTGAAGGCACTGGATACTGAAAAGGCTATGGGCCCTGACAATATCCTGGTTTGAGTACTGAAGACTTGTGCTCCAGAATTAGCTGCACACCTGGTTAAGCAGCTCCAATACAGCTACAACGTTGGGATCTACCCTACAATCTGGAAAATTGCTCAGGTATGTCCTGTGCACAAAAGCAGGACAAATCCTACTCAGCCAATTACTTCCCTATCTGTCTACTCTCAATCACCACCAAAATGATGGAAGGGGTCATCAACAGTGCTATCAAGCAGCACTCACTCAGCAATAACCTGCTAACTGATGCCCAGTTTGGGTTCCACCACGGCCACTTAGCTCCTGACCTCATTACAACCTTAGTCCAAAAATGCAAAAAAAGTGCTGTACTCAGGAAGTGAGGTGACAGTGACTGCCCTTGACATCAAGGCAGCATTTGACTAATGTGGTATCAAGAAGTCCCTGTAAAAATGAAGTCAATGGGAATCAGGAATAAAACTTTCCACTCTACTAGCACAAAGGAGTTTAATGGAATACTCTCCACTTGCCTGAGTCAGTGCAGCTCCAACAACACTCAAGAAGCTTGGCACCATCCAGGACAAAGCAGCCCTCTTGATTGGCATCCCATCCACCACCTTAAACGTTCAAGTTCTCCACCACCTACGCACAGTAGCAGCAGTGATGCACTGTAGCAACTCACCAAGGTCCTTTGACATCACCTTCCAAACTCACAACCTCTATCACTTAGAAAGACAAGGGCAGCAGAAGCATGAGAATACCACCACCTGCAAGCCACACACATCAAGAAGGTAGCTCACCACCGTCTTTTGAGAGCAATTAAGGATGGGCAATAAATGCTGACCTAGCCAGTGATACCTTCTGTGAAAGAATAAATAAAAAAATAGCCAGGCACCACTGGGACCAGTGCACGGTAATCGGGAGAGATGGCGGCATGGTGAGGGGGAGGGCGGTTTGGAGTTTCACAATCAGGAGGGAGAGGAATATTGTGACATGGCGGAGAAGGTTTTTGGAGCACGGCAATTATGACGGAGAGCAGTGGGTGAGGATGAGTTGGTTTGAATGACTACGGAAGTGAGGTGAGGTTGCGACGGCCAGGAGGTTTGCCTGAGGGGCTGGGGCAAGGGCTCCTGTTCATCCTGGCTCACAAGCAGTGCCATAAAAAGCACTTAACTCTTTGTTCTAGCTGGGGCTTTCTCTATTTTGCCGTTAGGTTTTCCAATCCCTGGGAGATTTGACTGATCAGGTTTAAATTTAAATCAGGCTGCTGACTGCATAGTGGGAGCCTGATTTAAATATTGTAAGGAAGCGTCCCACTACTGCAAGGCGCTACACAGATGTGGCACACAAATGGCAACCGCAAAAATGATGGCAGATGCTTTCACAATGGGCTGGGCTGATGTTGCAGAATTTTGAATGTTTAAAGCTCCTCCATCCTGACCCTCTCCTGCTCATAATTGTGGGAAGGGATTAACATCGACCACATAGTCAATTGTTCTGGGCAGCCTTTCTGATATTCTCCTATCCAAAAGAACAGATTAATTGCTACTTTTGCATTGATATAAGGTACTATCAACCAAATATTATGAATAATTTACCAGAAAGAGAATGAACAAAATTCTCCTTTGGCAGGTAAAGTCAAATTTACAGCCTACAATATAACAGACGGCTGTGTTTTTCTCTCCATTGCTGTTGCAGACTGTGCAATAGAACTCAACCCCAGTGTTACAGATCTGGTTTTCTTTAGTCTGTTTTTTTTTGCTCTAGATATTATTTTGGCATGTAATGGCTAGAATTTGCTGCCTACCGGGCGGGCGGGCCTGACCCAATCTCCGGCAGGCGGGGAGCCGATCCTCGCCGGAGAAGTGGGCCCTGCCGCCATTTTAAGTGATGCCAAGCGTGACGTCCAGAGGGAAGCGCTATGCGCTTCCTGTGCGGGCGGGGGGGGGGCATTCACCAAATGCAAGAGTGCGCTCTTTCTTGCTTGCGCACTAAAGAGTGCACATCTCCCTGAGGCTAAGCGCTGCCTCAGGGAGATCGCTGACAGTTGTACAAAGATTAAAAATAAAAAAATTAAAAAATCCTTAACATGTCCCCCTCATGTGACAATGTCATACGAGATGGGACATGTTAATAAATTTCACTAAAACTTTATTAAACTTTTTTAAACCCTTCATGAAACCTCATCCCGCCGGTGGATGAGGTTTCATGTTTTTTCAGAAGCCCGCTGGGGCTCCTGGCCTGCCCGCCAGCCTTAAGGTTGGATGGACAGGGCCTTTAATTGGCTTAATTATCCTGTCAATGGCCTCAATTGGCCATTGACAGGTCGGCGGGCAGACAGCTGATCTTGCTGTGCCCCCGCCTTCCTGAAAATTTAAATGGTGGCGGGATGAGGTCGGGAGATCCCCCCAACGTCATCCTGCGTCATTTTGCGCATTGGCAAGCGGGCCCCGCCCCCTGCTCGCCAACGGCAAAATTCAGCCCAATGTTTCTGAATAGAAAGGTCGAACAGCACCACCTGTGTCCTAAAGAGTATTTCATCCTTTCAGACAGCTAGTTAAAATAGGCAATCTTTCAGAAAATAAACAGAAAACTGCCTTTTGTTTATTTCTGCTCCACGTTTCATCAAATGCTTTCATGTGATCTGCATCTTTGAAGGCAAAAGAATGAGATTACACTAGACTGGCTCAGGCCTTAACTACAAGTACATTTACTCGACAGTAATCGAACCGGTGAATACTAGCAGTGACATTTAATATTTTCTTATAGCAGTTACTAAGCTTAGTAGAACTTAATAAATTGTTTCTGAGTACTGTGCCGTTCTAATAGAAGTAATATTTCTTCCAGAGCAGTGAGTTTATTTTTTTCTCAGTGTTTATGGAAACCAACTGACATAAAGATTTATTTTAAAGCTTCGAGCAGACTCTGAAATTTGAACAAAATAGGTTGGTACCTTTCAGGATTTTGGCACTTTCAGAATTTATTACAAGGGTGTTGGAATACAAGAACAAGGGAGCCTTGTAATTGTCAAGGGCTTTGCTGAGACCACACCTGGAGTACTGTGCATAATTTTGGTCTCATGTCCCCAGGGAAAGATCTATTTTGCCTTAGAGAGGTGCAACAAAGGTTCACTAGATTAACTCCTGGGATGAGAAGGTTGTCCTATGAGGAAAAATTGAGTAGAATGGGCAGATACTCTCATGAGTTTAGAGGAGGGATGACTTCATTGAATCATACAAGAGTCTAAGAAGGCTTGACAGGGTACATGCTGAGAGTTCTTTCACCTGGCTGGAAAGTCTAGAACTGGGGTGCATAGTTTCAAGATAAGAGATCAGTCATTTAGTACTGGGATGAAGAGAAATTTCTACACTCATAGAGTTGTGAACCTTTAGAATCCTCTACCCCAGATGGCTGTGGACGCTCAGTTGTTCAATACATTCATAGTTGAGATGGATAGATTTCTGGACTTCAAAGGTATCAGTGGATATGGGGATTGGGTAGAAAAGTGGAGTTGAGTTTGAAGATCAGCCATGATCTTATTGTATGTAAAGGGGCTGTATGGCTTACTTCTGCTCCTATTTCTTATGTTCAAGAAGATTTAAATAAGTATTGCAAAAGCAAAATACAGCTGATGGTAGAAATCTGAAATGAAAACAGAAAATGCTGGAAATGCTCAGCAGGTCTGGCAGTATCTGTGGAGACAGAGACTAAGTTATAATTTCAGGTTGATAACCTTTCATCAGCAATGAAGAAGGTTAGAGATGCAACAGATTTTAAACAAGTACAGATGCAGAGAAAGGAAGGATGCAAAAGAAAGCCTGTGATAAGTTGGAAGGCAGAAAAGATTAAATGACATAAGGGATGACGACGCAAAGTAAAAAGGAGATATTAATGGAACAAGAAAAGAAACAAAAAATGGGTCTAGAGGAAGGGTAAATGACAAAAATAAACTCATTACCAGCAGCTGCTGTTTGGAAAGAATGGGAGTAGTATTTATGATCTGAGATTTTTGAACTCCATGTTGAGTCCGGAAGGCCATGAAGTGCCTAATTGAAAGGCAAGGCATTGTTCCTTGTGACATGTTAACCAGGTGTTCCACCTGATCCCATAGGTTTACTGTCTGGTGAGTTAGCTTAAAATCATCCCTCATATCTTTAAGTAATGCCGTTTTTAGCCCCATATGTATTCTGACAGAATTGGCCACCAGTCTCAGATTAATAATCAAATACAATTTAGAACTTTGGCTAGTTCTAAAACCATCCTACAAGAAATTTCTTTGTGCTAATTGTTATCAGAGGATAAATTTAGTGGTGGTGGATATAATCAACTGGGAGGAAATATGACAGTAGAATGAAAAGCTGTAATATAGGTAAGTAGCTTTTCTAAAGATGAAATTCAATACCCTTTACAAATAATAAGGAAAATAGTATAAGACAAATCAATCATGGCAACAACCAGGGTAGTTGTGATTAATGTATAAGATTCTGTATCTGTAATCACAGGTCAACTGCCCATTCATAACGAAGAACTTCTTTCTGTTCTTGATGGAGAGTGTGATTGGAGATAGGGGCCTGTATGGTCACATAAATGGCATAATAATTCCACTGAACTTTAGAGAACGAGACCAGATAGTTAAAGTGCAAGGGGCTTTCCTGTTATTGGGTGGGGGTTTTGTTGAGCTTAACACCAAATAGGTATGTATGTTCTCAGCATTACAGGTGTTATTGAATCGCATGGCTACAATGTAATCTGAGCAAGCGCCTGACTCTAATAATATGGCATGCCTGCTAGTGCTGTGCAGCATTGTTGTAGCAAGAGACATTGGGCAGAATCTTCCGTTCGGCGTGTGGGGACGGGCCCCGCATGCCGATGTGTAAAATGATGCGCGGTGACATCGGACATGCGTCCCAACGTCACCGTGCATCATTCCAATCTTCAGTTCGGCAGTTGCGCACCAGAGTCAGCTGCGTGCCTGCTGAACTGTCAAAGACTTGTTAAGGCCATTAATGAACTAATTAAAGTACTTGTCCGGGCTTCTCATCCAAGCTTAAGGTTGGCAGGCAGGCGAAGAGCCCAGGAGGCCTTCGCATTTTTCATGGAATCTCATCCATGGGCGGGTTGAGGTTTCATGAAGGGTTTACTAATTAAATAAAATGTTTTATGAAAATTCATAAACCTGTCCCAGCTCACGTGACAATGTCACATGAGGGGATATGTCTGAGTAATTTTATTTCTTATTTTGTCCAATGTTTTATAATGAAATTAATCTCCCTGAGGCAGCTCCATGCTGCACATGCGTGAAAGAGCGCAGGCCCCGACTCTCCCTCCTCCCCCCACCCGCACAGGTAGCGCTGAGTGCTTCCGGGTGCGCGTCACACTGGGCGGGCCTTAATTGACCCGCCCACGTAAAATGGCTGCGCGCAGCGACCGCGGGCGGTGATCGGCTCTGCGCCCACTCCTGACTGGCCCGCCTGACGGGGAGAAAATTCTCCCGATTGTTTTATCAGCCCCTGTATCTGCACCGCTCCTAAAATTATCTTAAAATCAATTGCAATACTTTTCAGTTTGAGTCTTAAAACAGCAGCTAAGTGCAAACATCCCTCTTTGTTCGGTACATAATCAAGTCAATCAAGGAAATGAGATGATGAGCACATTTCCTTTTTATTTGAGTATAACAAAAAGCCTTAATCTTGTAGATAAAAAAGCCTGCAAATACCAGATAAATCATGTGACTTCTTTTAAACCATTTTATTGCACTGTTTGTTTGAACTGTCCTTGATATATTTATACATATTACTTGAATTCACTGTCATTAGCGAAATGAGTGTTGGTTTCATTTAGCAGGCCTTACACTTCTGATTTAAAATAGCAATGGTTTTTTTTGATGCACAATTTTGTTTAGCTTGGCTTTTTTTGTTACAATATTCCATATATAAACAAGTATGTATGTATACAGAAACTATAATACATGTATATTTTTCTTTCTTTCATGTACATGCACAAAAGGACACACCTTCCCTGTTAAAAAAAACTCAATAAATATTTTACTTCAATACAGCTTTTGAAATTTGCCCTTGCTTTCCAAAATGATTTGAAGTGAAGTAAACATCCTTACCATAAACTGTTAAAACATCCCTGAGCAAGCTGATTGAACGGTACTGATGTGCTCTGGAAAATTAAGTGAATTACACAATATGCAGACTTAATTTAAATTTAGCTCACAATAGGCCAGAATTTGCTATAGCGGAGTATCTAACACTACCTTCCATTATAGAGGCTTGCCCCCGGAACCTTCAGCTCAGAAATGTTTTGCCTAAAATGTTGCTCAGAGTGCCAGCTGATAATGACACAATGAGGGAAATAGGATATCTGAGACCTAAGTGAACCGGGCAACCTATTGAGATTTAAGGATTCAGACTAAAACACAGGAAAGACTGAGAAGAAAAATGAATTAGAGTGGTGAAATCAATGCCAAATCAGGCAGTGCAGAAAGAGAAATAAGTTGAAGGGGACTTAAATTTCAGCCCCCTGCACCATCAGTGGCCCTGAGATAAGTTTGAGCTGGGGGGAACTGATTGGAAGATGGGCTGGCAATCAGGATGGGGCCAAGTGGGAGCTGGCATAGGTCTCTAGCATTGCAGTGCAACCACTCCTCTTGGCTCCACATTCAGTCAATTGTATTTTTCTTATTTGTTCATCAGACATGGATGTCACTGGCTATTTATTGCCCATCCCTAATTACCCTTGAGAAAGTGGAGATGTGCTGCCTTCTTGAACCGCGATAGTCCACGCATTGTAGGAACACCCACAGTGCTGTTAGGAGGGGAGTTCCAGGATTTTGACCCAGCAACAGTGAAGGAACAGTGATATAGGTCCGAGTCCGATGGTGTATGGCTTGGAGGTTGTTATGGTCCCATACATCTGCTGCCCTTGTCCTTTTAGGTGGTAGAGGTTGTGGGTTTGGAAGGTGCTGTCCAAGAAGCCTTGGTGAGTTGCTGCAGTGCATCTTGTAGATGGCACACACTGCTGTCATTGTGTGTTGGTGGTAAAGGGAGTGAATGTTTAAGGTGGTGGATGGGATGCCAATCAAGCGGCTGCTTTGTCTGGGATGGTGTCGCACTTCTTGAGTGTTGTTGGAATTGCACTCACCCAAACAAGTAGAAAGTATTCCATCGCATTCCTGACTTGTGCTGTGTCGATGGTGGACAGGCTTAGAGGAGTCAGGAGGTGAGTTACTCTCTGCAGAATTCCCAGTCTCTGACCTGCTCTTGTAGCCACAGTATTTATGTGGCTAGTACAGTTCAGCTTCTAGTCAATGGTAATGCCCAAGATGTTGGGGGATTCAGTGATGTGAATGCCATTGAACGTCAAGGGGCGATGGTTAGATTCTCTCTTGTTGGAGATGGTCATTGCTTGGCACTGTATGGTGTGTTTCTTTTCCAAAACTTAGCTTTTTGGTAGCAGGCCATCAAGGCCAGTTAGTTCGGCTGCATTTTTGAATACAACCAGCCCTGTACTAGTTGTTCTCAAAGCAGACAAATTTTGGGTTGGGGCCTCAAAAAGCATTAGGCCCCCTATTTGCATATAGAAAGGGGCAATTGCCTATGTCAGGTACAGGTCCTTTTTCAATATGACAGGTGTTGCAGTTGGTGAGCAGGTATGCCCCACCCTTCATATTCAAAGTTTAGTTGTCTGTTTTGCACAACCCTATTGGGTTACTAAGCCAAGACATTTTTAAACATATAGAGCAGAGGAGGGTCTATTTAAAGAGCCCTTTGCTCACTCAATTTTCACAATAACGCAATGCTCCAGTGATATTGTGCAGTTTCTTGAAGTATTTCACTGTGAGGTGTATAACATCTATTTATCCCATGAGCTGCCTCAAGGAGCTGAAGATTTTTAAAATTAAAAACTAAAAACTTAAGCAATGTTAAAAACATGTCCCCTCATGTGACTCTGTCACATGAGCAGGGACATGTTATGAATGATATTTAAACATTTTTATTTAATTTTTATTTGCTGTTGGAAAACTCATCCTGCCCATGGATGAAGCATCGTAAAAAATCCAAAGGCCGCTTGGCCTTTTCACCTGCCTGCCAATGGTAAGGTTGGACAGGCAGCGAAAAATTTCATTTAATTATTACTTTAATGGCATTAATAGGCCTTTTAATTGTCAGCGGCCGCGCTGCCGACTGCCCCATGCGCCCGCTGACCAAAATATCACGTGAGTGCGTGACGACATCGGGACGCTCGCCCGATGTCATCGCGCATCATTTTCCGCTCGTTTGGGTCAGGTGCACGCCCGCCCGACAAGCTTAATATTCTGCCCTTGGTTTCATCTAGCAACGAGCTGATATAGACACAATAGGCTCAATGGCCTCGTTCTGTGCTGTAAACATCTGTGGTTCTATAGGTTGAAAAATGAACTGGAGAATTACACTCACTTTCCTACTTAACATCAAATATTCTCTGTTCTCAGAATTGCAGATCAGGAGGAGTACTATTTGGACATTTAGCAATGAAATAATCCTTCTTAATATTCCTTTGAAATTGCCTACAATATTACAGAAACTAACTACTGAAGTAAGCCTTTTTGAAGTCCATTGACATTAAACACCTGGCTGGACTGTCCAGGTGCTGGCAGCTCACCACCTTCATTTGCACTTCAAGCACTCAGTTGCCAATTGCATCCCAGATCAAAGAAAGTCTTCGGGCTTTTGCAGATAAATCAGCATAGGTCTACCCTTTTAAAATTAAGAGCAAGAATACGAGAAATAAACTTCTAAAAAAAATCTATGTTACAACAGTTCAAAAAAAAATCAAAGCTAGGTGGACTGAATTTCAAATTATTTGTCACACATCCACATCTGATAAGCTATTGATACCACCCCTTCCATCCCACTCAACCTAAGTCCCCAGTCAGTCTTGTCAGTGAGTTTTATTGGGAGGATGTTGATTGCAGAACGGTGTCTCTTAAAGAAGTCTTCGTAGTCTTCAGTAGGTGAACTGTAAGTCTTCATTAACAACTAGAACTATTTACACATGTACAGTAAAGGGTGCAGGCTAGGAGCTATCTCCATGCCTAGCTCTTAACCAGTCTCTGTTGAACACCACACTGACCCCTGGGTCTGGGTCATTTGCCTCCTTACATCTCTGCCTGGGTGGTACTGTACTCAGTCCCATATTAACCTTTTTTTGCCAGACCCTTATACTACAAGTTTTGCCATCCAAGTTTATTGAACTGTGCTGGACTGTTGATGCAAGCAGTATCTGACCTGTAACTACCAGACACTCTGTGCTCTACTATCAACTCAGGTTTTTTTCAAAATTAATCAAAAATCATACTTTATTTTGCGTTTGATAAATTTTAGCTTTGTTGTTTCAGAGTAGGGGCACAGTAGCATAGTGGTAGCAATCCAGGAACCTGAGCTAATGATCTGGCAATTTGAATTCAAATCTCATCATGGCAGTTGGGGAATTTAAATTCAGATAATTAAATACATTTGGAATAAAAAGCTAGCATCAGTAATAGCGACCATGTAACTATGGGATTGTCATTAAAAGAAAACTGATTGGTTCACTTTAGGGTTTTAGTTGACGGACAATATGATTGGCGCAGGCTTGGAGGGCTGAAGGGCCTGTTCCTGTGCTGTACTTTTCTTTGTTCTTTGAAACCTGCCATGCTTACCCGGTCTGTGCAATTCCAGACCCTAAGCAATGTGCTTGACTCTAAACTGTCCTCTGATATGGCCTAACAAGCCACTCTGTTGTCAAGAAGGCAGCTCACCACCACCAAGGGCAACTAGGTTGGGCAGCAAATGCTGGCCTTGTCAGTGATGCCCACATCCTGTGAATGAGTTAAAAGAAGCCGCATTAATCTCAAATCCAAGTCACAATCTTTATCATTAGCTAACTACATTCACTGAGCTCAGTAGTGGATTATGATGCTTCAGGTTAAAAGCATTATCTAATTGGATTCACATTGACTGTTTTTATATTGTCACTTGTTACAGCCCTCTACCCATCTGGAGAGTTGAAAACATTACTTTGTTTCCATTGCGAGGCTTATGCCAGAATAAAAATGTCAGTAGCAGTACTGCACCATGAACCTGATAATGCCAACCCTGCCAGGCTTCACATTGTGACCTAATACTATCAAAAACACACCTCTTCAGAGATTGGATTAACCATAGAATGACCTTGCAACAACTGCAACGCAAATAAAATGCAGAAACCTAGCCCCTATCTCAGAAGCCTAACCATTTGATTTCAAACTAACCTAAGGATGAAGTTAGGTATAAGTATTGATGCATCGAGCAGTTTCACATGGAGCAGTACTGACTTCAATAAGAGTGCAGCAATTAAATTGGCATTACTGCCTTTGGAGATATGAGCCCACCCAATGACATGGTTTTCCTCGGTGCCTTCAGAGGCAATAGTGCTTCAGTAACAATATAAATGGTTGATACTGGGGAAAGCCCAAAGACCTGTAAACAAAGTTGTGAAATGATACATTTAAATGCTGAAACTTGTATAAAGTTATGGATGTGCAATTGTTTATCTATTGTCAACAATGGCATCATGTCTCTCTCATAATATAAAAGAGGCAGATTCCACAGTGCTGAGAGTCACAACGCATCACAGAAGTGTCTTGAGTTAAAAACAGTTCTGTAATATAAACAAGACACAGACAGTACATTAGGACAAGAAGTGCAAGGGACCTGCTGAGAGTACAGACTGCAGATTCACGACTCTAAATGAACTAGGCATACACACCATCTGGCTTCTTCTTGGACCAGAAACTACATTAGAAAAGATGCAAATTGTTGGATTATTGCAAAGGGCAAGGCTCTGATCGACGGAAATAGTGTATCATAGTTCAAACAACGCAATCACAATATAGGACAAAAACACACCTGCCAGGATTTTACTCATTTAAATGAAGAGGTGCAAACTACAGTCTAATAACATCTCTGAGCACATTTGTGCTAGAATCTAACAGGGCCAAAATAGTCAGGTCCCAATATCAGAGTATTTCAACCTTCTCTTCAGTTTTAAACCCTTCAGAAATTGTCATCAACATAGAAATCCCCTTAATAATATCGGAACAAGATTGTACACCTCTTTACAAAATAAAATGGCACATTTCTGATCTCCTGCCATGAGGATCCCCTGCCCATTTCTTGCCATGAACCATCAAATCAAAGAACCAGATGCTGTGAAGCATTTTGAGGCATTCTGATGCAGTGAAAGGTGTTATATAAATGCAAGCCTTTCTTTTATCAGACACTAAAGCAACCCAGCGTACAATACACAACGTTTGCTACTTGTCCTTGGGCCTTTAAAATTACATTTTCTCCCATTTAATGCCCCAAAATCAGGCCTACACAATGTTGCAGTCCTTGGATTTGTCTCCTAACATATTTTTAACATCCTTCATCTTCAAAAATGATTTGCACTTTAATTTGTGTAAAACCTATTAGAGAAATCATTTAATTTGCTGAAATAGCACGGCTGGTAAAACCACTTTTCAAAAATTCTGCTTCTAACGTTAGCAAATGTAGGCGATTTAAAATAATTCTGTGTAAATTATGCTAAAATCTATCCTTAGCTCCACTGTTCCTGATCCACATGCTGCTCCTTGATTACAGTATCCACATGGATAAGCTTCCATATATATTTTGAGAATATCTAACCCGAATTCTGCACCACTTTTCAGTACCTTCGTGCTGAACTTTGCGTAATGAGGCTGTCTGTCCAACATCCAGTCAAGGATGTGTCATGACCTTCTCTGACTGAACGTCAGGAAGACTGAAGCCATCATTTTGAGCCCCTGCTGCAAACTTCACTCACTTACAACTTGTTCCTTGCTAAGATTGAACCACAATGTGCAAAGCCTTGCTATCTCATTCAACCTTAAGATGAATTTCAACCCCCTCACATCTAATCCATTATCAAGGCAATTTGTTTTCTATAATATTTCTATAATATTGTACACCTCTGCACTAAAATTCCTTCTGATACTGCAAATATTAATCATATATTTCTCACCACTGACTTCATTTTTCCAATGTTCTCCTCATTGGCCTCATATTCCCCAATAAAATTCAACTGCCCCAAAACAGCTACCCCACCTTAAGGGCGGAATTGCCCCAGAATTGCACTAAGTGGCCCCAAAAGCAAAGAAGATGGCAGCCCCCGAATTTGGTGACTTCTCTCTGTGGCGCCTGCTGGAAGCAGTGGAAGGCCGCCACAATGTCCTCTACCTCCGCTCTGGCTGCAGGAGGTCCATGAGTGTCACCCCTCTGGCTTGGGAGGCAGTGGCAATGGTGGTCAGCACCAACACAGCACAGAAGAGGTTTGCCATCCAGTGCAGAAAGAGGATGAATGATCTCATCTGTGCCGCCAGGGTAAGACAACGATCTCACCACTCTAAACTCGGACACTCATAAACCCATCACACATTCACTGACATTTCACTCACTACCAGCTCAAGGGACATCACCACTCACTCTCTCACACACACCCTCACATCTCCACCTGGTCTCATCTCCTCTGGATACTGCCTCCACACCCCTCACCCTCTTGAAGCCAATTTTTTTTATTAGTTGATGGGATGTGGGCATCGCTGACTAGGCCAGCATTAATTGCCCATCCCTAGTTTGCCCTTGAGAATTGAGCAGCTCAATAGGCCATTTCAGAAGCCATTTAAGAGATAGCCACATTGCTGTGGGTCTGGAGTCATGTGTAGTCCAGACCAGATAAAGATGGCAGATTTCCTTCCCTAAAGGGCATTAATGAACCAGATGGGTTTTGCACAGAGCAACATGTGTCCCCACTCACCCTGGAATACCCACCTACCCCTCTTCCCCAGTACAGCCCTCGCCCTGCAGCCTCTCCCCTTGCCTAAGGCCATTTCTCCCCCTTCCACAGGCAAGCCCTAGCCCTGCAGCCATTGAAAATCCACCCCCACCTTTACAGCTGGTCTGGTAGGTAGAGACTGCTCATAAGCCCCCCTAAAAGTGATGTGGTGCTGCCTGTGAAGCCTGGCGCTGATAGCCGCGAATGTTGCCTGAGGCAAGGTCGGCAAACAAGCCTCAAAATCCCAAGCGAAGTGCAGCTCGCCAGGTGCACGTTGCCGACGTTCAGTTGTAGAACACGTCAGCGTGCAATTATGCTGACATGCCGGGATGACCCAGTGTGGGGGGATGATTCTGGCAGGCAGGCAAGATAATGAGATACAAATGCATTGAAATTAGGTTCCCAACATTGAATGGCGGGAAAGGTGGCCCACCATTGATGGGCAGAGCAGACAACCGCAAGCTGGTTTCACAACGGCATAAAGCTGATTTTTGGTCTTCTCGCCATATTGTCCGCTCATGCCCACCATGATGCCCGACGGTAATAGGGGCAGAAAAGTCCAGCCTCAGTCTTACTCGCCTATCACCCACCTCCTCACTGATCTATATCGACTGTCCCCTGCTAAGTGAAAGTTACAGTCCACCTCCCTGTCTTCGAATCTTTTGATAACTTCACCTCGCTTTCCTTCTGAAATTCCTTTAGCTTTACAGGCTTGTTGTACATTTGAGTCTTTAGAATTTGGCCTTTTCTGCATCTGTCTTTCTCTTTGCCTCATTATGGGTCTCAACACCTTCACATCAATGTGCCCAACTGCACTTTCTGAGCTCTCCCCCTAAATTTTTTCACTACTTCCCTTTTCACCTTTAGAAACCTTTTCAAAGCCCAAACATTTTTTAAAATCAAACTTCAATACACGCCCCCTAATTGCTTTGTGCAGAGATCAAAATTTGTTTCTATTTGTTGTTCGCATTAAGTAAACTCCCTTGGAATGTAATTTATATTAAGGAAAGTATATCAATGCAAATTATTGTTGTGAGCACCTTGTTCAAATTTCTTTAATGTCGAAAAAGTAGTTCAAGTTAATTTTCACCTGGTTAAGATGTTAAACTGAGGACCTGTCTTCCCTTTCAGGCGACAGACTCTGCACTCTTTGAAGTGTGCTCTTTTTGTGCCTTGGCCAACATTTAATCCTCAACCGACATCAATAAAACAGCTTAATTGGTAATTTGTCTCTTTGATGTTTGTGGCACCTTGGTGCACGTGTGCAAAATGGCTGCCGTGTTTCCCTACATTAGAATAGTGACCACACTCCAAAAGTATTTCATTGACTATGGAGTGTTCTGGGACATCCTGAGGTCACGAAAAGTGTTACATAAGTATAAGATTGTTTCTTCTTTATTTATTTTTACTGCATCAGCATGGAAAACTACAGGCTGTTGGGCACCAAGGCATCCAATGTATTATACCTTTCCCTACATTACACTCAAAGTGGTATTCATTGGTTGCAAAGATCTGTGGGATATCCCGAGCCCATGAAAGCTATTGTATGAATGCAAGGTTTTTCTTCTTTCTGATGGGAATTTATATCTAATGATTTTCAGTTACTGGAATAAGAAAAGATATTAGATCTTTTAAAATATTATGCGGCTTGGCAGTGAGCTCTGCTGTACTGGAATTGGATGAGTAATAGTGAAGGTGAAAGTTATTAGCAGACATAAAGGTTAGTTCAACAAATTTTCTGCGGTATTAAAATAGTAAATATGTCATTGAAAATATCTCTTACCGTATCATTATCAATAAGGGGTTCAGATGATGCCATGAATTTTGAAAAATACTCCAATCAACTAGACCACAATCTGTTTAATTTTGTTTGGGTTATATGTTTACTGGCACTAGCTGCATTACTGAAAGCCAGCAGCAAGTGCATTTGATGTTGCCGCGTGAGCATGCCTGCACTGCAGGATTAACTACATTATCACTGGAAATGGATTGAATAATAATCAACAAACAGTTGATTACAGACAGCATGGTGGCACAGAGCTTTCGACAGCCAGGACACACTGCTACAAAGCATTACATCATAGTTCTGATCCACTACTCCTCAGAAATGTAAATCTGGCAGGCTTGCTACAGGGCTTTGGTGAGAGTAGGTTATGAGATGTTCTGAGGGACGTGAATACATTGCATTGGAAAGAAATTGGTTAAAGAATATCCACTGGACCTCGAACATATACATCCTGGCAGTTAGTTGGCAGGAACATTGGAGGCAGCTTGCCAACCCTGGTCTTTCAGAGGCAGAAAGTGTGTGGAAGTGGGGAGTACTGTGCTGGAAGAATTGTGGATAAAGCAAATGTACATTTCAAGAGAACACAATATAGCTTTAAAGAAACATGTGGGATCTCCCAGTGGGAAGAGAAAATTGGAAGGAGAGTCACATTTCTTTTTCCTGTACATGCTGTCAGTTGATGAAGGACTGGTAGCAGCCTGGGAAAAGTGTGCCCAAGTAGCCATGTCTAGCATTTGACCTAGGAAGGAATTTGGATGAAATAGGATGATTTGGAGAAATTAAAATAAGCAGCCTGGAAGACCTATCACTAGCACTTACCCACACCTTCCACCCACACAGAGACATACACCTTGGTGGGGACCTAGATTTAAAGCAGGCTTGGGTTCACAATCTGGTGGTCACTGCAAGGACATGTGTCTGCAGCAGGAGGAGGCAGGTTCAGCCGAGGTCCCCGGCACTTGGAGGACTGTTGGGAAAGAGGCCTCTGTGAGGTCCAAGTCAGGTGACGAGCATTTACAGGCTGTGTGAGTCCTTCCCCTGCACCCCTACCCACACTAACAGTTCAGCTGCATGCTGCCAGACCACGAGTGATTCTGGAGGGAGAAGTGTCTGTGTGGCAGGGCCTTTCAGAGCCTCATGCAAGCACTCTCCCATATGCCTTCCTCCACCGCACTTATGTCAATGTCTCAAACATTTTCAATGCTGCCTGCTGGGGTTCTCTTTCAGTTGTCCATCTGAGTGCATCTCCACCCACCCACGGATCTCGCTCCCATGCAGCACCAGTACCCGTCCAACACGTGGCTCCACTCACTTTCGATTTGAGAAAACATGGTCATAGTTAGGTTTTTCGTAAACTCCCCCGTCCTTTCCCCTTCCCCAGTCACCCATGTCCTTTCCCTCATCACTGTTGACACCCCACCCTGGCATCACCTTCCATCTCCCCACCGTCACCTACCAACCCAAATCCTTTTCTTTCCAGGGTGTCCAGGTGAATGTGTACATTCCTTACTTCCTTGAGAATATATTCCCATCCACATTGACCTCCCCGACCCCCTCCTTCCCCCCGCCCCAAGGTCCGTGTCTGCCTCTGAGCCCCCACCAAATACCCTCGCCGTCCCTTCTATCTCTACCATTGCACCCTCACCCTCCCACCCTTCCAGCTCACTCTGCCCCCTCTCACACTCACCATTCCCCCCTGCCATGCCCACTCTTAGTTCACTCCAAAGGAGGCAGTCATTGGCTCCACAACCCCCACCCTTACACCTGAACATCTCCCCCTATTTACTCCCTCCTCCACCCTTAATCCCTCCTCAACCCTTACTCTCTTCACCACCCTCACATCTTCCTCCCCTTGGACTCCTTCCCCCCACCCCCCCAAACTCCTATCTCTTCCCGGACTCCTTCTTCCCCCTTGACTCCTTCCCCCCTCTAAATTCCTTCACCCCTCTGAGCTCCTTCCCTCCTCCAAACTCCTTTGCCCCTCTAACTGCTTCCTCCCTCTGAACTCCTACCGTTACACCTTCGTACCCCCTCACCCATGCACCTACCTCCCCACTTGCCACATTCTCTCCCATTGCAACCTCCTCCCCAGTACTCCCTCCTCCCCCTCCAAACCTCAACTCTCCTGACACCTCCGCCCCCACCAACCTCAGCCTCCACTGGCACGTTCATCACTCCCTCCCAAATTCACCTCCCCCACGACACCTTTGTTCCCCCTCCCAACCTCATCCCAACCCCCCCGATACACCTTCTTCTACCAGTCAGACCTACCTCTCCCACCCCCCCCATCCTCACACCCCCATCCGATACACCATCCACTCCCACTCACAACTGAATCTTCATCTCCTGCTATCTCACTGATCACCGGTAGCAGCCCATGGCCAAGGCCATGATGTTCCAAAGTAGACCCAAGAAATCAGTGGAGACCTCCCACCTTCCAAGAGCTGCTTTGCGGCAGAGCCATGTCCATGAGAATCTACCCAGCATGTGATGCACATGTTCTTCTAGGGTCCGGTAGCTGTAGGGCTCCGGCATCTTCTGCTTCTCAGATGTCCGTGATCTGAGCAAGGCCCTAACGGTAAGTCCTGACTTCTGCACGTCGCACTTGTCCAGGCGTGTTCTGGGCCGGTGTATTTTCCCGCTGGTGTAACAGAAAATCTGGCACGGTGTTCAATTCCAGCCTCCAGCGGGATTGGCGTTCCGCCCTGGTGGGCACCATCGGATGATCCCACTGTGCTTTCACGCTGGCGTAAAACGAATTTCTGGCTTTCTCATCTCATTGTCTCCCCGCCCCCAACAGCCCACCATGATGCCCGACACCAACGCGGCTGGAAAATTCAGCCATAATCTTCATAAAATGCTGAATCATAATCTTTGTGCCATTTTAAAAAACTATATTAACAACTGATGTTGAAAGTAACATATTTCTTTTGTAATACTACATTGATGGATGAAACACGTGTCATTTTAATTAGTATAATAAATTATCTTACGTAGTAGCATGCCGAATGCATTCATACAATAAATGATCTTCAATATTATCAAAACAGTTCTTCATTGGCCTTTGAATAAATGTAAACACTAAGTATATTTACACTGCTTTAATCATTATCAATCCTAGCATCAATATATAAATGTACTGCACTGTGCTATCTCCATGGTGCAGTGCAGCATACTGCAACCATAGCAGATATAACACTATAATCTACTTTTAGACTATACTCTTACACCAGTGTGCACTTTGTATTACCTTGCTTCTATCACATCCTTCAGCTCACATTATTTATAATGATGATTTTCTTGTCTAGGAGAAAGCTGTCTCATGACTCCATTTCTTGAAGACCTTTCAGAAATCCAATATTTCCTTATGAAAGCACTAGCAGCCTGACAAACTGCTGCTAAGTCTCATTTCAGCTGCCATTATCACATCACATTAAAAGTTTCATGTTAAAATCAGACTCACCTATCCTGGTAGCATGTTCAGTGCACTATAAAATGGCCTGCAATGCCAGTGATATCATCCCACCTGCAGCAGCAATGGCATTCAGTGATGAATCACAACAACACCTACAATCAAAACTGAATGGTATGTGATTTATTTCCCTTTCTGTTGGCTTATCTATTCTCCCTACCTAAAATGAAGGCACTGTTCGACAGCTACTGGAAGCCTTCTGGTACTACCTTTAAGAGGCCATTCTTAATACTTGATGGCAATGTGTATTGAGAGGCTCCGCAGTTGTTTGGTGCATCACAGTTGGACCTGATCTTGTCCTCACCCTATGTCCATGCATAATCACATTCCAACAGAACTCACTGTATAGTGACCCAGGGGAGGAACACTGGCCAATTGTTTTATCTCCCCATTCCACAACAGCTGAGGCCAATTGCAACTACATTGTGAAAAGCATTGTTTAAAATACAAGGAAAGTTGCAAAACACCCACTATAAGTAGAATAACTTGTGAATTACCTGTACAAGACACTGGATAGAAATGGTTAATAAAAATATGCCAACCTCCAAAGCTAAGATTGAAATGTATTAGAGATGAGAACATAGTCATTCATAAGGTTGTTTCTGTGTAAGCAAAAATACCGAAACAAGAACCGAAAGTGATTGCCTAGTTAATACATTGGCCGGAATTTTCCAGCCCGATTTGATGTCGCACGTAATGGCGGGCATATGTGGGCAATATGGCGAGAAGGCCAAAAATCGGTTTTACCCTGTCATGATGCCGTTTGTGATCATCCATTTCACCTGCCAATGGCGGACCGCCTTTCCTGCCATCCAACGTCAGGGACCTAATTTCAATGCATTCGCAACTCATCATCTTGTCTGCCTGCCGGAATCATCCCCCCACGTCAAATTTACCTCCAACGTCGGTGTGATGTCAGAATAACATGATTCATAACACCATTTGAAAGGTGTGCACCTGGCGAGCTGAACTTCGAGGGGAATTTGGAAGTGAGTGCGTGCTAATGAGGCACAGATCCCGCGAGGGGCACCCTTTCGACTTCAAGGAAGAGGCATCACACATTCGGGCAAGGGTATAGGAAATTTGCTTTTTTCCAGCTGGCTGACAGTGCAGTGCCAGCTCAAGGGCTGCCCTGCAGTTGGGGTGAGGTTTGGAGGGCAAGGCAGCAGTCTGATGGTAGTGCATAAGTGCATCCGGGGGGCAGGGGGAGGGGTGGGGGGTGGAAGTGGCCATGCATTAAGGAAATCTTGTATAAAGCGAGGATTCTTCCACAGCTGAGACAATTCAGGCGCAGCTACATTGACACGCTTGGAATCAGGCCTTTAGCTTATCTGCCCACTCAGGCAACTAAGAGGCATGAAAGTGCCACCAAATGCTCCTGAACTTTGCAGCCCTCAGACACAAACTGCAAATTAATGAGCGTTTTAGGGGGCTGCTGAACAATTGGACGACTGGGCATGTTATGCAATCTCCATGCGAAAGTTGACCATGGAGTAGTCACTGATGGAGGCGCTCACAGCCCTTTGCAATGTCATCATTCAGGTTTGGACCAGTCTCCCCCATGGTTCAAGCTAACCTTGCAGTGCAGGTTAGGAGAATGCCTGCGCCTGAGCTGAGAGCACAACATGCAGTCCAGTGGGCAAAGCTGCCACCAATTGGTCAGGTGGAGTGGAGCGGAGGTGGGTGGAGTTTCAGGCAGCCATTCAGCGCATTAAACTCTGGTCATCCAAGTCGTGGCCAGCACTCTCTGGCATGTGTTAAGGGGCTTTGAGATGGAACCGGAGCCACGCATGTAACCATGACAGGTCCCTAGGAGACCAATGCTAACCCATGCGACTCTCTCTTTCATCCTGCAGGAGTGCATCAGGAGCATGGAGCCTGGTGACCTAGGCATGAAGCCTTTCAGGGAGCAAAGATGAAGGAGAAGAGGGTAACAGGGGCGCCTGGCTGCGCAGGGGAAGGGGCAGCACCCTCAAGAAGAAGGGGCGGCTGGGGCTCCTGCACACACGGCTGAAGTACCACAGTGAGCCGTCGAGGGTTGGCGCCAAGCTAGACCCAGGGTATACAGTCGGGGCTTGTCATTCATGCAGATAATCGAGAACCAGTGTCACTGAAGACTGCGCATGTCCAGGGAGCTGGTCGGTCACATATGTCACCTGCTGCAAGATTTGGTGCCACGGGGACTTGGAGGGCATCCACCACCAGTGGCCGTGAAACCTACTGTGGTGCTCAACTTTTACGCCAGTGGCTCCTTCCAGGGCTCCACAGGTGACCTCTTCAGGATCTCATAAGCCTCCACACACAAGTGTATCCAAGAGGTCGTGGACGCCATATTCGCAAAGGCACAGAACTTTGTGCATTTCGCCCAGGATCAGGAAAGCCAGGATGCAAGAGTGCTGGGATTTCCGCAGATCTCAGGTTTCATACAGTTGCAGAGTTCCATCGAGTGCACTCAGGTGGCGCATAGATCTCCGTGGCAAACAAGTAGTCAACTACATCAACCGTAAGGGCTTCCACTCGCTGAATGTTCAGCTGGTCTGCAACCACCGTAATGCATCCTGCAGGTCTGCACATGATTCCTAGGAAGTGTCCACAACTCTTACATTCTCAGTTGGCCTCAGATCCCTGACGTCTTCCAGAGACACAGAGGCTGCAAAGCTGGCTCCTCGGGGACAAGGGCTACACTCGGAGGACGTGGCTGATAATGCCCGTGTGGTGGCCTCAGACTGCAGCAGAGCAAATGTATAATGAGGCTCATGCTGCAGCTCGCATTTTGGTGGAACAAACCATTGGGATGCTGAAAATTCCGGTGCCTGGACCGGTCTCATGGAGCACTACAATACAGTCCACAGAGGGTGTTAAGCATCTTCGTTGACTGCTGCACCCATCACAACCTAGTGCTGCATTGGCGGGGAGGAGATATAGGAGCTGCATGTCTCCTCCAATGAGGAGGATGTCAGCATAATTCTTGGCACACTGATTGTTATTTAGCAAATGTTGCCCAATCACAGAATCACATCTAATGTTGGACACTGTGTTTTGAGTTTTGCAAGCACAGGCTGGTCAGGTACAGTCTGTACCTTGCCCGTTGCAAACAAAGGCTGGGAAATGCTGTTTGATACGATCCACTTGTCATTGCGACATACAGCCTATAAACCTGGTATCACACTGGCATTGAAATTCATACATTACTCATTTGTATGATATGCAGAATGCCTTATTGGCTTGACGGCAGCATCCTGTTAATGGGGAATACCACTCCTGTTGCTACTGCATAGTAGCAGCGTGAAACAGCTAGCTTCATCTGTTGTTCAAATTTTTGAGATACCTTGCCCTTCCAAGGCAATCTGAGGCAGGCTGGGCACTTTTCAGGGACGAAAGTGAAGGCCTTAGGTCCATTCATGAGTTTGCGTGATATACAGCGCAAAATGATCTGATCAGGGTAGCTATTATCCCGCAGGATGCCTTTGCTGCACCCTATTTCAGCATCAAGCTTGCAAGGTGAGCAAATGGCTCAGTCCCTATTTACAACGTTGCCGATAAGACCAATCTTATACTGTGTGGAACTGTAAGAATCCCAACGCGTATATTGACCAGTGAAGGTAAGATTGCGGTAGACCATGATAGAGAACCCCCTGGCAGATTTCTCAACTAGTCCGTAATGGAAAGGGAGTTCATTTGACTACTCTATTTTATAGGTAAATTTGAGCGCAGGATGGAGTCCATTAAGACATGTAAGGAAATTATTACATGCAGCTGCGGATTTAAATGTAGTAAATGTATCATTCACATGTCAGAAATACATGAGGGGTAGGAGATTAGCTGTCATTCCATCAAAGACATCTTTCTCATGGAAGCCAACAAAGATGCTTGCGAGAGCCGGGCCTAGAGGGGATCCCATGGCAACACCATCTATTTGGGTATTGCTGGGGGTGGGGGGATTTACCATTTTACACGGGCAGGCCAATTCAGGCCCGCCCAGCATATTTGCCGACTTCCGCGGATAGCGGGAGTGTGTGGGCGGCGGTGGGAGTGCATAGACCGCTGGGTCCAATGGCGACCCGGCGATCTGTTTAAAAGAAGGCCTGGCAGTCTTTTGTAGGCTGCTCACAATGGTCAGTTCCAGGCCGCAGCAGAGGGGTTTGGGTGAGCAGGGCAGGCTGCAGGGTAGGGCAGAGAAGCAGGCCAGGCTGCAGGGTAGGGCAGAGGAGCAGGGCAGGCTGCAGGGTAGGGCAGAGGAGCAGGGCAGGCTGCAGGGTAGGGCAGAGGAGCAGGCCAAGCTGCAGGGTAGGGCAGCGGGGGGCCAATGCGCCCCTCATTTTTCTGATGACTGCCTTGCCGCCCTCCTCGAGGGGGTGGCAGCATGGTGGGAGGTATTGGTCCCCCGGATGGGAGGAGGAGGCCCCCCACAACCAAACGTGCTTGGGAGGAGGTGGTGAGCTCCCGCGACATGATGCGGCGCACTTGAATCCAGTGCCGCAAGCGCTTCAACGACTTGTTGCGCTCTGGCAGTGTGAGTACCATGTTGGCATTGGGCATTTAATCCAGCAGGTAGCCTTACCCTCTGAGGCCGCTCTGCCCCCCAAGTCTTAATGTCATGACTGCATTGAATCATTGAGGTGTTGTGGCAACGAACCATCTGCTGCCCTCTACGCTGCATGTGCTTGCGCCTCCTTGCTATGGGAGGAAATACTGTGTGGTTCCTCATGTGATGTAGGCAGTATGTTGGGGGGTGGGGAGCAGGCCCAGCATCTTTGTCTGAGTAATCAGCAGCAGCGGGGAGAGGAGGCACTGGAGGCCTGATGTGCCTCACTCTGGTTGGGAAGTGCCGTGCTCAAAGAGATTCCATGTGCAATTTGCTCTAATCAATGGTTTTCTCTCTTTTCCAGGAGAAGAATGCTCATACCCCGGCCGAGCATGTGAGGACTGGAGGCAGCCAGGCACAGCTCTCCATATTAAGCCACTTCGAGCCGGAAGCCCTTGAGCTGGAGAGGCGCCATGCACCCTGGTCTACTGGTGTCAGTGAGGCTGGGGTGGCACGGCCAGGAATTTAAAGCCAACAGTGAGGTTTGCATTGTTCTCCCAACAGCCATAGCACTGATGATTGTTAAATTAGTTATTGCAACATTGCTGGACCATTAGTTATAGAAGGATGAGCACAGAATGAGCCGGGGGGACAGAGATGAACTTTGTCAGTGTCTGCACGCTAACTGATCCACTGTCCTTGTTCTTCCTTTCAGCATCATCAGAGCATAGCCGGGAGGAGGAGCAGCAGATGCCCCCTCTCACACCTGAAGTCTCACCAGCGTCACACCATCTCTGCCAGGCAGGCACCTAGCGGAGACACTAGCACCTCGGAGGGAATTCGAACATCAGCTAGTGTCCCAGGGCACAGCGGTGAGGGCACTTCACAGTCGCTGGAGGAGCTGGCAGAGACAGAGAGTGCCCATGGCGCCAGAAGTCGGAGGACTGCAGGGGACCAGGAACATGCTCAGTCGGTGCCTGATGATGTGCAGCAGGTGCAGGAAATGGAGCCGGGTGTGCGGGAACATCTGGGGGAGATACATGAGGCTATGCTTGGCTTGGTCTCCGTGGTGGAGGAGTCTATGCAGACGCTAGCCGAAGCAATGAGCCGCATGTCTGAGCGCCGTGGCGACTCTAGTGGAGAGCCTAGTCCAGGAGACCCGCCAGGGCTTCCCGGGGATGCGCTCTGACCAGCAAGCCCTCAGATCGGCATTGACCTCAGCTGGTCAGTCTCAGTGTGGGAGATGGTGTGGGCATAAAGCTTCCCAGCTCGTTGCACATCCACCCACGGTAAGCAGGGAGATCCGAGGTGACCTCAGGTCAGCGCAGCAGCTGTCTGTTGTCTCTGCGGGCTCCTCTCAGGGCGCTCTGGATGAGGGCGGCAGCTCCTCCACCCCTCTCCCAGTGGCCGTATCATCCGGTGAGGATGCGACGACTGGGGAGATGCCAACTGCAGAACAGGCATCTCCCTCCCAGGCGGGGCCAGCACAGGGTCCATGGGCCAGAAGACGACCGCCAAGGACATCGAGGCCAAAAGGACAGCAGAGTGTGCAGGCTGTCTCAGATGCCACTCCGAGCAATGGGGCAGCACCAAGATGCAGCACCCGGAAACGAAAACATAAGGCACATTTGGCACACCATGGGTTTCTTACTGGTGCTTTTGTGTTGGCCTGAGATTAAGTGCTCATGATTTCATTTTGATTGTTTACACTATTGTTTAATATTTGTGATAA
This sequence comes from Cetorhinus maximus, assembly GCF_964194155.1. NCBI lineage: Eukaryota > Metazoa > Chordata > Chondrichthyes > Lamniformes > Cetorhinidae > Cetorhinus > Cetorhinus maximus. Next base: position 96,049,638 of record NC_135883.1, read on the forward strand.
CTTCTGATTCACACATTAAATGCCAGGTGTGTCACCATGGCTGAGGTTGCCTCATTTCTTCTGCATGTGTATGTTTAAGAGAAGTGTTATGAGTATCTTTTTGGACATTCACCTTTATGTACAAGGCCCTTAGTTAGTGCTGGTGACCTGGCAGATTTTACACTTAGGTGTCGAGTATCAAGGCGGCATATCAGGCTTGTCCTGCTGATCTATCTGTGTTGTGGTAGCTGAAGGTTCATTGGATTAAAGCATCCTGGGTGTCTCTGCTTCCTTAGAGTAGTCCCGGGTCAGCATCTACCCCCCTCAGCATTTCTCTGTCCGTGCTCATCCTCAAAATCAGTGCTGGACTTATCCTGTGCAGCCGCAGACACTGCGTCGTCTTCATCGTCCACTGCGTCCCCCCTTTCCAGCACAAGATTGTGGAGAACGCAGCATGCAACCATTACCACCGAGACACGATCTGGGGGTTACTGCAGTGTACTGCCTGAGCGGTCCAGGCATCGGAAGTGCATCTTGAGAAGACCGATGGTTCTCTCCACCACAGCCCTTGTGGAGGCTCCCATTGTAGCGCTGCTCAGCTTCTGTTCTTGGATGACAGAGAGGCGTCATGAGCCACATTCTGAGGGGATAGTCCTTGTCACCCACCAGCCAATCATCCAGCCGGGCCAGAGCACTGAAGAGACTTGGCACCTGGGAGTGTCTGAGGATGTAGGTGTTGTGGGAGCTGCCAGGGTACCTTGCACAAACTTGCGGAATCAGCATCCTGTGATCACACACTATCTGCACGTTCATGGAGTGGAAGCCCTTCCTGTTGAGGAAGGCACCGGGCTCACCTGCTGGTGCCTTGATGGCCACATGTGTACAGTCTATTGCACCCTGGACGCGGGGGAAGTCAGCAATGGCTGCAAAGCCTCTGGCTTGCTGTGCCTGACTTGCCTAATCCCAACAGAAGTTGATGAAGGTCAATGCACGCCTGAACAGTGTCTGTAACCTGCTTGACCCAAGTGTGGACAGCTGATTGGGAGACACCGCAAAGATCACCCACCGAGCCCTGGAAGGAGCCTGAGGCATAGAAGTTGAGGGCAGCTGTGACCTTCAGAGCCACCGGCATGGGGTGTCAGCCCACACAGTTAGGAGAGATCTCAGGCCCAATTATCTGACAGATATAGTTCACTGTCTCCCTTGACAGTCAGAGCCTCCTTCGGCACTGCACCTCAGACGTATTGAGGTAGCTGCTTCGCCGCCTGTAAACCCTGGCAGCAGGATAGTGGCGTCTTCTGCGGCCCTTTCCACCTTGGACAACCTCTTGGCCCTGCGCCTCTTGTGCCTGCGGCTGCCCTCCCAAAGGTGGCTGCCCTGGAGGCAGAATGTGCACTCCTGGCCTCCTCCCCCTTCTAGCCCTCCCTTCCTCCTCAGAGGAGCTGTCTCCAGTGGACAGATCAGCTCCCAGGCTAAGGGAAGGCTACCTGAAGCCTGCAGGCCCGGAAAAGATTCCTCACTGCAGAGTGCTGACCTGAAGGTTAAGATTCCAGGAAAAGCAGCTGGGATGCATTCTGAAGTACTGCAGATCACACAGGCAAATTTAAAAAACTTTCAGCAATAAATACTTCACAGAGCAGATTCACGGCCCCACTGAGCCCTCTTATCCTGCCTGTGGATGAGGTTAATAGAAATGTCTCCCACCCGTCTTCCTGTTGCGCCCGTGCGCTGACCTGACGATCGCACGGGCGCCGAAAAATCGGCGACGATTGATTAATGGCGTTAATTAATGGCGGGCACGCGTCAGACTTCATTGCGCGCGCGCCCAGCTTGCCCAATGTCACTGCCCGTCATTTTACGTGCGGACATGCGGGGCCCGCCCCCTGCACGTCAAACGAAAATTTTTTCCATTAAAACTGAACTCAGCTGCACAAGTTGCCAAGTTCATAAATTCAATGAATACTAATTCATGCAATGGTAGTGGGTCTATATTGCCATGTTCGAGTGCTGCAGCGCAAATATCTATGAGGTCCTTAGGTGGAACATTGGTGATTAGACTAGCAATGTCAAATGAGCACATGGACTCAGCATTGCTATCGATATGCAAGTCCTGTATGGTCTTTGCAAATGTGAAGGAGACCTTCACTGTGTATTTGGAAAACTTGCTCAAAACTGGTTGTAACAATGCGCCCAATCATTTGGCCAATTCATGTGGTGCAGAGAAGGTCATAGATAAGAGAGTGTATAAAATGAAAACACATAATTATTACTATACGTTCTCAGTTTCAGTTCTCACTAATTTACTGCAGTTTTGATCAAAATTATAACAAAAATAATCATACATTGCAATGGACAATTGCAATTGCTTTACTGACAGAATTGTCATCTCATAATTGCAAATCAGATTAGTTCGTCATTGTTATATGAAGTACATAATAGCATTCTGATGGCCAGGCCACATCTTCGGTCCTTAATAAACTGAATTGGGTGAAGGAAGTGGAGAATGCTGAAGAGGCAAGTTTTGGAGATTTGTAGGGCTGGAGGAGGTTATAGCCATCTCTGATCGCTCTGCTCATGCCCACCTTCTCCCTCACACTGTGCGATCAACCTGAAAATTGACATTTTTATATCCTTGTAATAGACCATACATTTTTATTTTATTGGTATCATGAGTGAATTTTATGATAAAAACTGCAATGTTGCAATGTAGGCAAGAGTGATTTGAATTTGAAGGCAGAGTTAACCCCGACACTGGGTGGGAAGAATTTTACAGGATCAGGAGGATTATTTAAAAATAATTACCTGTAATGTTACTGAGGTAGACTCCAATATTATTTCCATTGGTATATACAAATTGTCTTGGGGTATTAAATAGAACGTTAGATCCCAATTGAAATATTTTAATTTGGCTCCTGCCTGTTTCAGGCAGAATCGCTGGAGGCGGTAGGTGGCAGTCTTCAAAAAAACATTTTGCATGCCTCAGAGCAGGTGGTAGACAGATAAAAATTGCCACCATATATTTTAATTTGATTTTAGAATTGGATTCTGTGCTGCAGGGAAAGCAAGTCTAATGACTGCAGCAATCGTCTTATATTAAATGTGACCCATTCATGTAGACATCTATAACACAGACCTTTTTATGTACATTATTGCAACTAACCAAAATAAATAAAGCAGCAAAACAGAAAAATTGCAATTTTGAAATTGAAGCCCAGATTTTTGCCATGACGGAGAACCTCTCCGTTGTGGTGATAATCCTGGAAATGGCCAGAAACCCTAAGTCCTGCCCCCAAACATGGCATGCTCCATTTTTGCTGGGGCGGGAGTGGACTCAGGCTGGGGTTCATGCATGCACAGTTCACAGAGGCGGCTGGCCACTTAAATCACCAGCTGCCTCCACTGAAGTAGGATTTTGGTAGGCCCGGAGTGTGAAACCCATAGTGTGCAGATTAGATCATGTAAAAACTGGTCTGAACTTGGTGGATTCATTTGGATAGCAAACCTCCACTTGAAGAGATAAGGTACCCCTTTAGATCTAGTCCCAGGATACCTTTGGGAGAGGCAAGGCACCCTTTGGGATTGTCAAAAATAACCATGATTGTGCGCAAAAAGTGCATAAACTCATTGGAACTGTCAAGCTGTCAAGGAACTATCAAAGGATACTATGTGATTTGGCATGGGGGTAAGGGCAAAGGGTGGTGGATGGGGGCATGGGTTAGCATCAGTTGGCATTAAGTTGGTATAGGGGCTATAAAGGGCAATGAGGTTGTAGGGGGCACAGAGGATATGAAGGCCATGGAGGTGGGTAGAGGGTCACGGTTTGGCATAAGAGCATGAGGGTCCATGGGGGGTGGGTAGGGAGCATGAGGCGGCATAGTTTGTCATGGATGGGGCATGGGGAGTATGTGGGGGTGATGGGGGTTGAAGAGCGAGGGCTATTTTGTGTTTTTTTATTTAATTCAACACAGTGCCGGAGCACAGAGGCAGGCCTTCCGCCCAGCCTGCCTCCACATCCAGCAGCCTCCGCTCTCGTTCTGGGGGTAGCGGGCCTGACTTCCAACCCAGCCCGCTCCCCGGAATGAAAATCCAACTTGTGGGTGGCCGTTTTTAAATTTCAGAGTTCGCAGAGCCGGGTATTCCCCTGTCTCTGCACACCCAAACTGGGAGCGAAAATCTGTGCCTGAGATCAGAAATGCACTAAAAGCACTGAAAATTGAATCAATGGCAGAGGAATAGGTTTGCATCGGCATGCTGGGATGAAATGGGAACAAGAAACAATCTCTGTACATCATCAGGTTGACCTGATGTCCGATCGATATTGGGCCTTCAGCCTTACTTTCGCAGAATCACACAGTGCAGAAGAGGCCTTTCGGTCCATCAAGTCTGCACCGACACATGAGAAACACCTGACCTACCTATCTAATCCCATTTACCAGCACTTGGCCCATAGCCTTGAATACTATGACGTGCCAAGTACTCATCCAGGTACTTTTTAAGACTTTAATAAAACTGATAGGCTACGGACATCGATTATGCAATCCCTTGCATCTCGCTGATGAAGCTAGGGTGTGTGTCAGTTCACTGCCTCATTGGCAACAGCACTAGCTGTGGCTCTCAGGAGTACTGTGGAGCCAGGAGTAGTACTCCACATTAAGGTAAGTATTTTTTAAACTTTATTTGGTGGTGGCCTCCAGCAGTCCCATTAAGGACCACTAGTTATGAGACATTTTCAAAAATTTTTATTAAATCATGAGATATAGGCATTGCTGGAAAGGCCAGTATTTATTGTCAATTCCTAAATGCCCTTGAGAATGTGGTGGTGAGCTGCCTTCTTGAGCTGCTGCAGTCAGTGCAGTGAAGGTACTGTCATAGTACTGATTGCTAAGGAGTTCTAGGAATTTAACCTAGCAACGATGAAAGAGCAGTGATGTATTTCCAAGTCAGGGTTGTATTTGGCTTAGAGGAAAACTTAGATACTGAATAATCCTGACTGGAGCGGGGCTAATGCCTGGTCCATTCAGGGCATAACAATTTCATAAATGGGTCTTAAAAATGCTTTAGGCCCATTATTCCAAAGTCTATCTTCTATTTTAGGCTTACATAAAAAGATCTCTGGAATACATGAACCATTATAGCATAGGAGCAGTTTTCAATTCTAATTGGCCACAAAATTAGACTTCTGTGTCACTACCCACTTACCCCACCACACTTCACGTCCAGTAAATGGGCACGACAAAATTCATTATACCCACATTGCTCACTTTTCATTCCAGCACAGGATTAATTAGGAGTTTATTTAAAGAACATGGTTATTTAAGCTTGACAAAAGATTAATCATTATAATACAGTGGTTCTTGCCAGTTTTCAGAATTACAACTATTTTATGAGTTGGGATCCAAAACAATGCATATTCACATAAATTCTTCCTAACTTTCTTTGCAATGTTTCATTGTCCTTTGCCAAGTTTGAATAATACATATGGATTCTGTTTATAATTGTTTATACCTGCTCCCTCCCCTACTTCGTAATAGGTCAACTACACCATCTCTTGGGAGTCCCATCCATTTTTCACCCTATAAAAAATGCATATATTTGTAATCTCTTCCACTGAAAGCAGCATAATTATTCTGTATTGCATTGATTTCTGAAGCTATCTCCAGCGTAATCCCTTAACCTTGATACCTTTGAATTTCATGTAATAAATTAATGATCTTTCTATTAACCCACATGAACTATTTCCAAGTTCCCAGAGAAAAGCGGTGAAACTCTGTCAACGAGATGACTTCAAGTGATAATTACATCACCAGTAGCTGGTATGTGTTTATCGTATTTTGACACAACTCAACTCAGCAATTCAGTCAACTGTTTAATCTGAGTACATTAAGGGACTAATAATATAAAAAACGCAACATCATCAGCTAATAAATACTTGGAAACTTACAACAGAGCTTAAAAAACTCAAAACCAAATGACTGAAAAATCCTCATATCCAGTATACACACTCATAGAGACAGAATCCAATTACTAAAGCCCACATAAGTTAGACTCTGATTGCCAAAAGCTAGGTTTTTTGAACCTGATAGGAGTACTGTTGAAGTTTAACTGGCTAAAGCCGCAAAAGTGCTCGGTAATCCTCCAGCGGCATATCCAATGGATCACCTACTGATTTGCTTGTGGGTTGTCTGGAGCTCAGTGGTTAGAATGCCAACTCCCAGTGACCAATCAATGAGTCAGGATGGATATAAAACCTTGGAAGTGTCCAACATGTCTGATCAGACACTAGAATACAGAGATAAAAATTGAGATGTCCTGATTTTTGGGTGTGGGGCTCATGGTTCGCGATGTGCCCTTGCTTGTTCATATCGAATGGGCAACATGCAAAATTCATGTACCCACCTCATCTGAATGATTGCGGCATTATCTGGCATGCCTCCAGCATTGCTCTCTGCTCCGGGACACTACCAGTGAGATCTGCACAGCATGGGGGGGCTCAGCAGCATTGTTTGCAGGTCACGTGGTCTGGTGCTCACCAACGACAACCTGCAAGAGCTACGAGATCTGGGTACACTTTCAATCTTCAAGTCCCTCACATTCCTAAGCATCCAGAGAAAACCAGTAACAAGCAAGGAGCATTACCATCTGTATCTGATCCGCAAAGTTCCACAGGTCAGAGTCCAGGATATCCAGAACGTGAAACTGAAGGAATCTCAGGAAACAGATTGAATGTTCAAAAACAAATGTGGGCCACAATTTACAAAGGATATTACTTGTTCTTCTTAAAAGCAGACTTTCTCTGCTGGGCAAAAAAAATTGCTGCAATGTAAATTCTTGGCAGCGGGATCCATAGTGATGGATATGGTGCTGAAGGCATTTAGGGTGCAAGTGGGCAAGATGCCATGGTTTTGTGGGGAGCGCTGGGGATTGAGGGGTGGGTGAAAGAGAATCCCCCTCAGAAGGGAGTGGGAGCAGGTGGCCAGGAAAGTCAACTCCAAGAATCTGGACTGGAGGACGTGGCAGCATTGCCACAAGAAGTCTAATGATCTCACCTGGGTGGTCAAGGTCAGTGAATACATCTGCACAGATTTCCTACCCATCATATCAACTCCCTCTCTCACTGCTCAGTGCACCACACCCCATCACTCACCCAGCAGCGCTCCCTCATACTCAGGACTCATGCCTAAAATCCAGATACTCTACCTCACCCTCACACGCCTAGCAATACTGCCATCCTCACACCCACCTTGTGCTACCCACACGCACCTCCATCAATTTAACTATGGTAAGCATATCGCCCAAACACAGCGCTACACAACGACTGACATTCTGTCTTCTCCCTTGCAGACAAGGTATAACCAGAACAGAAAGGAGCGGAGCAAAACCAGCACAGGACAAAGAAACCTGCACCTTATGAGCCCCACAGAGGAGATTGTTCCCAGCATTAAAGTGCCAACTGCAAGAAGGCCCATAGCATTTGATGTCACTGAGAACATCAAGAATGATGCTATATTCCTGCCTTATGCCCCTTCTCAGTTTCCAGCTCATCCTCATCCTGCTATCTGACTGATGTTGTGACCATGGACCTTTTGTTTCCCACCTTACCCCACTTCCCTCACAGCAATCTTTCCACCCTGAGTTCCTGCTTTCAGACTGCCAAGAACTGTCACCTGCACAGTCACAGCAGCCCACGAGGAGGAAAGGGAGCAACAGCACAGCACAATGAAGAGGCCGCATCACTTGATTTGGTACTCACAGCTCAGATACTGGTATTACACTTACGTTGAAGGCTAGTTTAGAGTTGGGATCAGTGAGTCACTGCACATCAGTAGCCTGCAACCGAGCCATGGGTAAAAGGCATAAAAGCAAAATACTGCGGATGCTGGAAATCTGAAATAAAAATAGAAAGTGCTGGAAAAACTCAGCAGGCCTGGCAGCATCTATGGAAAGAGAAACAGAGTTAACACTTCAAATCAAATATTACTTTTCTTCAGAACTATTGCAGTCTGTGCTTGGACAAATGGACTATTCCTCTGCTGTCCCAATGAACATGAGGTAACATTCTCTCACAAATGCAGGAATTCATCTTAAAAAACACTTCAGAGTACTTTCAGGTATCTTGGAATAGAAAAGTTCCAAAAACATATCTGACCTGAATCAAGGTGCCTGAATTTTTAAATAACACTACTGTAGGGTCCATATAACATCTTCATACTTCTTCTGTCATGATTAAACAACACAGGCATTGCCTTCAAATTCGGTGCCCAATTTTGGGAACCTGTCTTCACATCAGACAGTTGGGCTGTATCAATAAAGGATAGTGCCAAATCACCATTTTCCAGTGCACCCAGAGTTTGATCTTGCACGCACCCATATCCTCCAGCAACACCACATGGGCCATGCAGGGGGCTGGTGATGCATCCTGTCCCCCAGAATAAAGAATTAAGTGGTCGTAATGCTGATCAAAGTGACGTTATAGTTTAATTTCTCATCTGAAGTCTGCCAGAGGATCATCTCAATTCTTATGTTCCATCGCCACACATATTACCTTGGAATCAAATTGACTCCAAAGGTACCCTGTTTATGTGCAATGCATTTTGATACTTATTACAGTTAATCCTAGTGCCTTGTACAGCTGTGTAGGCACTAATCAGACTTCAAAGTCACAGTTAATGTATTGATGTTGCTGTCAATTCAATCACAATCTTCTATTGGAGCGTGTCAGCAAACTCATTTCCTTACATTGCATCAGCTGATAGCTGTAATATTAAAACATATGCAAGGCAGTTTACATGTAAGGAGCCCGTGTCCAAAACCAGAGCATAAGATGATCTAGAAATATAGAAAATTTGAGGCACAAAAGGAAACCATTTGGCCCATCAACCAAAGAAAATCTATCCAACCTAATCCTATCTTCTACCCAGCCCAAGAGGATATGGCACTTCAAGTACATACATTTAGTATTGCTGAAAAAAGAGAGACATTTTTTGTCAAAGCTTTCCTTCTTGCACTCATCAGGACAACTTGCAAGAATACCAAATGTAAGGGAGCAACAATTTGGTATTCTTGTGAATTATCCTGATGAGCACAAGATGAAAAGCTTCGATAAAAAAGTCTCTTTTTTTCAGCAGTACTCAAGTTCTGTACTACCAAACTACTATTTACATAGATTTACAGAAGCCATTCTTAAAAGATAAAAGAGCAATAAACATCAACAATGCAATAAATATGATTCTGCATATTATGTACAGTACAGTATACCTTGGGTGCCTCAGGATGTTAATTGTTGCCTCCACCTTCCCTTCCTCAATATTATAATGGTCAGTATAGCGAAAATGACAGCCCATGATTTTTACATAGCTTAACGGTCACAGCACACATCAGAGTACTTTGCAAACTATAAGACTAAAAACCTTTATACTTAAAAATGCTTCATTAGAGATTGTAAAACCATCAGAGTACATAAAAGCCATCAACGTTTACACATGACACCTGGCTTCAAACAAAAGGCAACAGACAAAACAAGTGGAAAGGGACATGGATAGGTTGGGCAGGTGAGTTGATAGGTAGAAAATATCACTCAATGTAGACAAACGTAAGGTAATGAGACTAGGGGAAAAAAATTAAAAGTTGGAACTTAAACAAAATGACTCCAAACTACTGGGTAGAAAGGGTCTAGAGGCATTGGTCAATCGTTCACTGAAATCAGCAGTACAGCACGCAAGATTAGTAAGAAAGCTAACCAGACCTGAGGTTGCATAGGCATAGGGATAGAGCACAAATCCCATGAGGCAATAATGAGTCCATACAATTTCACCAGTAACACCATACCTAGAGCACTGTTTGCAGGTTCTGGTCACTGAAACACAACGATATTTAGGTATCAGCAGAAGTACAATAAAGGGCAATCAAACACTAAATACCTTTTAAGGCATCTAACTTATGAAGAGGGTTTGAAGAATCAGGCAATATTTACTCGAGAAGAGATGACTCAGAGGAGAAATGATATGACTTCAGTACTGCACTGTTGGAAGTGCTGTCTTTCACACGAGACATGGGCCCTGCCTGCCATCTCAGATGGACATAAAAGATCCCATGACACAATTCTGACAAAGAAAAGGGGAATTTTCCTGGGTGTCCCGGCCAATATTTATCCCTCAGTCACCACAACTAAAAAACAAATTAGCTGGTCACTATCTCGTTACTGTTTGTGTGAATATACTGTGTGCAAATTGAATGCCACGTTTCCTATGTTACAACAGTGATGACACTTCAAAAGCACTTCATTAGGTGTAATGTGCTTTGAGATGTCTTGAGGTAGTGAAAGGAACTACAAAAATGCATTTTTAAGGTAACAGATAAATTAATACCCTGATAATGTATTTGAAATTGGTACAAATTCTAGAACCAGTGAAATGGACTCAAGCTTAGAAAAGTGAAAGTAAACACACCTGTTAGATTTGCCTACTTTATACAGAGAGTGAAGAACATGTTAAATTGGTTATTCAGAGAATGAAGGCAGATTCTGTGTAAAAAGAGGGAAAACTAGAGATATTTGTGGGATCGGGCAAGTGAGAGGTTTTTGGCACTGTCTGAGAGGCTGCAGTCTCTTCCAGTTCTGTACTTTTCTATCACAACTTATTGCCATACCGAAAATCCCTGAACCAAACCATTAACCATTTCTGAAACAAAAACAGAAAATGCTGGAAAAACTCAAAAGGCCTGTGGAGAGAGAAAAAGAGTTGACGTTCTGAGTCTGTCTAACCCTTTTTCAGAGCTACAGAGTAGTAGTTTCAGATTTCCAGCATCCGCAGTATTTTGCTTTCACATTAAACATTTCCGTTTGCCTCATCTGGAATGTCCAGTTTCTTTCCTCAAGGACATGCTTCGCTTACTAAGCCCTCAAAACTTAGGTCCAGATTGCGAAGAATTAGGAAACCCAAAGGATGCATAGGAATGACGTTGGATTTTAGGCAGCTAAAACTACACAATTACCAGCACAACACTTGTTTGCAGTTACCATGACATGAGTCCAAAGAAATGGGAAAAAAAGCCCCTAGGACAGCTTTTCCATCATATGAGCCAATCTGAGTGGTCAATCATCCACAGCATCCTGGAGTTCATGGGACCTGTCTGACTTTGATACTGGATTGTTGAGCATCCTGTGGAATGTCAATTCAGTTCTAATCTCTCCCACTGGGGAAAAAACTGTAAAAACTGGGAAATCGGAGTACTGGTCTGAACTGGCATTCCATTTTAAGGCATACAAGACCAGTCCAGACCAGTTACCTTATTTCCCAGTTCTTTTTGTTTTATAATCTTGTTATATTAGATATAACTTTGCACCCTCAGTGTGCTCCCAGCTTGTAGGGGTAGGCCAAGTCTGGTCATCTCCTCAGCTATATCAGTGTGTGTGTGCTGAACCTGGGTGCTAAGTGATGGTGTGTACAACATGTTGTCACGACAATGGTACAGGACCCCTCTCTGAGGCATACTGCAGCACCACACCAGGTCAGTACAGACATTGGAGTCTTATCTTTGGGAGGTCAATAGCCAACTTGATCATCGCTCAGGTCGACCTATAGCAGGCATTATAGTGTTCTTCAGCTACAGAGCAAGACGTTCACATCAGCATCATCAGCCATGTATTAAGTGAGTAGTCTTGTCCTCGACTGTCAAAGTATATATGCATTGTGACAGCTCCCAGGCACCTGGGCACACATCTGAAGGATGTGCTTTTGGTTGCCACAGACCAGTTGAACATTGGTTGAGTGGAACCGCTTCCAGTTTATGAAGGTTGCAGCCTGATCCAAGGGAACTTTGATGGTCACATGGGTGCAAATACCATGCCTACTTAGGGGGAATCCTGTGAAGGTCCTGAAGCTGATGGATTTCTCTGCCTGGCTGTCAGGATCAGCCCTGTAGTCTGCCTGGCTGTCAGGATCAGCCCTGTAGTCTGCCTGGCTGTCAGGATCAGTCCTGTAGTCCACATAGCTGGGCCTCTTAAACAAGATATTGGCAACCTCCGTGATGCAGCAATGGTCTGCTGCCTGTGAGACCCCACACATGTCACCAGTGCATCCCTGGAAAGAGGCAGATATGTAAAAATTCAAAATCCTGGACTAAATCACGACAGCAGCATTTAAATGAGAGTTAATTATCTGCACAACTAGCACTATTTTTCCTTAGTTCTGTTGAAGGGTCATACGGACTCGAAACGTTAACTGTATTCCTCTCCGCAGATGCTGTCGGACCTGCTGAGTCTTTCCAGCTATTTTTGTTTTTGCCTTCCTGCTGCATCATAACAACAATGCTGTTTCGGGAGTTTCCTGCTGCTGGTAGATTGTGGACCCAGTGTCCGACATAACGTGTCCACTCCAGTATGTCTGCTCCTGATTTTATGGCCCTCTTTCCTCACAACCCACTGCCGAGTGCCCCAGTGAACTCTGCCTGAAGCGTGTTGTTTGTGATGTCAATTTATTAAAGTAGTTTAATTCGCAGATTCAAGAGGGTGATGGAAATACACTAGCAGTGGGATCAGAAAATTGCATATAAGTGACATATAACTGGATTAGGATAATTAAAGAGGAGTGCCACAACCAAATTTTGAAAGCCCTGAGACAGTGTCAAAAGGGATTTCTTTCATTGGCTAAAGCTGAAGAGACAGGAGACAAAAAGAGAACATGCAAAAATAAAGAAAATGGAAACCCAATGTGTTGGAACCAATCTGTATTTAGGCATGTGACAGCAGCCCAGCATCCAATCACCTACTTAATTCCTGCTGAAATGGGTATAGTGCTGAATGTGTGAGGGTAGGCATGTCTTCTGTCATATCATCCCTTAAGTCATCATTGAACCTAATAGGTCAGCATTGACACTTCATAACTCAGCATTGAAGTCAACTCAACACTGCATCTTTGGAACTCGTTTCCTCAAAAGGCGATGGAAGCAGAATCTTTGAATACTTTTAAAGGTAGAGGTAGATAGATTCTTGATAAGCATGGGGATGAAGGGTTATCGGGGGTGGACGAGAATGTGGAGTTGAGGTTATCAGATCAGCCATGATCTTATTCAATGGCGGAGCAGGCTCGAGGGGTTGAGTGGCCAACTCCTGCTCCTAATTCGTATGTTCATATGTGCTGAAAACTCATCCGTCAACATTGATGCTTCAGAATCAAAACATGGCCACAAAGAGGTCAAGCTTCAGACAAAAGCTACTATTACTGCCAGACCTATGTTACATGATATCCTTCTAAAAGATGCTACAACTTCATCCACTGCTGATCCAGACCTTAAAAACACAGGGGCGGGTGTTTGACATGGAAGTGCACGGTTTGCCTGCTCCCGCTCCTGCCTTTTAAAGATGCCGAATAAAGTGTTTATCAGCCGATTAGCGGCCACCTGCTGGGAAGCTACAACAACCTACGAGAAACACGGGCAGGGCACCCAATCAGGACTCCAGGGCAGGATGCCTGGGGAGAGAGGAGACAGGCCATGGAACGGAAGTCAGTCACAGCCATCATTTAAAGGCACCCTAGCACAGGTTGGTGGCAGCTGCACAACAATTAGTGGTCTGGAAACAGAAGATTGGACCAAGAAGACTTGTAGATCCATTGAACTATTGGAACAGTAGCAGGTAAGAACTTGTTCTTACATTTTGGTGACTATTGAATATTATTCAGGACCCTTGCCAGGGAGGAAAGAATATTTGAGCACACCTGTTCCATTCCCTTTCTGAATAACGAGTGTTTAAGAAAAGACTTAAAATCTATCCTTTAACTCTCTTTGTCTCCAAACAAAGGCTCCAAGGCCACCATATGGCGGAGAGAATGGAGGGACCAGCTGCTGAGGGTCCCAAACCAGGAACAGCCCCACAGTTTGATGTTGACTCCCTGCGAGTCCTCTCCAGGCTGAGTGATCAGCAGGAGTCCTCATGCCTGGGAAGAGGAGAATTTGCAGCCACACCAAAGCAGCCTGGAAGGAGGTCGCGGAGGTAGTGAGCAGCCGTAGGGTCATCCACAGGGCATGGCTGCAGTGCCGTAAAAGTTTCAATGACCTCGATCTGCCAGGGTGAGTATGCAACCATTTTTCAGATGGACCCTTATGGAAGAGTGTGAGGGTCAAGTGTGGGATTGCCTAGTGTCTTGGTCAAGTGCCAAGGCAGCATGAAGCCACTTTGCATGACAATGGGAGGTTCAGGAGTGGGGGAGGAGTGGTTGTTTATGAACTGCAACACCTGTTAGCAAGGATCATTGAGAATTGTTGGCCACTGACAAAGGACACATTGGGCACACAATTGAAAGAACAATTTTTCCATATCAGACTCATTACACTGCCCTTTTTTATTTGTGGGGCACATAATTCCCGAGAGAGGGCCACGACAGGAGGTGGTCAACCCAACTTAGCAATTTTCACCCTTCTAGAGGCGGAAGTGCTGGAGCTGGCTGCGAACAAATGGAGTCGCACCATTGGGTGAGGTGAGGTTGGAGGACAGCCACAGATGGTGAGATTCCAAGGGTGCAAATCTCTCTCCTCTAAAGGTAGTTCTGAAGGGGGTGGGATGGTAGAGGTTGAAACTCGGGAAGATGGTGGGGAGGTAACATTGATGGGCTTGGATTTGGGAAGGAATGTGTGTCTGTGTTGAAGCGGCTGATGTTTAAACACTGGGTACCATCTCCCAATGGAATTACGTCCCTGTGAAATCATCTCAAATGATAATGGTGCCCCTCATTTTCACCATAGGTGAAAAATTGCCAGCTGCACCCACCACCCACCATGGACTAAAGTTAAACCCTGAGGAGGAGAGTGTCTCAGAGGGTGCACCGTCACATCCTGGCTGTGCACCCAGCACCAGCACAGATATATGCACCTCAGTGGGTACGCGCAAGACAACTGTAAGGCCCCCACACTCTGGTGCGACCAGCTGTTGGAGGCTGAGACAGAGCAGACCTCTGGCAATCAGAGGAATGCTGGAGATGACCCAGATGCTCAGCTCCAGACAGATGATGAGCCTCTGGAGTTGACGCTCAGGCGGAAGATGCTGGAAGTGCAGCACGAGGCAGGTGGAGATGTGGCAGAGATTCCAGAAGGGATGCATACACTGGCATGAACAGTGGAGGAGGCCATCCAAGCTATGAGCGCTGCAATCACGCACTCTTCAGAATGCATGGCTTCCTCCATCAAGAGACTGGTGGCCGTCATGGAGGGCCAAACCCAGCAGCTCAGTGATGGGATTCTGGCTATGTGTTCTGACCTGCACTCCATTTCTTTGTATGCGAGCTCTGGTGTCCAGAACCAAAGTGAGAGGGGGACGAGGTGCCAGGAACCACACTGAGGTCCTGATCTCTTTCAGGAAAGCAAGGATGGCCAAATGGACCTCACGGCAGCAGGTGCGCAGCTGCTATTGCCATCATGGGGCACCTCTCAGGACGCTCCTGATAGGGGCAGCCTCTCCTCCACCCCTCCGCCATTGACACAAATGCCTCAGAGTGCCGTGGCAAAGGATGAGCCTCCTGCCACTGTGCTCCCACCACACTGGGGCCCTCAAGGCCTCAGTCGAACAGAGAACGCGCACCAAAGTCATCCCAGGCAAAGGGGCATAAGGGTCAGCAGCCTCTCTCCACAGCTGGCGGCAAGGGGGAAGCACCAAGCCGCAGCATCTGGAAATGATTTTATAAAAGTGCCTCATTAGTCATACATGGGTTCACAAGGGTGGTTGCTTAGTTTTGTTAGGTCTGAAATTTCTTGATTTATTTTGTCAATAAACAATTTTTCTTTGCACTCTCAGCTCTGGCAGAATTAGTGTTTCATGTTTGTGATGTGCTGGTTTTGATTTGACTTGACTGCACGCTCTTAAGGGAGTTTGTGCTCATCGGCTTCATTTAGTACCTCCATATTGGCCCATACACAGGCAGCTCTGCTGTCGATGAGTGGGAAATACCAAGAAAAAGTGAGGGTGGCCAAGATGGTCTCACAGATCAAATTACAGATTGCTAGCCGGAGCTTTGTATTACCAGCAAATCTCATGCTCCCCTCAGTTGCAAAGCATCCTCTGCACCAGCTTGTGAAGCTGGCTGGCTTGGCTCGACATCATCATCGGACTCATTCTCGGACTCCTCGTCAGAGGATGGGCCTTACTCCATTAGATCGTCCTCTGCCAGGGCTTCCGCTCTCTCTGGAGCACCAAGTTGTGCAAAGCACAGCAGACCACAACCATAAGTGAGACCCGAGCGGAAGAGTATTAAAGAGTGCTATCTGCCTGGTCCAAACATCAAAATCTCAATTTAGGTCCTGGTGGAATTGTGGCTCAAGTTGTGCCTCCCCTTCAGCTCAGAGGGCAGATTTCAGACTGGGGTCATGAGCCATCTCTTCAGGGGCGATCCCTTGTTATCCAGAAACCAACCATCCAAGGGTTCCAATCCATAGAACATCCCTCGTAATTGGGAGTGTCAAGTATATACGCATCATGACTGCTGCCAGGATAGTGTGGACACACCTGCATTACCCTCTGTCAGTGGTCACATTCAAGCTGCACATTGATGGAATGGAAAACTTTTCTGTTAGCAAATGTCCCCGGCTATCCCAATGGCACTTTAATTGCCCAGAAGGGAAAAAATATTCAAACCAGTGTTCTTATTTCCCAGCTTTTACTGTTTTTCCCTTCTGGGTGCTACATGTCTGCAATCTATTACCCCTTGCACTTTTGGAAATCCTGCAATGTTAGCAAAGCCTCTGGTTCTGTCAGCGTGACTGGTGTTGTCATCACTAAATGGAACTAGCTCATGGTTACACCTGAATATTGCATCTGTAAAAACCTTTATGTAATTATGGGCCACTGGCTGCAAAATCCCACAAAGTTCTCCGGATGATGCCTGGAAGGAGCCTGAGGCAAAAAATTCAGGGACAAGGTGACCTTCAACTCCACAGGCACAGGGTGTCCACCAACTTAATGAGGCAATCTCCCCAGCCAACATGTCACACAGTGATGTGACTGTCTCACTGGAGAGACGCAGTCTTGTCAGGCACTGACGCTCTGAAATTTGGAGGCATGTCATTCTTTGACGCAATACTCTGTTGACAGGATAGTGCCTTTGACTACCTCTGCCTGCCTGATGCTGTTGTCTTTCTTCCTCAGGTCTTTGACCAGCTTCCCTCCGCCATGTCCTTCTCCTCCTCACTGGAGGAGGAGCCTCCTCCAGAATGGACAATGCTCATTGGGACACCAATCTCAGGGTCCAATACTGGCGTGCAGAAAGTTCATTTTATGCCTATCTCTAGGTGCCCTTCCCTGACAATATCTCCCAGTGAAGGCTCAAAATAATTATTAAAGTAACTTGCAGCATGAGCAAACTATCCCACCTTCTCCAACAGGCTCTTCTGCTAAAGTCAGCCATTGTCCCACTTTTTATCCACCTTTGCAATGCCTCCTTATACCTGGTGTAACTCCCTCCATACATTTTTCCCGTGCACCGACCCCCCTCCGAAAATTGGTGCGGGCAATGTAAAATCTTAGCCTATTGGCTTTTTAACAAGCCTAATAGTTTGCTAATTAGTTTTACAAAAATGATGGGCGCAAATTCGGCAGGTAGCCCAAGTTCAGTATTATTAGAGACCAACGTGATGATATCAAGTTAGTAAACCAATGTCACCAGACTGGATTTTACTTAAATGCAGGGAGGCAGCGGTCCCAATTTACAAATTTAAAATTCACCCTCTGGGGACAAAATATAATTAATTTACAATTGGTATGACTGTTCAAGAGAAACTAAGTGCCAGTTAAAAAAAAAGGCGCACAGACAGTTAGGAGATGGTTGGACCACACTTAATGCTATATGATCTTCCATTTACTTGCTGCAACACTGAACATTCATATCACATGGACATTATTTCCAGCTGATGCCTGAACGCTGAAAGAGCAGGCATTGACATGCAGGGTGAGCATGAACTAAATGAATAGTCAAATGAAACGCCTGCCTGCTTGCTTCCATCGCTGCTGTTTCCTCCCTGGGAACACTTTAGGGTGCAAAATGAGTGAAGCTTTGTGGGATAGAACCCCCACCCATTGCCCGTTATTAACTGACTGCTTCAATGCTGCAACAATGCGTGAGCAGTGGAAAATTCAGGCCACAAAGGAAGAACTGGATAGATGTCATTACATACATAATAGAGCTGATATTCTGAGCACTGCTCCTAAAGTACCTCAACCGACAACCAGGTCTGTCAGGAAGCTTTGAACATGCTGCCTGTGATTTCCTGATATGCATGGTTGGAAGGTAAGGCTCTGTCCTGACAAAGCACATTGAGAAAATCAATCCGAGTATGTCAAATTTCATCAGATGTTTTATTAATTACAAAGAATATTCAGTGTGGAAACAGCCCATGTGGCCCAACTGGCTTATGCCAGTGTTTATGCTCCACTTGAGCCTCCTCGCACCTGACTTAATCTAGCCCTTTCTGCAAATTCTTGGATTCCTTTCTCCCTCATGTACTTACCTAATTTCCTGTTAAGTGCATGATTCGCTTACTCCGTGTGGTAGTAAGTTCCACATTCTAACCACTCCCTGGCCTGAATTCTACCCTCGGGGTGCGCCTGAAACCATTGCAGCTGGAAGTGGATGTAAAACCCGTTCCTGACCGAGTTTGCACTGTGAACGCAATCTTACGTTGGGTGGCCAATTAAGGCCCGCCCAGCATGAAACGCGACGGCGGGATGTGTTTTCCATGCACGGGGCTGGGAACGTGTCGGGCGCCGGGTCCAATGGGGACCAGCGGGGTGTTCAAAAACGGAAGAGGCAGCTCCCTGTCAGAAGTTGAGGAGGAGGCTGAGGGAGCTGCTTTGAAGCAATCCAAGAAGTGTCCTGGTGTGCAGTCATGGCCTCAGCACCTGGTCATGGAAGGAGGGAGGGCAAGTCGGGGTGGGCAGTCTGCCCCTCCACCCCGATTGTCAGATAAGTGCCTAGGAGTGCTGGTCGAAAAGGTCAGTGCCAGGTGGCATATCTTAATGCCCAGGGATGGCAACAGAAGGCCGCCCTACCTGATTAGGAAGGCCTGGACAGAGGCCACTGGTAAGGTCAGTGGGCACATGGCTTCAGTGCCACAAAAGGCTTAATGATCTACTGCAATCAGCAAGGGTAAGTGCAGAAATGTCATGGACCTGTGCTGAGAACGTTAATCGAGTGCCTGTTGCTCGGAATGTTCAGGGGTCTGAGAGTATGTACGCCAACTGGCACTGAAGTCTGCCCTGCCGAGGCTGGGATGTCAGCACAACTGGCCTCAGTGCATTGCAGGCTGAGATGTGCCACAGTGACATGGCCCGCCTAATGCCTGGGCGGGAGGGCAGGTGGGAACCAGGAAAGGGCATTCAGGGAGATGGAGCAATAATGAGGTTTTCTATTTATCCCTGTCAGGAGAAGAGTATCGGAGCGCCGCAGAACGGGTGGAGGAGTGTCAAATCTGTGCATCCTCATGAAGCGTGAAAGCGCTGCACTGGAGCTGGAATGCCACCAGCCAGCTCACTCCTTTGGTCGCGGTGAAGTGAGAGTTTCGGATAAAGGTAAGAGTGCAGGTGACAGATGCGTGAGCAGTGAGTGCTGGAAACATAACGGGTTCCTCTCATCAGAAGTTGAACAGTTGTAGCCCGAAAGCCCATTAAAGCTCCAATGCAGACGGCACCATGCAGCAGGTCTCCACTGTATCCTCAGCGCACATAGCATGCATAGTGACTATGATGATGGAATGTACTGATCTTTTGCCTTCCTCCCGCAGATGTGCCATCCACAGGAGCTGCCGGCGACCCTGAGGACACCCCATTGAGCTCCAAGGAAGACATCAGACCTGCATCAGCGTCACACCATCTCTCTGAACCTGGCACCAGCATAAATACTCAGGCGTCGATGGGTAATGCATAGTGGTGAAGGCACATCACATTTGCTTTAGGAGCTGGCAGAGTAAGAGATGTCCCAGAGAGCTGACAGTGGGAGCACAGATGGAGACCAGGACCATGCTTCTCCGAGGCAGATAATGAGCCTCTGGAGTCGTCCATCAGGCGACAGTTGCTGGATGTCCAGTGGCATGCACAGGGAGATCTGGCAGAGATCCATGGTCTCCATCATGGAGGAGTCTGTGTGGAATGTGAGTCCTGCGTTGACCCATAACACCTAGTGCACAGCCTCCTCCATGGAGAGAGTGGCGACTCTCATGGAGAGGCAGCTTCAGGTGCAGACTCAGGAGGTCTCTGCCAGTGTGAGAGATGGATGAGGCACCGAGTCTCTCTCCTAGGTGCTTGTCCATCAATGGTGAGCAGAGAGGTGCAAACGCACCTCACGCTGACAGACGAGCTGCCTGTCATCTCTGTAGGCTTCTCTCAGGGCACTCTGGACCAGCGCACCAGCTCCTCTACCCCTCTGCCAGTGGCCACGGCGTCTAATGATGCTAAGATGGCTGAGGAGTGCCCAGCCATGGGGCTGGACACAGCCTCCCAGGTGGAGCCGGTTCAAGCTCCGGCGGCCAGAGGATGACAGCAAAGGTCATCAGGGCCACCAGGACAGCAGAGTCAGCAGGCAGACTCTATCACCCCTGCCAGCGAAGAGAGGGGGGGGGGGCACCAAGATGCAGCATCCAATTACATAAGTTGAAGGCACCTTGAGCAGAATGGGGTGTGTCACAGGTGACATTTTTTTGCATTAATTATTTTGACACTTGTGTTAGGGATGAACACTTATTCATGTGAAGTAACATAAACATTTATTTGACTTAAATGGTCTGACTTTGCTGGATGGTTTGAATAGATGCTAGATGCAGCACAGGCTTGTAAAAGTATGATGGTGTGTGGTGCATGCGTACTGGGTTGGATTCGCATTTATTGATTGTTAGCAAAAGAGACAGCGCCATTGGTTTGACGAGGCATTGATGCCTTGGGTGCCTAGTTGAAGGTTTGCTGGAGCAAAGCATCCCTGGTGTCCCTGCCTCCATGAAGTTTCCTGTCCTCTGCCTCGAGGTCCTCACCCTGCACCTCCCCAGGCTCTTCCTCTGAGCCTTCACTTAAGTCATCCTCCCTGTCCTGTGGAGCTGCCTCACTTTCCTCAGCCTCCAGTGGTCCCCCCTTCCCAGAGCCAGGTTGTGCAGGGTGCAGCATGTGGCGACTATGAGGGAGACACACTCTGGAGGATACTGCAGTGCTCCCACTGACCGGTCCAGGATCTGAAGCGCATCTTCAGCAACCCGATGGTCCTCTTCACTACTGCCCTTGTGGAGGCATGACCCCTGTTTTATCTCTCCTTGGCCTCAGTGCTTGGGTGACAGAGTGGGGTCATCAGCCACCTCTTCAATGGGATAGCCCTTGTCACCCAGGAGCCATCCATCTATTTGTGCAGGAGCCACGAACAGACATGGGGCAGGATTTTTCGCGTCGGCGAGTGGGGGCGGGGCCCGCTTGCTGACGCGTAAAATGACATGCGGTGACATCGGGGGGAACTCCCGACGTCACCGCGCCCCATTTAAATTTTCAGGAAGACGGGGGCGCACCGAAATCAGCTGCACGCCCGCTGACCTGTCAATGGCCTCAATTGGCCATTGACAGGGTCAATTAAGTAATTAAAGGATCTGCCCGTCCAACCTTAAGGTTGGTGGGCAGGCCAGGAGCCCCAGCGCAAACTAGAAAAAGCATGAAACCTCATCCACAGCCGGGATGAGGTTTCATGTAGGCTTTAAAAAATTTTAATAAAGGTTTTGTAAAAAATTATGGACATGTCCCAACTCATGTGACACTCATGAGGGGACATGTTAGGGAAATTTTATTTTTTTTTAAATCTTTTTTACATTTACAGCCGATCTCCCTGAGGCTGCACTTAGCCTCAGGGAGATGAGTGCTCTCTTTCGTGCGCATGCGCAAAATAGCGCACTCTCGATTTTGGGATTTCACCCCTCCCCAGTCCGCACAGGGAGCGCATAGCACTTCTGTGCAGACGTCATGCTGGGCGGGCCTTAATTGGACCACCCACATAAAATGGCACTGCGCCTCCGATTGGGGATGCCTGCCCTTCAACGTCCCCCCCAACGAGGGGAAAATTCAGCCCTTGAAACCTGTGAGTGCCGCAAGACATAAGCATTGTGTGAGCTCCTAGGGTAACGGACACAAACTTGGAGAATCTGTGTCGTGTGGTCACAGGCAATCTGAACAATCATTGAGTGGAACCCCTTTCTATCTATGAAAGCTCCCGGCTCACCTGCTGGTACCTTGATGGCCACGTGAGTGCAGTCTATTACACCTTGGACATGGGGGAACACAGCCATCGCAGTGAAGCCTTGTGCTCTCTCCACCTGGCTCGCCTCGTCTGTCCGGAAGTGGATGTGTCTAAAGATAGCGCCAGTCACTAGCTTGACACAGCTGCATGCAGCTGATTGAGAAAGGCCACCCAGGTACCGCACTGAGCCCTGAAAAGAACCAGAGGTATAGAAGTTGATGGCTACTGTGACCTTCAAAGCCACCGGCATGGGGTGTCCGTCCACGCAGTTGGAGATGATTTCCGGATCTGCCATGTGATATATTGTTGTCACTGTGTCCATGGAGAGGCGGAGTCTCCTGCAGCACTGGACCTCGGACATCTGGAGGTAGTTGGAGCGCTGACTGAACACTAGCCGCTGGGTAGTGGCATCTTCGGCGTGCCCTCCTGCCTTGGCCTCCCTACTGGTCCTGCATCAACTGAGCCCATGCCTCTCCTCTTAAAGGTCTGTCCCTGGAACGCTGCCTATGCCCGCTTGGCCTCCTCCCTCTCCTGCCCCTCTCTTCCTCTTCAGAGGAGGTTCCACCAGCGGAATACACTATCCCCATTAGATGGGATGCAGAAGAGCAGTGCCTTGAAAATGAAGGGGCACTGCACTGCAATACTCAGAGGAACCTTCCAGGGAAGCTGAGGGCCTGAGATGCTGAAATGCAGGCTTGACAATCAAACGAGATGCACAGAAACTCTGGGACATCTCTGTATTCACACAGCAAAGGACCGGTAATGACAGAGAAAGTGCTGCTGCTCCAGGGACCTTTTTCCCTGTCTGTGGATTGGGAAATGATTAAAATATTTAGTGACGAGTTAAAATCGCACGGGCAACATAAAATCGCGGTCAGTAGGCTTTTTAATGACCTTAATTGGCCCTTTAATTGTCAGTGGGTGCTGCTCCGACTCCCACGTGTGCCCGCTAACCTCAATATTGCACTCACGCGTGATGACATCAGGACGCACGCCCGATGTCATTTGGCACAATTTTATGTGCGTTCAGGTCAGGCGCGTGCCCAACCTCGGAACGCAAGATTCAGGCCTCTGAGTAAAGAAGTTTACCTAATTCTTTATTGGACTTATTACTGACTATCTTCTATTTATGACCCCTAGTTTTAGACTCCCCCACAAGTCGAAACATCTCCTTTGTGTTGCTTTAGTTGTTAGAGGATGTGTGAAACTATGGGCTGAATTTAATCCAGACAGCGGTGGCCCCGATGGCAGGCTGGAAAGCTGGAGGCAATACTGCCTCGGACATTTCTGGAAGCTCTGACGTGATTCCATGGCCACCAGGCAATTAACTGTTTGGCTTCTGGACCCTTTAAGGGTCCTGCTTGCAAGAGTTGCCAGCCAACCGTAAGGCCAGCATCTCTTCAATCCCAGCAGCACCACTGGGATTCGGACTGGACCAGTCAGATGGGTGGGACTGAGGTTGCAGAGACCAGTCTGGCAGGCCCTGACCCGTGGGTGGGGGGGTTGTTGGTGAATGCGTAGGAGATGTTTCCTCAAAGTTAGTCCTTGCTACTGAGGGGGCCTCCAAGGATCACAGGATGGTTGACCCAGGAGAACCCTTCCCTCAACCCCTGCTCACAGGATGGTTGCCAGCTTTTACTGGGTGACATTCCCACATGGCATAGGCCAGCGGTGGCAGGAAGAGGGACTTATGTGGCCCTTGAATGGCTGCTTAAAGGCCTTAATTGGCCTCTGGGTGGGAAGGTCATCCTCGACCATCTCCACCCCTGAGGTATTGAACAGAGTTTGGAAGGTGATGGTCACTCCATGCCCACCTTTCCTCCTGGTTCTCCAGGCCTCCCACCTCGCTACCTGCTCCATGGGTCAGATTAAATTCTGTCCTATAGGTGCAAATTCTGTATAATCATTATGTACAGAGGCCAGAGTGGCCTCCTGGACTTATTTTGATTGCCTAAAGAGGTCAGAGAGGAATTTTCTCTTTTTCCCTCTAAATTTTTATCTTTCCATTGCCCCTCCCAGAAGATCACTTAGTTTTCAAGTAGAAGGGGGAAGTGGCTCTGTTGTGATATAGTAGGCCCCACAAATGTGTGGAACAGGTTAGATGGGCCAGTGGGTCTATCACTGGTCCATCATTATTGCATGTTTGCATCTAATTAAACACGGACACGGGTTAAAGTTTTGAACACGGCCCCTCTTATTGATGACAAAATGAAAGGTAAGCAAGCAAACATTCTCCAAGCACAAAGAGGGAGTGCTGTTTGAACAATCCATAACCTGCTTAAAAGAAAAGCAGGAGGGGGTTATATATTGGTGTGTAATAAAACAAACTGGCTCACCAGGGAGCATGGTTAGCTCTGAAGAAGACTGTAAATGACTTCAAGAGAACAAAGACGTTAGCAGATAAACTGGAAATTGCTTGTCTGCTTGAATTGAATGTTTAATGTGAAAATTTTGATGTAGTGCATTTTGTGAGAAAGAATGAGAGGGTGTGAACATGGAAATGTAATTTGACAAAACCTTTCTTAAAAAAACACATGGGTTTTTTGATTTTATAAATAGGAGGATAGAACAAAAACAAACTGAGAGCTATTGCTAAAACTAGACAAAATTTTTAGCTAGGTCACAGATAGAATATTGGAGGGAATTTTCAGTCCCCTTTCCCCAGGTGGAAATGAGGCAGTTGTTCCCTGAAAATGGCCCATTGCCACCTTCGCTATCGGTGGCCCTCTCTTTACCTCCACCCCCGCCACTTCAATGGCTGGCTCACTAACTCTTCAGGATTGGCCTGAAGCCTCAAAGAATTAAAACTTGATCTCCCAGATATTGCTGCAAGGAGTCCAGGAGAAAAATCGTAGGAGCATTAAAAAAGAACTGTGTTCTGAATGTTTTTGTTTAATAGTTATAAAAATCTTGGACATGGGAGAAAAAAAATGTTTGACCGGCAGTCAAAAATCTTCCAAACAAATAATGAAGAGTTTGTTCGCTGTCCAATTGGTGTGGGGAGGCAATGTGCCGTGGGTATGAGCATCTTGGTTGATCAAAGGCAGGGATATTGCAGTTGCACAATCGAGGCAGGAGGTCATGTGATGGTCCCTAAATCAAGTAGTATGCCCATTTAAAATACAAACTAGGTTCCAATAAATTACATAGGTTGCTGTTTGGCCTTTATGGACTGAGTGGGGCAGAGCTTCTGCCAGATACATTCTGATAAGTATCAGCATCCCAGGCGATGATAATCCCTATGGTAAGTTCCTCTTTACTTCTCTGGGACCAGGAAGAGCAAGACTAGTTTGGTCCATTGCCCTTCCAGATCCCATCCACCACCTGCTCCCAGCTCCTCAACGAGACATCAGTCCATGGGCCTACCATGGTTAAAAACAAAAATTAAGGATAGTATTAGATCCAAAGGGGAGTCATATAAAGTTGCTAGAAAAAGTAGCAAGCCTCAGGATTGTGAACAATTTAGAATTCAGCAAAGGGGGACAAAGAGATTGATTAAGAGGGGAAAATAGAGTATGAGAGTAAACTTGCAAGGAACATAAAAGCAGACTATAAAAGCTTCTATAAGTTTGTAAAAAGAAAAAGATTAGTGAAGACAAATGTTGGTCCCTTACAGTCCAAAATAGGAGAATTTATAATAGAGAACAAGGAAATGGCAGAGCAATTAAACAACTACTTTAGGTCTGTCTTTAAGAGGAAGGCACAAATAACTTTGCAGAAATGTTAGGGAACCAAGAGTCTAGTGAGAAGAAGGCGTTGAAGGAAATTAGTATTACTAAAAAAAATAGCGCTGCATAAATTAATGGGACTGAAAGCTGATAAATCCCCAGGGTTTGACAATCTACATCCTAGGGTACTAAAGGAGGTGGCTATGAAAATAGTGGATGTGTTGGTTGTCATCTTCCAAAAATGTGGGCAAATGTAACCCACTATTTAAAAAAAGGAGGGAGGGAGAAATAAGGGAATTACAGATTGGTTAGCCTAACATCAGTAGTAGAAAAAATGCTAGAGTCTATTGTAGAAGATGTTATAACAGGACACTTACAAAATATCAACAAGATTAAACAAAGTCAACATGGATTTATGAAAGGCAAATCATGTTTGATAAACCTACTGGAGTTTTTTGAGGACGTAACTAGCAGAATAGATAGGGGAGAACCAGTGGATGTGGGGTATTTGGATTTTCAGAAAGCTTTTGATAAAGTAAGAGGTTAGTGTGTAAAATTAAGGCGCATGGGATTGGGGGTAATATATTGGCATGGATTGAGAATTAGTTAGCAGACAGGAAACAGAGAATAGGAATAAAAGGGTCTTTCTCGGAGTAGCAGTTGGTGACTATTGGGGTATCACAGGGATCAGTGCTTGGGCCGCTGTTATGCACAATATATATCAATGATTTGGGTGAGGGAACCAAATGTAACATTTCAAAGTTTGCTGACGACAGGAAACTTAGTGGGAATGTGAGTGGTGAGGAGGATATTAAGGTGCTTTAAGGCAATTTAGACAAGTTGAGTGAGTGGGCAAATACATGGCAGATGCAGTATAACGTGGATAAGTGTGAAGATAAAAGACACAGCTAAGGTTTGACTTGGTGAAAGCGTTTAAAGTCATCATTGTGCAGATGCTCATATTCCAGTTAGTGGTGACAGCAAATCAATGTAAGTGAGAGTACCATGTGGCAGTCTGATATCTCATTCTGTCACCAGGTATCCGGGAGACCCCAATCTCTCCATCACCAATGGCCACCCTGCCGATCTTCATGCCCACCTCCACCTCTGTTGTTGTCAAGGTGTCGATGGCTACAGGGTCATATTCCGGTTCTCTGCCTGCCTTCTCTTCTGCAAGGAGAGAAACCAGAGTCATAAATATCAGAGATGGATTGTGTGGCAAGGATGGAATGATAACATTTGTGGAGGGTATATGTGAGGGATGGGTGTGAGATGGCACAAAAATGAGGGTGAGTGTTAGCTGTTCAAATGAGGACGTGAGAGAGAGGAATGAGTGGAACTGCAAGGTGTGATTTGGGCTGAGGAGTGCTGTGCAGGACAATGCTGGAGAATCCAAAGTGTGGCGGCTGGCAACTGAGAGCGAGATGCCACTCACCTTTCCTGTCCTAATTTGATCATTGAACTTTCTGCAGCTACGTGTCCAGCTGTGAGGCACCACAGTTTTGCTGATCATTTCTTCAGCTATTTCGGGTCACGCCTGTTTTGCTTGAGAAACTGGCCTCTTCCTCACAGCCACCGGAAACAATATGTCTCTTCGGGCATTCAAAGCTTGCAGCATGACATCCGGGGAAGAATCAGAGAGCTGGGATGGGGACAGCCGTTCCATGTTTTCCATTCATCCTTGCTCTCGCTTCAGTGTTCTGCAATAGAGTCACTCTGAGCCCTGTCGGGGACCCTTTCAAAGTTCCCCTTGTTTTTGGAGTGGTGACCGATTTGTTTAAGAGAGTGGCCCCTTTAATTTTTTTTGCGCAGCCACGGACATGTGGTAATTTAAAGGGGCCGACTTGTGCACACCCTGTGTGGGGCCTTACAGGCCGCATGGTTTAGAGAGATTTTTTCTTTAAATAGAGATCCTTCAATTAACAGGTTGCTGTTGGTGGGGAGGTGGGGGCAGGTGGGGCGGGGGGGTCCTGCCTGCATTCTGATTAGTAGGGGGATCCAGAAGCGCAATGTTAATGCTATGGCTGAGTTAAAGCCAGGGCAAAGCCTACACCACAAATTACCGCCTGATTCTAGTCTCAGCCAAACTACATGGTTGACTCCCAGAAGGTCAATTTCCCAAAAAAGTTTTTCTCACTCTTCTACCATAACTTTGGTGCGGGAGCACTAGAAAAATTTCAGTTCTCCAAAGTCTCTGCTGCTCTTTGGGCCAGGCAGGCGGATCCTCATGTACATAAGCATTTGCAAGCAACTCTGTTCTGAATATGGTTACTAGGGATAGGCAATGCAGTATTGCCAATGTTATCTACAACCCCAGAGCAAAATGAAAAGCAAAACAGTGATTAATTAATTAAAGAGGGAAGGTAAAAGTTTCAGAGGGTCACTGACCATACTCATTACAGCAGGAAGTCAGCTGAATCCTTGTGGTCATTCAAGACATGGGGTGGATTTTTTAGCCCTCCACCAGGCGTGTTTTTGCCGGGGAGTCGGGGGGAGTGGGGGGTTGGGGCATGTAAAATATGACAGGCGGGGAGCCCACAGCCTTCCTGCCCAACCCTGGCCTGGTCCCCATAATACCATCGATGGGCAAGGTGCCCACTAGCCTGCTCTCTCTTAGGCCTATTGAGGCCCTTAAATGGCCAATTAATGGCCACTTAAGGACCTCATACCGCCTTCACTGTCATAATATACAGGGCAGTTGAAGGCGTGCAGGAGTGGGAAGGCTGTTCGTTTTCAGCAAAATTGGTGAAAGGGCAGACAGAAAGAGGGGTACCTCCTTCGGGGTGTTCTCCATGTACATTAGGGGAACATAACCTAAGATCGCACCCTCCCTTTGTGCCTCCCCACTGGGCCTCCAAAACCCCCTCCCCCCATGCCTCTTGTCCCCTCCCTAGTGTGCTCAATCCCTTCCCAACCAAAGGCCGAATTTACATGCCTCTGGGGTCCATGGTGTCTTATTTATGGAACTGCTTGCAGTCCCAGCAGCACATAGCATTGAGTTCTGGCGCTGTTGGGACTGCAAGAGTTGCCAGTCAATTTGATTAGCCAGCAGCTCTCGAGGGCAGGACTTCCTTCCACTGAGGGGAAGAAGGCCCACACTCTGTTTCTTAAGGCAGCCCCAGCGTATTATCACTGTGGGGCGGCCCCTTTTAAAGTGAATCAGTTTGTGACAATACACTTCTCCCCTGACCCTGCAAAATTCAGTCCCATCATTTTAAATGCAGTCAATTTTGAGAAACACAATATTTTATCAAAAATCTCATACAAAAGCCCAAGTTGCAAATTAACTAGTAGACATTACACTGTAATGGTAACTATTCATTGCACTTATTCTCCTTTCAGCATATCAAGGCTGCTAAAATTATAATGGGTGGAAGAATCTGGGGGTGAGTAGGCAGGTAGAGGGTTAATATATGAAAATTGAAAACCTGACTCCAACCTGTCTTGATCTCTGCTTTTAACTGCATCAATGCATCTGGGTTTCC
The DNA here is from genome assembly GCF_964194155.1 of Cetorhinus maximus. Lineage (NCBI taxonomy): Eukaryota > Metazoa > Chordata > Chondrichthyes > Lamniformes > Cetorhinidae > Cetorhinus > Cetorhinus maximus. Next base: position 96,079,005 of record NC_135883.1, read on the forward strand.
CAGTTGCTAAACCTCTCCACCGTTGCCACGTGCACCTCGTCATTGTTATCAGAGCCAAAATGTCAGCGATCAAACTACAGTCCAAGGCAATGTGTTGCAAACTACTTGTAAGGACAAAGCAAATTATTTTCAGCTACATTTTACAGAATAATATCTAGTTGAATGAATAAGGCCGATGATGGCAGCTCTAAACTTATAGCCAAATCAAATCAAAGAAACAAGACACAAAATCAATTCTGACACAAAAGAACCAATATCTAGGGAATAAGCATACAAGAAAATTTTTTAAAAAGCATTCCACACCATCCTTGCTGTTAATCCGCTCCAAAAAATAAATGCGATTAAACCCTTCCAAGCCTAGCTAAAACTAAGGGGAATATTTTAACCTATCTCGCTGGGCAGGAATGGGACTGGGTGGAATATTGGTTTTATGCCCCACCCAATATTACTGTCCGTTGTTTTCAGGGTGTAAAACAAGCACGCTGCCAAATCTTGTTAGTTTCCCAATTGGTGGGCTAGATTAAAATTGCCCTCATGACAATGTGCCACATTATTTGGAGACACAGGAATAGAATAAAATCGAAAAGTAATTTTAACCACCCTGTCCATCAGAAATCAAGTGGGCAGATGGTTTAAGTCAACAGTGTGACTTACTTTCCAGCAACCCACAATTTTCTATTTTAACTTGCTCCTTGTAGAAGGCAGCCAGCTGTTAGAATCCCACTTTAAATATGCATATCAGGTTCTGATAACAAGCTGAAGGCAGCAGGAATAGGATCCGAGGTGAGAAGAGGCCCAACAGAGAAGTTTATTTCCTTGTATAGTGCTCCACTGATCCTTATAAAGGAAAGTGTATCACTTCCCTGCCTAAACTCCCCTTTCCTTCTTGCTAGACCCTTGTGAATCCCCTTACCTTGCTACCAGTGACTGTCCTTCTAGAGATAGATATTTGTCACCTGGGAGCAGCAGAAAATTTGCGGCCTTATTTCTTTGACCCTTGCCAGATTTTGGGATGCCCCTTTTGAAGTGAAAGTTCCACTTTGAGTTTCATAGGCACAACAGGGTGGACACCTCTAATGTGCCCAGAATAGCACAGGTCACCCATCCTAATTATGAAGTATTTGTGATTTGGGTCAGGGTCTATACCTTAAGATGTAGATAGTCAGGAGTCTCACTGTGTTTCTGGCTAACGTGGTGGAATAGATCTTCCTTTTTATTGTGAAGTATTTTGTGTATGGAATTGAAAGTGGAAGAGCAAGGACCTGAAATTTTGAGGTCATATAGTAACATAAGTTAAGCAAGAGTCTTCACCAGCACAAATCAGAATGGTTGTCACAGCACAGTGTGCAAATGCATTTTAAACATTTAGATTACTTTTGAGTCAATTTTGGTCTAAATTTTCTTCTGAAGAAGGGTGGGTGGAGGCTTATGGAGCATAAAGACAGCTATACACCAGTTGGTGCAAAAGGCTTATTTTTATGCTGTAAATTCTATATAATTCAATGTAACTGTAGCCCAACAGGGTGGAGCTGTAAGATAAAAGCAAAATACTGCAGATGTTGGAAATCTAAGTAAAAACAGAAAATGCTGGAAAAACTCAGCAGGTCTGACAGCATCAGTGGAGAGAGAAACAGAGTCCTACTGAGTTTTTCCAGCATTTTCTGTTTCTATTTTATATTAGGGTGGAGCTATAGATGCGAGCTCCTGTATATTGGTAACTAATCTACTCTTATCCAATTATATTGCTCCCCATTGCTAGCAAACAGTAATTTTGGAGCAGTATAACTACAAGGAAAGTAAAAGTTATACATGCATTGAGTGAGGAGAAAAAAACAGCATTTGCTCCAACCCGACTCAAAAAATAAGCATACACCAGTACAAATAGCATTTAGAGTGTTGGACAGATTGTTCTCTATAATATATCACGTGTAAGCATCACCTAAATTAAGTAAAACTGGGCAACGGGGATCATGCATCCATAAAGAAGCCTGCCCGATTTTCCTCTTTCTGCAATACTAACTGCTTAAATGCTGAAAAGAAAAGCCTATGCCATTGTGTTAGCAGAAAATGGAGCCTCATTTTTCCTGACCTTGAAGCTAAAGCCAAGACTATCCGCTGTAGTTTAGTAGATGTCATGCTGACCCATACAGAGCAGAAGTTCCCACATTCAATATCTGGTCTGTGCTGAGTTAACTGGTTCTATGCACGGTTGCCTGTCAGGTTCTGCAGTTAGCCTCAGGACCACTGGACTATAGAGCAACACAAAAGAAAATGAGTTTCCTGCACCGGTAACTATCCATTGAGCCCAGTATCATGTGTGCTGACAACAGTCTCGGGTAGGATTGGGCTCACTTGTGATTATCACCCTTAATCGTTGAACTTGCTGATTATCACAATGCTTAAACATGACATAGCCAAAGGTAGCAACAATTTACTAATGCCTGTGAAACTGCAATGATCAGCACTCACTGAGTGCTGAAAAGAATGGGAGAAAAGAAGAAAAAAATTACATAAACAAATTGCTTACATCAGGGAACTACCCCAGATACATCCATAAGCCAGGGGCAGACTAGGAAGGCATGCACACAAAAAGGTGTTTCATCCCCTTTACCCTTTCCCCCTGTTGGGATTTTCAAGTTACCATAAATGGGGAAGAAACAAAGCAGATTCCTGCTCTGTCCCAATTTGTGACCATTCCTCTTAGCAGTACTGTACCCACCCTTCCCCCTCTTGCAGGAGGCTGAAATTTCTAGCTGGAATGTTCCCATTATTTTTTTCCCACAATATGAACCTAATACCAAACCTAAGAAAATAATGAGAATATACATTTGAAAAAAGATATATAATAAGCTGTTCAAGACTTTAGATTGCTTCATAGTCCTCGAAATAGGCATCTGTGTGCATCATTACTGCTCGGAGTAAAAAGCTTCCTTCCCTTGGGTCTCTAATGCAGCATCTTGCCAGAGTCCTAATGCACCTGAGCTCCATTTGAACTATGAACACAGACTTAAAGGTGCTTGTAAATAATGCAAAAACAAATCAATACTAATTTGGATCATTCAAACACATAGCTTCCAAAGAGACGTTCTTAAGCAAAGCCTTCATTGGACGACTAATGTTACTTTCAAAGTTGTAAGCGTGCAACAATTAACGAAAATTAATCAATAATCAATTTGGTTTAATATTACTTTGACGCTATTATTTCTCATTCTACAGGTTATATTTTGTCTTTACTTAAAACCAGCATTTTATTCGGTTAAGATTGATCTTTTTTCCCCTCTGATTATTTCCAAGGGAGGTACAGCTTTCTCATATGTTAGACCACAAAATCTACAATTTTTTATATAATCAGATTGAAGATTAACCCTTCCCCCCCTCCTGGCCTGCAATTGATTTTTTTTCTTAGATATGTTTTCAAAAAGATTACACAATTCTCAATTAAACAATCTACTTGCAGGAATCCTAACATGTTGCATATTTAAGTAAAAATGATTTGCAAGAAAATCTGATCATTTGTCATGCTCATTATTAAATTATTGGTTCCTTTTCTAAGTTCTCCAGTTACAAATTTTACAGTTAAATACTGGACAAATGACTTGGATGTCTGAGCTTGTGCTACCTATTAGAGTGTGGACACAGTTGGCCCCACCTGATTTCTATGCCAAATGATGGGAGAATGAAAAAAATAAAAGGGAGCACTGTCAGTGATTAGGGACAAACATCATTTAAACAGCACAGCTAGACTAACATGTAGACAAAAATATCTTGTGTTTCACCTTACACCTCATAGTCAGCTGGGAACTCATTGCAAGATGCATTGACAGAATTCATCTCCAGCATAAACAATAGTGTCTGTCAGGATTGCATGATCCTTCTGCACTGTAGAAAAAAGCCTGAGGCGACACCTGTTCAAAACCAACCATGTGTGTGTGTGTGTGTGTGTGTATTAATAATTCTGTAATGTATTTATATCTAACTTACTACTCTGCCAGATCTATCTAAAATTTCCTACTGTCAAAATGTTTTGGGAGGAAATAAAACTGTAATAATTTGGGCATGGTTTTTAAATTATTGCTGAAGACAGTGTTGGTGCAGATATTGGTAAAGGAATGTTCATGATGTCAGCCTGCCATCTCTCTATCCGCTATTTTAGCTGAGACATTAATTCTGTCCTATTTGCAGCAGAACCTTTCAGACGTAGATTGGCATTAGCAGTCACTTACGTACCCACTGGAACCCTACCAAACATCCCAGATGACGAACATGGTCATCTTTGCCTTGAAGGACGAACAAGAACCCATTAAAAAACAAACTGGTTGGTGTCACAGTTAAAATAGCAGACAAATTAATAATAAATGTTCATTTGTTAAATTGCTACCAGTAGTTTCTAGGGTAATAAAAACCCAGCTATAATTCCATGTTATGAATATCTACTGCACATTAAGAGACTGATTTCCTGGATGCGTACTACATATGTGAAGCTTTGCACATTGCCAAAAAATTGTGGGCAGGGCCTCCATGCTGGTATAATTCGTTGGGCCACAAGGCTAACGTCCCGCTGAGAGCATAAATTCATAAAATCAGCACATGGTTTTCAATCCGATGATTGAAAAAAAAAGTCATGCCATGTACTTTATTATTGTTTGATAAATTTGTGGCAATATTTCTTATTAAAACACATAAATGGGCTAGATGGGCTGTTATTGCAGCTGTCAAGTTACATTTTAATATCTAAAATAATTTTGGTAAAGCTTCTTCATATACTTCTATATCCATACTTCCATATCCACAGTTGGCAATAAACAATCAGAATATTTGATCTATTTCATTACTATCTATATTAATAAAGCCAGGAGGGAACGGTGGGCAGAATTTGTAGCTCGGCATGTGGGCGAGCGCCTGACCCGCTCGAGCGTAAAATAGCATGTGATGACGTCGGGCGAGCACCCCGATGTAATCCCACCCTCATGTGATATTTCGGTTGGCGGGTGCATGCGGAAGTCGGAAGGGCACCCGCCGACAATTAAGAGGGCAATTAAGCCCATTAAAGTTACAATTGTCCCTGGTCTTTCGTGGTCCATCCAACCTGATGGTTGATGGAGGGGCGAATCTGCTAAGTGGACTTTGCATTTTTGATGAAACCTCATCCAAGCAGGGGGGGATGAGGTTTCTCCTATTAGATAAAAGAATAAAAATGTTTGGACAGAATTTTCATCATCTATATATTCAGGCGACTGATTCTGAAGCGGGGACATTTTTTTCTGGATTTCAAAATCTTCATTGATTACTTTTAAAATCTTCAGCTCCCTGAGGCAGCTTTCTGCTTTCAGGGAGCTTTCATTCCATGCTCCCCCACGTCCGGTCTCCTTCTGCCCCCACCCCAGCAGCGCTAAGCATTTCAGCACGCATTTCACACTGGCTGGCCATTTATTGGCCAGCCTGCTTGAAAGTGGGGTCGGGTGCCGATCACAGTCAGCGGTCTGCTTCCCTGCTGCTCCCGGGCACTGCCATCACGCGCACCCGCCAAACTAAAAATCCTGCCCAGTGTTTCAACTGACTAAAAATAAATTAATCCACTTCACTAGTTTAGAATCATAGAAAAGATACAGCACAGAAGGAGGCCATTCAGCCCATCTTGTCCATGCCAGCCCGAGGACACCCAGGTGCCCTTTCTAATCCCACCTTCCTGCACCCGGCCCATAGCCCTGCAGCTTACAGCACTTAAGGTGCCGATCCACGTACTTTTTAAAAGAGTTTAGATTTTCTGCCTCTACCACCAACTTGGGCAGCGAATTCCAGACACCCACTACCCTCTGTGTAAAAAAAGTTCTTCCTCATGTTCCTCCTACACCTTCTGCCACTTATCTTGAATCTTTGTCCCCTGGTTCTAGAATTCTCCACCAAGGGAAACAATTTTATCCTGTCCACTCAATCTATTCCCCTCATCTTACATCTTATAAAAGAAATGTGTTAGTTTATTCTTTAGACAGTATAATTTTTGATGGTTTATTTAATCTTAAACATTACATTAAACAGAATTTACTTTCAGTTAGAATAAAAATATCTGAGACAATGAAAGTTAAATTCCTGTGGGGGATACACAAAATTCCCAGAAATAGCTGCAAGTCAGGGTATTGAGGGAAGGGAGGAACTCAGGAAAATTACAATCACCAGGGTAGTGGTACTGAAAAAATTGTTGGAGCTGTGGACTAACAAGTCTCTGATGGACTTCATCTTCGGGTCTCAAAAGAAGTGGCTGGGCGATAGTTGATGCATTGGTTTTAATTTTCCAAAATTCCCTAGGTTCAGGGAAAGTTCCATTAGATTGGAAAATGGCGAATGTAATTCCATTATTCAAAAAGGGAGGGAGACTGAAAGTAGGAAACTACAATAAGCTTAACATCTGTCATAGGGAAAATGTTTGGAGTTATTATTAGAAACATTATAACAGGGCACTTGGAAAAATTCAAGATAATCAGGCAGAGTCAACACGGTTTTGTGAAAGGGAAATCATGTTTAACCAATTTATTGGAGTTCTTTGAGGAAGTAACATGTGCTGTGGATAAAGGGGACCCGGTGAAAACAGAGTAGTCATAAATGACTCTTTTTCTGGTTGGAAAGATGAAATGAGTGGAGTGCCACAGGGATCAGTGCTGGGGCATCAACTTTTTACAATTTATATAAATGACTTGGATGAAGGGACCAAAGGTATAGTTGCTAAATTTGCTGATGACACAAAGATAGGTAGGAAAGTAAATTGTAAAGAGGACATAAGGAGACTATAAAGGGATATAAATAGGCTAAGTGAATGGGCAAAGATATGGCAAATGGAATATAATGTGTGCAAATATGAAATTGTCCATTTTGGTAGGAAAATTAAAAATTTAGTATATTACCTAAATGGTGAGAAATTGCAGAGCTCTGAGGTGCAAAGTGATCTATCTGGGTGCCCTAGTGTACGAATCACAAAAGGTTAGTATGCAGATACAGCAAGTAATTAGGAAAGCTAATAAAATGTTATCATTTACTGCGAGGGGAAATGAATACAAAAGTAGGCAGGTTATTTTTGTAGGATGGTCGAGCTGTACTATTAATGATAGAGTTGGTCAGCAGACACTTCTTGGGTGGAAACTTAATGTTTATTTACAATATACTCAGCAGCAACCACGTGGCCTGAATTTTTCCATTGGCGAGTTGGGGTGGGGCCCGCTCTCCGACGCGAAAATGATGCGGGATGTCATCGGGGAGAACCCCCGACATCATCCCGCCCCATTTAAATATTCAGGAAGGCGGGGGCACAGCGAGATTCGCTGTGCGCCCGCCGACCTGTCAATGGCCAATTGAGACCATTGACAGGGTAATTAAAACAATTAAAGGCCCTGCCCGTCCAACCTTAAGGTTGGTGGGCAGGCCAGGAGCCCCAGTGGGGAATAGAAAAAACATGAAACCTCATCCACCGGCGGGATGAGGTTTCATGTCTGTTTTTAAGAAGTTTAATGAAGTTTTAGTCAGATTTATTGACATGTCCCATCTCGTGTGACATTGTCACATGAGGGGGACATGTTAATAATTTTTTGATTTTTCTATTTTTGATATTTAAAACACTGTCAGTGATCTCCCCGAGACAGCACTTAGCCTCAGGGACATGTGCGCTCTTTCGCGCACATGCGCGAAAGAGCGCACTTTGACAAATGGGGAATCCCTCCCACCCCGCACAGGAAGCGCATAGCGCTTACCGTCGGTCAGCCCACTGGGCGGGCCTTAATTGGCCTGCCACTTAAAATGGCGGCGGGGCCCGTTTCGGCGGCGGTGATCAGCTGCCTGCCTGCCGCCAAGCCAGTGGGGCCCATCCACCCATCAAGGGCAAAATTCTGCCCCATGTGTGCTTTCAACTCCAACTCTATCTCTACACTGACTGCTGAGGTAGCCCACACTACTCTCCTATTGGTTACTATAGATCATGTGATCTTCCTTGTCAAGTATTATTCTTAAAGATACATTGCACACTAAATAAAATAAATAATTACTCCAGTTATGCTTCAGTTATACAAGGCATTGGTGAGAGAACATCTGGAGTACTCTGTACAGTACTGGTCTCCTTATTTAAGGAAGGATATAAATGCATTGGAAGCAGTTCAAAGAAGGTTTACTCGACTAATACCTGGAATGGGAGGGTCAACTTTTGAGGAAAGATTGGACAGGCTAAACTTGTATCTGCTGGCGTTTAGAAGAGTAAGAGGCGCCTTGATTGAAACATATAAGGTCCTGAGAGGTCTTGACAGGGTGGATGTGGGGAGGATGTTTCCTCTTGTGCAAGAATCTAGAACTAGGGGCCACTGTTTAAAAATTAGGAGTGGCCAATTTAAGTCAGAGATGAGGAGAAATTTTGTTCTCTCAGAGGGTCATGAGTAATTGGAACTCTCTTTCTCAAAAGGTAGTAGAAGGAGAGTCTTTGAATATTTTTAAGGCAGACGTAGATAGGTTCTTGATAAGCAATGGGGTGAAAGGTTATTGGGGATAGGTGGGAATGTGGAGTTTAGGTTATAGTCAGGTCAGCCTTGATCTTATTGAATGGCGGAGCAGGCTCAAGCGGCTGAGTGGCCTACTCCTGCTCCTATATTAACTCTTGTATTAATTCTTGGTTCAAAGTATTTGGTGCAGCACTGCACTGTATGTTGGAGATGAATTTGCTGCTGACAGATGCAGTGCCAGTCTTGGATGAGTGGTAGCACTCTCACCTCTGAGTTAGAAGGTCATGGATTCAAACCCCACTTCAGAGGCTTTAGCAAATAATGTAGACTATCACTCCAGTGCAGTGCTGAAAGGATGCCATAGTGCTGGGGAGATGTCTTCTTTGAATGAAAGATAAATGTTACACTGAAGGCCCATCTACCCTCTCAGATGGATGGCAACATTCTCATGGCACTATTCAAAGCAGGGCAGTTGACCTTTATTCATCAGACAAAAAATAAAACAAATGATTGACTAATGTATTTAATTGTTGTTTGTGAGACCTCGTTTTGATTGACTGCTGAATTTTCCACAGTGACAGCACTACAAAAATAACTTTATTGGATTCAGAACACTTCTGGACATCTTGAAGTTGTGAAAAGCACAATATAAAGGCAACCTCTTACTTTCTTCCACTCACATTTTTTTTTTATTTTTCCGTTGTGAGGTTGCAGGACATTAATTTTGGCCTTGTACATGATTATTGATTTAACAACTACTGTTTGCATTTAAATTAGCTTCTTTAATGTAGGAAAAGTCCCAAGGTGCTTCACATGTTTCAGATGGGGCTCTGTGACCCATTACTTTTAAGTAAGCTGAACTTCATTGGAATTTCTGGCCTTTTAGAACAGATGGGTGCCTAAAATTGCCATGCTATTGAAGGGACAAACTTAGCTGGAGTTAGTGGCAGAAACTCCAAGTAGAAATATCCAAGCATTTACACTTTGCAGCCCTACATAGGTTTTTGGCCCCTACTTCCTACAACCTAATTCAGACTTCAACCTCTATGAAGAGCCTAAATGCCCATGGCACATAACGAAGACAGCCTCAGAGGTGGTCACTAGAGAGGAGGCTCAGCATGTTGCCTTTGGAGGATCTGAGGCAGAATTTAAAATTGAAGGAGCATATCAGAATGCATCATGGGATCACCCAGGCTTGGCCAAGTTGCGGATATAGGTTTTAATTGTTTGCCGTTTGGAAAAAAAACTAGAATGCATGTGACCTTTTGGCCAGGCCCAGAAGCTGATGACTAGCCTATGGATCAGTCCATGGTAAGTTAAAGAATGTGATCTTTGGGTCAGGATAAAATAAGTTGATGAATGGTCCATGAGTTAAAATGTAATAAACTGATAGCTTTACCTCAGGGTCAAGATATGCAGATGACCAGGCACAGCAGCAAAATATCAGGATATATAAGCAAAGTTTATGTTTTGAAGTGAACTGTGAATGTCGTTTGTGCTAAAGGTCAGGCCATTCCGTGAGTGTTTCACAAATTCCTCTGGAACTGCGGAGGTGATGAACAGGTTATCCCATGTTTATGTTGTAAACTCATTTGTAATTAAGGATATAACAATTACACATACAAGATAAGAACATTGTGAGTTAATGATGTTACCCAAAAGATGGTGTATATAACCAACAGAAACTGTGTAACTTCAACTTGCCTTTTAGGGCATTTTGAAAGAGCATTTTCCTTGTGTGCACTTGTACTAAATAAAGAACTACTGTTGAATCTACCTACAACCAACTCTGTGTTGAGTGTCTTTAGATACTGCACAACAAATGGCGCTGGGGCAGGAAGTCCACCAGCGACCGAGCAACAGATCGGTTGGATGCAGCAGGCGGGTGGGTACTTTTACTTTATCACTCACAGTTAGGATGCAAGTCTGGCGATTGTGTGCTACAGCTAACAGAGACCCAAACCTGAGAGTTGGCTGAAGGTGAGGAAGCAGGAGCTGTGCAGTTAGCCACAAGCTGCCAGTAGGGAACAGCAGATAGGTCAGAACCGTTCCTTGGTGACAGGCCAGGTAGAGCCGCACCAGGAGACAGGCAGGTCAGAACCCCCAGGATGCAGTCCAGAGGTGAGGTACCATAAAACATGTTCAGAGTAGATGAGAATGAGTGGGGAACGGAAGGGTGGGAAGCTAAAATTTTAAACAGGTAGAAATAAGAAACTAATAGAGAAAAATAAACACATAAAAAAATCAGATTGAGAAAAAGCAAAATAAAATAAGTGCGATGTAAGCGCCAAGACCGAAACTTACATCCCCAGAAAGTACTGGTGACATTGACTCAGGAGGACTGAGAAAAAAAGCTGCAGAATGTGACAGCCAGGATGATGACTGGGACTGGGAGCAGCCATTGGAATATAATGCCGTGGCTCCCTCAGCTCCGCCTGAAACACAGATGAAAGGGCAGTGGGCATGGCCCCCATTGTACATGAACAGCGGCAAGACAATCAGGGGGACACCCAAATGAGAGTAAAATATGTCCCTCTCACCCCTGCCGAGAGACAAATGCTAACTAGAGACCTATCTACCCCTGGACAAAACCACGTAAATACCAATTTCTGGAACAAATTGGAGGAAATAATTGATATCCACTCATTCCACCATGAGGACATACAAGTCCTAGTGAGATCTATGGTGCCCACCAGGTTTGGCTACGGATGAATAATATAATTACCAGTGGGGGGTTAGGGGGGTGGATGAGCACCTGGGGCCTAACAGAAGCAGGTGGATATAACCGGTTCAAGAGACTGGTCAAGGAAGGATTGAGAAATGCCAGATCCAATTGGTCAGCAGTTGTAGGCGTGACACAAAACAAAGGCGAAGGTGCCTATGAATATGCCGAAAGAAAATATACTGCCTTTAAAATAAAAATTTTAGAAATAAATTATGTTAATTTAAAATGCTATGAGCTTCTGTTTTTCTTTTAAAAAATTCAAACTGTACTACTATAGAACTGTGAAGGCCAGTTTGCCCTCAAAATATAAAGACAAGATTAGAGCCTTGAAGAAATTTGGCAGCAATCCAATTTGAACTTTTCAAAACAGATGAGTTAAAAATGAACTGCTAAAATTATATCTGAGTCAGGTCATTGTTAAAGGGGGGTGTTGCTTGCAAACATCAACGATTTACAAAAAAATCTCTACAAAGCAATCTCTGTCATTACCAGAATGCCTCAGTGCGGAGCCACAATCAATTGTGCTACTGGTCTATAAAGGTTAGTGAGCCCAGTGTGATGACTGGGGAGGCCATCGTACATACCAGAGATGCATTGGTGGAACTGTTAAACATTGGTAGATTAAAAGCAGTTTCAGGCAGCCAGAGAGCTACATGGGAAGCAGTATTGCTGTCAAGGGATAAGTCAGTCGACTTTACTGGACCATCGCCCCTAGCTCTAATAGCTATAATACCTAGTTATAACAATCAGTTCACTCAATGGGTAGAAGCATTCGCGATGAGAGATTGTTCTGCTAATACTGTAGTGAGAATTTTCGCTGAAGAGATTATACCCCGATGGGGAATACCCCTGCAGATAGACTCAGATCAGGGAACACATTTTACAGGTAAAATAATTAAACAGGCACATACCCTGTTGAGAGTTAAGCAAAGGTTCTGTATACCATACTACCCACAGAGCTCAGATATAGTGGAAAGAATCAAAGCTTCATTCTCTAAGGCCATTGTCAAAACAAGCAAGGGCCGGGCTGATCTGCCACCCAATATCCTGATGACACTGCCAGCGACTCCTAACCAAGTTACCAGACTAATCCCATTCGAGCTAATGACCGGACAAGCCATGTGGCTTCCCGAGGGGACTTGTACAGGCAGTGAGGACATAGGGCCAGCTCAGGAAAGGGTTAAATGATTCATCAAAGAGTTGTGTAAGCAATTGCATGACCTGAGACAGGAGGTTGGGGATCAGAAGGTTATCAGGGATATGGAACTGGATAAGGCAGGAGAAAAAGAAAGATTGCCAGAAGTAGGGGATCAAGTGGTGGTCAGGGTCCTGCCCACAAAACCAGGCTCAGCATCCCATTGACAAGGACCTTATGAGGTCCTGATGACCAGCAATATGTACGCATTTGTGGACTTGAAAGGGAGAGGCCATTCAAAACACTGGACGCAGATTAAAAAGCATGGAAGCATAATGAATAATAATGACTAACTGGTGACAACCAGCGTCCGTTATGCTGTTTTTTACAGGGACATGAAGATTGAGATATTGCTAATATGTTTGACAACCACGATTACCCTCATCATAGGGGGAACCAAGACAATCGACCAAGGGACCCAGCCAGGCCTCGAGTGATGCCAACTATGATCAGTAGCACTTAAATATCACTGTTAACAAATGAGAATGCCTACGATGTATCCTAGGACACTTGGGAATGGAACCACGGCACTTGGAATCTCCTGAGTAAAGGGGATGAAGAAAAAGAGACATACCTGACTCACCTCGCGATGCATCAAATGTCAGGGATACATGTTTTGATATTGTATGTGCACCAAATGTAATAACTGACAGCACCAGCTCAGATTCCCCCGAGCATCTACTTAAAGGGCTGGGGAATGTGTCCTGGGAATGGTACGAGGGCATTTTAAAGAGAGTATGGCAGGTGAAGTGTGTGCCCGAGGGATCCTCCCACAACCACGACCACACCATTAATAAGGCATCAGCATCCCTACATCAGGCCTCCACACGCACAGGGAGGGACTGTGTGTGGACAGCTTATGGCACATGGTTGGTGGGAGAAATCCAGCACAATCTGGCCCAACTCCGCAGTGAGGATGTGCTGGATTGGATCATGGATGACACATTACAGACCTGGGTGCTCAAAAATGGAAATTGTCCCTTTTGAACCCTGAGAGGACTGATACAAGCATACCCGACAGCCAAATATTGCATCACCACACATTTACGATTAGCAGGAATGGCCCTGACCAAACCTAATTTGCAGGAAGAGGGATCCAAACCCCTCTAGGAGGTAGAAAATACCAGGATCATAAGAGGTGGCAACTGGCTAAAGTACTACCTCATATCTAAATATGTAACTCTGAGGTGAGCCGTCTTTACGGAAATCTGACCGGTTGGGTGTAGGGACAAAGGGGATAATGCTGTCTACCCATATCCCGTAGGGATAGGTACGAGAGCTACAGGCAGTTTTAACACCGCCCATAAACTGTACCCTTGAAGTTTCTAGTGCCCACCACTTACCAACATAGGTGGCACATACCACGGAGAAGGGGAATACTGCGTGACCACCAACGAGCCTCAATACCAGTACGGTAACATCCGCTGCCCAGTGATCAACTCAAGTTTCTGCTTCCACCCCCGGGCCCCAACAATAATCGGATATTCGGCAATAACCTGCATCTGGCCTCCTCACAAGGAGCAAGTGAATATAACCAATGATTTAAAGGAGGACTTACTGAGATATCTGCTTCCCGAAGGGAAGCGAATTCCTAGGCTGCCGGGACATAGACTGGAGTTGTGGAAAGAGGCCCGGGCAGTATTGAAGGATCCAACAGGAAGTCAAGCAACTGGAAAAGGATGTGAAAACCGAACTGGAGGACGTACCGTGGTGACGAGCAATTTGGGACTGGTGGACATTCATCCTTGGATCAGAATAACCTCTCAATACTGGTGGTGCTCCAACTGCTAATTGCTGTCAGACTTATGATCAAATATGGTGCCCAGTGCCAGTAATGCCAAAACCGAGCCATTGCTAAAGTAGTAACCAAAGCACTGCTCAAGCTTGGGGAGAAAATAGTTGTAGTTTTGAAAGTACGACCATGGGATTCTAACCACCTGCCTAGCCAGTGATGGGTCGAGGAGCATGGTATAGTTTAGCATTAGTTGAGCATCTTAGGGGTTAGTAGCCAAAGGCCAAAAGTGGGAACTGAACTGGCATATCAGAATGCATCATAGGATTACCCAGGCTTTGCCAAGTTGCGGATATAGGTTTAAGTGTTTGCAGTTTGGAAAGAAAACTAGAATGCATATGTTATTTTGGCCAGTCCTGGAAGCTGATGACTAGCCTATGGATCAGTCCATGATAAGCTAAGGAATGTGATCTTTGGGTCAGAATAATATAAGTTGGTGAATGGTCCATGAGTTATACTGTAATAAACTGATAGCTTTACCTCAGGGTCAAGGTATGTACATGACTAGACACAGCAGCAAAATATTAGGATATATAAGCAAAGTTTATGTTTTGAAGTGAACTGTGAATGTCGTTTGTGCTAAAGGTCAGGCCATTCCGTGAGTGTTTCACAAATTCCTCTGGAACTGCGGAGGTGATGAACAGGTTTATATTGTAAACTCATTTGTAATTAAGCATGTAACAATTCGACATACAAGATAAGAACATTGTGAGTTAATTATGAGCTACCCCACAGATAGTATATATAACCGGCAGAAACCGTGGCCTAAATTTTTGAACTGGTTGGGGGGGCAGAGCGGGGTCGGGAGCGGGTGCGGCTGGGCGTGGACCCGATCGCCGCCCATGATCAGGTCCATGCAGCCATTTTTTGCGGGTGGGCCAATTAAGGCCCACCCAGTGTACTTCATGACTCCCGTGCATAGTGGGAATGGGCGGGCGGCGGCAGCCACGCTCAACCCGCTGGGTCTAATGTCAACCCAGTGGCCTGTATAAAGGAAGGCCTGGCAGCCTTGGAAAGGCTGCTCACAATGGCTGAGCAAAGGGCTCTGCAGATGGGGCAATGGAGGCGATGCAAGTCTGAAGGGTAGGCCATCGGGGCAGGCCAGGCTGAAGGGTAGGGTGGGGAGCCAGTGTGCCCCTCATTTTTCCGATGACTGCGTCGCTGCCCTCCTCGAGGAGGCGGCAGCATGACAGAAGGTGCTAGTTCCCCAGGACAGGAGGAGGAGGCCCTCCAACATGATGAAACGTGCCTGGGAAGAGGTGGCAGAGGTGGTGAGCTCCCACGATGTGCTGCAGCGCACCTGAATCCAGTGTCGCAAGCGCTTCAACAATTTGTTGCGCTCTGGAAGGGCGAGAACAATGTTGGCTTTAGTCACTTAAGCCAGCAGGTCGGCTTTCCCCCCTGCTGCCCCCGCTCCCCCCCAAGTCTGAGTGTGGTGACTGCATTGAATCATTGTTGGCATATGTCATTTGCTGGGTGGGCCAGCAGATATTGCCTATGCCGAGGTCAGCCTGAGAGGGTGGTGAAGAAGTGGGTTCTGCGCCCGCAACATGTGGTACACTGAGTCCCAGTGGGGGGCAACCTGGAGGTGCCCCTCTGCACCTAGGCGCAGTGCTGGAACTCCAGGACATGTCAAAGTCAGAGCGATGACATGCTGGGAGGGGAGCTTCAAGGTGGCGTGGCAATGAACCATCTGCTGCTCTCTGTGCTCCACGTGCTTGCGCCTCCTTGCTATGGAAGGATATACTGTGTGGTGCCTAATGTGATGTCGGCAGCCTGTGGCCAAGGTGGGTGTGGGGGGTTGGGGAACAGGCCTAGCACTTTTGAGTGAGTGTTCGGCAGCAGTGGGGTAAGGAGATACTGGAGCTCTGATATGTCCCACTCTGGTTGGGGTGGGCCATGCGTGAAGAGAGTCCATTTACAATTTGCATAAATAAATGCTCTTCTCTCATTTTCAGGAGAAGAATGCTCATAGCGCGGCAGAGTGTGCGAGGACTGGCAGAAGCCAGGCGCAGTTAGCCATTCTCAGCCGGTTCATGCAGGAGGCCCTCGATCTGGAAAGACGCCAAATGCCCAGTTCCACTGGTGTCAGTGAGGCTGGGGTGCCATGGCCAGGTATGTATGGCCAGCAGTGAGGTCAGCTTTGTTCCCCCAACAGACCTAGCTGTGCTGAATGTTCAGTGATTTAATTTTGCAACATGGCTTGACCATTGGTTATGGAAGGATGAGCGCATAATGATCCGGGGGACAGGGATGCACATTGACATTGTCTCCACATTAACTGATCCAATGTCCTTGTTCTTCCTTTCAGCATCAGCAGAGCAGGGCTGGGAGGAGGAGCAGCAGAGGCCCCCTCTCACATCTGAGGGCCCTGTAGTCTCACCAGCATCACACTATCTCTGCCAGGCAGGCACCAGTGCAGATACTAGCAGCTCGGTGGGAATTAGAACATCGGCTAGTGTCCCGGGGCACAGCGGCGAGGGCACTTCACAGTCGCTGGAGGGGCTGGCAGAGACAGAGAGTGCCCATGGCGCCAGCGGTCGGAGGACTGCAGGGGACCAGGCACATGCTCAGTCGGTGCCTGATGATGTGCCTCTGGAGTCATCCGCGATGCAGCAGGTGCAGGAAATGCGGCCGGGTGTGCGGGAGCATCTGGGGGAGATACATGAGGCTATGCTTGGCTTGGTGTCCGTGGTGGAGGAGTCTATGCGGACGATCGTCGAAGCAATGAGTCACATGTCGGAGCGCCAAGCATCCTCCATGGAGAGAGTGGCAACTCTCGTGGAGAGGCTCCTCCAGGAGGCCCATCAGGGCTTCCTAGGGATGCGCTCTGACCAGCAAGCCCTCACATCGGCATTGACCTCAGCTGGTCAGTGCCAGTGTGGGAGATGGTCTGGGCACCAGGTTTCCCAGCTCAGTGCCCATCCATCCACACACGGTAAGCAGGGAGGTCCGAAGCAACCTCACGTCGGTGCAGCAGCTGCCTGTCGTCTCTGCGGGCTCCTCTCAGGGCGCTCCGAATGAGGGCGGCAGCTCCTCCGCCACTATCTCAGTGACCGTAGTGTCCGGTGAGGATGTGACGACTGGGGAGATGCCAGCTGCAGAACAGGCAGCTCCTTCCCAGGCGGGCCCAGCACAGGCTCCACGGGCCAGAGGACAACCGTCAAGGTCATCAAAGCCAACAGAACAGCAGAGTCAGCAGGCTGGCTCAGATGCCACTCCCAGTGATGGGGCAGCACCAAGACATAGCACCTGGAAATGTAAACATAAGGCACCTTAGGCACACCACGGGTTTATCACTGGTGCTTTTGTGTTGGCCCGAGATGAGGTCTTTATGATTTGCTTTGAATTGGAACACCATTGCCATTTTTTTGGCTTAAGTTTCTTTGCTTGTGATATTAAATTCAGACATGTGACTATAGCTGAGGATGCCTCTTTTCTCCTGCAGGTGCATGGTTTCCAAAAATGTTATGAGTGCTTTGTGGGAAATTCAGCTTTATTAACAAGGCCCTTAGTTAATGTTCCTAACCTGGCAGACTTGGCTCTTAGGTATTCAGTATGGAGCCTACTGCTCAGGCTTGTCCTAGAGGTCTACCTGTGGTGTGCTAGCTGAAGGATCATTGGATTAAAGCCTCCAGGGTGTTCCTGCCTCCCTGGAGTATGCCCGAGTCAGCATCTTACCACCTCAGCATTTCCCTGTGCGTGCTCATCCTCGGACTCACTGCTGGACTCATCCTGTGCAGCCGCAGCTACTATGTTGACATCTTCATCACCCACTGCGTTCCCCCCTTTCCAGCACAAGATTGCAGAGTGCGCAGCATGCAACCACTATCGCCGACACACGATCTAGGGGCTACTGGAGTGCACCCACTGAGCAGTCCAGGCATCGGAAGCGCATCTTGAAAAGACCGATGGTTCTCTCCACCATAGCCCTTGTGGAGGCGTGGCTCCTATTGTAGCGCTGCTCAGCTTCTGTTCTTGGATGGCGGAGAGGCATCATGAGTCCCCTTCTGAGGGGATACCCCTTGTCACCCAGCAGCCAACCATCCAGCCGGGCTGGAGCACTGAAGAGCCCCGGCACCTGGGAGTGTCTGAGGATGTAGGCACCATGAGAGCTGCCTGGGTACCTTGTACAGACTTGCAGAATCAGCATCCTGTGATCACACACTATCTGCACGTTCATGGAGTGGAAGCCCTTCCTATTGACGAAGGCACCAGGCTCACCTGCTGGTGCCTTGATGGCCACATGTGTGCAGCCTATAGCACCCTGGACACAGGGGAAGCCAGCAATGGCCGCAAAGCCTCTGGCTCACTGTGCCTGACTTGTCTGGTCACAGCGGAAGTGGATGAAGGTCAATTCACACGTGAACAGAGCGTCTGTAACCTGCTTGACACAAGTGTGGACAGCTGATTGGGAGACACGGCAAAGATCACCCACCGACCCATGGAAGGAGCCAGAGGCATAGAAGTTGAGGGCAGCTGTGACCTTTAGAGCCACTGGCATGGGGCCTACCCGCCTGCCCGTTGTGCACCAACCCGAAGATTGCACAGGCGCCGAAAAAGGCCCGCCCCCATACGCCAATGGGAAAATTCTGCCCTGTGTAACTTCGAATTGCCTTTTAGAGCATTCTGAATGAGCATTTTCCTTGTGTGCACTTGTACTAAATAAAGAACTACTGTTGAATCTACCCACAGCTGACTCTGTGTTGAGTGTCTTTTAGATACTCCACGACAAAATCTACAAAGTAGTTTTATAGGCAGAACAGTAGTAATATGAGAATGATTAAATTATACTCAATGGGGAAAGCATTTTCCTTGCAGATTCCTTCATGTTTTATCTTTACTGTGTTTTACATTAGAAATATTGAATTCAATTTGCTGTTTTCTTTTAGGTTTAGTTCAAACACAAAAATCATTGTTCTCAATATACTCTGTCCTTTTCTATCTTAACTCTGTCTTACTGTCTCTTCTGACTTTCAGCCCCTGCCCTTGACCCCCAACTCTGTCCTCCCCTTAAAAGCTTCCTTTTCTTGAATTACATGTTTTGTTCCATAACCCTGATGTCTTCTGCTAATACCAACAAATTTATAAGTAGGCAGAGACCTGGGCCCTGTTGAAAGTACAACTGGAGTATGCCAGAAAAGCCAAGAATTTTCAACCTCATGATTTGAACTGAACAAGGGAGTTAATTATTTCTTATTCATGTGGGCATCGCTGGCAAGGCCAGAATTTATTTTCCATTCCTAAATGCCCTCGAGAAGATGGGGACAAGCTGCCTCCTTGAACTGCTGCAGTCCATGTGATACTATTGGCCTGATTTTCGCTACCAAGGATGGTAACCCAAGTCAGGAAATTTCCCAACTCGGCAGACCCTTCTCGGTTTAAAGAGCCTGCTAGACTCAATTTTAACTCTGGGGAGGTGGGAACAGGATTAAATCAGGCCTGCCAAACTTAAAAGCAGATCCTAGGCACCCATGGGGGCAGGCGAGTGCCAAGGCAGGGCTAGTTAGAAGGTTTAGTTCTCTGGGATTCCATCCCAATTGTTTTAGAAGCTATTAGGCCCTCCAGCCCTCTCCCCCCAAGTCACGCCCCCTCACACCCTCATGTCACCCCCATACCAACTCATGATCCTGCCCATCCCATGCCCCTTTATACCCCATGCCACCTCCATGCCAACATATGCCCCCACAAATGCCCCATGCCCCCTCACACAGCCTCCCTCCCCCATGCCACCTCCATAGCCGCTCACCCAGTATCCATCATGGGTTGACCTCAGGAGTTTTGCGAAGATGAAAAAAATCTTCCAGCAATCTAATACGCTCTCACTCCTACATACTTGACAGTGAAAAGAACCACATTCATGCTACCCATTCAACGCTTTTAAATCTCCTCAAGTAGTTAACCTCTTCTGAAAATAAACACATTTCTATTCCAACCCCACATCAAAGACAGCTAATCCTTTAATAGCTTATTTAAACTGTCAATCAAAATGATTTATGTTTTGGAAACTTAGCCAAGCATTCATAATGACATAGTAATAGCCCTTGGGGGAATATCAACAAGGACCTCTATTGAAATGACAGGATCAGCTACTATTATTTTTTTCTAACTTACACCAAATGGCTTGTTAATCAAATCAGTCCAGCAGGGTTTTTTTTAAACTCTCGCTGACAGCTTCAGCTTTTTTCCCCATGTTTAAAGAGCAAGGGATTTAAAAAATTTGGACCATGACACTTAAATAGACATTTTCTACCCTTCAGGTACATTTACATCTACTGCATAAATTTGAGATCCCAAACTGCAGCCCAAGGCCTTTGGCATAACCTAAATGGGGTTTATTTGAACTCAACACTAGGTTCAAATGGCCCTGCTGAGTTTGGGTTTCCCTCATGTGTGAGTCACGCCACCCCACCCCCTCAATCCTTTCCCCTGTCAGTAAGAAATTGGGAAATGGGGCAGGACTTATGGCTGTGGAGTCTCCCTGACTTGCAAAAATCTGGCCCTTTGATTCTGTTTGATAAAACATGGGCAAAGATGTAACATTTGTAGAATAAAGGAAAACCCAAAGGGTTTTTTTTAAATATGTAAAGAGCAAGAGAATAATTAGGGAAAGAGTAGGGCCAATTAGGGACCATAGATGTAATCTGTGTGTGGACCCAGAAGATGTGACTACAGTCCCCAATGGATACTTTGTGTCAGTCTTCACAATGGAAAAGGATGACGCATGTATAGACATCAGGGTGGAGGACTGTGAAATATTAGAGGAAATTAACATAGAGACAGAGGAGGTACTAGCAGGTTTAGCGGACTTAAAAGTGGATAAATCCGCAGGCCCGGATGAGATGTATCCAAGGCTGTTGAGGGAGGCAAGGGAAGAGATATCAGCAGCCCTGGCAGTAATTTTCAAATCTTCTCTGGCCAAAGGTGAGGTGCCAGAGGACTGGAAGTCTGCTAACATTGTCCCGTTATTAAAAAAGGGAGGAAGGGATAGACTAGGAAATTACAGGTCAGTCAGTCTAACCTTGGTGGTGGGGAAGTTACTAGAGAGAATTCTGAGGGACAGAATATATCTGCACTTGGAGAGACACGGGTTAATCAGGGATAGTCATCATGGATTAGTTAAGGGAAGGTTGTGTTTGACAAACTTGATCGAATTTTTTGAGGAGGTAACCAGGAGTGTTGATGAGAGTAATGCATTTGATGTGGTCTACATGGATTTTAGCAAGGCTTTTGATAAGGTCCCTCATGGCAGACTGGTCAAGAAAGTAACAGCCATGGGATTCAAAGCAAAGTGGCACATTGGATCCAAAATTGGCTGAGAGACAGGAAGCAGAGGATGGTAGAGGGATGTTTCTGTGACTGGAAGCCTGTTTCCAGTGGAGTTCCACAGGGCTGGTTATAACCCTTCCTGGTTATAAATTATTTGGACTTGAATGTAGGGGGTATGATCAAGAAGTTTGCGGATGACACGAAAATTGGTAGGGTGGTAAATAGTGAGGAAGATAACCGTAAACTGCAGGAGGATATCAAAGGACTGGTCAGGTGGGCGGTGCAGTGGCAAATGGAATTCAACCTGGAAAAGTGTGAGGTAATGCACTTGGGGAAGGCTAACAAGGCAAGGGGCTACACTATGAATGGTAGGACCCTGGAAAGTACTGAAGATCAGAGGGACCGTGGTGTGCACATCCACAGAACCCTGAAGGTGGCAGGACAGGCAGATAAGGTGGTTAAGAAGGCATATAGGACATTTGCCTTTATTAGCCGAGGCATAGAGTACAAGGGCAGGGGGTTATGCTGTAACTGTATAAAATGCTGGTTAGGCCACAGCTGGAGTACTGTGTGCATTTCTGGTCACCACATTATAGGAAGGATGTGATTGCACTGGAGAGGATTCAAAGGACATTTACCAGGATGTTGCCTGGGCTGGAGGGTCTGAGCTTTGATGAAAGATTGGATAGGCTGGGGTTGTTTTCCTTGAAGCAGTGAAGCCTGAGAGGGGACCTGATAGAGGTGTATATGATTATGAGGGGCATAGATAGGGTGTATAGGAAAACACTTTATCCATTAGTAGAGGGATCAATAAACAAGGGGCATAGATTTAAGGTAAGAGATGGAAGGCTAAGAGGGCAGTTGAGGAGAAATTTTTTCACCCAGAGGATGGTGGAAGTCTGGAACTCACTGCCTGAAAGGGTGGTTGAGTCAGAAACCCTTGTAACATTTAAGAAGTATTTAGATATTCACTTGCGTTGCCATTGCCTCCAGGGCTATGGGCCAAGCGCTGGAAAATGGAATTAATGTAGTCAGATCTTTGTTGACTGGTGTGGTACAACGGGCCGAATAGCCTCCTTCTGTGCTGTAAACGTCTATGAGTCTGTGGGCAGAATTTTTCCGTCGGCAATTTGAAGGCGGAGCCCGCTTGCCGACGGGAAAATGACACGGGATGACGTTGGGAGGAACCCCCGGCGTCATCCCAGTCCATTTAAATATTGAGGAAGGCGGGCGGACAGTGAAATCAGCTGTCCGCCCGCTGACCTTAAGGCTGGCGGGCAGGCCAGGAGCCCTAGCGGGCTTCTGATAATACATGAAACCTCATCCACTGGCGGGATGAGGTTTCATGTCCATTTTTAAAAAGTTCAATAAAGTTTATGTGCTTCTTATTAACATGTCCCATCTCATGTGACATTGTCACATGGGGGGGGACATGATAATAATTTTAATATTTTTCTATTTTTAAAGACTTTTATACTGTCAGTAATCTCCTTGAAACAGCACTTAGTCTCAGGGAGATGTGCGCTCTTTCGCACGCATGCGCGAAAGAGCGCACTTTGACAGATGGGGAATCCCTCCATCCACGCTTCCTGTCGGGCAGGCCGCTGGGTGGGCCTTAAGTGGCCCGCTCACTCAAAATGGCAGCGGGCCCCATATCGGCGGCAGAGTTCGGCTGCCTGCCCACCACCGAGCCGGTGGGGCCCGCCCACCCATCAAGGTAAAAATTCTGGCCTATGAGTCTATTTTATATCTGAAGAAAGAAGCATATTGACTTCATGCTAGTAATGCAGTGATACAAGGGCAGACATCAGTGGAATGGCATTCCAAATAAATTCTCCTGATTTATAATGTTAGGTTGTAAAGTTCGAGACACATTGGGGTAGAGTTTCCATTAGAGTGTGCCAAATCAGCATGAAAGATTGATGAACTTCAAGCGCAATTTATGTCCAGCGCAAAATGAGTTTCTGTGGCCTTTAATTTAGGTTTAAAAACATTGCGCTGGGAGCTGCCCCACCCATGAAACTATCTACCCCCCAGATTGAATTAGTCACTATGGTGAGTTTCTGCTAATTATGTTCATTTCCAACTCTTCAAAGGGACTCTTCAAATTAAACTATTTTTTAGGTCCAAGGGCACTAATAGACCTTTTATAAATTAACATTAATAATATTCAATGTACAAAGAAAAACTGACTATATATCATTCAAGCTAGTAAATGATTTTGTATAGTTTAGAACTCATTTTCAGTTATTTAAAATCAGGTTACTCACAGGCTGTCGATAAGACACTCTTATTAAAAAAAATGCTTATTTTTTGTGGTAAACCCACCTTTAGCTGCTATAATAAAACTGCTTCAGGTCACCAATCTTAAACATTTCAATTAACATTTTTACATTAAAAAATAAAGAACTGCATTCTATTCTGCTGCCCACATCGGTTGATAGAAGATGTCACATTTGTGATTATGCAAATAAGTTTGCGTGAAAACTTGAACCATAACCTCACTTCAGAAAATTAGTGCAATTTTAAGCACAGTTTGCACTGAAAGTAGATACAATGCCCCATTCTCTTGCTTTCCCTATTATACGTGACTGCAGAATGTAATGGAAAGGAATGGCAAATTAAAATTGTGATTATTCATTTTTTTTTACATATGTTTGTTCAAGTACAGTAATACTTGCCTGCCTTGTCGCATTATTACTTACTATGCAAAATAATGACCCAGAATTAGTGATTGTAATGATAGCAAAGCTGTCAGTGCTTGCCATCATTATTGTGTGAAACTGGCAGCAGCTTCTAATGTCTGCACATATGCAGTTATAGACAGAAATCCAGAAGTTGCTGTCAATGATACTCTGCTCCTCCACAGAGTCACCATAACATATTTAACGATTTCATTTTGACATAGAATGTCGCTATCTGTATTTATAAAGCTATAGAGTATTATGACACATGTACATTCCTAGCAATTCCCTGTGGGTAAGTCCCTGCTTTCAGCTGAGCCATCACATGAGGTGCCAAATGGAAGTGAAGCACTCCTCTAGAGAGAGGGCGAGGAAATGAGTTCACAGGTCAACTTGTGCATCTTCGAAATAGCTCCTGGTCATCAGTTTAAGAATCACATTATAAAAAAGGAACTGTGGGTGGATTTTGTGCCAAAGGAAGTAGTTCTAAGCTAACCTGGGAAAGACAGTTCACAATTTTTAAGGCCTTCAATAATATATTGATGTTAGATTTATGGAATACAAAATATGATTGAAATAATTGAGTTCTTATATAAGCGCATATGTGCTTGTCAGTCTCGCTCCCCTATTAAGCTACCTATGCCTATCATAGATTTCCACCAGACTACACTCATGAAGCCCTTTCCTCTGTTGTTTCCTGCAGCTGTACTCCCACTTGTCGAGGCAGAGATTTGGGCAAGGAAGGGGGACAAGGAA
Source organism: Cetorhinus maximus (assembly GCF_964194155.1). NCBI lineage: Eukaryota > Metazoa > Chordata > Chondrichthyes > Lamniformes > Cetorhinidae > Cetorhinus > Cetorhinus maximus. The sequence goes on from NC_135883.1 coordinate 96,103,897, forward strand.
AGAGGAGAGTTGGTTGGGATATGGGGATTGGGGGGGAATTGGCGGGGTGGAGCGGGTGAGGGGTATGGGTGGGAGAGAAATGATTTATACAAGCTACCAAACTTGCAGAGTGTACAAATCACTGTTTGGTGTGGTCTCTTCACTGCTTAATTTTTATTGATCTGAAAATTACATTCCTCTAACTCCAAATTTTCCAGTCCTGGTATTTTATTCAGTTACCTTACCCTTTCTAATAATATCACAGCTGCATTTTCCCATCCTTTCACAAAGTTTGGCTGCATATATCTAGAACCAATTCCCATAAATCACGCTGCTGCCACTAATGGTTCTTTGCTCATTCTGTTACGATTTCCACCCACCCATGTAAAGCACAAAGCACCCAGTTCATAGGAGGAAATTCTTCATGTCTCACAGTCTTTATTTCATGCCCTCTGCAGCTGCCACCTTTCTCCCAAAATTATTATTTTTTTTTTGTTATTGCCTACATTACCTAAAAATGTTATGCTTTGCCACTTAAAAGAGTAGGTCACATGTGAAGGGAATGGTTTGTCTTGAGCAGCAGCCAACATAGCAACCCAGAAGAAAATATACTATTGATTCTAAAATATATATATATACATATTTCGCATATTTTGTATACAAAATATAATATGTTAAATTATTTGAAGAATTCCAGTCATGAGGTTGATCTGTATAATTTTAATTGATCACAATAACAGTAGATACAGTAGATACTGAGTTAGTTTACATCCGCGTTATGTTTATCCTCTCATTTCCTTTCCCATATTTTATCTATAAACATACGCCGAGCAAGGATTCACTGATACTACAACATAATATTTAAAAGGCATATAAGCAAATGTATTCCCAACAGATTTGTGCATAAATATTAATTACTTGTATAAAGATATCTCAGACCCACATTCCATTTCAGATCTTCCTTAATTTTCAAATGAGATTTGAATTATTCAAACCTACATTAATAAACTCAGCTGGTTGTTCTGCGTCACTGCCTGCCTTTACTAGGGGCTGTGGTGCTCATACAGGCAGATGTGATGAACTCCAGAGACTAACCTGACTTGCTTTGCAGGGCTATCGAGAACTGAAAGAAACAAGCTTATGCTGATTTGTCACAGGTCTTGAGGGATCCAAGAGACAAATCAGATACAAGATGAACACTCTGCGAGTTCTCCTGTGCTGCTGTACCTGATTAATGTTGCATATCCAACAGGTTTGCATAGTAGTTGTCAATTCCAGCATACTCTAAGTACATAAAAAAACCGAGGAATGAGAAGTCTATGCGTGGAATCAGCCCAGGTTGCATTAAGTGTGGTAGCGGGCGGGTAAAATGACATTTTACCCACCGGCTGCAATGGCGGCTTTTCACGCCATATCATCCCAAACCCGCCACGTTTATTATGCATTCCCAGGATACACACTGTTTCAATGGCGGGCGGGTGGCCATTTGCCATGCTGTCACCTCACCATTTCATCACGCCAGGCTTCACAGGGCTCAGTGCTTCCAGCCTAGGACTGCAGCAAAGAAGACATGGCCCCGAAAGGCAAGAAGACTGCAGCCCTCCAGCACCTTTTGGATGCTGTGGAGACCTGCTGTGATGTCCTGTACCCCCGCTCTAGCCGCAATGGGGTCAGCTACATTACCACTCCAGCTTGGTATGCGATGGCAGTGGTGATCAGCGCCAATGTCGCACAGGAGAGGTTCTCCATCCAATGCAGAAAACAGATGAATGATCTCATCCATGCAGCCAGGGTAAGGCAGCCATCTCACCACTCTAAACTCTCACACTCAAGCCCATCACACATTCACTGGCATCTCACTCACTGCCAGCTCAAGGGACATCACCACCCATTCTCATACGCATACCGTCACATGTCCATCTGGCCTCATCTCTCCTGGAAACTGCCTCCTCAGCCCTCACTATCTTGAAGTCACTTACACAGATCAACATGTGCCTCCACACACATGTACAGCTCTCATCCTGATGCCTCTTCCCTTGCCTGAGGCCACTTCTCCCCATTCCTCAAGCAAGACCTCGCCCTGAATCCATTGAAAAGCCAGTCACATATGGCTGATCTGGTAGGTAGAGCCCATGAGCCCCCCTAAAAGTGATGTGGTGCTGTCTGTGAAGCCTGACGCTGATGACTGCGAGTGTTGACCGATAGACAAGGTAGACAAACAATCCTTAAAGTCCCGAGCAAAGTGCAGCTCGCCAAGTGCACGCCTTATATATGCTGTTGTGAAACACGTTAGCATGCCTTCCCGCCCTCGTGGGCAGACGATCTGGGAGGGCAGGAGGGTGAAGTCTGGCTGGCCCTATAATGATATGCTGATGTATTACAATGAGGTTCCCCACATCCAATGGCAGGGAACATAGCCTTCCATCGGCGGGTGGAGTAGGTGATTGCAAACTGGTTTCATGACGTCATGAAGCTAATTTTTGGCCTTCTCACCATATTGTCTGCTTACGCCACCGAACACGCCTGATGCTGGCGGGCACAGAAAATCCCAGCCTCTGAGTGACACATAATGCTTAAGACCTTTAGGGAAAGAAAATTAGGGCCGTTGCTACTGGAAAATTACAAGAATCATGTTTGCAACAATTAAAAAATATATATGTCGGCGTGATATGTGTGGTAAAAATCCAACAACTGTATTAGGATAATATGCACATTCATGTGAATTTCCCTTCCCTGTGTGCACAGAAGATTTTCATTAGCAGATCGGAAACTGCAAGTGACAATGATTAATGACTGAACTGAAGTACTGGTTTGCTGATAAGAATCTTGAATGCTTAATAAAGACATGTGATTCTATTACCTACAAACAATCTTGAAGATTAGGAATGGCAGAGTTAGCTGGTGTTTGATTCTGAGTTATTTCTTTTTACCTGAAATGAGTCTTGTTCCAAATAGACTACATTGAATGAAACCCCTACCAGGCATTCCAGTAAATATATAAGATGGGTACTGAATGTCTGTATAGCTTGGCAAATGTTCATAAATAATCTTCAACCTTCATTGAGCCAGTTCTAACTTAAACTATCCCATCAAGTACTTGTATGATAGCATAAATCTGCAAACTGGCAGAGTCAGTTCAGCTCCCAGGTAACAACAGCTCAAAGTGGCAAGTGGTGGATCAGCATTGCGGCTGTCTTGCCTTTCCAGCTAAAGGAAGAAGAATAGCGGTAGGATACAGCAATGAAGCAATTCAAATGGAGACTGGGCAACAATATATCAATGCAAAAAATGCTGACCACTATTGTTGTAAATGTATCCTATAGAACTGGTCATTTTACCTTGACTTAAACTGACCATTCTGTTTCCAGAGAAATTAAAATTGGGCTAATGAGTCAGATCTGTAACTTGAAACCTTTGGACTGATAGAATTCGGAATTTTACTCCAAACTATGTTGAAAATGATTTTAAGACAAATGGCAGCTGAAAAAAAAGCCAAGCTGTAAATTGAAATCTTTAAAACATTTGTCATTTCAATTCCACCATCAACTGATGGGATGGACGAATGTAAGAGAGCTGCTTGCAGCAGGATGATACAGAGCTCTTTCTGTCAATTCAACAAAATGCACATTTTCAAGCACTCTTTGTCTGATTTTATTTATGATTTCAAACCATAGCTCTTATCTCCATTTACTGATGCTTTCCCAATATAAATGACAAAAGTTCCTTCTGCCTAATGTCATCTTGGAACCAAATTCTTGAGTTCTGTCCTATTGTGATGACTGTCACTAAGGCCAGTTCAACTGAGATGGGGTCATGCGATTTGTTCAGCCAATGTGTGGCTAGTACGGGGGAATTCATCCGAGGGAGGGGTTTCCTAGGGAAAAAAATGGCTGTATGAGGGGCTGGCTGTATACAGCAGCCATGGAAGCGCTTGTATACATAAAGTTTGTTTTGCTTGACTAAGAAGTCTCCCAGAGAGTGCTTCTACACCTGTCCTCTTGCCTACACTCATTCAGTCTTGGTTGGTGTCCTACACTATGGCTTGTCGATAAATATCTCACCCTGTTGCTTCAATTCAAATTGTTGTTTGGAAATGAAAAGTAATATTTTGTCTTGTTTTGAGTAAATTGGCAGAAATTTTAAATCTTTATCACAAGGTTCTTAATATTTATTAAAACTTAGAACAGTGCATCAAAAATGTGTACTGTATTGATATCAGGTTTTCGGAGGCATTATATATGAGAGTGAAATGTGAATTTCACTATTGGTGCTTCTTATCAAAACCAGCTACAGAGAATTACAGTTAATGACAATGGTTGTTTGCAACGCTATTTTTGTTAATTCTTGGGCAAATTTTTAATAAAAAATTTGAATACTAGTGATGTCATCAAGAAATGGTTTGGGAGAATGATGTAGCTCCTTAATGTGACACACAAGGACCAGGAGAGGAGGGTACAAAAGGTGCTAAACACCAGGGTCTGTGCTCTCGGGAGGTCTGGGGCCCCAGGCTCACCTCTGGGCTTTTGCTTTACCGGCAGCACCTCCCCTCTGCGCAGGCGGCAGATGGCCATATCCACAGCCTGCACTGAATGGACGTCCTGACTCTGAAACCCAGCCACTGTCCCTAATTTGATGGAGTTCCTTGACACAGCATCCTAATCGGCCGCATCCAGGGAGATCCAGGAGCACCAGGTGCCAGTGCACTCCCCTCTCCCATGCCTTGGTCAACCCCGCTGCTGTGTGCAGAGCACATAAGCAGCTCAGGCGATGAGGGTGCAGCACTGGAACTGCCTTGGGCCTACAATCATGCAGATAAAGTGGGTACATGAAAAATATGTGGCCTCAACCTTGACCTTCATTGGTGCAGGTAGGTCATGAATAGCCACCACCACTCACCCATCGCCCACCTAAAGAAGCCACTAAAAAACATTTTTAGCCCAATTTGTTGGAGGAACAAAATTGAAAAGAATTATCAGTTAGAAACTGCTGAAAAGGAGAAAAATCGCTTAGATTTCCAAAAATGGCATAAATTAATAAGGCTCCAATGAGGGGAAGAAATTGAAAGGAAAGAATTGCTTCATCGTTTAAAAGTTATTTACAAAGGTTTAGCTTAGTTCTTAAAGTGCAAGTTTTTTATTATATTGTATTATAATAATATATTATAAGGCTGTAAAATGTGGAGGGTTAATGTCTGTGTAAGTAGTATTATCAAAGCACTGGAGAAAGTGGGAAAGGGGATGTCTTGAGACTGGGAAACAAATAAAAAACTAAAGCAAGCTCCTGTACAAATCACAGGAGAGGATAGAACGATCAGCCAATTCTTCTCAAAACTTCTTGTTCAATGCTACAGTTCAGGTAGAATAGTTTCTAAGTCACCAGAGACTTGAGTGGAGTCAGGCCCCGGCTCATATTTTCTAAGGTCCAGAAAGGAGGAAAACAGGCTGCAAGGCAAGTTGCTACCGCCCCCAACTTACGCATGAATTCCACCGAGGCTAACTCAGAGTGTACGCCACCAGTGGTGAACACACGGCCTGTGTTAGTTGAACTGAACTCCTTAGCTTGGCCCCGGTCCCCTCCTCCATACCTGGTGACCAGAACTTGGGGCCTAGTGTTCTCTGTCTAGCTCTGCTTCTTAAACGAAAAGGCAAAAAAGTTGTTATTAGTTAGCTCTGCTACTTGGCATTTTTTAATGGGCATTGTTGTTTGCGGTTCTTATGAGGTTCAGATGTTTTGGATGTTGCTGCCTGGATGCTGTATAGGGCCAAGTTCAAAGAAGTGGAGCTGATTACATAACATGAATGAGTAAGCTGTGTGATTGTCTGACAATGCAGTGATTGTGAAGTGTATCATACTGAAACCTACGCTTTTGATGGGCTTTATAAATAGAGGCATAGAGTACAAAAGTCAAGAGATTTTTCTGAACCTATGTAAAACAGTTTGACTTCACTGTGACTATGGCTCCCAGTTCTGGGCACCCAGAGGATGTGAAGGCTTTGTAGAAGGCTCAGACCAGATTCACTGGAATGGCTCCAGGGATGAGGGATTACTGAGAAGCTGGGATTGTTCTCCTTAGAGTCAAGAAGCTTGAGGAGATTTGATGGAAGTATATAAAATTATAAAGGGTTTATACAAGATAAAGAGAAACTGTTTCCAATGGCTGAAGGATTGATAATCAGATGGCCCAGGGTTAACATCGTTTAAGTTGCTTGGCAAAAGAACCAGAGGCGACACGAGGAAAAACTTTTACATGAAGAAAGTTTAGAATTTGGAATGTATTCTCCCGCTGATATTGTGGTGGATAGAGATCCAAACTAGTGTTCAAAAGGAAAGTGGATAAATACTTGGAGATAAAAAAAATAAGGAAAGAGCAGGTGGGGTGGGGGGTGGTGTAGGATTGTGGTTGACTGACTGGATTTCTCTTCAAAAGAACTGGTGCAGACTTGATGGCCCGAATAGCCTCCTTCTATACTGCACTGTTATATTCTATAGGAACAAGAGCGTACTCGACGGAAGCTGTCAATCGTTAAAGGGCTGGGGGGGCTGCTGTGGGGTGGCGGTGGGTGGTGGATAATAAGGGGCCCGGAAATAGGAGAAGCGCCAGAGCACTTTGGTCCAAGTGATACACAGTGTAAACAGCTACTGTGGCATGATGTTAAAGGACCTGATATTTCAATGGAGGTGAAGGGTGAAGGCACAATATTGGGGAGGAAATTCAGAGCATAAATACGTGGTGATCCTGCTGAATTTAAGGGCAGACCTCATCTCAACTTTCATCTTTCGTTTCCGGCCCAGCGTCCGGCCTGACTGAAAGGTTGGCTGGCTGCCAGGTGATGAAGGCAGCAGCAGGAGACTGCAGTCAGAACCCTGGGAGTATGGTTTGTGGCAATCGAGAAAATACGATTGGGGCCTTGTGGGGGTTAGAGGAGAAGAGCTTGGCAATGGTGGGGTAGAGATTGGGGCATGGGATGGGCAGGGTGTCAGCCATTGAGGCAGCAAAGAAAGGAGGTGATTGTCAGAAGGGAAACCAACTGCTTCCTTAAGGAGTGGCAGGGGAACCACTCCTACTCCTCCTGGCCTGCAAGCAGTGCCGAAAAAATCGCCAACATGCTGGAGCCAGCAGCTCATAACTCTATTTCACCACAAGGGTTCCCAGCTGTCAAATTTAAATCAGGCTTAATTGCACTGCACGGTCAGTCCACAAGCATGTTCCCAACCTCCCGATTGTTTGTCATGTTCCAGTGAAGCCCAATGGAAGCTGGAGGAACAGCATCTCACCTTCCGATTTGGCACTTTACAGCCTTCTAGACTCAACATTGAGTTCAACAACTTCAGACCATGAACTCTGCCCTCCATTTTGAATTGTTTCCTCCCAAGTGCCAGTCTGTATCTTGTTCTCATGTTTTTGCTTTCAGACAGCGCTGACCTTTATTTTGATACTAACACATTCTGCTATTTTGCTTTCAGTCAGTGTTGACCTTTATTCTGCCATTAACACATACTCTGGATCAACGCTTTGTGTCTGTAATATTATCATTATCACTCACTTTGTCTTTTGTACCATGACATCGTTGTCATTTAATATGCCACGCCCTCTAACCTATCCCTGAGCTCTTTTGTTCCGTCTGCCCTTCCCCCCCACTTTTTCAAAGAGCGTAAAACCCATCACATCTCTACCTCTCTTCAGTTAAGAAGAAGAGTCAAATTGGACTCAAAACATTAACTCTGTTTCTCTCTTCACAGATGCTGCCAGACCGACTGAGTTTTTCCAGTACTTTCTGTTTTTATCCAAATTGCACCGTGTGTCCCGCCTTGCAAGAAGCAAGGTTGCGGGTTGATGACGTGTTCCCCAATTTTGTATTTCTAACACCCCCTGTAAGACCCCCTCCCAACCACTGTGATGTTAGTTAATATTGAGGTCAATGAGGGTGTCTTTGCTGATATTAATTCAGCAGACCCAAATAGTCAGGCTCTGTAACTCAAAGCCACCAATGATGATTACTTACTGCTTAAACACATAATTCATTTTTTTGTACAGGAACATGGAAATAATCATCATTCTCTGTGGCCGATCAATTTTAGAAGGCTATTAATGATGAAATTCATTCTTTAAGCTTTAATGGAGGACTGATCCGTCATGCTTTTATTTCAAATTGTTTGTCATGTAAGTGGAAATGCTCAGTCAGCAAAATTAATAAATCATTATACCACTGGCTATTCAAGCAGTTTTCAAACAAAAGTATTTAAACTATGACTTGAGCATGTTACCATATACCTATTTTACGTTCTGGGGGAGGCAATGGTGTAGTGGTATTATCGCAGACCCAGAATAATGGTTTGGGAGCCAGGGTTCAAATCCTGCCACAGCAGATGGTGGAATTTGAATTCAATAAAAATCTGGAATTAAAAAAAGTCTAATAATGACCATGAAACCACTGTCAATTTTTGTAAAAACAAAACCTATCTGGTTCACTAAAGGAAACCTGTCATCCTTACCTGGACTAGCCTACATGCCACACACAGACCCACAGCAATGTGGTTGACTCTTAAATGCCCTCTGAAATGGCCTAGCAAATCGCTACAAAGTTCCTAAAAAAGGAATTAAACCGGACGGACCACCTGGCATTGACCTAGGCACCAGAACGACAACGGCAATCTCAGCCCTGTCAATCTGGAGGTAGTGCCAAAATTGGGAGAGTAAAGCAACAGCCTGACATAGTCATTCTCACAGAATCATATCTTACAGATAATGTCCCAGACTTCACCGTCACCATCCCTGTGTATGTCCTGTCCCAGTGGTATAGAGTCGGGAGGGAGTTGCCCTGAGCGTCCTCAACATCGACTCCGGACCCCATGAGTCACATCAGGTCAAACATGGGCAAGGAAACCTCCTACTGACTATCACATAGTGCCCTCCCTCAGCTGATGAATAAGCGCTCCTCCATGTTGAACACCACTTGGAGGAAGCACCGAAGGTGGCAAGGGTGCAGAATTTACTCTGGGTGGGGGTCTTCAATGTCCATCACCAAGAGTGGCTCAGTAGCATCACTATTGACCGAGCTGGACTGAGTCCAAAATGACATGGTGCTAGATTGGGTCTGCAGCAGGTGGTGAGGGAACCAACAAGAGGGGAAAAACATACTTGACCTCATTCTCACCAACCTGCCTGCCGCAGATGCATCTGTCCATGACAGTATCGGTAGGAGTGACCACCGAGCAGTTGTTGCGAAGACGGAGTCCCACCTTCACACTGAGGATACCCTCCATCATGTTGTGTGGCATTATCACCATGCCAAATTTCGAACAGATCTAGCAACTCAAGACTGGGCATCCATGAGGTGCTGCAGGCCATCAGCAGCAGCAGAAGAATTGTACTTGAACACAATCTGTAACCTCATGCCCTGCCATATCCCCCACGCTACCATTACTATAAGCTGGGGGATCAACCATGGTTCAACGAAGAGTGCAGGAGGGCATGCAGCACCAGGTATACCTAAAAATGAGGTGTCAACCTGGTGAAGCTATAATAGAGGATTACTTGCGTGCCAAACAGCATAAGCAGCAAATGATACACAGAGCTAAGCAATCCCTCAACCAACGGATCAGATCTAAGCTCTGCAGTCCTGCATCCAGTCATGAATGGTGGTGGACAATTAAACAACTCACTGGAGGTGGCTCCACAAATATCCCCATCCTCAATGATGGAGCCCAGCACAGCAGCGCAAAAGATAAGGCTGAAGCATTTGCAACAATCTTCAGCTAGAAGTGCCAAGCGTATGATTCACCATGGCCTCCTCCAGAGGTCCCCAGCATCACGGATGCCAGTCTTCAGTTAATTCGATTCACTCCACGTGATATCAAGAAATGGCTGTAGGCACCGGGTACTGCAAAGGCTACGGGCCCTGATAATATCCGGCAATAGTACTGAACAGCTGTGCTCCAGAACTTGCCGCGCCCCTAGTCAAGCTGTTCGAGTACAGCTACAACACGGGCATCTACCCAGCTATGTGGAAAATTGCCCAAGTATATCCTGTACACAAAAAACAGGACAAATCCAACCCGGCCAATTACTGCCCCATCAGTCTCCTCTTCATTATCAGTAAAGAAATGGAAGGGGTCATCAACAGTGCTATCAAGCTGCACTTGCCTAGCAATAACCTGCTCACTGACGCCCAGTTTGGGTTCCGCCGGGGACACTCAGCTCCTGACCTCATTACAGCCTTGGTTCAAACATGGACAAAAGAGCTGAACTCCCAAGGTAGGGTGAGAGTGACCGCCCTTGAAGTCAAGGCAGCATTTGACCGAGTGTGGCATCAAGGAGCCCTCTCAAAACTGGAGTCAATCGGAATCAGGGGGAAAATTCTCCAGTGGTTGGAGTCATACCTAGCACAAAGGAAGATGGTTGCGGTTGTTGGAGGTCAGTCATCTCAGCTCCAGGACATCACTGCAGGAGTTCCTCAGGGTAGTGTCCTAGGCCGAACCATCTTCATCAATGACCTTCCTCCCATCATAAGGTCAGAAGTGGGAATGTTTGCTGATGATTGCACAATGTTCAGCGCCATTTGCAATTCCTCAGATACTGAAGCAGTCCATGTCCAGATGCAGCAAGACATGGACAATATCCAGGCTTGGGCTGACATTCGCACCACACAAGTGTCAGGCAATGACTATCTCCAACAAGAGAGAATCCAACCATCGCCCCTTGATGTTCAGTGGCATTACCATCACTGAATCCCCCATTATCAACATCCTGGGGTTTACCATTGACCAGAAACTGAACTGGACTAACCATATAAATGCTGTGGTTAGAAGAGCAGGTCAGAGGCTAGGATTTGTGTGACGAGTAACTCATCTCCTGACTTCCCAAAGCCTGTCCACCATCTACAAGGCACAAGTCAGGAGTGTGATGGAATACTCCCCACTTGCCTGGATGAGTGCAGCTCCTACAGCACTGAAGAAGCTGGACACCATCCAGGACAAAGCAGTCCGCTTGATTGGCACCACATCCACAAACATTCACTCCCTCACCACTGACGCATAGTAGCCACAGTGTGTACCACCTACAAGATGCACTGCAGGAATTCACCAAGGCTCCTTAGACAGCACCTTCCAAACCCACGACCACTACCACCTAGAAGGACAAAGGCGGCACCACCACTTGGAAGTCCCCCTCGAAGTCACTCACCATCCTGACTTGGAAATATATCGACTGTTGGCATAAGTGATGCGAGACCCTTCACCCCATTCAAGTATATCACACGCAAAAACAATTTTTCAGAGATGCTTTGCATTTTATGCAGAATTTTTAAAGATGCTCCAAGAATATGAAAGGAAGAACTGCATTTATATAGCACAACTTCAGAATATCCCAAAGTGCTTTACAACCAATGAAATACTTTTGAAGTATAGTCGCTGCTGTAATGAAGGAAACGTAGCTTCCCTTCTTTTCTTTAAAATAGTGCCATGGGATTTTTAAAGTCCAGTTCAGCTTAATACCACATCCAAAGGACAGCATTTCCAATACTGCAGCACTCCCTCAGTACTGAACTTAATTGTCAGCCTAGATTATGTACTGAAGTCCTGGTGTGGGATTTGACCCCACAACCTTCTGACTCAGAGGCAAGATTTCAACCAGTGATTCACAGCTCAGGCATATGAATGCTTCTGGCTATGCTCTCAAAACATTTAAAGTGTAACAGTCCAGAACAGAGCACTTGCATACTGTATAAATGATTAGAGCTCTTGTCTGGTGCTGAAAATTTGATTTGTAGCCTTGCAGGATAGACCAGATATAAATGCAGACTAAGAGGCTTTTTTTAGAAAGTCACTTATACTTTAAAGATCCTTCAATATTCAGAAAAAAGGCAGAAAATGGTTGCTTCATTTTGCGGTCACTTGGAGCTTTATATATGTTATTCACACACAGCATGATGTAACTGTGCTTCATATCACCGATAGAAGATAAATGCCACAGACCAAATATTGCACAATGAGTGGAGATCAGTGCGTGGAGAGAGAAAAATTGCATGGCATCAGGGTGCCTAACATGATCATGATCCCTAGATTATGCCATGCGATAGCAAACTATTAATTCAAAATGCTCACAAGCTTCTCCAAATATTTTTTTCCTGTTATGCTGCATCAAAAGGTTTCAAGACAGCCCAAATAGATAAACCTCTAATAAATCTACTTCCTTCAGTTTATCACACTGAGAGTAGCTATCTGATAACATATTGCACCCTTGTGACTGGCTTACAGATGCGCAATGGCAGAGATGGTCAGGCCTATTGAAGCGGATTTAATGACAGCGATGACTTTAGATATCTACAGGTAAGGGTCAGAAAAACATTTTAAAAAATTTAAATTAAAAAGGTTAAAGCTCTAAAAACATGATTCAGTACAGAGTATGGCCAGGGTTTTATTGCCCCGCCGCAGCATGTTTCACCACCCCACCCCCCACCCCCGGCAGATGCAGCAAGTCATTTAAATCTTCATTCAGTTTGGCGGGGCCGTAATATCCTGCCAGGCGGGAGAGGCCATAAAATCATGGCCTATGTCTTTAAAGTGCTTCACTCGAAAATACTTTTTATAAGGAAAAATATCCGCCATTTTGAAATGGGAGCTCTCAATTATTGTCAACTACAATTACTGTAGCGTTTGAGGATGGCTCCAGAGTCTCTTTGATGCAGAATTATGTTAGCCCAAAGTCATCAACTTTCAGACCCTGTTGGAAATTTTACATATGTAGATCAACTGAACACTACTGGTCCCTAGTCCTGAAAGCTGATACATCATTTATTAATCCAGCTGCATTCCACTTTTGTCTCGTGCTGTTCTTGGAGTTACCAACTTCAAGATCAGTTTGAAATCTCACCTTCCACAGCATGAATGTAAGTCAGGCTCACTTATATTCTCACTGAGCGCAACAATAATAACACCATGAACTTACATTTATATAGTACCTTTAAAGGAAAACCATTCCAAGGTACTTCACAGAGGTGCAATCAAAACAGAATCAATAAACAAGATGAAATGTATCAATCATGGTTGACCTACATCAAGTAAGCCATTAATTTACAAGGTGATTATCGGAAAAAATTACAAAAATACATTACAAAATGTATTTTGAATTACAAATGTAATTTTTCTTGATACTGTGGTACAGATTTTTTCTCACCAGTTTAGCATTAGATATACATTTTCAAGTGTAGCATAAGCTGTCTTTCATTATTGAAAACAAGTATATTAGCAGTGCATAAAAATGCAAGTCAACGATTAGGAGATAATGGGGTGTTTCATGTTTAAACGGGTATGGTAATTAGGTCAAAGAGTATGCGAATGCTATATGCTCAAAGCTTCAAGCAGCCACATTAAGTCTTATAGCACTCTGCACCCAATTCCCATAGTGAAGGAATGATCCATGTACTAAATGGTTAAACTCTTTCGAGTTATCAACAGTCACAGATTGCAACTCTTTCGAGTACAATCACAGTTCTTAGTTTCCGGGAGTGGGACATGAACCCACAACCCTCTGATTCAAAGGCGAGGGTGCTATGCTCTCTTACTAATTGTGTCTGACGACTTGAGCTGATGGGCTATGTGATTTCTTTTATATTTGGGCACAGTCCTTGGTCACTTAAAGGAAGATAAAACTTCAGTAAACACCTTCATTTACATTGATTTAAGGATAGATGAAGGCAGAGATAGATTCTTCACAAAAGCAGATAGTCAAAATATATCTTACTATTCCTTTCTCTCACCCTAATCTTATTTACATTGTGAAAGATGGTTACAATTAAATTAGTTTTCACGTTTAGGCAGCTTGATGTATGCTGCTGTGCAAAGATCTGCAAATTCTTAATTGCAAATCAACCATCTGCAAAGAGTGAGACACTCGGCTACATTGATGGATTACTTTAGAAATTAAGTCTTTTACCAATTATCAAAACTATTAACAAAAAAAAGACAACTTACACAATCAAAGTAATGACCTGATTTGCTGTTTAAGAGTGAGCACAACATCTTGCATTGGAATGCATTAACATCACACCGGATGAATCTTGGTTGTGTTTTATTCTGTATGTATATGGCTTGTTGAAAAAAAAACCTGCATTCTATCCTTTGTTTCATTGTTTTACTGTTAACTAGTCCTGTAGAATAGAATCAAAATAACCAAACCTAACGTGCAAAGTACAGGGCAATGGTAGCTTGATTTAACAACAAGTCAATTAATTGATTATTTAATTCTCTGTTGATTTAAATTGTTAAACTATAATCAGTACCAGGCCTGAAGGGCAATTAAGGTAGTTAGAATGCAGGAAATACTTTCCCATGTACAGCATGGTATTCCAGGATTATGCTGCCAAATATCAAAAGCACAGAGAATAATTCACTCATAATGCTTGCGAACATAACACATATTGTTTATGGCTCCTTCTTCAGTTAGGGAGTCGCATAAAAATATCTCTATAACATCACCCTCCATACTACTATTTGTATATTTGTACATACTATTTGTTATCCCCCCAAGGATCATTTTGCAGTGAAGCTTTGCCCTGCATTTTCTCTATTTTTTCTAACACTTATCCAATTGCAAAAATCATAAATGCATCCCATAGAAACTTGTCAAGGTGCACTTTACAGGAAATGTGCTCCACCTCACTCCACCTCTCCCTATGTCATAGTCACCCCATCGACAACAGTATATTGAGTTGTTATTTTGTATCAACACACAAGTCTGTCATATGTCTGGCAAAACAGGTAAAATCAAGCAAATTTTAAATAAAAGAACATCTTTACCAAAACCTGCATTTATGTTCACCCATTCAGTGCTGGTGATGTCATTCCTCTTACAGCTGGTTGGAAGTGGTTTTATTTTGTCGGTGTTGGCCCACTGCCAACTGGTATCATAGAAACTGAAATCCTCAAGAATCCCAACCAAAATGTTAAGAAGTCCACAAGTTTACCTATTTGATTAAGCTATGGAATATTTTGCTTCTCACAGTATTTGCATGCGCTTTTTAGATGTTCACATAATTGTAAATACTTTAATCAGCATCATAAGTGAAGGGGGTTACGGATGTTTGCCTGGGATGGATTTTGTGTGATACAGGGTGATCAGGAAGACTGTGAGGAGGTGGGGAAGGGAAAGGCTTAATACATATTGACCATGAATGAGAGTGGAACTGGCATCTTTGTGCCAATAATGTTCTGTCTTTCTTCATTCTTGTATATCTTTGATCCTCAGGGGTGGATAGGAAGGAGAGGACGGGTATAAGAAAGAGAAAAATATTAATGGTCAAAGTTCAGGTTGTCTGTGTCTTTCGTGGGTGGTGGATTTGTTGGTGGTGGGCAGAGGAGGAAGTTAATTAATCAAATTAATTGACATTTCTTCAGTTTCAGTTACATTAATTTATGGATTTGCATATGCAGTATAAGTGCTCCAATCAGATATCTTCTTAGGAATCTGGCACTGCAATTACATAATTTCTTGCTGCTGCCAGTGAGCAATGTGTTAGTCTGCAAATTGAACAGTCACTATCCTCTCACCAGCAAACTGAAGAAACATAGGAGTGGTTACAGGGTGTCAGTCATAGAAGTCTCCCTGGCCATTGTTCAATAGACTGGAAATGAAACCATGTCCAGAATGTGTGCAGTGAAGTGCACCTGTAGCCACAGTTCCCAGGCTAGAAAATGTCATAGAAGAATGGGATTGAGAAATTTATGTGATGTCTGTTTGGCATGTTATTTTGAGCTAACGATTTCCATTCTATTACACATAAAGGTAGGGGGCCAGTTAGCTCAGTTGGCTAGTATGAGAATCAGATTAACCCCAACAGTGTGGGTTCAATTCCCATTGTGGGTGAGGTAGACTTGGGATCTGCTCCCTCGCCCTACCTTGAGAGTAGAAGGCAACGGCAAACCTCTACTAACAAAGAATTGCCAAGAAAATAGCTCAGGGTAAAGCACAGCAATGAATCAAAGACCTGACTTCAGGCAAAGCACTCATGAATGAAAGAACGCATGGGGGTCAGTCTCCATACAGCTGAGAATCATAGAATAATATGTAGCAGGGGAGTTGCACTAAACCCCAGCTCCTGATTTTGGCAGGGGGCTGGATGCCGGATCTTGCCTTTTGTGGGGCATTTTTCACAAGGCATTCCCCACGAGGCGTTCCCCACAGCTGCAGAGGAATTCAGCAGGTGGCAATGGTGGAGAGCAGCATCCTGGGGTGGGGGAGGGGGGGATGGAGCCACAAGCCCTGGGTGTGGGCTGAAGAGGAGATGGAGCCAGAAGCCTGGAGGAGAGAGCAGAAAAAGCAAGAGCCATGAAGAGATCAACCCGAATCCTCTGTCGGTGTCTGGAGAACCAGTGAGGGGAATTGGAGCAGGCATACAGCTAGAGACCAAGGAGGGCTTTCTGGACAGCACAGCACCACTCTGAATCTGAGAAGCCCCAAGGTGAGGGAGACACCCTTTGTGGTCTGGATGGCAAGGTAACATCTCCCATGTTCAAGGGAATTAACAACTGGAATGGTACGAGAACAGTGACCCCCTGCCCTCCAAAACTGCCCCCCAACCTTGTTTTTTTTTGCTGCAAGCAATAACTGACACACTCTGCTGGATGCAAGGCAGCCCTGCTCCCGCTGTTCTACAAATAAATTTGCTACCCAACTGATTCAAGACAGGGAGTTGAATTCTTTATCTTTTCTTGTGTATCTGGAGCATCAGGCCATAGTCGCCCATTAAGTTAAACTTTTTCATGAATGTACTTATAGGTTTGATATGGCTGGAATAAAGCATCACTGTGCTGGGAACTTTGAGTATTCCATGTGCTTTAATCCTGCATTGCAGGTACAACAGAAGGAGGCCATTTGACCCATTTTGCCTATGGCAGCTCTTTGAAAGATCTCTCCAATCATTCTCACTCCACCGCTCTTTCCCTATAGCCTTGTCATTTTTTTTCTCTTCTTGTTGTGTCTCAGTAGTCAGCAGATCAAGTTTTTTTCTTCCCTATAATTTCCTACCTTGAGAATCTAGCTAAATTCTTGATTATTTGAAGCAGTGAGGTGTTGGGAAGAATCCATGTTAACAGCTAGTGCAGTGAATGGGAGGCATGCTGGTGGCCAGCAGTTGTTTTAATGTGGAGTCAGGAAGAACATGCCTGTATCACGCAGCTCACTTTCAGGCAAGTTTGTTTTTTTACCTTTTGGTGGCAGCCTGCAGAAAACTAGTTAGGTTACACACAGACCCATGATTTCCCGAGTGCAACTGGTCAGACTGTTTAAGGCATGGACCCTGAACATCTCTTTTCATACCTATGTTACTATGCGGGTTGGCACACTTCTAATTCAGAATGGGAGGAGTCTTGAGCCCTTAAAAAAAGTCACAGGCCAGGACAATTTCCGGGTCCCGACCTGACACTGGATGTCAGGGCACCCACCTGGGAACTCTTCCCTGAGGCAGCCAATGAAAAGGCGCCTCCAGAGGTTAGATGGTGACCACGTCTGCAAATGGCTGTGGCTACAGTGGGGGATGGGGTGGGGATGAGTGTAGGAGGCATCACAAGTCCCCCGGGCTAGCTGCTTGCAAGCCGCCTTCAGGCACCCGCTGGGCTTGGCCCTCACTGTGGGAGGCATTCGTGGCCATGCTGTCACCGGTGGCCAGCCTCCAGGAAGATTGCCTGGAGCTGAGAAGGTTTCGATTTGTTGACCTGATGCCAAGTTTTGCTAATTTCCTAGGTCTGCAAAACAGGGAAGATTCCGCCCAATTTGTGCACATGCCTCCCACCATATTAAACGGTTTGAATCTTGTTTTATGCTTGTAAAATGACCACTGTCAAAGTTCTACACCAATGTTCTTCTGTACTGGTAGAATCAAGATGGTTTATATAAAATAATCAATAAGTCTTCAACAAACACTATTTGTGCATAGAAAGACAGAATGAAATTAAAGCAATAGCACTTTTACAATATTCCAGTTTCGAGTGTTAAAATGCATTATTGGCGTGAATTGACCTGGGCAATTTGCAAGTAATCACATTAAATGAGACCATAGACTAAAGTTATTGCCAGTAAAATTATCTGCGATTGATTTAGCCATTTAAAGCAATTTGAAATGAGTTTAAAAATACTAATTAACTTTACATTGTTAGCAGATTTTTTTTAACCATTTTGAATTTGCTTTGCAAAACCATCAGATTACATTGGGGTTAGCATGGAGTTAAAATCACTGCAATGTGGGTGAAATTGCTGACAGTGAATCTCCATGCCTTTTCTGGAAACTCGCACAACAAAATGTAAGGTTTACATTTATCATTTTTAATCAGTGTATTAATTTTGGAAATACACTCAAAACCGCACAGATTTCCGGTGAAGACTTGACACTACATTCTTGGTAACATTGTGACGTTTGCAATTGTGCTTCATAAGATGATAGGAAATTCTTGCCATGAACTTTTTTTCATTCAACCTATTGTGTGTAAAATGGATTCCATTGTCCAATTGTTCAATATAAGTGTTCAACTACAGAACTGCAAGACCATAAAAACAAAATAATATACAATAACTTTCTTTTAAAACCTACAAAAGGTCTCAGTGTTGGCTGGAAAATAACATATTCTCATCCTCTTGTGACTTTATTTATATTTGTCCATGGGATGTGGGCATCACTGGCTTGGCCAGCATTTATTGCCCATCTCTAAATGCCCTTGTTCAGCAGGCATTTAAGAGTCAACCACATTGCTGTGGGCCTGAAGTCACATGTAGGCCAGACCAGGTGCGACTTGCAATGTAACCAAAAAGCAGCCTATATATTTGATAGTTTAATGGAGAGGGTGGGGTGGTGGGTGCTGTTCCTCACTGTAAAACACTAAAAGCTTATTTTCAGTCATCACCTCTATGGGGAGGATGTTTCCCTCGTCGGGTGGGCTTGGCAGGGGCGGGTGGGGGAAGTCGGGAAGTCGACCCCCACCCAAGATTGGGGCCGGACTGCAATTTCACGCTGGCGGGCCAATTAAGGCCCGTCCAGCGTGAAACGCGAGCTGCAGCGCTCACCGCTGCCTCTGTGTGTGGGGGGCGTAGGGTTTGGGGAAGGGCGAGCGCAAACTTCGCACATGCACGTGGGTGCGCACTGGAAAGGCTCCCCGAGGCACAGGGCTGCCTCAGGGAGATGAACAGTTTAAAGCATTGAAAATAAAGATTTTAAAAATGTTATAAAACATTTCCCCTCATAGGCAGAAGTTTCCCCCCGTTGGGGGGGTTGTGTGGGGGCGGGCGGGGGCAGGTGCGAACCCGATCGGCGCCCCCAATCGGGGCCGCGCCGCCATTTTAGGCCCGCCCACCGTGATGTGCGCCCGGAAGCACTGAGCGCTCCCTCTGCGGGCAGGGGGTGTGGATTCCCTGAGTGATTCCCTGCGCTCTTTTGTGCGCATACACTGGGCGGGCCCTAATTGGCCCACCCATGTAAGATGGCAGCGCAGCCCCGATTGGGGGAGATTTGTTTAATTTATGGAAATTTGGATAAAGGTGGGAAAAAAATTTAAGGACATGTCTCCTCATGTGAAACTGTCACATGAGTTGGGACATGTCCATTATTTATTTCAAAAATTTTTATTTAAATAATAAACCCTTCTTGAAACCTCATCCCGCCCGTGAATGAGGTTTCATGAAAAATGCGAAGGCCGCCTGGGTTCTTTACCTACCCCAAACCTTAACATTGGATGGGCAACTCAGTGAATTACATTAATTACTTTTTAGCAGGCCTTAATAGGCCTTTGACAGTTCGGCGGACGCACAGCCGAGTCGGCTACATGCCTGCCGAGCTGACAATCTAAGTGACGCGCAGTGATGTTGGGACGCCTGCCCAACATCACCACGCATCATTTTACACGTCGGTGAGCGGGTCCATGAGCAGGAACATGTTATAAATGAAATGTTAAATTTTTAATTTTATTTTTATTTACTGTTGGAAACCTCATCCCACCCGTGGATGAGGTTTCCTAATAAAAGCGCAAAGGCCACTTGGCATTTTCGCCTTTCCGGCAACCATAAGGTTGGACGGGCAGCGAAAAATTTATTTCCATTATCTTTTTAATGGCCTTAATAGGCCTTTTAATTGTCGGCGGGCGCGCTGCCAACTCCAGCGCACATCCGCCAACCGAAATATTGCGCGAGTGCGCAATGACGTCGGGACACTCGCCCAACATCATCGTGCGTCATTTTACACTCGGTCGGGTCGGGAGCATGCCCGTCTTACGAGCTAAAAATTCTGGCCTATATCTCTAAGCACACTTCCCTGGTTTAACATGAAGAGGTTTATATTGCTTATAAAATCATCTTAAAATAGTAGTGAACCAATCTTGGGGGATTTATTACATTCCAACATTAATGTCAAATTGCGTGTGGAGAAAGATTGGAAATGACAGATGAATTTTACAGAAGTTTTGTTCTTTCCTTCCTGTTTTTCAAGAGCTGTGAACACAGCACTTTGTTCCTATCCAAGAGGAGCTGATAGTTAATTCCCGGGCCACTCTACAGCTGCCCACTAGGAGGTGTGTAAAAGCAGCGAGAACAACTCCTTTCTGATTTTTTCTTTTCCCTTTGTATGAAACCCTTTGCAGAGCAACACTGCTAAAGTCGACAACTCACTGTGTGGGGAGTCACTGACACCAACCACTACACTGTTGGATGTGCACAGTTCTGCCCACCATACAGATTATTCAGCATATGGACATAGGCCACTAACTGAGTAGAGCTAGATTTTGTGGTGCAACTATGAAAGATCAGCTGATCATAGTTAGATCAAAATAGAACACGTGTGTAACATCACTTCTCACAGATTGCCACTTTTTCTCCTGAAAACCTATGTCAATTTTCATCATCAGTGCACACAGGTTGCCACTCATTTGCACAGACTTTTGATGAACACACATTTTAATTATCACTTTCTTGTCATAACAGCCAGTAAGCAGCCACAAGTCCTTCATTGTCTCTATTTGAGACAACACCATTGAAATAGATGTAAAATTTCAGTGACATTTTACCTGTATCGCAAAAAAGAACTTGATTTTATAGGAATGTTATAAACTGACACTAGATGGCAGTGTCAGAGGTCATTCTGGGGTGGGTTATGAATTGCAACTTTACGAAATGGTGACTATGCCTGGAGCTAATATATATTTTTACCATTAAGAGTTTTCATTTTCTACCTTTTTAAACTCAATGGATTTTGATTGAACTGTAAAGAGGCGAAAAGAGGTTTTAGCGAGATTATAATTATTGTAATTTCTGGTAGAACACATTTAAGGATGCAGAGAGGAAACTGAGTGACAGGGTGAGGTCAACACTGGTCTTTCCTCACTAGGACCCAAACTCAAATCCAACTATGAAAGTCTCCTTTGTGTGCTGGCTATAGACAGCAACAACAATGTGGAATTGTTTAGCTCCTTAAGTGTGGTAAAACATAAGGCGATTTACAGAGGTGTAATCAGACAAAAATTGACACAGGGACAAGGAAGGATACTTGGAAGGGACCAAAAGCATGGTCAAAGGGGCAGGTCTTAAGGAGTATCTTAAAGAAAAAGAGAGAGGTAGAGTGAGGAGAGGTTTAGGAATGGAATTGCAGGGCCTAGGACCTAAATGCTGGAGGCATGGCCTGATGGCTGTAAAGATTAAACATGGGCTAGTTTGGGCGGTTTCAAACCGGTTCTGTGTGGACATTGACTCATAGTATAAAACTACTTCTAACTGAGGCAATCTCAGTTGAAAAGGAAAAAAATTGTCACACTGGTGCTGCAGCATGCTTCTCTTGCCTAGGTATTAAGAATTGTTGTTGGAATAGAGTAAAGGGAACTCTGAGCCTGGCTGTGTTATACCTGGCCTGGAGAATGTTTAATGCTGACTCTGGCCAAAGCAATGATATCCATCACCTTGATGAGCTCAAAAAGTGTGGAGAGAGAAATTGCTCGGATCACTCAGTGAGTTGAAAAGAGGACAATCTTAAATTTGATTCTTGGTCTGTGATATGTTAGCTGGTCTCAGCTTGGCTAGCAGCAGGATGGCTCTCCTAGTTGAATATCCTGCCAGCACTTGTTACAAACACATCACACGTGAATAATAAACAGTTGAACAATGTACCAAAGTTCCTGGCAAAGAACCAATGCTTTCCAGAGAGGGGAGAAGAGCTTGTGGGAGCAATTGGCAAAACAGTTACGAAAATGATTGCAAATCACATTTATACACCACCATCATTCTGCCTCAATTTTCTCTAACCACCACTAGTAAAACACATGAATTCAGAATAAAAATAAAGATGAGTGCAATCTTGTCTTTTGATCATATTCCTCACCACATAAACTTGCTTCACTACCTTCAGCCTCCCCTGTGCACCTGGTTAAATAAGTTTCAGATCAGAATGGCATTCCATGTTTAGCCCATGGGAGGTGCACTTGCAACAGAGGTTGGATTAAACAAGTGAAGTGTCAGTTTTCACCAAAGGTGGGCTACAGTCAAGACTCACCAAGGTATTTTGATAAGCACTAAATGAATACTATCCATGTCGGTTGAGGGAGGAGTATTAATTATTGCCAAATCTCAAACTCACTAGTAAAGTACGGGCCTTCCCCACTGTGCTACTGGAATTCTCCCGAGGTGGCTTTTAAAATCTCATCCCACGTAAACTACTTTCCTGGCTGCATCACCCCATTAAGCCAATCTGTGATCTGGCATATTTAGAGTCATTTTCCAAGCTGTTGCAAACATCTTTTAATTTGGGAAGTCTATTTAGGACTTCACTGTGCCTCACTGATTTCTGTTCAATTGTTTCCTCAGCCAGTAGAGCATTTCATTTTTTCCTGAAGGTCACTGCAGGCTGGCTCACTAGAAGCGTACAATCTTTTCAGCTGTGCTGCATTCTGTGCTACAGTGTCATTAAGATAAATGAAACAATGCATGTGTATGCCTGCTTCACCATTTACAATTATTGAATCTATTATCCTACAGAGTAAATTAGACCATCACTGAATGAGCAGCTGGAAAACACACCACAGAAATTTAATTTCCTTTTTGTTGAGGCAGGATGCCAAATTCATGTTTTCTTACAGTTTCAGACACTCATACACAAAAAAATTCAGATGCAATGCTGGTGGTTTTAAAAAAAAAGAATAATATTGACAATACAACTTCCAATTAAAGATGTTGCATGTGGATTGGAGCGCAGTGAGGACTACAAAAATGTTATCTTTCTGCTGGCAAAGCATGGGTTAAGCTCTCTTGTACTAACACTGCAAAGGTCATGCTAGCTTTTCTTTGGTACAGGCATTGCAATGCATTAGCATTGTAGCACAAACAAGCTTTTCATGGTGCACCCGCACCTCACCCACCCACCCACACACACACACACACACATACACAAACACAGACACACATATCTTGTACCTGCTGTCAAAGTGTTGAAGCACCATCCGATTAACTGGAACTTTCTACTTCATTGATATCCAGGCTATTTAACAACTATCAAAGTCTTCCTGGTGCCAAAAAAATCCTTACACCCAATGAAGAGAGATTTTCATTTTTGTCCTTACCTATTAGGCATCCTCCACAGGAGATGGCTGATGTTGTCTTGTGTTGGTTCAGTACAGAATATAAGGGAACTTGAGTTCAGACTGAATTTCCCCAAATCCCACAGAGGCTGACACCAGGTGCCTCACACACAAACATAAGCACATCACGAGCAGCTTCCTGCCTTTCAGTGATGTCCATTCTCATTCTGAAGTATACTGCCTCTGCTGCTGCTGCTGCTTCTGCCGCTGCCTTATTTTAGTATTCTGTTAACAGACCAACCTTAGTCTTCACTGCAGCTATATGAACATGCGTTAGTACTGTCCCAGGCAAATAGATGCTCCAGCTGCAATCAGCTGCTGCCTCTCTCTCTCTCCCTGATGCTGTGCAACTACTGGCTTATTACAGTTCCGCATCTCCAACCACTCATGCTGAGTGGGGAATAGGAGGTCTTTGGAGGTACGTATTGTCTGGAGCCATTAGAAGTAGACTTATGGCAGATAGCATACACAGCCTGCTGCTATCTGGACAGCTCTTCTGGGACAGACTCCTAGCTGCTTCTGCGTAAAGCTGAACAAAGCTGAGTTTGTTATTTTCTTCTGCATCACCAGTAAAAGAAAACGCTACATTATCAATGATAATATAATTAAAACAACCCCACTGGATTAAAGGAGAAGAAGGGGTGGAGTTAGGATAATTCAGTCAGCACTCAGCTTTCACCCTGAACAGAATGACCTATTAGGTGTCTAAATTTGTCAGCATCATTTATTCATGTAGAGATTACAATGTTTCATCTGAGCCTGAGGGGTGGGGAAGGTGGGGGGTGGGGAGGCTCAGTACTGTAAGTTCTGGTGCTAGACTATCAAATTAATAATGTGACCCATTAACTTCTCAAAGTTTGATTTTAAAGCACAGCTTTGGTCCTACCTTTTAGCTCTCACAAATCGACAGTCAGCTAATCACACAATTTCATTATTGCAACACAGATTGAAGAAAGATAAACAGTGGTGATAAAGAATTGCTTTATATCCTAAACAATTCAGAACATGCTCCTAATAATAAAACAAGTTCAATATAGTTATTCTAATTCCCTCCAGTGGTTTTCATTACGCATGCTGGATTTTTGCGAGGAAGTTAATCATCAGCATTTGAAGTTCTTATTTATATAAACTGCAGATGCAATTTGACGAGCCTGATACTGAATTTTAAATTACTCCAAATATGTGTTTTGCACTGTTTCAACAGCATCTAAGTGTGATTTTTTTTCAGAACACACACCCTCAGTTCCCATGCTGCACACTGCAGAAGAAATTCAGCTCTCAAAGGGTTACTCAGGTTTCCCATGACAAGTAGCTTTCATGAAGCAAAATAAATGCTTCCTCTGCAATTTTTATTAGCATATAAATAAAACAGTCTATTCAAAAAAAATCAACTTATTCTAGGCAATTTACTTCTCCTGAAAACATCATCAGTAGAAAATAATGGAAGTTAATTTATATTGCTTCTGAAGTTTCCAAGAAAAATATGGCCCAAGGTAAGTTCATTTTAACATATTTAGTCATTTATTTTATTATTTTTATCTCACATTTCGACTAGAACCTGCAGCATAACCGATGGGAGGGTGAATTTTATCATTACAATATTCTTTATGTTATCAAAGGAGGGTGACTGGTGAACTCGTAATAGTATAAACAATTTCCTCTAACTCATCATTACTGATCTGCCATAATGAGTAATGACCATAGGCCAGTTTCATTAGATAAGGATTCAACAACATGCACCAGGATTGAATTCAAGATAACTTTGTGCTCTGTATGAATATGCAATCATTTTAATGATAATGATATAGTAACGGTATTACAAGGTATTACACATTTAAATTTGCATTGTAAATTTGTCCAGTAGTTAATGAGTTCACTGTTCTGTATGATGTAGTAAGATTAGAGTCCCACTGCAGAGTGTCTGACTTGCACAATAGTCAAAGGAGGGAAAGTGATCACTTTTACTGCTATAGTTGCGTGCTGTAGTTCCAACAACGGTTCACTCCAATCTATCAATCACATGCATGATGATTTTCATCTTTTCTTCATCAAGCCACTAGGTGGGGTATTCCACACTAGGAACTGACAATCCAATCTCTTTTGCTTGATAGGAAGTGTATTTGATGAAATGTGTCATTTTGTTCCACTGGAAACCTGACAACAAATACTTCCACTGCTAGTACATTTTGTTGTGATATTGCACATAGGGGTGTGTGGGGGTGGGGAGGTGTGTGTTGAGGGGTGGGGTGGGTGCTGTCGGTAGGTGTGGGCGGGGGCTAAGGTGGCTTGAAGCTGTAATTGGCAACATCTATCTTTACTAGTTCAGTTGAATCAGCAACTGTTGGGTTTTCTGCTGTAAGCTTCATTAGTTTTTTCATCACAGGTTAGAGTCCAAGAGCTGTGTGATACTCAGATCCACATTGCCGCCTCTGAAGAGCTGTGTAAATCTTGGGTGGTGATAGCACACCATCTTCAACAATTGAATTAATACTATTTTTATAGGGTTGAATGAGCTCAGAAAATCCTAATAATACAATGTTGACAAAATTGAATGCTAGCAAAATGGTTTGTGGGTCTTCCTTAAACAAATACAATGCCCACTCACTGCCAGCCAAGAAAAAGAATATTGCACACAAGACCATCACTAACCAGATGCAATTTCTCCCTAGCTCTTAAACCATAGGTCTTTTTATTTTTCGCTTGATGCATAGTGTGAATTGATGGGATAGAAATTTGTACACGTTGTGCCCTTTTTCAGATACAGGTATAAAGCATATCAGTTTAGCAGTGGGATAGACTACACCCAGCCTGGAGAAGCAGTATCCCATTGCTAAATTCTTTGGACCCTTGTTTTAGGCATCCCACATAGGCTCCAAAAGCAGGAATTAAGCCCCTTAAATTAGGGGCCTACTGCTGGTTTCATGACCCCATTGAGAAATTTGTCGGAGGTGAGTGGGGCAGGTGCTGGCAGCTCATCCCAAGTCTGCAGTAAGGTCCGTGAGCCAATTTGCATCAATCCTCAGGCTTCTTAATTCAGGCAAGAACTAGTCACTCAGACCAATGTCTATCACTAAATGTTGATAAATTTTACTTGTGCATCTTTTTGGATGGTGTTTATTTTATTATTTATGCTAATGTACATTTATACCTGCCAATTTTTATAACATAAATAGGATTAAAATGGCACTCTAATGCATTATATTGATGTGTGTTGAGCTATAAAGGAAAGTCAGTAGGTTATTTATAAAATTAATGCTGTCTCTACTCTTCCTGAACTATGGAGAAGATATTTTTTATTGCAATATGTATCACAAAATCGCATGCACTTACTGAAACCATAAACATATTCTTCTCAATGTATAGCACACACAGGATACCTTCCCTAATATATAATAACTCCAATCTCTGAAGAGTATAGTTTACTACCGCAATATATTTCCATTTCCCACACCAGCTACTCTCATGCCTCCTGTAAACAAGACCACTTAGTGAAAAATCAGTGCTGAAATATATGTGGTTCATTTCTCTGATCTTACATCCACAAGCCATTAGATTGAGACCACAAAACATCTGATCGTTTTCCATCAATGTGGACTAAACTTGAGCACAGATCCAAGAGCTGAAAAGGTTTTGTGTAAACTCCCTGTGGTGCACAGAAGCTGCATTTCAATGATTCAAAAGTGTTTTTCTTTTGATGAATGCTTAAAACAAAAAAAATTATTTAGCATAGCAATTAATGTTCCAGATTTAATGCCTCCTCACAAATATGATATAATGTAACTGGAAAGTTAAACAGACAGTGAGAAGCTCTGAGAAAAATGGATTACAGAAAGATTGGCTAGTATCTAGAGAAAACTGTCCAGCACTGGTGAGACGTCACATTTTAACTTCAACTAACCCCTGAGCCACCTCTGTTCTGGTTCCACGACAGATTGAAAAAGTTATTGGCTCTGACACTTTTGGCTGTATTCTGATCTAAGCCCTATGAAATATAAACATCTGAACATCATTTTTAATATGCCAAATGTGCGCTGCATTACTATATTTGTGGTGTGGTGTGTCCAATAACCATAAAATCCATAATCCTCCTGTTAAATTCCAAACTGCCAAGGATAAAAGTCATGGGAACTGCTTAGGCAATTGGCACACACATCTACAATGACATTCCTGATATTAGATACCACCTGTTCATTATTGCATGGAAACCTTTCCAGTTGGGATAGTCATATGTCTTTTCAGCAGATGGCCTGTTCATGTTAGTAATAGGATGTCATCATCCAAGGAACCCTAGTTTCTGTGTAAGAGAATGGTTGATGTTTGTTGGCAAGTGTCAGAGAGTTGCATTATAGATTTTATAGATCAGAGGGGTTAAATGAAACTGTATCAAATAAGTGTTTAAATAATTCAGTAAGAAGAGTAGTAATAAATAGGTACATCTTACACTCATATATTTGAAGGCATAATCTCCTGGGTTGGTGCAAACTTTATCTGCAAACAAAAAAAGAAGCACATCTTTAGTTATGATCATAGCGCTAGATACCGGGAGCAACAGAGGGAAAACATTTTGTGGACATTGATTAAAGAAGGGAAAAAGTACATTTTCCAAGAACTGGATTTTGCCATCCTGATGCGGGGAAAACTACATCAAACAGAAGCAGATAGGGGTGAGGGAACCAGAAATCTGAAATTTCAACCGCATTCCCACTGGCCGCCATTTGACTGGCACAGGAAATGTGGTGGGTTGTGACCCCAAGTGCATGCAAACTGATGTTGGGGCTGCCATATTGCTGCCATTGAGTTTGAGATTTTTTGGCAAGGTGGGAGGTGTCTGGAGCTTGTGTGAACCACATCACATCAGACCATGGGGTTGCCCATTCTGGAGCCAGACATCTTTTAACAGGTAAGTTTAAAACTCGTTGCCAACTTCACATGTCATAATTAGATGCTCTATTTAAGTATGTTTCTAATACAGTGGTTGATGATAGAGCTTTGTTCTTAAAAGGTAAGTGACCATTAAATTAACCAGCATTGTGAAAGTGCTCAGATGCATTAGAATACTTTTTTCCCAGTGGACAAATTGCTCTTCTGCATTCAACAGTATTGAGATTCAGGTTTTACTATGCTATTGGATCCTGTGCTTTGAACTTTACATTGGCTGACAGCCCCAGCCATGTGAAGAGGCTTTGAAATAGCTTAACAGGTGACTAACTTCTTTGATTGACAGCCCATCCATCTGTTCAGCCTTTGAAGGAGTGGGACAGATGGTCATTTGTCCCATTACTTAAAATATTTCAATGTTTTCAGCTCTGGAGATTTTGTTGACACAATTGTGCAATAAAATCTCAGTGTGAATGCTTAGCTGAGCTTTAAATCCCATTGATAGATTCAAATCAACAATAGTTGTTGATGCAGCTGTCAAGGGGGCTGTGAGCTTTGATTTGACTTTTTGGAAGAAGTTTTTGAATGGCTGTTTGTTTATTTTGACAGTTTCATGAGCACCTCAAAGATCTTCCCAATGTTATTATAGGGCTCATGAGTTATACCCATGATAGATACAGCATGAGTAGACATGGGATATTATGGGGTTCAAGGTGGTTATGGAAGAGGCATGGGGGATATGAGGGGCCATGGGGGTATGGAGGGGAAATGGGGGGGGTAAATAGGGGGGGTGAGTGGAGGGTAGAGGTTGAAGAGTGGTGAGGGGTGAGAGTACAGAACTGGGCTAATGACCTAGAAAACAGACGCTGGCCTTCTAAGCTACCTGCCTGTGTATCCACCCGCCTCCATTCCTGCTTGGGACCTGCCCCAAGAGGTGTTGACCCCTACTCTGGCCAATCCCTGCCACCCCACCATGAAAATAGTGTGGGCGGGCACTGCCAGGCTGGTGGTGGGATCGCAACATCAGGAAACCTCCCAATTCGTGATTTTCACCTCAAAGGGGAAAATCTAGCCCTAAGTGTATTTGCAAGAAGAAAGGATGGCCTCAGGCTACCCCAAAACACTTTACAGACAATGAAGTACTTTTGAAATGTTGTAAGAAACAAGACAACTAATTTGCACATAGCAAGTTCCCACAAACGGCAGCAAGATAATGATCGGATAATCTGTTTAAGTAATGTGGCTGAATGATCAATATTGGTCAGAACACTTGGAGTAGTTCCCCTGGCCTTCTTTGCAGAAGTACACTGGGATCTTTTACATCCACCTGAGAGAGTAGATAGAGCTATGGGAGACCATAGTCATTTAGAATAGAAGGAAATAGTGCACCATATAAATGAGAAGGGCATTTTGAACAGCTGCACAGTCATGCTGCCATTTCATTAAATTGTGAAAAGGAAATCGTCTCAACTGGTCAAGTAGATCAAAAATAGACACATTTGGACTGGTTGAGTTTTCAGTTTGTAGTTCAGTGCTGGTCTGTCCTATTATTCAAAGAAAATAGCCCATCCTGTAGCAGGTGTATTTACTGTCAAATAAGCACTGAGTGTCATTAGCACAGACAAGCAGCTGATCAAACAAGTCAAGGGCCTCCACGTTAACAGCAGCAGAACAGATTGATCACTTTTCATTCTTAACATGTGGTATGAAAGGTGAAGATGGAGAAAACTAAAACTCTACTTTTAGTTTTTTTAAAAATACATTGCAACATCAGTTTGAATCACTTATGGTTTAAAAGGTTTAGTGCTTTGCATTTAAAAATCTTGGTCAGTCACACTTGGGCATTTTTCAAATGCAAAATATATGTCAGACTAGCACTTGATTGGCTGATACCACACCCATATAATAGCAACAAATCAAAATTGATTGTGCAGAAATTTACCAATAAACATATGGTAAGCAGGTACAGTAACTACCAGCCCAAAGCATTGTAAAAATTACCAATCCACATATTTCTACCGATAAAGCTACTAGAATGTTGAATGGAAAATAATTAAGTAGGTCAAACTGCATATTGCAACTGTCTCCAGCTGCCATTTTGTACTAAAATTAACGTCTGTAATGCAAAAAAGCGCATTGAAGATTGACATAATTCAAAATAACCCCACTAAACATCCCTACACAGTTGTCATTTCAATGTTTGAAAAATGTTTCCCTCTGAGTCCATCTTTTTGCTGGGGATGGAGTTCATGGGGTGCTCACTGCTATCACTGTGTCACAGAATCACAGAATCATTACAGTACAGAAGGAAGCCACTCAGCGCATTGCGTCTACACCAGCTCTCTCAATGAGCAGTTCACTTTGTGCCATTCTCCTGCATTTTCCCCATAACCATGCACATTCTTCCTCTTCAAGTAAGAGTCAAATTCCAAAAAATAAAAGCAAAATACTGTGGATGCTGGAAATCGGAACTAAAAACAGAAAATACTGGAAAAACCTCAGCAGGTCTGTCAGCATCTGTGGAGAGAGAAACGGAGTTAATGTTTTGAGTCCGATATGAATTTTCTTCAGAACTGGAGAGAGGTAGAAATGTGATGGGTTTTATGCAATTGAAAAAGGGGCAAGGGGCAGGTGAAGCAAAATAGAAAGTCAGGGATAGGTTGGAGGGTAGGAGAGATTAAATGACAAAGATGTCAAGGAACACAAGACAAAGGGAGTGGTAATGATAGTATTTAAAGGCTAAAACTTTGGTCCAGAATAGGTGTTAATAGCAGAATAAAGGTCTGTACTATCTGAGGGCAAAAAGCAGCATGTATTAATAGCAAAAAATGGGTAGGTGCTACATGAAAACAAGATACAGACTGGCACTGAGGAAGAAAAATCAAAATGGAGGACAAACTCATCACCTGAAAGCATGACTGGATGACTAGGTACTGCTTTGCGGAACACTTTCGCTCAGTCCGTAAGCATGACCCCAACCTCCCAGTTGCTTGCCATTTCAATTCACATCTTGCTCTATGCTCACATTTCTGTCCTCAGCATGCTACATTATTACAGTGAAGCCCAATGCAAGCTGGAGGAACAGCACCTCACCTTCTGACTTTACAGCTTTCTGGACTCACCATTAAGTTCAACAACTTCAGGCCATGAAATGTGTCCTCCATTTGGATTCTTTTCCCCCATGTGTTAGTAGGTATCTTGTTCTCATGTTTTTGCTTCCAGACAGTGCTGACCTTTAATCTGCTATTTTCCGTGACCACTGGTGTTGGCCATCATGGTGGGCGTGAGCGGACAATGTGGTGGGAAGGCCAAAAATCGGTTTCATGACATCATGAAACTAGTTTGCAATCGTCCATTCCACTCGTCAATGGTGGGCCACGTTTCCCACCACCGCTCGTCGGGAACATCATCTGCATTACAAGCCCAGCTCGCCGGAATCATCTCCCCACACTGGATCCAAACACGTCAGCGTGATTCCACACTCATGTGTTTCACAACTGAACATAAGTGATGTGCATTTGGTGAGCTGCACTTCAATCTGGACTTTGAGACTTGTCTGCCTAACTTGCTTCATGCAGCACTGACAATCATCAGCACCAGGCTGCGCAGGCAGCACAACATCAATGTTAGGGGGAGTCACAGGCAGGTCTCTCCTTATGAGACCGGCTGTAAGGTGGGCGTGGCTTTTCAACTGCTGCAGGGCTATGGCTTGCTTGGGAAAGGGGGAATAGTGGCCTCAGGCAAGGTAAGAGGCTACAGGGCTAGGGCATTACAAAGGCGGCTATCCCAGGGTATGTTTGGGGACACATGTTGATCTGTGCAGGTGGCCTCAATAGGATGAGGGCTGAGGAGGCAGTCTCCGGAGCAGATGAGGTCAGATGGAGATGTGTGGGCGTGTGTGTGTGTGAGAGAGTGAATGGTGATGCCCCTTGAGCTGGCAGTGAGTGGGATGAATATGCGATGGCTTTGTGTGTGTGAGAGTTTAGAGTGATGAGATGGCTGCCTTACCCTGGCGGCATGGATGAGTTCATTCATCCTCCTTCTGCACTGGATGGCGAACCTCTTCTGTGCAGCATTGGCACTGACCTCTGCCATCCCTTCTCAAGCCGGAGTGGTGTCACTAATGGGCCTCCTGCAGCCAGAGCGGGGGCAGAGGATATCACGGAGGGCTTCAACAGTGTCCCGAAGTCATCCCAGGGATACGCCATTGATTTGGGAGGTTGAAGTCTTCTTGCGATTTTGGGGCCATGTCTTCTGTGCAGCAGTCCTGGGTTGGAAGCACTGAGAGGTGTGCTCGTGGCTGCACTTTAAATACGGTGCCCTGTGTAAGGAAGAGACCTGCTGCTGATGTGGCAGGCGAATGAGAGCCGGCCCACCATTGAAATGGCGTGTTTCCTGGGAATACATGATAAATGAGGTGGGATTGGGACAATACAGTGTGAAAAGCCGCTATTGTGGCCAGTGGGTAAAACATTCTAAACATTCTTTTCTCTGCCCTATATTTGCCCTACTGTACTTAGTGCAAATCTGGGATGATTCCGCCCTTAGTCTTTAATAGTATTATTACCACTCCATTTTTTTGTATTCCATGACGTTTTTGTCGTTTCATCTCTCCTGCCCTCCACCCTCCCCTCCCCCTATTTCAACAGTTTAAAACCCATCACATTTCTACCTCTCTCCAGCTCCGAAGAAGAGCCATAATGAACTCAAAACATTAACTCTGTTTCTTTCTCCACAGATGCTGCCAGACCAGCTGAGTTTTTCCAGCATTTTCTGTTTTTATAACGGTCTAATTTCTTTTTGAAAGCCTCGATTGAACCTGCCTCCACCACACTTTCAGGCAGTACCAGTAACCACTCGCTGCATGAAAAAGTTTTTTCTCATATCGCTTTTGCTGCTTTTGCAAATTACTTTAAAAGTAATCACTATTTCGTGTCAGTGTTTAGCAGACTACAGCTCCCAGAATACATCAGTGCAAGCACTTCAGACAACAACTCTCAGAATGCAATTAAAATGGCCTCCTTTCTGATGCTAATGAACAATGTCATATTTTGGAGTCTGGGGAAGGCGCATAATGACCAAACGTATTTTTATGATTGACAGCAGAGAGGCCATTCACAGTATGTGCTCCTACTTACTGTCTGGAAGCCTTTCCCAATGATGGAAAAAGACTGATGGCACAAAAACATAGAGAAATCATCATGAGGACCAGAAAATACTGTGAAGATAGTTATAAAATTCATTTTTATAACAAAAGCAACAGAAAAGGATAAAGCATGAATTTTTGAACTCTATATGTGGTATTTTTTTTAAACAGGTAAAACAATATAATCAATTGTATGCAAAGCCTGATAGTGTATAATAAAAATAGCAAATATTTACAATATTATTTAGAATCAACTCTTCAATAATCAAAAGCTTTTGAGCAGCCTCAGCGCCATAAGCCAGAAATCTCAATGCCCAGAATGCCTATAATCCTGACCTCAGCATCTAGGATACCACTACTTACTTTCATCTGGGGAATACTGACATTCACAGTTGCCAGATAACAAAAATCTAGCTCCCTCAATATCTGCTTTAATTCAGGCCTCAAGTGCAGTTCTCCACTAACTCAATTCCCAATTTGATGACTGCCTCATTCCCACACATTCCAGACAAAAATGCTCCACTTGTCACATCATGTCCTGGACTCCTGGTGACAACACGATAGAAGAACCACTAAGCGGTATATGTTTCAAGTCTGGTCTGTAGCATATATCACACTTTAAGATGCCTGTAGCACAAGATAATAAATCATGGGTTTCCTATTATTGGTTAAAATTTTGGAGAAGCAATCAAAAACCAATCTATCACTTATTTCAATGGCCCAGATCTTCCATGGTGTGGCAATCATCGCTCAAACTTTTCCATTCCCCAATGCTGCTCCACATTTCGTGTCTGGTCTTCTGAGCCCAGCTTCTCCAGAAGTGCAGGATACAGTGTACTTCAGGGAACACCATTGCACCGCTGTAACATTGGGGGCAGACAGACAAGTCCCTTTTTTACGACACTGGGTGCTGTATGGTAAGTTAAGCGTGTAGTATGAATGTTAGTGAATAGCTGAATGGATGAATGAGTAGGGTGGTAGAGTGTGTAGGTAGGTAAGGTAAATGGGTAAGCGGGTAGTGTGGGTGAGGTGGTAGGTGGGTGGGGTGGCAGGTTGGTGAGGTGGTAGGTAGTTATGATGGTAGCTGGCCAATATTTATCCCTTGAACAACATCACTAGAACAGATCATTTTATTTTTGGGTGTGAGGTGAGTGAGGTGGCAGGTGAGTAAGGTGGCAAGTGGGTAGGGTGGTCAGTTGGGTAGGATGCCAGTTGGATGAGGTGGTAAGTGGATAGGGTGGCAAGTGTGTAGGGTGTCAGGTGGATAGGGTGTCAGGTGGCGGGAACATTGTGTAAATGGGAACAGGAAGTTAGAAAGGCCACAGAAAGACTATTTGAATTGACAAAACTATGGCAGATGGAATTCAAAGTGAGGAAGTGTAAGACCATCTATTTTCAACGTGAGAAAGACAAATCAAAATATTTCTTCATGATAGACCAGCAGCTATGGTGAAACAAAAGGATGTGGGTATCCATGCATGCTGATCACTCAAAGCTAATGCACTGGTATAAAAAGTAACCAATAAGGCTAATGGAATGCCAGCCTTTATCTTGAGGGCGTAAGAGAACATAATCGAGGAAAGGATGATTCGGTTGTACAGAGGCTCGGACAGAATGCTTCTGGAACACTGTGTTCAGTTTTGGATACCAAACCTTAGGAAAGTTATATTGGCCTTATATGTTGTATATTTTATATATCTCAGAGCTATGCAGAGATGTTACAAATATCTATGGACAGAATATTGTGCTCATCAGGCGGGCACATGCCTGACTCCAACGAGTGTAAAATGACACAAGATGACGTTGGGTGAGTGTTCTGATGTCATCGTGCACTCGCACAATATTTCGGTCGGCGGACATGCGCAGGTGTCGGCAGTGCACCTGCAGGCAATTAACAGGCCTATTAATGCCATTAAAATAACTATTTAATGAAATTTTTTGCTGCCTGTCCAACCTTACGGTTGGCCAGCAGGTGAAAAGGCCAAGCGGCCTTTGGATTTTTTAGGAAACCTCATCCGCGGGCAGGATGAGCTTTCCAACAGCAAATAAAAATAAAATAAAAAATTTTAAATTTCATTCGTAAGAGTCACATGAGAGGACATGTTTTTAACATTGCTTAAGTTTGTCATTTTTGAGTTTATAAATCTTCAGTTCCCTGAGGCAGCTCTGTGCCTCTGAGAGATTTCATTGCATGCACCAGAATGCATGAGTGAACATCCGCGCTCACCCTCCTCCCACCCCCACCCCCGCAGCGCTGAACGCAGCAGCACACATTTCAAACTGGCTGGCCGTTAATTGGCCAGCCAGCGTGAAATCTATGTCGGGGCCCAACCATGGGCGGTGGTCAACTCTGCGACTGCTCCCTGGCCCGCCCGCTGTGCCCTCCCGATAAGGTGAAAATCCTGGCTTATGTGTGTAACAGGCTTTATTCACAGCGCTTTAAAATGTCTACTCCATGCTTCAGCATGAGCTTCCAGTTCTTTCTACAGCTTTGTTTACTTTTCTCTGAGTGCACACCGAGACTTAATCAATCAAGCATAGTGAACTTCAACAATAAACAGACTCGCATAATCAAACATAGAACAACTGAACACTACAGGATATAGCACGAGACTACATTCTAAAACATGGGGCACTGTCTCTGGATAAGGGGCCGATCATTTAGGACTGAGATGGGGAGAAATTGCTTCGCTCAAAGAGTTGTGAATCTTTGGGATACTCTGCCCCAGAGGGCTGTGGATGCTCCATTGTTGAATATATTTAAGGCTGGGATAGATAGATTTTTGGTCTCTTGGGGTTAAGAGATATGGGGAGCGAGCAGGAAAATGGAATTGAAACCCAAAATCAGCCATGATCATACTGAATGGTGGAACAGGCTCAATGGGCCATATGGTCTACTCCTGCTCCTATCTCTTATGTTCTTGTGAGCACAGATTCACGAGGATAGTGTCATGGCTTAGAACAAAGAACAAAGAGAACAAAGAAAAGTACAGCACAGGAACAGGCCCTTCAGCCCTCCAAGCCTGCGCCGATCATATTGCCCGTCAACTAAAACATTTTGCACTTCCGGGGTCTGTATCCCTCTATTCCCATCCTATTCATGTATTTGTCAAGCTGCCTCTTAAACACCACTATTGTACGTGCTTCCACCACCTCCTCTGGCAGCGAATTCCAGACACTCACTACCCTCTGCGTAAAAAAACTTGCTCCGCACATCTCCTCTATAGTTTTCTCCTCTCACCTTAAATCTATGTCCCCTTGTAATTGATTCTTCCACCCTGGGAAAAAGCTTCTGACTATCTACTCTGTCCATGCCACTCATAGTTTTGTAAACTTCTATCAAGTCGCCCCTCAATCTCCGTCGCTCTAGTGAGAACAATCCGAGTTTCTCCAACCTCTCCTCATAGCTAATAACCTCCAGACCAGGCAGCATCCTGGTAAACCTCCTCTGCACCCTCTTCAATGCCTCCATATCCTTCTGGTAATGTGGCAACCAGAATTGCACGCAATATTCCAAGTGTGGTCTAACCAAGGTTCTATACAGCTGCAGCATGACTTCCCAGCTTTTATACTCAATACCCCCGCCAATGAAGGCAAGCATGCCATATGCCTTCCTGACTACCTTATCCACCTGCGTTGCCACTTTCAGTGACCTGTGGACCTGTACACCCAGATCCCTCTGCCTGTCAATGCACTTAAGGGTTTTGCCATTTACTGTATAATTCCTGCCTATATTAGACCTTCCAAAATGCATTACCTCGCATTTGTCCGGATTAAACTCCATCTGCCATTTCTCCGCCCAAGTCTCCAACCGATCCATATCCCGTTGTATCCTTTGATAATCCTCTTCACTATCTGCAACTCCTCCAACCTTAGTGTCGTCTGCAAATTTACTAATTAGCCCAGTTACATTTTCCTCCAAATCATTTATGTACACTACAAACAGCAAAGGTCCCAGCACTGATCCCTGCGGAACTCCACTAGTCACAGCTCTCCATTCAGAAAAGCACCCTTCCACTGCTACCCTCTGTCTTCTATGACCAAGCCAATTCTGTATCCATCCTGCCAGTTCACCTCTGATCCCGTGTGACTTTACCTTCTGTACCAGTCTGTCATGAGGGACCTTTTTAAAGGCCTTACTGAAATCCATATATATAACATCCACTGCCCTTCCATCGTCGATCATCTTTGTCACTTCCTCGAAAACATCGATCAAGTTAGTGAAACACGACCTTCCCTTCACAAAACCATGCTGCCTCTCACTAATATGCCCATTTGCTTCCAAATGGTAGTAAATCCTGTCACGAAGAATCTTCTCCAATAATTTCCCTACCACTGACGTAAGGCTCACCGGCCTGTAATTTCCTGGATTATCCCTGCTACCCTTCTTAAACAATGGAACAACATTGGCCATTCTCCAGTCCTCTGGGACCTCACCCATAGCCAGTGAGGATACAAAGATTTCTGTCAAGGCCCCAGGCATCTCCTCCCTTGCCTCCCTCAGTACTCTGGGGTAGATCCCATCTGGCCCTGGGGACTTATCCACCTTAATATTCTTCAAGACACCTAACACCTCTTTTTTTATCTCAACATGATCCAGGCTATCTACACACTCTTCCCTAGACAAATCGACCGCTAAGTCCTTCTCTTTGGTGAATACTGATGAGAGGTATTCATTTAGTATCTCTCCCATTTCTTCTGGCTCCACACACAGATTCCCACCTCTGTCCCTGAGTGGGCCTACCTTTTCCCTGGCTACCCTCTTGCTTTTTACATATGTATAAAAGGCTTTGGGATTTTCCCTAATCCTGATTATCAGTGACTTTTCATGACTCCTTTTAGCCCTCCTGACTCCTTGCTTAAGTTTCTTCCCACTTTCTTTAGATTCTCCACGGGCTTCATCTGTTCCCAGCCTTCTAGCCCTTACAAATGCTTCCCTTTTCTTTTTGACTAATCTCACAATATCCTTTGTTATCCAAGGTTCCTGAAACTTGCCATGCTTATCCTTTGTCCTAGCAGGAACATGCCAGTCCTGAATTCTTATTAGTTAAATTATGAGGATGGTTGCATAAAATTGGCTTGTATTCTCTTGAGTTTAGGAGATTTAGGGGTGATTTAATCAAGATTAATTAAAGGAAAGAGATCTGATTTGATATCTACCAAAAACCTATGTCCTTTGTTGGGGGAATGCAGACCAATGGGCAGGAATCTTAAAAATAGAGTTAAGCAATCGGGAAGCATTTCAAAAGAGTTGTGAAAATGTTGAACTCTCTCTCCTAGAAGACTGTAGATGAAAGGTTAATTAACTCAATCAACCCATTTTTGTCAGGTAAGGGTATAATGCAGTATGGAGCAATGGTGGATAAATGAGATTGAGATATCGCTGTCATCTAATTGAATGCCAGAATCACATGAGCAGGGATATGTTAAAAGTGAGATTTAAAATTTTTTATTTTATTTTTAATTAACATTGGAAACCTCATCCCGCCCATTGTTATGACTGATGCAGTTGGTATAGCGGAGTTATTTAAAAATCCCAAAGGGAAACTTTAAACAACAGTCATAACCTATAATTTTAAGCGTTATGTTTGAGACATGACTCTGAATTCAGGAATCAGACCACCAGTTCTCGAGGCTTTACATTAAACTAAATGAAACATTTTATTAATTTACACAGGTTAAAATATATATACACTTGGCTTCAAATTATTATTATCATCACTTTTAACAAATTCCCAAACTAACCTCCATTAAGGAAACAGCAACCCATGGACTTAACCGGACACGAGGCAAAGCATTTTCGCCTTACAAATTCAAAATGATGTTCTTTTCACTTTGGTTCCTGTGGAGACAGTTGAAGGCTTGTAGCTGCCTTTTGATCTTACATTGCCTCTGCTCTGCACACCTAGAAACTGCTAAAGTTATACCTACCACCCCAATGAATATAAATTCTCATTGTATCACCAACCTCTGAACTAAACCTCTCTAACAATAAAACCCCTTTCGTAGTACCAATTTTATTAGTAATATAAACATATTGTTTGGTATCTGCTAGATGGGTGTCAATTTTCACCCCACTTAATGCTCAAAAAATGCAAATGTCCTTTACCTCTCTGTTTACATCTCAAAATTAGTACAAAGCAAAGCACCCAGACTAGCTGTCTTTAATCCAATTAAGACACACCCACAGACTAAGTCTCAATTTTAAAAGAAAAATATTTTCCAAAATATGATATACATTAATAGCTTTACGACACCGTGTATGAGGTTTCCTCAAAAATCCAAAGGCTGCATGGCCTTTTTGCCCACCTGCCACTTGGGCAGGCAGCAAAAAAATTCAATTTAATTAATTGGTTAAGGGCCTTAATAGGCCGCATAATTGTCGGCGGGTGCGCTGCCGCCTCTCGTGCATGCCTGCTGAGCAAAATATTGCGAGAGCGCACTATGATATTGGGAGGCTTGCCCAATGTCATCGCGCACTATTTTACTCCCATTCGAGCTAGGCGAGCGCCCACCCGCGGGATGAAAAATTCAGCCTATGATATTCTCCGACCAATTAGATTGATTTTTTTTCACAGGGAGACACAATGCAAGGCTAGGAAGAGATTGGTCAATGTGGTTCCATGCACTGATCATGCACATCCAAAACAAGGAGAAAGTACATTAGCTCCTGGGCAGGCAACAGCAGAAAGTTGGTCATGATGAAGTGGGAGGGAAAATGTCAGCTACAGGTTATTTTACATCTATATGATCACTGAATTGCTTTTTGATCTCAAGGTGCAGCCAACACTGATAAAGCTGCATTTATCGTCCATCCCTCATTGCTACAAGAAGAAGGTGCAGTCTCCTCAGAAATCACTGTAGTCCTTGTGATGATGGTATTTCCACAATGGTGTAAGTAGAGAATTTCAGAATATTGGTCCAATGTAAAGAAAGGAATGATGATGTATCTTTAAGCCAAGGACCTTGTGTGACCGGGAAGGGAACTTGGTGGTGCCTAGGACATAGATGCTCCTGTTGTCCCTGGTGGTGGCCATCATGGGGTTAGGATCTGCTATCAGAATAAGCTTGTCATGTTTCTACAGTGTATCTTATAGATTGAAAGCCACAGTATCTAATGATGAGGGGAATGGATATACAGTATAACAAGGGTATCAATCAAGCAAACTGCTCTGCTCTCGATGTCACCAAACATCTTGAATGTTGTTGCACCTGCGCTCATCCAGGCGAGTGGTAAGTAATCCATCACACTCCTGACTTGAATCATGTACATAGAAGAGATGCTTTGAAGATTGGAACTCAGCAACAGTGGCACTGTTGAAGGTTAAGGAGAGGAGAATGAACTTTCTCTTGTTGGAAATTGTTATTACTTGACTCTTAAGTGTTATGAATGTTAAAATCACTAAAAATGAGACTAAAGGAAGAGAAAAGGGACAATATCTGAAGAAATAAGATGGCATTAGATATAGGAAGGCACTTAGCAATGAAGGTTTTGAATGAGTCATGTGGAGATTGAAAAGGAGTTTGTAGGAGACAAAACTTGCACTTATATAATGCTTTTCATGGCCATTGGACCTCTCAAAGCACTTTACAGCCAATGAGTTACTTTTGAAGTGTAGTCATTGTTAGGAAATGTGGCAGCCAAAATGCATACAACATTTAAGAGCCAACCATATTGCTGTGGGTGTGGAGTCACATGTAGGCCAGACTGGGTAAGGACGGCAGATTTCCTTCCCTAAAGGACAATAGTGAATGATATGGGTTTTTACAATAACCAACGATAGGTTCATGATCCAGATTTATTAATGGAATTTAAATTCCAGCAGCTGCCATGGTGGATTTGAACATGTGTCTCAAGAACATTAGCCTGGGCCTCTGGATTACTAATCTAATGATGGTACTACTACATTACCACCTCCTCCTTTTTGTGCTGTTGGTGGAAGGATAAATATTGGTCAGGACACCAGGAATGACTCTCATGCTCTTCTTCATAATAGTGCCATGGGATCTTTTACATCCACACAAGTAGATCGATGGGGCCTCAGTTTATCATCTCATCTGAGACACAGTACCTCCAACAGTGCAGCATTCCCTCCGTATTGCAGTGGAACCAAAATAAGGAGTTGGGGGGGAAGCCAATGTTAAGGCTTAACGATGATTGTCACACCACCACCACGATGATGAAGCAGAGCAAGTATTCATGGGGCCAAAACAATATTAATAGCAGTGTTGGGGTTATAACAGTTCCAAATCGAAGTTGGTGAACCTACCACAATAGTAATGTCATTAGTCTAGCTGCCGCTCAAGCCAGCATTATTCTTAAAGGGGCATTCCCTTGCCTGGCCAAAAGTTTTTTATTAGTTCATGGTATGTGGGTGTTGTGAGAAAGGCCAGCATTTAATGTCCAGCCCTAATTGCTCTTGCTCTGGGACACCTTCATCAACCACTGCAAGCCATTTGATGTAGGTACACAGGGTGCTGTTACATAGGGAGCTCCAGCATTTCGAACCAGTGATGCATTTCCAAGTCAGAATGGCGTATGACTTAGAGCTGAACTTGCAGGTGGTAGTCTTCCCTTGTGCTTTTGGACCAGTAGTTCTCAAATTTTTGGGTGAGGGATCCCTTTTTAGATGAATTGGAAATCACAATAGAATATAATGCTCAGAATATGAAGATGCTGAATGTAAAGAGTGTTTTAATAAAGCTTTTGTCAAAACAGAACTCACTTACAGATACCAATGAGATAGGTGTGTCTGCTTCTTACCAGAGTCTGTTTATCCTTGACAGGAATGCAGCAGCCCAAGGAGAGCAGAGCATGAAGAAAGCACAAGGGAGCAGGGGGAGAGCAGGAGCACCGAAGAAGCATGTCATGGAGAGAGCAGGAACCTCAAGAGAGCAGGAGCTCAGAGATCAGGAACGCGGTAGGAGCCTGGGAGAGTAGGAGCTTGGAAAGAACAGGATCATGCAGAAAGCAGAAGCCTGGAAAGAGCAGGAGCCAGAGAGATCAGGGACACAGAGAGAAAGGAGTGCAGAGAGAGGGTAGGTGGTGGTGTAATGGTGTTGTCATTGGACTGGTAATCCAGGGATCCAGGTTCAAATCCTGCCTTGGCAGATGGTGCAATTTGAATTCTATAAAAATCAAGAATTAAGTCTAATTAGTCTATTGATGACCATGAAACCATTGTTGATTGCTGTAAAAAAAGTCTGCCATCCTCACCTGGTCTGGCCTACATACAACTCTAGATGCACAGAAATGTGGTTTACTCTTAAATGCCCTCTGAAATGGGCTAGCAAGCCACTCGGTTGTATCAAAAAGCCAATAAAAAGGCATGAAACACCTGGCAATTACTTTGGCACTGCAAATGACAACGGTAAACCCAGCCCTGTCGAATCTGCAAAGTCCTCCTTACTAACATCTGGGGGCGTGTGTGAAAATTCAGAGAACCGTCTCATAGGCTAGTCAAGCAACAGCCTGACATAGTCATACTCATGGAATCATATCTTAACGATAATGTCCCAGACACCACCATCACCGTCCCTGGACTTGTCCTGTCCCACCGGCAGGAGATACCCAGCAAAGGTGGCAGTACAGTGGTGTACAGTGGGGAGGGAGTTTCCCTGGGAGTCCTCAACATTGACCCTGGACACCATGACATCAGGCCAAACATGGGCAAGGGAGCCTACTGCTGATTACCGCCCTCCCTCAGCTGATGAATCACCACTTGGAAGAAGCACTGAAGGTGGCAAGGGTGTAGAATGTACTCTTGGTGATAGACATTGAAGTCCCCCACCCAGAGTGGCTTGGTAACACCATGACAGATCGAGCAGGCTGAGTCCTAAAGGAGGTTGGGGTCAGCGGCAGGGAGTGAGGGAACCAACAAGAGGGAAAGACATACTTGACCTCATTCTCACTAACCTGCCTGCCGCAGATGCATCTGTCCATGACAGTATCGGTAGGAGTGACCACCACACAGCCCTTGTGGAGGCAAAATCCCATCTTCACATTCAGGATACCCTCCATCATCGTGATGGTTCACCATGCTAAATGCAATAGATTTCGAACAGATCTAGCAACACAAGACTGGGCATCCTTGAGGTACTGTGGGCCACCAGTAGCAGAATTGTACTCAACCTCAATCTGTAACCTCATGGCCTGGCATAACCCCACTCTACCATTACCACCAAGCCAGGGGATCAACCCTGGTTCAATGAAGAGTGCAGGGGGGCATGCCAGGAGCAGTACTAGACATACCTAAAAATGAGGTGTCAACCTGGTGAAGCTACAACACAGGACTACTTGTGTGCTAAACAACATAAGCAGCACGTGATAGACAGAGGAAAACATTTCCACAACCAACAGATCAGGTCTAAGATTTGCAGTCCTGCCACATCCAGTCGTGAATGGTGGTGGATAATTAAACAACTCGCTGGAGAAGCATACTCCACAAATATCCCCAGCCTCAATGATGGAGGAGCCCAGCACATCAATGCAAAAGATAAGGCTGAAGCATTCGTAACAATCTCCAGAGTGGATGATCTATCTCTGCCTCCTCCTGAGATCCCCAGAATCACAGATTCCAGTCTTAGGCCAATTCGATTCAGTCCATATGATATCAAGAAATGGCTGAAGGCACTGGATACTGCAAAGGCTATGGGCCCTGACAATATTCCGGCAATAGTACTGAAGACCTGTGCTCCAGAAATTGCCATGCCCCTAGACAAGCTGTTCCAGTACAGCTACAACACTGGTATGTGCCCGGTAATGTGGAAAATTGCCTAGGTATGTCCTGTACACAAAAAGCAGGACAACTCCAACCCAGCCAATTACTGCTCCATCAGTCTACTCTCAATCATCACTAAGGTGATGGAAGGGGTCATCAACGGTGCTATCAAGTGGCATTTGCTTAGCAATAACCTGCTCACTGACATTCAGTTTGGGATCCATCATGGTCACTCAGCTTCTGACCTCATTACAACCTTGGTTCAAACATGGACAAGTGATGAACTCCAGGGATGAGGTGAGAGTGACCGCCCTTGACATCAAGGCAGCATTTGACCAAGTGTGGCATCAAGGAGCCCTAGCAAAACTGGAGCCAATGTGAATCTGTTAATGGGAGTCATATCTAGCACAAAGGAAGATGGTTGAGGTTGTTGGGGGACAATCATCTCAGTTTCAGGACATCACTGCAGGATTTCCTCAGGGTAGCGTCCTAGGCCCAATCATCTTCAGCTGCTTCATCAATGACCTTCCTTCCATCATAAGGTCAGAAGTGGGG
The DNA here is from genome assembly GCF_964194155.1 of Cetorhinus maximus. Classification (NCBI taxonomy): domain Eukaryota; kingdom Metazoa; phylum Chordata; class Chondrichthyes; order Lamniformes; family Cetorhinidae; genus Cetorhinus; species Cetorhinus maximus. The sequence goes on from NC_135883.1 coordinate 96,148,771, forward strand.
ATGTTCGCTGATGATTGCACAATGTTCAACACCATTCGTGACTCCTCAGATAGTCTTGAAGTAGTCCATCTCCAAATGCAGCAAGACCTGGACAATATCAAAGCTTGGGCTGACCAGTGGAGGTAACATTTGTGCCACACAATTGCCAGGCAATGAACATTTCCAACAAGAGAGAATCTAACCATCGCCCCTTGACATTCAATGGCATTGTCATTACTGAATACTCCACTATCAACATCCTGGGGGTTATCATTGACCAGAAACTGAACTGGACTAGACATATAAATACTGTGGTTAGAAGAGCAGGTCAGAGGCTAGGAATTCAGCAGCGATTAACTCATCTCCTGACTCCCCAAAATCTGTTTGTCTTTAAGGCACAAGTCAGGCGTGTGATGTAATACTCTCCACTTGCCTGGATGAGTGTAGCTCTAACAACACTCAAGAAGCTTGACACCATCCAGGACAAAGCAGCCCGCTTGATTGGCATCTCTTCCACAAACATTCACTCCCTCCACGACTGACACATAGTGGTAGCAGTGTGTACCATCTGCAAGATGCACTGCAGGAACTCACCAAGGCTCCTTAGACAACACCTTCCAAACACATGACCACTCCACACTAGGACAAGGGCAGCAGTTACATGGGAACACCACCACCTAGAAGTTCCCCTCCAAGCCATTCACCATCCTGACTTGGAAATATTTCACATGGCTTCAAAGGTCACTGGGTCAAAATCCTGAAACTCCCTCCCTACACACTGTGTGTGTACCTACACCCACATGGACTGCAGCAGTTCAAGGAGGCAGCTCAGCACCACCTTCTCAAAGGCAACTAGGTATGGGAAAGTAATGCTGGCCCAGCAACCATGCCCATATGCCATAAATGAATAAACAAAAGAGCAGGAAAATGGAGAGAGAGGGAGAGGTAGAGAGAGAAACAGAGAGAGCAGAGAGGCCAAGAGAGAATGGAGTACACAGAGAGAATGGTGGAATAGCAAAGAGAAATGTGAAAAGAGAGAGCAGGAAGACACAGAGAAAGGAGAATAGAGAGAGAAGGAAGACATACACAGGGAGAAAGGAGAACAGAGAGAAGGAACACAAGAGAGAAGGGAGAACAGAGAGAGCAGGAACATGGAGAGAGACAGGAGAACACAGAGGGAAGTAACACAGAAAGGAGAAAAGAGAGCAGGCACATAAAGAGAGAAAGTAGAAGAGAGAGAGAAGGAAGACCAAGAGACAATGGAATAAGCAGAGATCAGGAACAGAGGGAAAGAAAGGAGAACAGAGAGGGTGGGAACAGGTAGAAAGGTAGGATAACAGGGAGCGATGGAACACAGAAATGTGAAAAGAGCAGCAACACAGAGAGAAAGTAGAACAGAGAAAGAAGGAACACACATAGAAAGGCGAAAAGAGAGAGAAGGAACACAAGAGAGAAAGGAGAACAGAGACCAGTAAAACACGAGAGACAAAAGAGAACAGAGAGAGCAGGAACATGGAGTGAACAAGGAGAACAGAGAGAGCAGTAACACAGAGAGAAAGGAGAATTGAGAGAGCAGTAACAGCGAGAGAGAAAGGCAAAGAGAGAGAGAAGGAACATGGAGAGAGAAAGGTGCACAGAGAGCAAAATGAAGGACATGGAAAGGAGAACAGAGAGCAGAAACAGGGACAGAGAAAGGAGAACAGGGAGAGAAGGAACCAGAGAGAGAAAGGAGAATAGAGAGAATAGGAACACAATGTTAGAAAGCAGAACAGAGAGAGGAGGAACACAGTGAAAGGGGAACAGAGAGAGCAAGGAACACAAAGAGAGAAAGGCAAACAGAAGGAAAAGGAACACAGCATGAGAAAGGAGTATGAAGAGAGAAAGAAGAACGGAGCGATTAGGAAGAACGAGAGAGAAAGGAGTATAAAGAGAGCAGGAGCATAGAGAGAGAGAAAGGAGAGTAAAGAGAGTAGGAACATGAGAGAGAGAGAAAGGAGAACAGAGAGAGAAGGATCACGGAGAGAGAAAGGAGAATGGAGAGAGCAGGAAAATGGAGTGAGAAAGGCAAACTGAGAGAGCAGGAACATGGGTCAAAAGATAAGCAGAGAGAGAGAGAGAAGGAACCCGAGTGAGAGAAAGGCGAACAGAGACAGCAGCAACAGGGAGAGAGAAAGGCAAACGGAGAGAAGGAACACAGAGCGGGAAAGGAGAACAGGGAGGGATGGAACACGGAGAGGGAAAGTGGAACAGAGATAGCGGGAAGATGGAGAGAGAAAGGAGCATAGAGAAAGCAGGAGCATGGACAGAGAAAGAAGAAGGGAGACTGAAGGAACACGAGAGAGAACGGGGCACAGAGTGAGTAGGAACAGGAAGAGAGAAAGGAGAAAATGACCAGGAAGACCAAGAGAGAAAGGAGCACAAAGAGAGCACGAGCACAAGGAAAGAAAGGAGAACAGAGAGAGCAGCAACAGGGAGAGAGGAAGGAGAACAGAGAGTGAAGGAACACAGAGAGAGACAGGAGAAAAGAGATAAGGAACATGGAGAGAGAAAGAAGAACAGAGAGAAGGAACACGGAGAGAGAATGGGGCACAGAGTGAGCAGGAATATGAAGAGAGAAAGGAGAGCAGAGCGATCAGGAAGACCAAGAGAGAAAGGAGAACAGAGAGAGCAGGAACACAGAAAGTGAAAGGGGAACAAGGAGAGCAGGAACATAAGCAAGAATGGAGTACAGTAGGAGCAGAAACAGGGAGAGAGAGAAAGAGGAACAGAGAGAGAAGTACACAGAATGAGAACAGAAAGCAGGAACACAGAGGGAGAAAAGGGAAATCAGAAGGATGAGGATAGAATGGAGAACACAGAGAGAAGGAACACAGACAGAAAGAGAAGGAATATGGGGAGAGGAGAGAATATGGCAGAGAAGGAACACAGAGATGGAAACAAGAACAGACAGAGAAGGAACATGGAGATAGAAAGGAACACAGATTAGGAACACAGAGAGAAAGGAGAAAAGAGAGGTTAGGAACAGGGAGATCAAATGGAGAACAGAGGGGGAAGAAGCATGGAGAGAGAGAGAGGAGAACAGAGAGAGCAGCAGCTGTGAGATATAAAGGAGAACAGAGAGAGCATGAACACAGAGGGAAAGGAGAATAGGGAGAACAGGGACATGCAAGAGTGGAAGGAGAACAGAGAGAGCAGAAATAAAGAGGGAGAAAGGGAGAACCGAGAGAACAGCAACTCAGAGGGAAAAGAGAACAGGGAGAGAAGGAACACAGAGAACAGGAACACAGGGAGAGAATGGAGAACAGAGGGTGCCAGAAGAATGAGAGAGGGAAAGGGGAACAGAGAGAGCAGGAGGACGAGGAGAGAAAGGAGCACACAGGGAGAAGAAAACACAGAGGAAGGAAAACAGAGAGAGCAGGAACATGGAGAGAGAAAGGAGAACAGATAGAGAAGGAACACGGAGTGAGAACTGAGCAAGGAGTTAGCAGAAATATGAAGAGAGAAAGGAAAACAGGGAGAGATAGAACACAGAGAGAGATAGTAGAATAGAGAGAGAAGGAATACGGGGAGAGGAGAGAAAATGACAGACAAGGAGCATGGAGATGGAAATGAGAACAAACAGAGAAGGAATAAGGAGAGAGAAAGGAGCACATGGAGAGTAGGAAATCAGAGAAAGGAGAACAGAGAGGCTAGTAATAGGGAGAGCAAAAGGAGAACAGAGGGAGAAGGAACATGGAGAGAGAAAGGAGAACTGAGAGAGCAGGAACACAGGGGGAGAAAGGAGAAGTGAGAGAGCAGGATCACAGGGGGAGAAAGGAGAAGTGAGAGAGCAGGATCACAAAGATTGAAAGGGGGACTGAGAGTGAGCAAGAACAGGGAGAGAGAAAGGGAAACATGAGAGAGAAAGGAGAACAGAGAGAGAGAGGAGAGAGAGAGAAAAAGAGGGACAGAAAGAGATGGAACATAGGATGAGAAGGGAGAACAGAGAGCAGGAACACAGAGAAAGAAAGGAAAACAGAGAGTTGGAACTCAGGGAAAGGAGAACAGAGAGAGAAGGAACACACAGAAAAGGGAAAACAGAGCAGGAATACAGAGAAAGAAGAAGAGAGAGAAAGAACACCATGAGAGAACAGAAGGAGCAGGAATACACGGGGAAGGAACATGGTGAGAGAAAGGGGAACAGAGAGAGAGAATGAACAGAGTGAGAAGAAACACAGAATGGAGCACAGAGCGAGCAGGAAGATTGAGAGAGGGAAAGGGGAATGGAGAGATCAGGAATACAAAGAGGAAGTGGAACAGAGAGCAGGAATACAGAGAGAGAAAGCAGCACAGAGAGAGCAGGAAGAGAGAGTGAGAAAGATGAATGGAGAGATCAGGAAGACGAGGAGAGAAAGGAGCACACAGAGAGCAGAAACAGGGAGGAAGGAGCACAGAAAGCAGAAGCATGGGCAGAGAAAGGAGAACAGAGAGCAAGAACAGGGAGAGAGGAAGGGTAACAGGGAGAGCAGGGATATGAGAGAGAAAGGAGAACAGTGGGAGCAGGAGCAGGGAGAAAGAAAGAGGAACAGAGAGAAGTATACAGAATGAGAGCAGAGAACAGAAGGCAGGAACACAGAGAGAAAGGAGAACAGTGAGAACAGGAACACAGAGAGAAAGGGGAACAGAGAGAGCAGGAACATGGAAGGAGAAAGGAAAACATGCAAGGATGGAACACAGAGAGGGAAAGGAGAACCAACAGAGCAGGAACACAGAGGGAAAGGGGAACAGAGACAATAAGAACAGGGAGAGAGAAAGTGGATCAGGGAGAGAAGGAAGACAGAGAAAGGAGCACAGCAAGAGCAGGAACATAAAGAGAGAAAGGGGACCAGAGAGAGCAGGAAAATGGAGGGGGAAAGGAGAACAGAAAGAGCAGGAGCACGGAGAAAGGAGAACAGAGAGAGCAAGGAGGACAGAGTGAGCAGGTAGACAGAAAGAAACTGGAACAGAGAGAGCAGGAACACAGTGGAGAACAGAGAGATCAGGAAGAAGAAGAGAGAAAGGAGCACGGAGAGAGGAGGAACACGGAGCAAAAAATGAGCTCAGAGAAAAGGAACCTGAGTGAGTAAAAGGTGAATGGAGAGAGCAGGAACACAGAGAGAAAGGAGAATTGAGAGAGCAGCAACAGGGAGAGAGAGAGAGAGAGAGAAAGAGGAACAAAGAGAGAAGTATACAGAATGAGAGCAGAGAACAGAGAGAGCAGGAACAATGAGAGAGGAAGGAGAACAGAGAGCGAAGGAAGACTAAGAGAGAATGGAGCACACAGGGAGCAGGAACACAGGGAGAGAAAGGAAAACAGAGAGCAGGAACACAGAGGGGGAAAGGGCAACAGAGAGAGTAGGGATACGGAGAGAGAAAGTAGAACCAGGAGAGAAGGAACAGGAAGAGAGAAAGGAGAACAGAGAGAGGGAAGGAAGACCAAGAGAGAACAGAGCACACAATGAGGGAAAGGAAAACAGGGAGAGAAAGGAAAACAGAGAGAGCAGGAACAGAGATGAAGGAGGACGGAAAGAACATGAACAGGTGAGAGAAGGGAGAGAGCAGAAACATTGAGAGAGAGGGAGAAGTACAGAGGGATCAGGCAGATAAAGACAGGAAGGACCACAAATAAAGCAGGAATACAGGGTGCGAAAGGAGAACAGAGAGAGCAGGAAAAGGGAGAGAGAAAGCAGACCAGAGACTGTAGGAACACGGAGAGAGAGGATTGAGAACAGAGAGAGCAGAAACAAACTGAGAGAAAGGGGAACAGAGAGATCATGAAGTCAAAGAAACATAGAAAATAGGAGGATTAGCCCATTCAGCCCTTCGAGCCTGCTCCGCCATTCATTATGATCATGGCTGATTATCCAACTCAATAGCCTGCTCCCATTTTCTCCCCTTTGATCTCTTTCACCCCAAGAGCTATATCTAACTCCTTCTTGAAAACATACAATGTTTTGGGCTCAACTACATCCTGTGGTAGCGAATTCCACAGGCTCACCACTCTCTGGGTGAAGAAATTTCCCCTCATCTCAGTCGTAAATGGTCTACCCCGTATCCTCAGACTGTGGCCCCTGGTTCTGGACTTCCTGCATCTACTCTGTCTAGCCCTGTTAGAATTTTATAGGCTTCTATGCGATCCCCTCATTCTTCTGAACTCGGGCGAATATAATCCTAACTGACTCAATCTCTCCTCATATGTCAGTCCCGCCATCCCAGGAATCAGTCTGGTAAACCTTCTCTGCACTCCCTCTATAGCATGAACACCCTTCCACATTAGGAGACCAAAACTGCACACAAAAATCCAGCTCTGTATAAGTGCAGCAAGACATCCCTGCTCCTGTACTCGAATCCTCTCGTTATGAAGGCCAACATACCATTTGCCTTCTTTACCACCTGCTGCACCTGCATGCTTACCTTCAGCGACTAGTATACAAGGACACCCAGGTCTCGTTGCACATTCCTATCTCTCAATTTATAGCTATTCAGGTAATAATCTGCCTCCCTGTTTTTGCTACCAACGTGGATAACCTCACATTTATCCACATTATACTGCAACTGTCATGCATTTGCCCACTTACTCAGCTTGTCCAAATCATACTGAAGCATCACTGCATCCTCCTCACAGCTCACCATCCCACCCAGCTTTGCGTCATCTGCAGATTTGGAGGTATTACATTTAGTTCCTTCATCTAAATCATTAATTTATATTGTGAATAGCTGGGGTCCCAGCACCGATCCCTGCGGTACCCCGCTAGTCACTGCCTGCCATTTGGAAAAAGACCCGTTTATTCCTAATCTTTGTTTCCTGTCTGCCAACCAGTTTTCTATCCATCTCAGTACACTACCCCCAATCCCATGCGCTTTAATTTTACACGCTAATCTCTTATGTGGGACTTTGTCAAAAGCCTTCTGAAAGTCCAAATAAACCATATCACTGGCTCCCACTCATCAACTAGTTACATCCTCAAAAAATTCCAGTAGATTTGTCAAGCATGATTTCCCTTTCGTAAATCCATGCTGACTCTGTCCAATTCTGCCACTGTTTTCTAAGTGCTTAGCTATTAAATCTTTTATAATGGACTCTAGAATTTTCCCCACTACCAATGCCAGGCTGACTGGTCTATAATTCCCTGTTTTCTCTCTACCTCCCTTTTTAAATAGTGGGGTTATATTAGCTACCCTTCAATCTGTAAGAACTGTTCCAGAGTCTATAGAATCTGGGATGATGACCACCAATGCTTCCACCATTTCTAGGGCCACTTCCTTAAGTACTCTGGGATGTAGATTATCAGGCCCTGGGGGGTCTGGGGATTTATTGGCCTTCAATCCCATCAATTTCCCCAAAACCATTTCCCTACTAATACTGATTTATTTCAGTTACCCCCTCTCACTAAACCCTGTGTTCCCCAACATTGCTGATATGTTATTAGTGTCCTCCTTTGTGAAGGCAGAAGCAAAGTATGTATTTAGTTGGTCAGCCATTTCTTTGTTCCCCATTGTAAATTCCCCTGTTTCTGACTGTAAGGGACCTACATTTGTCTTCACCAATCTTTTTCTCTTCACATACCCATAGAAACTTTTACAGTCAGTTATTATGTTCCACGCAAGCTTACTCTCGTACTCGATTTTCCCCTTCTTAATCAATCCCTTGGTCCTCCTTTGCTGAATTCTAAAATGCTCCCAATCCTCGTGTCTGTTGTTTTTTCTGGCCAATTTGTATGCCTCTTCCTTGGATCTAATACTATTTCTAATTCCTCTTGTAAGCCATGGTTTGGCCACCTTTCCTGTTTTAATTTTGCGCCAGACAGGAATGAAAATTGTTGCAGTTCACCCATGCGCTCTTTGAATGCTTGCCATTGCCTATCCGCGATCATCCCTTTAAATAACTTGCGCCTCATACCATCATAGTTTCCTTTATTAAGATTCAGGACCCTAGTCTCAGAATCAATTACGTCACTCTCCATCTTGATGAAGAATTCTATCATATTATGGTCGCTCATCCCTGAGGGGCCTCGCACAACTAGATTGTTAATTATTCAAGGTTGCTTGTTTTTATACATGAAAACAGAGAGAGCAGGAGCACTAAGATTAAGGAGGATGGAGGGAATGGGAATATGTGAGAGAAAGGAGAATAAAGAGAGCAGAAACAGTGAGGGAGGAGAACAGAGCGATCAGGCAGGCGATGATAGGAACAATCACAGAGTGAAAGGAGAACAGAGAGAGCAGGGAGAGGGAGAGACAAAAGAGAACAGAGTGAGAAGGAACATGGAGAGAGCATGGAAACCAAAGAGAGCAGGAACACAGCGAGTTAAAGGAGAACAGAAAGCTGGAACAGGGAGAGAGGAGAACAGAGTTAGCAGTAACAGGAAGAGAAAAAAGATAACAGAGCAATCAGGAAGACCAAGAGAGAAAAGAGCAGAGAGAGAGCAGGTACAATGAGACAGAAAGGAGAACTGAGAGAGTAGGAACATAAATAGAGAAAGGGGAACAAAGGGATCAGAAAGATGAAGAGAGGATGGAGCACAGAGAGAGAAGGAATAGAGAGAGAAAAAGGAGAGCAGAGAGGCTAGGAACAGTGAGATTGAAAGGAGAACAGAGGGAGAAGGATCATGGAAAAAGGAAAATCTAGAGAGCAGGAACATGGAGAGAGAAAGGAGATCAGGCTGACTATGAACACAGAGAAAGGAGAACCAAAAGAATAGGAATAGAGAGAGAACAGAGAACAGAGAGCAGGAACATGGAGAGAGACAGGGGAACAGAGAGAGAGGAACAACGAGAGAGAAAAAGCAGAAAAGAGAGCAGGTAGACTGAGTGAGAGAAAGGTGAACAGAGAAAGCAGGAACACAGAGAGAACATGAAGCTGAATAGAGAATGGAGAACACTGAGACAAAGAATACGTAGAGAACAGAGAACACAGAAAGAAAGAATACATCGAGAGGAGGCAACACAGACAGAGAAGGAAAATAGGACAAGAAAAATGGAGAGAGCATGAACACAGAGAGAAAGGAGATTAGAGAGGGTAGGAACATATAGAGTGAAAGGAGAACAAAATGAATAGGAACACAGAGCAAAAGGAGAGCAGAGAGAGAAGGAACACACAGGGGGAAAGGAGAACAGGGGCAGTGAGAACAGCACTAGTGAAAGTAGAACAGGGAGAGAAGGAGCACAGAGAGAGAAGGGAGCACAGGCAGAGCAGGAACATGGACAGGGAATGAGACAACAGAGAAGGAACACAGACAGAGAGGAGAAGTGAGAGAGCAGCATGAGGTAGAGAGAAAGGTGAGGAGAGAAAGAGAGAGAGAAGGAACACGGAGAGAGAAAGTAGAATATAGAGAGCAGGAACATGGAGCGAGAAAGGAGATCAGGGAGACTATGAGCACAGAGAAAGGAGAACCAAAAGAATAGGGACACATAATGAAGAACAGAGAGCAGGAACATGGAGAGAGAGAGAGGAACAGAGAGAGACAGAACACAGAGTGAAAGGAGAACAGAGAGAACAGGAACACAGAGGGAAAGGGGGACAGAGGCAGTAAGAACAGCAATAGTGAAAGTAGAACAGGGAGAGAGGGAGCACAAAGAGAGAAGGGATCACAGATAGAGCAGGAACATGGAAGGTAAAAGGAGAACAGAGAGGGCAGGAACACAGACAAAGGGGAACAGGGAGAGCAGGAACACCGAGAGGGAAAGGGCAACAGAGACAGCAGGAACAGGGAGAGAAAAGGTAGAAAAGGGAGAGCAGGAACAGGGAGAGCAGGAACAAGAGAAAGGAGAAGAGAGAGTGCAGGTATAAGGAGACAGAAAGGAGACAGAGAAATCAGGAACAGAGAGAAAGGGGAACAGGTAGAATAGGAAGAAAAGAGAAAGGAGAAGAGAGAAAGCAGGAACAGGGACAGAGAAAGAGGTACAGAGAAAAGGAACACCGAGAGAAAGGAGAAGAGAGAGCAGGAACATGGTGAGAGAAAAAAGAAAAGAGAGAGCAGGAAGAACAAGAAAGAACGTAGGTCACAGAGGAGGAACACGGGAAACAAACGGAAGAGAGGGAGAGGAAGAACACTAAGCGATTAAGCGAGAGGAATGAGGAATGGTTGAGGGAAAGGAGCACACAGACAACAGGAACACAAGGAGAGAAAGGACAACAGAGATTACAGGAACATGGATAGAGAAAGGAGTACAGAGAGATCAGCAACACAGAGAAAAGAGCATATAGAGAGCAGGAACACAGAAGGAAAGGGCAACAGAGACAGCAAGAACAGGGAGAGAGGAAGGGGAACACGAAGAGGAGGAACATGAGAGAGAAAGGAGAGGAGAGAGAGCAGGTACAAGAAGGCAGAAAGGAGACAGAGAGAGCAAGAACACAGAGGGGGGAAGGGGGAAGGTAGAACAGGAAGATGAGAGAAAGGAGAACAGAGGGAGCAGAAACAGGGAGAGAGAGAGAGCAAGAGAGAAAACAAACATCAGGAGAGAAAGGAGAACAGAGAGAGAGTAGGAACAGGGTGAAAGGAAGGATAGCAGAGCGGGAAGGAACAAGGAGGGAGAAAAGAGAACAGAGAGAGCAGCAACATGGTGAGAGAAAGGAGCACACAATTAGCAGGAACACAGGGAGAGAAAGGAGAGCAGATAAAGTAGGGACATGGAGTGAGGAAGGAGGGCAGGGACAGTAGGAACAGGGAGAAAGAAAGGAGAGAGAGCAAGAACATGGACAGAGAAAGGAACGCTGAGGGGGTGGTAACACGGAGAGAGAAAGGAGCACACAGAGAGCAGGAACAGGGAGAGGGGAAGGAGAGCAGAGAGGGCAGGAACAGGGAGAGAGGAAGGAGAGCAGAGAGAGAAAGGAAAGATAGAGCAGGAACACACAAGAGAAATGAGAACAGAAAGAGCAGGAATGGAGAGAGAAAATGGAAAAGAGGTAGAGAATGAACACACAGTGAGAACAGAGCACAGAGTGAGCAGGAGCTTGAATAGAGAAAGGAAAACAGGGAGGGATGTAACACGGAGAGAGAAAGTGGAGCAGAGAGAGAAATGGAGCAAACACGGAGAGAGAAATGAGAACAGAGAGATCAGGAAGTCCAATAGGGAAAGGAGCACAGAGGGAGCAGGAACAAAGAGAATATAGAGAGCAGGAACAGGGAGAGAGAAAGAACAAGGATGGTAGGAACAGGGAGAGATGGACCCGAGAGAGAGAAAGGAGCACAAAGAGAGTAAGAACACATTGGGGAGAAAGGAGAACAGTGAGAGCAGGAAAAGGGAGTGAGGAGGGAGAGCAGAGAGAAAAGGAATAAGGAGAGTGAAATGAGAAAAGAGAAAGCAGGAAACTGGAGAGAGAGAGATAGGAGGAGAGAGAGAGCAGGAACACAGGGAGGGAAAGGAGAACAGAGAGGAGAACAGGAACACGGAGCGTGGAGGGAAAACAGAGAGAGCAGGAACAGAGAAAATGGAGAAGAGGGAGAGAATGAACATGCAGTGAGAACAGAGCACACAGTGAGCAGGAACTCAAATAAAGAAAGGAAACCGAGAAGCGAGGTAACACAGAGAGAGAAAGTGGAGCAGGGGGAGCAGAAACACGGAGAGAGAAATGAGAACAGAGAGAGCAGGAAGACAGGGAGAGAAAGAAGAACAGAGGGAGCAGGAACACAGAGGGAAAGGTAAACAGAGGCAGTATGAACAGGGAGAGTGAAGATACAATGGGGAGAGAAGGGACTCAGAGAGAAAGCAGCATAGAGAGAGCAGGAACAAGGAGACGGAAAGGAGAATATAGAGAGCAGGGACATGGGAGTGAAAGGAGGATAGAGAGAGCAGGAACAGAGATAAAGGGGAACAGAGCGGGAGAGTGAAAGGAGAACAAAGGGAGAAGTAACATGGAGCGAGAAAGGAGAAAAGAGAGAGTAGGAATAGGGACAGGGGAAGTAGAACAGGGAGAGGAGGACCACAGAGAGAGAAAGGGGCAGCAGGAACATGGAGGGAGAAAGGAGAGCAGGGAGGGAAATAATACACAGAGAGAAAGAAAGGAGCACAGAGAGAGCAGGAAACCAGAAAGGGAGGAGCACAGAGAGAGCAGGAATAAGGAGAAAAAATAGAACTAAGAGAGCAGGAACATGAGAGAGAGAAAGGAAGTCAGAGAGAGCAGAAACAGAGACTGTGAAAAGAGAATAGAGAGAATGAGAACAGAGAGTGGTAACACAGTGATGGAAAGTAGAACAGAGAGAGCAGCAACATGGAGAGGAAAAGGAGAACAGCGAGCAAAGGAACCCAAATGAGAAGATGGAGAACTGAGAAAGTAGGAACAGGAATGAATAAAAGAAAACAGAGACAAGGAACACACTGAGAATGGAGCACAGAGTGAGCAGGAACATGAAGAGAGAAAGGAGATCAGAGAGAGCAGAAACACAGGGTGATAAAGGAGAACGGAGAATAGGAACAGGGAGAGTGGAAGGAGAAGAGAGAACAGGAACATGGAGAGAGAAAGGAGAATAGGGAGAACAGGAACATGGGAGTAAAAGGAGAACAGAGAATGCAGGAAAAAGGAGAGAGAAAGGAGGACAGAGAGGGAAGGAAGACAGAGAGAGAACGGAGCACAGAGTGCACAGGAAAATGAAGAATGAAAGGAGAATAGAGAGAGCAGGAACAGGGAGAGAGGAAGGAGAACATGAGAGAGCAGGAACAAGGACAGAAAGGAGAACAGAGAGGTTGGAAAGACAAAGGGAATGGAGAACACAGAGGGAACACAGAGAATAGAGAAGGAATATGTGGAGAGGAGGGAACAGGCAGAGATGGAACATGGAGAGGGAAAGGAGAACAGAGAGAGCAGGAAGAGGGACTGAGAAAGGAGAATAGAGAGAGAAGGAGCCAGAGAAGGAAATGAGAAATGAGAGATTGGTAACACTGTGATGAAAAGGAGAACAGAGAGCGAAAGAACATGGAGAGGGTAAGGAGAACAGAGAGAGGGAAAGGAGAACTGAGAGAGCAAAGGAACCCGAGTGAGAGGAGGAGAACTGCAAAAGCAGGAACAGGAATGGAGAAAGGCGAACAGAGGGAGAAGGAACATGGAGAAAGAAAGGAGGGCAGAGAGGGAAGGGACACAGTGTGAGAATGGATCACAGAGTGAGCAAGAACAGGAGGAGAGAAAGGAAAACAGGGAGGGATGGAACACGGAGTGAGAAAGTGGAACAGAGTGAGCAGGAACACGGAGAGAGAAATGAGATCAGAGAGAGCAGGAGCACGGAAAGAGAAAGGAGCACAGTGAGAGTGGGAACGTGGAGAGAAAAAGGAGAACAGAGAGAGAAGGAGCAAAGACAGAGAAAGGAGAACAGAGAGAGCAGGAACACAGACAGAAAAGGGGACAGGTGGAACAGGAAGATAAGAGATAAAGGAGAACAGAAGGAGCAGGAAAAGGGAGAAAGAAAGAGAAACAGAGAAGGAACACAGAGGGAAATGAGAAAAGAGAGAACAGGAACACGGAGGGAGAAAGGAGAGAAGAGATTGTAGGAACAGGGAGAGCGGAAGGAGAAAAGACAGAGCAGGAGCAAAAGAGAAAGGTGAGCAGGGAGAACAGGAAAATGAGTATAAAAAGAGCACAGAGTGCAGGAACAGGGAGAGAGAAAGAGGAACAGAGGGAAGGGACAAACAGAAAGGAGAACAGAGAGAGAAGGAACAGGGTGAGAAGAAAGAGAACATGAGAGGGCAGGAACAAGGACAGAGAAAGGAGAACAAAGAGAGCAGGAACATGGAGAGAGAAAGGTGAACAGAGAGAGCAGGAACATGGAGAGAGAGCAGACAACAGAGAGAGCAGAAACACGGAGAGAGAGAGAGGGGACCCAAGAGAGCAGGAACATGGAGAGAGCGCGGACAACAGAGAGAGCCGAAACACGGAGAGAGAGAGGGGGGACCCAAGAAAGCAGGAAGTGGGAGAGGGAAAGGAGAACAGAGAGCATGAACAGAGAGAGAAAAGAGCAAAAAGAGAACAGGAACACAGAGGCAAAGGAGAAATGAGACAGCCAGAATAGATAGAGATAAATGCTAACATAGGGAAAAGCAACATGGAGGGAGAGATGAGAAAAGAGAGAGCACGAACAGACAAAGAGAATGGAAAACAAAGAGAGAGAGGAGAACAGAGGGAGAAGGTGCACAGAGAGAAAGGAGAACATAGAGAACAGGAACACAGAGGAAGAAAGGAAAACAGAGGGAGCAGGAACACAGCAAGAGAAAAGGGAACAGAGAAGGAAGAAACACAGAGTGAGAATGGAGAAGAGAGAGAGCAGGAACATGCAGAGGGAAAGGAGCAAATAGAGAGCAAGAGAGAAAGGAGCACAGGTAGTGCAGTAGCAAGGATATAAAAAGGAGCACAGAGAGAGGAAGCACATACAGAAAGAGAAAGGAGCTAAGAGGGAAAAGAAATAGATGAAAAGGAGAACAGAAAGAGCAGGAACACAAAGAGAAATAATATAGAGTGAAGCAATTCAGAGAGAGAGGAGAACGGAGAGAGCAGGAATAAGGAGAGTGAAAGGAGAACATAGAGCATGAACAGAGAGAGAAAGAACAGTGAGAGCAAGAACATGGAGAGAGAAAGAAGAACAGAGAGAGAGCAGGAATACACAGAGAGAGAGAGAAAACAGAGGCAGAAAGAACACAGAGAGAAAAAGGAGAATAGAGAACAAGGGAAGACAGAGAGAGAAAGGAGCTCAGAGAGCAGGAACAGGGAGAGAGAAAGGTGAACACAGAGAAGGAACACAGAGAGAAAGGAGAGCAGAGAGAGCACATCTATCTTCACCCAAGAGAATGAGGATGAAGGTATGGAACTCGGGGAGAGAGACTGTGAGATTCTTGAGCAAATTGATATAGGGAGTGACAAGGTATTGGAGGTGTTGGCAGGCTTAAAAGTGGACGAATCTCCAGGTCCGGGTGATGTGTGTCCCAGACTGCTGAGGGAGGCAAGGGAAGAGATCACAGGGGCTCTGACCCAAATTTTTAATTCCTCTCTGGCCACGGGGGAGGTGCCAGAGGACTGGAGAACAGCTAACATGGTTTCGCTTTTTAAAAAGGGTTGTAGAGATAAGCCAGGGAACTACAGACCAGTGGGTCTCACGTCAGTGGTAGGGGAACTATTGGAAAAAATTCTGAAGGAGAGAATCTATCTCCACTTAGAGAGGCAAGGTTTGATCAGGGATAGTCAGCAAGGCTTTGTCAGAGGGAGGTCATGCCTAACAAATTTGATTGAATTTTTTGAGGAGGTGACCAGGTGTGTAGATGAGGGTAGTGCAGCTGATGGAAGTTTATATAGATTTCAGCAAAGCCTTTGACAAGGTCCCGCATGGGAGGCATAAAGAAAGCAAATACACATGGGATACAAGGTAATTTGATAAGGTGGATTCAAAATTGGCTTAGTTGTAGGAGGCAGAAGGTGATGACAGAAGGCTGCTTTAGTGACTGGAAGCCCGTGTCCAGTGACGTACTACAGGGATCTGTTCTCGGTCCCCTATTATTCGTCATTTATATAAATGACATAGATGACTATGTGGGGGGCAGGGTTAGTAAGTTTGGGGATGATACAAAGATTGGCCGGGTGGTTAACAGTGAGGTTGAGTGTCTTGGGCTACAGGAAGATATAGACGGGATGGTCAAATGGGCACATAAGTGGCAGATGGAATTTCACCCTGAAAAGTATGAGGTGATACACTTTGGAAGGAGTAATTTGACAAGGAAGTATTCAATGAACGGCATGACAGTAGGAAGTTCTGAGGAACAAAGGGACCTTGGCGTGTGTGTCCATAGATCTCTGAAGGCGGAGGGGCATGTTAGTGGGGTGGTGAAAAAGGCATATGGGGCACTGGCCTTTATCAATCGAGGCATAGATTACAAAAGTAGGGAGGTGATGTTGGAGTTGTATAGAACCTTGGTGAGGCCACAGCTGGAGTGCTATGTGCAGCCCTGGTCGCCACATTGTAGGAAGGATGTGATTGCACTGGAGGTGGTGCAGAGGAGATTCACCAGGATGTTGCCTGGGATGAAACATTTAAGTTATGAAGAGAGGTTGGATAGACTTGAGGTATTTTCGTTGGAGCAGAGAAGACTGAGGGGCGACCTGATCGAGGTGTACAAGATTATGAGGGGCATGGACAGGATGGATAGGGAGCAGCTGCTCCCCTTAGTTAAAGGGTCAATCAGAAGGGGACATAAGTTCAAGGTGAGGGGCAGGAGGTTTAGGGGGTATGTGAGGAAAAACTCTTTTACCCAAAGGATGGTGATGGTCTGGAATGTGCTGCCTGGGAGGGTGGTGGAGGCGGCTTCCCTCACATCCTTGAAAAAGTACCTGGATGAGCACTTGGCACATCATAACATTGAAGGCTATGGGCCAAGTGCTGGTAAATGGGGTTAGGTAGGTAGGTCAGGTGTTTCTCACGTGTTGGTGCAGACTCGATGGGCCGAAGAGCCTCTTCTGTACTGTGTGATTCTGTGAGAAGGAATATGGTGAGAGAAAGGAGAACAGAGACAAACAGGAACACAGCGAGAGAAAGGAGAACAGGGAGGGCCAGAACAGGGAGAGACAAAGGAGCAAAGACAGAGCAAGAACACAGAGAAGGAAAGGAGAACAGAGGTAGCAGGAACACCATGAGAGAAAGGAGAACAGAGAATGAGGGAGCAAGGAGGGAGAACGGAGAAGAGAGAGCTGGAATGGGGAGATAAAGAGTAGAGCATACAACAAAGAAAGATAGAGAAAGGAGAACAGGCAGAGAAGGTACACAGAGAGAGAAGAGAACAGAGAGAGCAGGAACACAGGGAGAGAAAGGAGAACAGAGAGACCCAGAACACGGAGGGAGAACGGAGAAGAGAGAGAGCTGAAACAGGGAGAGAAAAAGAGTGGAGCATACAACAAAGGAAGATGGAGAGAGAAAGGAGAACAAAGAGAGCAGGAGCACAGAGATAAAGAAGAACAGAGAGAGAAGTAACACGGAGAGATAAAGGAAAACAGGGAGAGCAGGACAAAGAGAGCGAAAAGAGAACAGAGAGAGCAGGAACATAGAGAGAGAGAAAGGAGGACAGAGTAGGGTCATGGTGAGAGAAAGCAGAACAAAGAAAGCAGGAAGACCGGGAAACTAAGGAGATCAGAGAGAGAAGGAACATGGAGAGAGAAAGGAGCACAGAGAGAGCAGAAACATGGAGAGGGAAGGAGAACACAGAGATAGCAGGAACACATTGAGAGAAAGGACAATAGACAATGAAGGAACACAGAGACAGAATGGGGAGCAGAAAGAGCAGGAACAGTGACAGAAAATGTAGAACAGGGAACGAAAGAAGACAGAGAGAGAAAGGAGATCAGATAGAGCCGGAACAATGATAGATCAAGGAGGACAGAGAGAGAAGGAACACGATGAGGGACAGGAGAACAGAGAGAGAAAGGACAGGGAGACAGAAAGGTGAACAGAGAGAGAGGGAACACAAGAGTGAAAGGAGCACAGAGTCAGAAAGTACACACAGATAGGGAATGGAGATCAGAAAGAAGAAACATGGGGAGAGAAAGGACAACAGAGAAAGCAGGAACATTGAGTGAGAAAGAGGGCCAAGGAGGGAAGGAACATGGAGAGAAGAGAGAACACAGAGCAGGAAAAGAAAGAGGGAAAAGAAAACAGGGAGTGCAATACAAAGAGAGAGGGAGGGGAACAGGCAGGCCAGGAACACAGAGAGAAAAAGGAGAACAGAGAGGACAGGAACACAGAGAGAGAGGAGAAGCAAGACAGCAGGAACAGAGAGAGGGGAGGGAGAACAGGCAGACCAGGAACACAGAGAAAGAAGAAATGAGGACAGGAACAGGGAGAGAGAAAGGAGAACAGAGACAGCGTGCCTGTGTTCCTGTTCTCTCTGTTCTCCTTATTCTCTCTCTCGTCATGCTCTATCTGAGCTCCTTTCTCTTTGCCTGTTCCTGCTCTCTCTTTGCTCCTTTCCCTCTGCATGTTCCTGCTCTATCTCTTCTCCATTCTCCCTAGGTGCCCCTTCCTTCTCTCTTCTCCTTTCTCTCACTGTGTTCCTGCTGCATCTGGTCTCCTTTCCTTTTCCTTGCTCCTGATGTATCTGTGCTCATTTCTCTCTCCGTGTTCTTGCTCTTTCTGTTTTAGTTTCTCAATCCATGTTCCCTCTCCCTGTTCTCCTTTCTCACACCATATTCCTACTTTTTCTGTTCTCCTTTCTCTCTCGGTGTACCTGCTCTCTGTGCTCCTGCTCTCTTTGCCCTTTTCTCTCTTGCTGTTCCTGCTCTCGCTGTTTTCCTTTCTCACTCAGTTTTCCTGCTCCTTCTGTCCTCCCTTCTCTCTCTCTGAATTTGTTCTCTTGCTGATCTTCTTTCTCTCTCTGTGTACTTTCTCTCGCTGTGCTCCTTTCACTCCCTGTGTTCCAGCTCTTTGTTCTCCTTTCTCCCTCCATGTCCCGTTTCTCTATCTCCCTCCATGTACACACAGAGAGAATGGAGATCCAAGAGAGTAGGATGATGACAGAGAGAAAGGAGCACAGAGAGAGCAGGCACATGGTGAGAGAGGAGAACAGAGCGAGCATGAACATGCAGAGGGAATGGAGAACAGAGAGGTGGAAGATGAGACAGAGAAAGCAGAATAGAGAGACCAAGAACACAGAGAGAGAAAGGAGAACAAGGAGATTAGAAGGAAGGTGAGAGAAAGCAGAACAAAGAGAGCAGAAAAACGGAGAGAGAAAAGAGGTCAGAGAGAGAGTGAACACACAGACAGAAAGGGGAACTGAGAGAGCAGGAACATTGATAGAGAAAGCAGATCAAAGGGAGCAGAAACACAGAAAGGAAGGAGAACAGAGAGAGAAGGAACATGCAGAGAGAAAGGAGCACAGAGAGCAGGAACAGGCAGAGAGAAAGGAACACAGATGGAGCAGGAACATGGCGAGGGAAGGAGAACAGAGAAAGTAGGGACACAGTGAGAGAAAGTGGAACAGAAAATGAAGGAACACAGACAGGATGGGGAACAGAAAGAGCAGGAACAGGGACAGAAAAAGTAGAACAGGGAACGAAGGAAGATAGAGGAAGGAGAACATAGGGAGCAGGAACACAGAGAGAGCAAAGAGAACAGAGAGAAAAGGAACATGGTGAGGGAAGGGGGAGCAGAGAGAGAAGGGACAGGGAGACAGAAAGGTGAACAAAGAGAGAGGGAACACAAGAGTGAAAGGAGCACAGAAAGTACACACAGGGAGGGAATGGAGATCACAGAGGGAAGAAACACGGAGAGAAAAAGGACAACAGAGAGAGCAGGGACATGGAGTGAGAAAGAGGACCAAAGAGAGAAGGAATACAGGGAGAGAAGTGAACACAGAGATCAGAGAAACAGAGAAATAAGAGAGAAGAGAGAGAGAAGGAACACAGGGAGAGAAACGAGAACAGAGAGAGTAGGAACACAGAGATATAGGAGAACAGGGAGAGCTGGACAAAGAGAGAGAAAGAAGAACAGACTGACCAAGGACACTGAGGGAGAATGGGGAACAGAGAGAGCAGGAACACAGAAAGGAGAACGGTGAGAGATGGAGCACAGGGAGAGAAAGGAGAGCAGGGAAAGCAGGAACAGAGAGAGGGAAAGGAAAACAGGGAGTGCAATACAAAGAGACAGAAAGGAGAACAGGCAGACCAGGAACACGGAGAGAGAAAGTAGAACAGAGAGAACAGGAACACAGAGAAAGGAGAACAGAGAGAGAAGGAACACAGGGAGAGACAGGAGAACAGAGAGGGCAGAAATATGGAGAGAGAGTGGAGAACCGAGAGAGCAGGAACAGAGAGAGGCAAAGGAGAACAGAGAGAGCATGTACAGAGAGAGAAAAATGAGTGCAGAGAAAGCAGGAACACAGAGAGAAAGTAGCAAATAGAGAGCAGGAACAGGGAGAGAGAAAGGAGAAAAGAGAGAGCATGTACACACAGAGAGAATGGAGTACAGAAAGAGCAGAAAGAAAGTGAGAGAAAGCAGAACAAAGAGAGCAGGAACACGGAGAGAGTAAGGAGATCACAGAGAGAAGGAACATGGACAGAGAAAGGTCATCAGATAGAGCAGGAACACAGTGAGATAAAGGACAATATAGAATGAAGGAACACGGAGAGAGAAAGGAGGACAGAGAGAGCAGGGACAGGTGTAGAAAAAATAGAACAGCAAATGTAGGAAGATGGAGAGAGAATGTAGAACTTAGAAAGCAGGAACACAGAGCAAGGAGAACAGAGGGAAAAGGAACATGGAGGGAGATAGAGAAACAGAGAGAAACAGGACATGGAGAGAGAAAGGAGAACAAAGAGCTGGAACACAGGGAGTGAAAGGAACACAGAGAGAGAAAGTACACAGAGAGAAAGAAGATCAGCAAGAGAACGAATTCAGAGAGAGAAGGGAGGACAGAAGGAGCAGGAAAACTGAGTGAGAAAGGAAAACAGCGAGAGCAGGAACAGCAAGAGGAAAATGGCAAAGAGAGCAGGGGCACAGAGACCAGGAACACGGAGAGAGAAAGGAGAACAGAAAGAGTAAGAATACGGTGTGAGAAAGGAGAACAGGGAGAGGGAACATGGATTGAGAAACTAAAACAGAAAGAGCAAGAACACGGAGAGAGAAATGAGCACAGATACATCAGGAGCAAGGAAAAGGAAAGGAGACCAGATGGAGCAGGAACACATTGAGAGAAAGGAGAAAAGAGAAGGAAGGAGCACCTAGGGAGAATGGAGAAGAGATAGAGCAGGAACATGCAGAGGGAAAGGAGCAAAAAGAGAGAAGGAACAGGCAAAGAGAAAGGAGCTCAAATAGATCATGACGAGAGAGAGAGTAAGGAGAACACAGAACAGGAACACAGACAGAAAGGAGAACAGAGAGAGCAGGAACACACAGAGGGAATGGAGAACAGAGAGATGGAAGATGAGACAGAGAAAGCAGAAGAGAGAGACCAGGAACACCGAGAGAGAAAGGAGAACAGGGAAAGAGGGAAAATAGAGAGAGAGGAGAACAGAGAGCAGGAAAGGAGAGAGTGAATGGAGCACAGAGAGAGAAAATACACACAGAGTAAGAAAGAAGATCAGCGAGAGAAGGAATTCGGAGAGAGAAAGGAGAACAGAGGAAGCAGCAGCACTCAGTGAGAAAAGCGAACAGAGAGAGAATGAACAAAGGGAGAGAAAGGAGCACAGGGAGAGCAGGAACACAGAAAGGAAAACAGAGACAGAAAGGAGAACAGCGAGAGTAGGAACACAGAGAGAAAAGAGAAAAGAGCGAGCAGGAATAAAGAGGCAAAGGAGAGCAGAGACAACAGGAACACCGAGAAAGAAAGCAGAACAGAGAGCAGAAGCAGTTAGAGATAAATGCGAACATAAGGGGAAGCAACACAGAGAGAAAGGAGGAAAGAGAGTGAAGGAACACTGAGCAAGGGAGGAGAACAGAGGGAGAAGGAACATGGTGTGAGAAACGAGAACAGAGAGAGGGGACATGGATTGAGAAAGTAAAACAGAGAGCAAGAACACTGAGAAAGGAGCACAGATACATCAGGAACAAGGAGGGAGAAAGGAAAATAGCTGGAGCAGGAACACAGTGAGAGAAAGGAGAAGAGAGAAGGAAGGAACATGGAGGGAGAGTGGAGAATAGAGAGAGCAGGAACATGCAGAGGGAATGGAGCAAAGAGGGAGCAGGAACAGACAGAGAGAAAGGAGAACACAGCAAGCAGGAACATGGTGAGAGAAAGCAGGACAATGAGAGAAGGAACACAGAGAAAGGAGAACCGAGAAAGCAGGAACACTGAGAGAAAGGGGAATAGGCAATGAAGGAACACAGACAGAATGGGGTACAGAAAGAGCAGGAACAGGGACAGGAAAAGTAGAACAGGGAACGAAGGAAGACGGAGAGAGAAAGGAGATCAGAGAGAGCCAGAACAGAGAGCAAGGGGAACAGTGAGTGAAGGAACACAAGAGTGAAAGAAGCACAGAGAGAAAGTACACACAGAGAGAGAAAAAACATGGAGAGAGAAAGGACAGAGAGCAGGAACATCGAGTGAGAAAGAGGGTCAAAGAGGGAAGGAATACAGGGAGAGAAGAGAGAACAGAGAGAGAAGGAAAAGAGAGAGAGAGGGAAAGGAAGACAGGGAGTGTAATACAAAGAGAGAGGAAGGGGAACAGGCAGGCCAGGAACATGGAGAGAAAGGAGAGCAGAGAGAGAAGGAACACAGGGAGACACAGGGGAACAGAGAGAGCAGGAACACGGAGAGACAGAGGAGAAGCAAGAGAGCAGGAACAGAGAGCGGGAAAGGAGAACAGACAGACCAGGGACACAAAGAGAGAAAGGAGAAATGAGGGCAGGAACAGGGAGAGAAAGGAGAACAGAGAGAGCAGGCACATGGTGAGAGAAGAGAATAGAACAAGCATGAACACGCAGAGGGAATGGAAAACAGAGAGGTGGAAGATGAGACAAAGAAAGCAGAACAGGGAGACCAGGAACACTGAGAGAGAAAGGAGAACAGGGAAATTAGAAAGAAGGCGAGAGAAAGCAGAACACAGAGAGCAGGAAAACAGAGAGAGAAAGGAGGTCAGAGGGAGAGGGAATGCACAGACAGATAGGAGAACTGAGAGAGCAGGAACATTGATAGAGAAAGCAGATCAAAGGGATCAGGAACACAGAAAGGAAGGAGAACAGATAGAGCAGGAACATGGAGAAGGAAGTAGAACAGCGAGCAGGAACACAGTGAGAGAAAGGGAAATAGAAAACAAAGGAACACAGACAGGATGGGGAACAGAAAGAGCAGGAACAGGGCCAGAAAAAGTAGAACAGGGAACGAAGGAAGATGGAGAGAGCAAGGAGAACAGAGAGAAGGAACACGGTGAGGGATAGGGGAACAGAGGGAGGAGGGGCAGGGAGAGAGAAACGTGAACAGAGAGAGAAGAAACACAAGGGTGAAAGGAGCACAGAGACAGGAAGTACACAGAGATCAGAGAGAGAAAGGGCAACAGAGAGAGCAGGGACATGGAGTGAGAAAGAGTGCCAAAGAGAGAAGGAATACGGGGAGAGAAGTGAGCACAGAGAGAGCAGGAGCAGGAAAACAGAAATAAAGGAAAACAGAGAGAGAATGAACACCGAGAGAGAAAGAAGAACAGACAGACCAGGAACACTGAGGGAGAAAGGAGAACATTGAGAGCAGGAACACAGAGAGACAGGAGAACAGAGGAAGCAGGAACACAAAGAGAGAGGATAACCGAGAGAGCAGGAACAGACAGAGAGAAGGGAAAACAGGGAGTGCAATACAAAGAGAGAAAGGAGAACAGACAGACCAGGAACAGAGAGAGGCAAAGGAGAACAGAGAAAGAAGGAACACAGAGAGAAAGTAGAAAAGAGAGAGCAGAAACAGGGGAAAAGAAAGGAGAAAAGAGAAAGCATGTACACAGAGAGACTGGAGAACAGAGAGAGAGTAGGACTACAAGAGAGAGAGAGGAGAACAGAGAGAGCAGGCACCTGGTGAGAGAGGAGAACAGAGCGAGCATGAACATGCAGAGGGAATGTAAAACAGAGAGGTGGAGGATGAGACAGAGAAAGCAGAACAGAGAGACCGGGAACACCGAGAGAGAAAGTAGAATAAAGAGAGCAGGAATACAAAGAGAGAAAGGAGAAGAGAAAGAGTGAGAAGAAGGAGGGAGAAAGGCAAACAGAGAGAGGGAACACACAGAAAGGGGAACAGAGAGAGAAGGTACTTTGAGAGAGAACGGAGAACATAGAGAGCAGGAACAATGAGCACAAGGAGAACAGAGAGAAAAGGAACAGGTAGGGAGATAGAAAATCTGAGAGAGGTGAGACACGAAGAGAGAAAGGAGAACAGAGAGCAGGAACACAGAGTGAAAGGAGCACAGCCAGAGAAAGTACACAGAGGGTGAGAAAGGAGAACAGAGAGAGCAGGAAAATAGAGAGAAAGGAGAACAGTGAGAGTAGGAACACCGAGAGAGGAAATAGCAAAGAGAGAGCAGAAAGAAAGAGAAAAAAGGAGAACAGAGCGAGCTGGAATCCAAAGAGAGAAAGGGGAACAGAGAGCAGGAACAGATAGAGATAAATGCGAACATAGGGAGAAGTAACACGGAGAGAGCAGAACAGAGAGACCAGGAACACAGAAAGGAGATCAGAGAGAGCAGGAACAGACAGAGAGAAAGGAGAACAGAGAGCAGGAACAAGGTGTGAGAAAGGATAACTGAGAGAGAGTGAACATGGATTGAGAAAGTAAAACAGAGAGAGCAAGAACAGAGAGAGAAAGGGGCACAGACAGAGCAGGAACACAGAGGAAGAAAGGAGAACAGATGGAGCAGGAACACAGTGACAGAATGAAGAAAAGAGAAGGAAGAAACACAGAGGGAGAATGGAGAAGAGAACAGGAACATGCAGAGGGAAAGGAGCAAGGAGAGAGCATGATGAGAGAGAGTGTAAGGAGAACACAGAACAGGAAACCAGAGAGAGAAAGGAGAACAGAGAGAGCAGGAACACAGAAAAGAGAATAGAGAGAGCTGGAATATGGTGTAAGGAAGGAGAACAGGTGGAGCAGGAAGACAGTGTGAGAAAGGAGAACAGAGAAGGAAGGAGCACCTAGGGAGAAAAGAGAAGAGATAGAGCAGGAACATGCAGCGGCAAAGGAGCAAAGAGAGAGCAGGAACAGACAGAGAGAAAGGAGTTCAGATAGAGCATGATGAGAGAGAGTGTAAGAAGAACACAGAACAGGAACACAGAGACAGAAAGGAGAATAGAGGGAGCAGGAACACAGAGAGAAAAGAGAATAGAGTGAGCAGGAACATTGAGAGTGAAAAGAAAACACAGTGAGCAGGAACATGGTGGGAGAAAGCAGAACAAAGAGAGCAGGAACACAGAGAAACTAAGGTGATCAGAAAGAGAAGGAACATGGAGAAAGGGGCACAGAGAGAGCAGGAACAGTGAGAGAAGAAGATGAACAGAGATAGAAGGAACACGCTCAGAGAAAGGAGAACTGAGAGAGCAGGAACTTTGATAGAGACAGCAGATCAAAGGGAGCAGGAACACAGAAAGAAAGGAGAAGAGAGGGAGCAGGGACAGGGAGAGAGAAAGGAGCATATGGTGGAACAGGAACACAGAGGAAGAAAGGAGAACAGACAGAATCACACAGAATCACAGAATCACAGTGCAGAAGAGGCCCTTCGAAAATCGAGTCTGCACCGACACATGAGAAACACCTGACCTACCTACATAATCCCATTTACCAGCACTTGGCCCATAGCCTTGAATGTTATGATGTGCCAAGTGCTCATCCAGGTACGTTTTAAAGGATGTGAGGCAACCCGCCTCCACCACCCTCCCAGGCAGTGCATTCCAGACCGTCACCACCCTCTGGATAAAAAAGATTTTCCTCACATACCCCCTAAACCTCCTACCCCTCACCTTGAACTTATGTCCCCTTGTGACTGACCCTTCAACTAAGGAGAATAGCTGCTCCCTATCCACCCTGTCCATGCCCCTCATAATCTTGTACACCTCGATCAGGTCGCCCCTCAGTCTTCACTGCTCCAATGAAAACAAACCAAGTCTATCTAACCTCTCTTCATAACTTAAATATTTCATCCCAGGCAACATCCTGGTGAATCTCCTCTGCACCACCTCCAGCGCAATCACATCCTTCTTATAATGTGGCGACCAGAACTGTACATAGTACTTCAGCTGTGGCCTCACCAAGGTTCTATACAACTCCAACATCACCTCCCTACTTTTGTAATCTATGCCTCGATTGATAAAGGCAAGTGCCCCATATGCCTTTTTCACCACCCCACTAACATGCCCCTCGCCTTCAGAGATCTATGGACACACACGCCAAGGTCCCTTTGTTCCTTAGAACTTCCTAGTGTCATGCCATTCATTGAATACTTCCTTGTCAATTTATTCCTTCCAAAGTGTATCAACTCACACTTTTCAGGGTGAAATTCCATCTGCCACTTATGTGCCCATTTGACCATCCCGTCTATATCTTCCTGTAGCCCAAGACACTCAACCTCAATGTTAACCACCCAGCCAATCTTTGTGTCATCCACAAACTTACTAATCCTACCCCCCACATAGTCATCGATGTTGTTTATATAAATGACAAATAATAGGGGACCGAGCACAGATCCCTGTGGTACGCCACTGGACACTGGCTTCCAGTCACTAAAACATCCTTCTGTCATCACCCTTTGCCTCCTATAACAAAGCCAATTTTGAATCCACCTTATCAAATTACCCTGTATCCCATGTGCCTTTGTCTTCTTTAAAAGTCTCCCATGTGGGACCTTGTCAAAGGCTTTGCTGAAATCCATATAAACTACATCAACTGCACTACCCTCATCTACACACCTGGTCACTTTGTCAAAAAATTCAATCAAATTTGTTAGGCATGACCTCCCTCTGACAAAGCCATGCTGACTATCCCTGATCAAACCTTGCCTCTCCAAGTGGAGATAGATACTCTCCTTCAGAAATTTCTCCAATAGTTTCCCTACCACTGACGTGAGACTCTCTAGCCTTTAGTTCCCTGGCTTATCTCTACAACCCTTCTTAAATAGCGGAACCACATTAGCTGTTCTCTAGTCCTTGGCACCTCCCCCGTGGCCAGAGAGGAATTAAAAATTTGGGTCAGAGCCCCTGCGATCTCCTCCCTTGCCTCCCTCAGCAGTCTGGGACATAAATCATCCGGACCTGGAGATTTATCCACTTTTAAGCCTGCCAACACCTCCAATACCTTGTCACTCCCTATATCAATTTGCTTAAGAACCTCGCAGTCTCTCTCCCCGAGTCCCATACCTTCATCCTCATTCTCTTGGGTGAAGACGGATGTGAAGTATTCGTTCAACACTCTAGCGATGTCCTCTGGCTCCACCCATACTTTGCCCCCTTGGTCCCTAATGGGCCCTATTCTTCCCCTGGCTATCCTCTTCCCATTGATATACTTATGGAATATCTTGGGATTTTCCCTACCTTTACCAGCCAGAGCTTTCTCATATCCCCTCCTTGCTCTCCTAATTGCTTTCTTAAGCTCCACCCTGCACTGTCTGTACTCCACTAATGCCTCTGCTGATTTGCTTCCCTTGTACCTGCTAAAAGCCTCTCTTTTCCTTCTCATCGTAACCTGAATATCTCTGGTCATTCATGGTTCTCTGGGCTTGTTACTCCTTCCTATCCCCCTAGAGGGAACATGTTGAGCCTGTACCCTCCCCATTTCCTTTCTGAACACCCCCCACTGGTCCTCTGTAGATTTCCCCACAAGTAACTGATCCCAGTCTACCTTGGCCAGATCCTGCCTTATTTTACTAAAATCCACTCTCCCACCAATCCAAAACATTTTTTTGCAACTTGTCCATTTCTTTTTCCATAACAAACTTAAACTGTACCATGTTGTGGTTGCTATCACTAAAATGCTTGTCCACCACCACCTCAGCCACCTGTCCGGCTTCATTCCCCAGAATTAGGTCCAGCAATGCATCTTCCCTTGTTGGACCCTCTACATATTGACCTAAAGAGCAGGAACACAGTGAGAGAAAAGGAGAACACAGAGGGAAGGAACACGGATGGTGAATGGAGAAGAAAGAGAGCAGGAACATGCAGAGGGAAAGGAGCACAGGTAGACCATGATGAGAGAGAGAGAAAGAGAGTAAGGAGAACACAGAAGAGGAACACAGAGACAGAAAGGTGAATAGAGAGAGCAGGAACAGAGAGAGAAAGGAAAACATAGAGAGAAGCAACCCGGAGAGAGAGAGAGGAGAACAGAAAGAGCAGGAACACAGAGAGAGAAAGGAGAAAAGAGAGCTGGAACAGGGAGAAAGGAGAGCAGAGAGGGCGTGTACACAGAGAGAGAATGGAGAGCCAAGAAAGTAGGATAAGAGATAGAAAGGAGAACAGAGAGAGCAGGCACATGGTGAGAGAGGAGAACAGAGCGAGCATGAACACGCAGAGGGAATGGAGAACAGAGAGGTGGGAAATTAGACAGAAAGCAGAACAGAGAGACCAAGAGCACCGAGAGAGAAAGGAGAACAGGGAGAGCAGAAAGAGGAGAGAGAAGGCACAAAGGGAGCAGGAAAACAGAGAGAGAAAGGAGATGAGAGAGAGAGAGGGAATTAAGGAGGGAGAAAGGCGAACAGAGAGAGAGGGAACAGAGTGAAAAAGGAGAACGGAGAGAGAGAGGGAACATGGATTGAGAAAGTAAAACAGAGAGAGCAAGAACATGGAGGAAGAAAGGAGAACAGATGGAGCAGGAACAGTGACAGAAAGGAGAACAGAGAAGGAACACAAGGAGAGACAGGAGAACAGAGTGAGCAGGAAGATGGAGAGAGAGAGGAGATGTGAAAGAGCAGGGACAGAGAGATGGAAATGAGAACAGAGCACAGTAACAGGGAGAGAGAAAGGAGAACAGAGAGCATGTACACGCAAGGAGAATGGAGAAAAGAGAATAGGAAGACGAGAGAGAGAAAGGAGAACGGAGAGAGCAGGAACATGGTGACAGAGGGAGAACAGAGCGAGCATGAACACGTAGAGGGAATGGAGAAGAGACAGGTGGAAGGCGAGCGAGAGAAAGCAGAACACAGTGGCCAGGAACACCAAGAGAGCAAGGAGGACAGGGAGAGCAAGGAGGACAGGGAGAGATAGAACAAAGAGAGCAGGGACATGCAGACAGAAAGGAGCAAAAAGAGAGCAGGAGCAGACAGAGAGAAAGGAGCACAGAGAGAGCAAGAACACAGAAGAAGGGAAAACAGAGGGAACAGGTACACAGTGAGAGACAGGAGAACAGAGAAGGAAGGAAACCAGAGGGAGAATGGAGAAGGGAGAGAGCAGGAACATGCAGAGGGGAAGGAGCAAAGAGAGAGCAGGAACAGACAGAGAGAAAGAAGTTCAGATAGAGCATGACAAGGGAGAGAGAGAGGGTAAGGAGAACACAGAGAACAGGAATACAGAGACAGAAAGGATAACAGAGAGTGCTGGAACACAGAATGGAGAACAGAGAGAGCAAGAACACAGAAATAGAATAGAGAATGAAGGAAGACAGAGAGAGAAAGGAGCACAGAGAGAGCAAGAAGAAGGAGAGAGAATGGTGATCAAAGAGAGAAGGAACACAGTGAGAAAGGAGAACAGGGAGAGCAGGAACATGGTAAGAGAAAGGAGAGCAGAGAGAGCAAGAACAGGGACAGAAAAAGTAGAACAGAGAATGAAGGAAGATGGAGAAAGAAAAGCGAACAAAGAGAGAAGGAAGATTGAAAGAGAATAGAGAATAGAGAGAAGGAGCACAAAGAGAGAAAGGAACAAAGAGAGAAAAGGAACAGAGAGAGAGAAATGAGAACAGAGTGCAGGAACAGATAGAGAGCTGGATGAGAGAGAGAGAAAGGAGAACAGAGAGCTCAGGAACACAGAGAGAAAGGAAAACAGGAAGAGCAGGAACAGAGAGAGAGAGGAGAACAGAGACAGAAGGAACACGGAGAGAAAAAGCAGAATAGAGAACGAAGGAAGAGGGAGAGAGAATGGAGCACAGAGAGCAGCAACAGGGAGAGAGAAAGGTGAACAGAGGGATCACGAACATGGAGAAACAAAGGAGAACAGACAGAACAGGAACGTGGAATAGGAAAGGGGAACAAAGAGAGCAGGAACACACAGAGAGAAAGGAGAACAAAGAGTGAAGGAACACATAGGTATAAAGGATAACAGGGTGAGAAGGACAAAGGGAGTGAGAGAAGAACAGAGATCAAGAAGAGAGAGAAAGGAGAACAAAGAGAACAGGAACACAGAGACAGGAGAACAGAGAGCAGGAACACGGTGAGAGAAGGCATAACAAAGAGCAGGAACACAGAAAGAAAGGAGATGAGGGAGAGAAGGAACATGGGGAGAGAAAGGAGCACAGATAGAGCAGGAACACGGAGATGGAAGGAGAACAGAGAGAGTAGCAACACAGTGAGAGAAAGGGGAATAGACAACAAAAGAACACAGAGAATGGGAAACAGAAAGTGCAGGAACAGGGACAGAAAAAATAGAACAGAGAATGAAGGAAGACAGAGAGAGAAAGGAGATCAGAGAGAGCCGGAACATCAAGAGAGTAAGGGGAACAGAAAGAGAAGGAGCATGGAGAGAGATAAGGGCACAGATAGAGCAGTAACACAGAGGAATAAAGGAGAATAGAGAGAGAAGGAACACAGGGAGATAAAGGAAAACAGGGAGAGCAGGACAAAGAGAGAAAGGAAAACCAACAGACCAGGAACACCAAGAAAGGGGAGCAGGGGGAGCGGGAACATGGAAAGAAAAAAAGAGAGGAGACGCGATAGAGCAGGCAGAGAGAGAGAGAAAGGAGTACAGAGAGAGCAGGAACAGGGAGAGAGAAAGGAGAATAGGGAGTAGGTACATGCAGACAGAATGGTGAAAAGAGAGTAGGAACATGAGAGAGATAAAGAAGAACGGAGAGAGCAGGAACATGGTGATAGAAGGAGAACAGAGCAAGCATGAACACGCAGAGGGAATGGAGAAGAGACAGGCAGAAGATAAGAGATAGAAAGCAGAACAAAGTGATCAGGAACACCGAGAGAGAAAGGAGATCAGAGAGAGAAGGAACTCGGAGAGAGAAATGACAACAGAGAAAGAAGGAACGTGAAGAGAGAAAGGAACACAGAGAGAGCAGGAACAGGGGCAGAAACAGTAGCACAGAGAATAAAGGAAGATGGAGAGAGAAAGGAGAACAGAGAGAACAGGAATATTGAGAGAGCAAGAAGAGAGAGAGAAGGAACACGGAGGGAGATAGAAGAACAAAGGGAGAAGGGACACAGACAGAGAAAGGAGAACAGAGAGCAGGAACACAGAATGGAAAGGAGCATGGAGAGAGAAAGTACACAAAGAGAGAGAAAGGAGGTCAGAGAGAGAAGGAACACGGAGAGGGCAGAAACACAAAAATAAAGGAGATCAGAGATAGAAGGAACATGGAGAGGGAAAGGAGGATAGAGAGCAAGAATACTGATTGAGGAAGAAGAACAGAGAGAGAAGGAACACGGAGAGAAAAGAGAACAGAGACAGCAGGAATGCAGAGAGACAAAGGAAAACAGAGGAGAGCAGAACAAAGAGAGAGAAAGGCGAACAGGGAGAGAAGGAACATGGGATAAGGCAGGAGAACAGAAAGAGCAGAAGGTAAGAAAAATCAGAACAAAGAAAGCAGGAACATGGAGCGAGAAAGGGGATCAGAGAGGGAAGGAACATGGAGAGGGAAAGGAGGATAGAGAGCAAGAACACTGATTGAGGAAGAAGAACACGGAGAGAGAAAAAGAACAGAGAGGGCAGGAACAGGGAGAGAGAAAGGCGAACGGAGAGGGAAGGAACACACAAAGGAGAACGGAGGGATAAAGTACATGGAGAGAGAAAAGGACACAGATAGAGCAGGAACACAGAGGGAAAGGAAAACAGAGAGAAAGCAGGAACACAGTGAGAGAAAGGACAATATAGAACAACGGAACATGGAGAGAGAAAGGGGAACAGAGAGCAGGGACAGGGACAGACAACGAAGAACAGGGGACAAAGGAAGGTGGAGAGAGCAAGGAGAACAGAGAGGGAAGGAACACAGAGTGAAAGGAGAAAAGAGAGATAAAGTACACAGAGTGAAAGGAGAGCAGAGAGAGCAGAAACAGAGAGAGAAAGGAGCAAAGAGACAGCAGGAACAGGGAGAGAGAAAGGTGAACAGGGAGAGAAGAAACACAGAGGGAGAAAGGGAAACAGAGTGCACCAAGACTGAAAGGAGCACCGAGAGAGCAGGAGCACAGCGAGAGAAAGGAGCACAGCGAGAGCAGGAATATGGAGAGAACAGGTACATGGACAGAGCAGGAACATGGAGAGAATATGAACATGGAAACATAGAAAATAAAAGCAGGAGTAGGCTATTTGGCCCTTCGAGCCTGCTCCACCATTCATTATGATCATGGCTGATCATCCAGCTCAATAGCCTGCTCCCGCTTTCTCCCCATATCCTTTGATCCCTTTCACCCCAAGAGCTATATCTAACTCGTTCTTGAAAGCATACAATGTTTCGGACTCAACTATTTTCTGTGGTAGTGAATTCCACAGGCTCACCACTCTCTGGGTGAAGAAATTTCGCCTCATCTCAGCACTAAATGGTCTACCCTGTATCCTCAGACTGTGACCCCTGGTTCTGGACTCCCCCACCATTGGGAACATCCTTCCAACATCTACCGTCTAGTCCTGTTAGAATTTTATAGGTTTCTATGAGATCCCCCCTCATTCTTCTGAACTCCAGCAAATATAATCCTAACCACTCAATCTCTCCTCATATGTCAGTCCCGCAATCCCAGGAATCAATCTGGTAAACCATCGCTGCACTCACTCTAGAGCAAAAACATCCTTCCTCAGATAAGGAGACCAAAACTGCACACACTACTCCAAGTGTAGTCTCATCAAGGCCCTGTGTAATAGCAGCAAGACATTCCTGCTCCTGTACTCAAATCCTCTCGCTATGAAGGCCAACATACCATTTGCCTTCTTTACCACCTGCTGCACCTGCATGCTTACCTTCAGCGACTGGTGTACGAGGACACCCAGGTCTCATTGCACATTCCCCTCTCTCAATTTATAGCCATTCAGATAACAATCTGCCTTCCTGTTTTTGCTACTAAAGTGGATAACCTTACATTTATTCACATTATACCACATCTGCCATGCATTTGCCCACTCACTCAGCTTGTCCAAATCACACTGAAGCATCTCTGCATCCTCCTCACAGCTCACGCTCCCACCCAGCTTTGTGTTATCTACAAATTTGGAGATATTACATTAGTTCCCTCATCTAAATCATTAATATATATTGTGAATAGCTGCGGTCCCAGCACCAATCCCTGCGGTACCCCACTAGTCACTGCCTGCCATCTGGAAAAAGACCTATTTATTCCTACTCTTTGTTTCCTGTCTGCCAACCAGTTTACTATCCATCTCAATACACTACCCCCAATCCCATGCACTTTAATTTTACATGCTAATCTCTTATGTGGGACTTTGTCGAAAGCCTTCTGAAAGTCCAAATAAACCACATCCACTGGCTGCCCCTCAACAACTCTACTAGTTACATCCTCGAAAAATTCCAGTAGATTTGTCAAGCATGATTTCCTTTTCATAAATCCATGCTGACTCTGTCCGATTCTGCCATTGTTTTCTAAGTGCTCAGCTATTAAATCTTTTATAATAGACTCTAGAATTTTCCCCACTATCGACGTCAGGCTGACTGGTCTATAATTCCCTGTTTTCTGTCTGCCTCCCTTTTTAAATAGTGGGGTTACATTAGCTACCCTCCAATCTGTAGGAACTGTTCCAAAGTCTATAGATTCTCGGAAGATGACCACCAATGCGTCCACCATTTCTAGGGCCACTTCCTTAAGTACTCTGGGATGTAGATTATCATGCCCTGGGGATTTATCGGCCTTCAATCCCATCAATTTCTCCAACACCATTTCCCTACTAATACTGATTTATTTCAGTTCCTCCCTCTCACTGAACCCTGTGTTCCCAACATTGCTGGTATGTTATTAATGTCCTCCTTTGTGAAGACAGAACCAAAGTATGTATTTAGTTGGTCAGCCATTTCTTTGTTCGCCATTATAAATTCTCCTGTTTCAGAGTGTAAGGGGCTTTCATTTGTCTTCACCAATCTTTTTCTCTTCACATACCTACAGAAACTTTTACAGTCAGTTTTTATATCCCCTGCAAGCTTACTCTCATACTCTATTTTCCCCATTCTTTATCAGTCCCTTGGT
This sequence comes from Cetorhinus maximus, assembly GCF_964194155.1. NCBI lineage: Eukaryota > Metazoa > Chordata > Chondrichthyes > Lamniformes > Cetorhinidae > Cetorhinus > Cetorhinus maximus. The sequence continues at coordinate 96,182,522 of NC_135883.1, forward strand.
CCTCCTTTGCTGAATTCTAAACTGCTCCCAATCCTCAGGTCTGTTGTTTTTCTGACCAATATGTCTGCCTCTTCCTTGCATTTAATACGATCTCTAATTTCCCTTGTAAGCCATGGTTTGGCCACCTTTCCTGTTTTACTTTTGCGCCAGACAGGAATAAACAATTGTTGCAGTTCACCCATGCGTTCTTTGAATGTATGCCATTGCCCATCCACTGTCATCCCTTTAAGTAACGTTTCCCAATCCATTATAACCAACTCATGTCTCATACCATCGTAGTTTCCTTAATTAAGATTCAGGACCCAAGTCTCAGAATCAACTATGTCACTCTCCATCTTGATGAAGAATTCTATCATATTATGGTCGCTCATCCCCAAGGGACCTCGCACAACTAGATTGTCAATTATTCCTTTCTTATTACACAATACCCAGTCGAGGATGGTCTGTTCTCTAGTTGGTCCTTGAACATATTGGTCCAGGAAACCATCCCGTATACACTCCAGGAATTCTTCCTCTACAGTATTGTTACTAATTTCATTTGCTCAATCTATATGCAGATTAAAGTCACCCATAATTACAGATGTTCCTTTATTGCATGCGTCTCTAATTTCCTGTTTAATGCCATTCCCAACATCACTACTACAGTTTTTGGGCCTATATAGAATTCCCACTAACGTTTTTTGCCCCTTAGTGTTTCTCAGCTCTACCCATACAGATTCCACATCGTTGGATCTAATATCTTTCCTCACTATTGTGTTAATTCCTCTTTAACCAGCAATGCAACTCCACTGCCCTTTCCTTTTTGTCTGTCCTTCTTAAATACTGAATACCCCTGGATGTTCAGTTCCCATCCCTGGTCACCCTGCAGTCATGTTTCCGTAATCCCGACTATATCATACCTGTTTACATCTATTTGCACGGCTAATTCATCCATTTTATTGCGAATGCTCCTTGCGTTAAGGCACAAAGCCTTAAGGCTTGTCTTTATAACATTACTTGTCCTATTCCCATTATTTTTCACTGAGGCCTTGTTTGATTTTTGCCCTTAATTTCTTTGCCTATCACTTTTCTTATTCCCCTTTTTGTCTTTTGTTCTTGTCCTTGATTCCCCCTCCTCCGGCTCCTGGCATTGGTTCCCATCTCCCTGCCATTTTAGTTTAAACCCTCCCCAACCACTCCAGCAAATATTCACCCTAGGACATCAATCCTGGTCCTGTCCAGGTATAACCCGTCCAGGTTCTACTGCTCCCACCTCCCTGAGAACTGGTCCCAATGTCCCAGGAATCTGAAACTCTCCCCCTCATACCGTCTCTTCAGCCATGTATGCATCTGATATATTTTGCTATTTCTACTGTGGCTAGCACATGGCACTGGTAGTAATCTTGAGATCCCTACCTTTGAAGTCCTACTTTTCAACTTACTTCCTAACTCCCTACATTCTGCTTTTAGGACCTCATCCCTTTTTTTTAACCTTTGTCGTTTATAGCAATATGTACCACAACAACTAACTGTTCACCCTCCCCCTTCAAAATGTCCTGTAGCCACTCTGAGACATCCTTAGCCCTAACACAAGGGAGGCAACATACCATCCTGGAGTCGCGTTTTCAGCCACAGAAACGACTATCTATTCCCCTTACAATTGAATCCCCTATAACTATTGCATTCCCACACTTTTTACTCCTCCCCTGTGCAGCAGAACCAACCACGGTGCAACGAATTTGGATGTTGTTGCTTTCCCCTGAGAGGTCATTTCCCCCAACAGTATCCAAAGTGGTATATCTGTTTTGCAGGGGAATAGCCACAGGAGATTCCTGCACTGCCTGCCTAGTCCTCTTGCTCCACCTGGTGGTCACCCATTCCCTTCCTGCCTCTGAACTCTTAGCCTGCGGTGTGACCACCTCTCTGTACGTGCTATCCACAACACTCTCTGCCTCACGGACACTCCACAGTGGTCCCCAGCCGCCGCACCAGCTCTGAAACCCGGGCTTCCAGGAGCTGCAGCTGAAGACACTTCCCGTACACATGCTGGCCCCGGGCACTGGAAATGTCCCTGGCTTCCCACATAGAGCAGGAGGAGCACACCACGTCTTTGAGCTCTCCTGCCATGACTTACCCCTTTAAATTAAATGTTTTGGAAGATACTTAATATCAAATAATATAAATTAGTCTAAGGCCCTTCTTCCCTGCTCCTCGTTGTTATAGAATATAGCCCTTACCATTGATGAACCACAAAATTAAACTTTAAAAACTATAAGTGATAAAAGTAGTAAATACTTCCCTGACTGTTCTCATGGTACTCAAAGGATCACCTCGTTTCCTGCTCTGCGAACTCCTTCGGTCACCAAACTCCAACTTATGCACTCTACTGCAGCCTAAAGCAGTACATAGAGAAGCCAGAACACGGAGAGAGCAGGAACACAGTGTGAGCTCGCAAATGGAGACGGGGGAACAGGTGAATGCAGGAACAGAGAAAGAACAGGAATACTGTTCGAGGAAAACTAGGAAATTTGGAACACAGAGGGAGCAGAAGAACAGTGGGAGCAGAACATGGAGAAAGCACTAGAGAAGCCGCGGAGACCAGGACCATGCAGGAACAGGGCACATTTCCAACCCTAACTCACTTGCTTACTCTTCAAAATAGTGTGCTGTGGAGTCATTAATATTTCTTACCCATAAGGCCAGCATTGTTCCCCTGACAGCCAAAATGTCTCTGCGGACCTCAGTTGTAGAACCACAGTTCTAATTGGTAACGGTTGCTGTTTTGGGAGGTGCTGTTGAAGGAGCTTTGATGAGCTTCTGCAGTGCAACTTGTACTTGGTACACATTGATGCCACTGTGCATCAATGCTGGAGGGAGTGAATATTTATGGTGGATGTGGTGTCAATCAAGCAGGTGGCTTCTGTGGTAAATGTGCAATATACCTCTAAGAAGGATATTGTAATAGAAGATCACATGATCTTAATATCCAATAGCAGAGTAGCTGGGTCAAAATCCTGGAACTCCCTTCCTAACAACACTGTGGGTGTACCTACACCAGATGGACTGCCGTGGTTCAAGAAGGTAGCTCATCACCACCTTCTCAAGGGCAACTAGTATGGGCAATAAATGCTGGCCCAGCCAGCGAAACCAACATTCTGTGAATGAATAAAATAATGTAGTGTGGGCTACCTCAGTAGTCAGTAGTCTATAGTTAGTCTGCAATGTCGAGGCAGGGTTTGAGTTGAAAGCACGCAAGTGTTGCTGCTGAGCTCCTTTGTAAATCAACAGAATGTTTTCCACCTATGAACTGTCTGCTGATTTACTCTGTCCATGGTACCAACTCGGCCATCCTGAAACAAACATGCAACCTGTGTAAGCCCAACCAAATTAGGGGCTAGGATCCAACAGCTTCCTGGATAACGTTCAGTTTCCTGAATGTAACTGGAGCTGCACTTATCCAAGCAAGTGGAGAGTATTCCATCACACTCCTGATTTGCGGCTTGTAGATGGTGGGCAGTCTTTGGTGGGGTCAGGAGGTGAGTTATTCACTGCAGACTTGCCAGCATCTGATCTGCTCTTGTACCCACAGTATTTAAATACTGTGTACCATTTCTCCCCCCTCCCTTCTTTTTCAATAATTTATATAGATTCTTCTTTTCCCACCTATTTCCATTATTTTTAAATCTAAAATTAAAACTTTGTTAGTCTTTCCACCCCACCCCCACTAGAGCTGTACCTTGAGTATCCTGTCTTCCATTCTTAATTAGCACTTTTCTCAGACAATATCACCACCTTCAACACCTCTTTGATCCTTTTGTCTGTGACATCTTTTGATTATCTGCTCCTATCACTGCTTGCTTATCTCCACAATCACCCCACCCTCAACTTCTCTCTCCCCCCGCCCCCCCCACATTAGACCAGCTTATATTTCACTTTTCTCCTAACTATACTCAGTTCTGCCGAAGGGTCATGAAGACCCGAAACGTTAACTGATTTCTTCTCCGCCGATGCTGCCAGACCTGCTGAGTTTTTCCAGGTAATTCTGTTTTTGATTTAAATGGCTAGTCCAGTTCAGTTTCTGGTCAATGATAATCCCCAGGATGTTGATAGTTGGGGATTCAGCGATGGTAATGCCATTGCATGTCAAGGAAAGATGGTTGGATTCTCCCTTGCTGGAGATGGTCATTGATTGGCATTTGCATGGTGCAAATATTACTTGCTACTTATCAGCCTGAGCCTGAATATTATCCAGGTCTTTCTGAATGCATGCACGCAGTGCTTCTTTATCTATGGAATTGTGAATGGTGCTGAATATCATGCAATCATCAGCAAACATCCCCACCTCTGACCTTATGTTCAAGGAAAGGTCATTTATGAAGCGGCTGAAGATATTTGGGCCCAGGACACTAACCTGAGGAATTCCAGCAGCGGTGTCCTGGTATTGAGATGATTCACCTCCAACAACCATCTTCCTTTGTGCTAGGTATGACTCCAACCAGTGGAGAGTTTCCCCCGATTCCCATTGAGTTGAGTTTTGCTTGTGGATGCCATATTTGGTTAAAAGCTGCCTCGATGTCAAGAATATTCACTCTGAACCCTCTTTGGAATTTAGCTGCACTGTCCATGTTTGGACCAAGTCTATAATAAGGTCAGGAGCATAGTGATCCTGGCAGAATCCAAACTGAGCAATGGTGAGCAAGTTATTGGTGAGTCAATGCTGCTTGACAGCACAGCAAATGACATCTTCAATCACTTTGCTGATGATTGAGAGTGCGCTGATAGGGCAATAATTGAACATAATAGATTTGTCCTTTTCTTTGGACAGTGGACATACCTGAGCAATTTTAGACCTTGTCAGATTGATGCAGATGCTTGTACAGCTTGGCTAGGGGCATAGCTAATTCTGGAGCACATGTCTTCAGCACTACATCCAGGATGTTATCAAGATCAATAGCCTTTTCTGTATATGTGCTCAGGCTTTTCCTGATACCACATGGGTTGAATTGAATTGGCTGAAGACTAGCATCTATGATGCTGGGGACCTCAGGTGGAGTCCAAGATGGATCATCCACTTGGTGCTTCTGACAGAAGATGGTTGCAAATGCTCCAACCTTGTCTTTTGCACTGATGTGCTGGCTCCCCCAGCACTGCTGATGGGGATGTTCGTTAAGCCTCCTCCTCCCACTAGTCATTTAATTGTCCATCACCGTTCACAAATGGATTTGTTAAGACAACAGAGCTTTGATCTGACCCATTGGTTGTGGAATTCCTTAGCTCTGCCAAGAAAATGCTGCATTTTTTAAATTCATTCACGGGATGTGGGCTTCGCTGGCTGGGCCAGCATTTATTGCCCATCCCTAGTTGCCCTTGAGAAGGTGGTGGTGAGCTGCCTTCTTGAACTGCTGCAGCCCATGTGGTGTAGATACACCCACAGTGTTGTTAGGAAGGGAGTTCCAGGATTTTGACCCAGCAACAGTGAAGGAACGGTGATATATTTCCTTGTCAGGATGGTGAGTGACTTGGAGGGGAACCTCTAGGTGGTGGTGTTCCCATCTATCTGCTGCCCTTGTCCTTCTAGGTGGTAGTGGCTGTGGGTTTGGAAGGTGCTGTCTAAGGAGCCTTGGTGAATTCCTGCAGTGCATTTTGTAGATGGTATACACTGCTGCTACTGTGCGTCAGTGGTGGAGGGAGTCAATGTTTGTGGATGTGGTGCCAATCAAGTGGACTGCTTTATTCTGGGCGGTGTCAAGCTTCTTCAGCGTTGTAGGAGCTGCACTCATCCAGGTAAGTAGGGAATATTCCATCACACTCCTGACTTGTGCCTTGTAGATAGTGGACAGGCTTTGGGGAGTCAGGAGGTGAGTTACTCATCGCACGATTCCTAGCCTCTGACCTGCTCTTGTAGCCACAGTATTTATATGGCTTGCCCAGTTCACTTTCTGGTCAATGGTAACCCCCAGGATGTTGATAGTGGGGGATTTAGTGATGGTAATTGGTTATCAAGGGGCGATGGTTGGATTCTCTCTTGTTGGAGATGATCATTGCCTGATCCTTTTTTGGCGTGAATGTTACTTGCCACTTGCCAGCCCAAGCCTGGATATTGTCCAGGTCTTGCTGCATTTGGACATGGACTGCTTCAGTATCTGAGGAGTCGTGAATGGTCCTGAACATTGTTCAATCATCAGCGAACATCCCTGCTTCTGACCTTATGATGGGAGGAAGATCACTAATGAAGCAGCTGAAGATGGTTGGGTCTAGGACATTACCCTGAGGAACTCCTGCAGTGATGTCCTGGGGCTGAGATGACTGACCTCCAACAACTGCAACCATCTTCCTTTGTGCTAGGCATGACGCCAACCAGTGGAGAGTTTTCCCCCTGATTCCCATTGACTCCAGTTTTGTTAGGGCTCTTTGATGCCACACTCAGTCAAATGCTGCCGTGATGTCAAGGGCAGTCACTCTCGCCTCACCTCGGGAGTTAAGCTCTTTTGTCCATGTTTGAACCAAGTCTGTAACGAGTTCAGGAGCTGAGTGGCCCTGGCGGAACCCAAACTGGGCGTGAGTGAGCAGGTTATTGCTGAGCGAGTGCTGCTTGATAGCACTGTTGATGACTCCTTCCATTATTTTATCGATGTTGGAGAGTAGACTGAAGGGACGGTAATTGATCGGGTTGAATTTGTCCTGTTTTTTGTGTACAGGACATACCTGGGCAATTTTCCACATAGCCGGGTAGATGCCAGTGTTGTAGCTATACTGGAAAAGCTTAGCTAGGAGCGCAGCAAGTTCTGGAGCACAAGTCTTCAGTACTATTTCCAGAATGTTGTCAGGGCCCATAGCCTTTGCAGTATCCAGTGCCTTCAGCCATTTCTTGATATCACGTGGAGTGAATCGAATTGGTTGAAGACTGGCATCTGTGATGCTGGGGACCTCCGGAGGAGGCCGAGGTGGATCATCCACTCAGCACTTCTGGCTGAAGATTGTTGTGAATGGTTCAGCCTTATCTTTTGCACTGCTGTGCTGGGCTCCTCCATCATTGAGGATGGGGGTATTTGTGGAGCCACCTCCTCCAGTGAGTTGTTTAATTGTCCACCACCATTCACGACTGGATATAGCAGGACTGCAGTGCTTAGGTCTGATCCATTGGTTGTGAGATTGCTTAGCTCTGTCTATCACATGCTGCTTATGTTGTTTGGCACGCAAGTAGTCCTGTTTTATAGCTTCACCAGGTTGACACCTCATTTTTAGGAATGACTGGTGCTGCTCCTGGCATGCCCTCCTGCACTCTTCATTGAACCAGGGTTGATCCCCTGGCTTGACAGTAATGGTAGAGTGGGGGATATACCGGGCCATGAGGTTACAGATTGTGTTCAAGTACAATTCTGCTGCTGTTGATGGCCCACAGTGCCTCATGGATGCTCAGCCTTCAGTTGCTAGATCTGTTCAAAATCTATCCCATTTAGCATGGTGGTAGTACCACACAACACGATGGAGGATAACCTCAACGTTAAGGCGGGACTTCGTCTCCACAATGACTGTGCGGTGTTCACTCCTACCGATACTGTCATGGACAGATGCATCCGCGGCAGGCAGGTTGCTGAAGATGAGGTCAAGTATGTTTTTCCATGTTGCTCTCTCACCACCTGCTGCAGACCCAGTCTAGCAGCTCTGTCATTTAGAACTCGGCCAACTCAGTCAGTAGTGGTGCTACCAAGCCACTCTTGGTGATGGACATTGAAGTCCCCCACCCAGAATATATTCTGCACCCTTGCCACCCTCAGTGCTTCCTCCAAGTAATGTTCAACATGGAGGAGCACTGATTCATCAGCTGAGGGAGGGCGGTCCGTGGTAATCAGAAGGAGGTTTCCTTGCCCATGTTTGACCTGATGCCATGAGACTTCTACTGTTTAACATGCATGTAGTCCTGTGTTGGATCTTCACCAGGTTAGCACCTCATTTTCATTGCTGCTGATGGTCCACAGCATCCTATGTGTGCTCAGTTTTGAGTTGTTAGATCTTTTGTGAAACTGTCCCATTTATACAGTGGTGGTGCCAGACAACATGATGGATGGCATCCTCACTGTGAAGACAGGACTTTGTCTTCATAAGGACTGTCCAGTGGTCTCTCCTACCAATATTGTCATCAACAGATGCATCTGTGACAGATAGATTTGTGAGGATAAGATCAAACAGGATTTTCCATCTTCTTTGTTCCCTCACCACCTAATGCAGACCTAGGGCAGAATTTTCTGTGCCTGCTGGCGTGGGCGTGTTTGGCGGTGTGACCGGACAATATGGCGAGAAGGCCAAAAATTGGCTTCACAACGTCGCGAAACCAGTTTGCGATCATCTGCTCTGCCCGTCGATGACGGGCTGCATTTCCCACCCTTGGACGACGGGAACCTCATTGTAATACATCTGCAGATCGTTATAAACCCAGCTCGCTGGAATCATCGCTCCACGCTGGATCATCGGAGATCATGCCAATGTGTTTCACAACAACGTATATAATGCACTGGGTGGGCTGCACTTTGAGGGGTACTCAGAGGTGAGTACTCAGTAATGTTGCACTGCGCTTGCCAGGGTCACCTGTTGGGCTTCAAGGTTGAGGCACCGTGCATTCAGGCAAGGGCACAGGCAAGTTGCTTTCTCCTGGCTGGCTGACAGTGTGGTGCAGAGGCAAGGGCTGCCCTGCGGTTGAGGCAAGTTGTGGGGAGGCAAGGGCTACACTGCGGTTGATGGTAGTGCAGGGTGGGTGGGGTTGGGTGGGGAGGGAAGCTGTTATGCATTAGGGAAACCTTGTATAAAGTGAGCATTCCTCTGCAGCTGAGGCAGTTCAGGCACAGCTACATTGACATGCTTGGAGTCAGGCCTCTAGCTTATCTGCCAACTCAAGCAATGCAAAGGCATGAAAGTGCCACCAAATGCTCCTGAACTTTTCACCTCTTGGGCACAGACTGCAAGCTAATGAGCACTTTAGTGGACTGCAGAACAGTTGGATGACTGAGTACGTTGTACAATCTCCTTGTTAAAGCTGGCCATGAAGCAGTTACTGGTGGAAGTGCTCATAGCCCCTTGCAAAGGCATCATTCCGGTTTGGGCCAGTCTCCCCATGGTTCAAGCTAACAGTGCAGCCTTGCAGTGCAGGTTAGGAGAATGCCTGTGCCTGAACTGAGAGCACAGATGCAGCCCAATGGGCAAAACTTCCGCCAATCTGTCAGATGGAGTGGGGCAGAGGAGGGTGAAGTCTCGGGCAGCCATGCAGCGCACCAAACTCTGGCCATCTAAGTGGTGGCCAGCACTCTCTGGGATGAGTTAAGGGGCCTTCAAACTTAACAAAGAGAGGTCCTTAGAATACCTACGCTAACGCATGCATCTTTCTCTTTCATCTTGCAGGAGGAGTACATCAGGACCATGGAGCATGTGAACCAACTGTATGCCTCGTGGTGTACAGAGAGCGGAGATGATGGAGAAGAGAGCGATGGAGGCATCTGGCTGGGCAGAGGGAGGAACAGCACCATCAGGAAGAAGGGGCGGCTGGAGCTCCCGCACATGCCGTTGAAGAGCCAAAGTGAGCCACCGCTGGTCTGCGCCTAGCTAGACCCAGGGTCCATAGATGCTGCAGATGACCGAGAACCAGTGTCGCCGAAGACTGCGCATATCTAGGGAACAGGTCAGTCACATCTGCCAGCTGCTGCAGGATTTGGCGCCATGAGGACATGGAGGGCATCCACTTCTATGGCCGTGAAAATGACCACGGTGCTCAACTTTTACACCAGTGGCTCCTTTCAGGTGACCTCCGTGGGATATCACAAGCCTCCAGCCACAAATGCATCCATGACATCACAGATGCCATCTTCGCAAAGGCACAGGTTTTTATGCATTTCGCCCGGGATAAGGAAAGCCAGGAAGAGCGAGCACTGGGATTTGCGCAGATCTCAGGTTTCCCAAATGTGCAGGATGCCATTGACTGCACTCAGGTGATGCTCAGATCTCCATCACAACAAGCAGTCAACTACGTCAACCGCAAGGGCTTCCATTCACTGAATATTCAATGGATGTGTGACCACCACAAACGCATCCTGCAGGTCTGCGACTCCTACATTCAAAATTGGTCTTAGATCCCTGACGTCTTCCAGCACCCACAGAGTCTGCAGGGATGGCTCCTTGGGGACAAGGGCTACCACAGAGGCCGTGGTTGATGACAGCTGTGCGGTGGCCTCAGACTGCAGTAGAGTCAAGTTATAACGAGGCTCGTGATGCAACTCGCAACTCGCAACTTGGTGGAGCAAACCACCGGGATCCGGTGCATGGACCCAAGAGGTGGAGCTCTGCAATATAGTCCACAGATGGTGTCATGCATCGTCGTCGCCTGCTATGCCCTTTACAACCTGACGCTGAAATGGAGAAAGGACCTGGCTGAGGATGTAATGGAGCAGCTGGAGGTCTCCTCTGATGAGGAGGACGTTAACTGGGATGAGGGTGAGGAGGTCCTCAAAGGCAACAACGGCGATGAGGCCATCACACTGGCCAGATGAGACAGGCACACTCGGTAGACCCTCATAGCTGCTAGATTTGTGGAGGATGGTGACGACATGCAGTGAGGAGGCACCATAGATCCTCACATTGCATCTGCGAATGTTTGACTCCTGTCTGGCCCAGGGCAGCTCGCTTGTGCTCTGTGATCTGGGTCATATCACAGAGCCGCAGCCGTGAAACTTTAAATGATCCTTTGTCAGCCTTCAGCACCTGACCCCTTCAGGAGCACAGTGTTACTGGCCACAGATGCTGAGAGCACACAGAGAGAATGGGAGAATTCTGTGACGTTGGCCCACGACATTCTGGCAGCAATGAAAAACACCATCGAGTTGCAGGCATCACTAATGTGTCCAGGGAGTGTGAGGCCGGACCATCACTGTGGTCTGAAGGCTGCACAAAGCAAAGGAAGAGGCCTTGCTCTGAGACGCCTCTCTTTATCTTGTGCAGAAAGGTTTTACATCTGAGTGACATGAACACTGCTCATCAGAACAAGGAGCCATAGGCAGGGAGACATTCGTGGGAGTTTATTGACAATAGTGAATATTAGGTACAATGATTAACACCCGTGACCAGGCTATGTGACTACATCTTCTTAACTGTCCTAACCCTTCCGCTACGTCTTGGTACTCCCCTGACATCCAAAGCAGAGGTGGAGGCAGCTTGCTGACTGCTAAACCCTGTGTTTGATGACCTTGGTGGGCATCCTCTGCAAAGTCCCTGCCTGCTTTCGGGGGCCTGCTCTGTGGCAGTGGCAACCTCCTTGGCCTGTGAAGGTGGATCTGCTGGGGTCAAAGGAAGAGGGGATTCGGATGGGCTGAGCAATCCCAGAGTCATTGGGTAGATGGCCGCAGGGTGTACAACTGCTGATCCTCCTCCCCATGAGTGCCTGAGGGCCCCTGGCTGACTCCTTGAGAAGAAGAGGTGGCTGCAGTGAGATGGAACTACCCCGCACCCTTTTGCGTTGACACTGTTGGAGGCCAACTATGGCATCAGCAACGGAGTTCAGCCCGCACAGCAGTGCGGGACCAATAGCCTGGGCCAAGGTCTCCATGGTGGCCACTATTCTACCAGTGTTGACCCTGGTGCGTTGGCATGCCGGCACTTTCACCTCAGCCTGAAGGTGGATGTACTCCTCCATCGCGTCTTGCAATCTGAGGAGTGCAGTGGACATCCCTTCCTGATATTTCCGCACTTGCCTTTTCAGCTCCAGGACCTGTGAAATGACCAAGTCCAGAGGCTCGTCATCTGACTCGGAATCAGCAGATTTCTGGTCTCCAGCAGTCCTCCGAGTGTCAGACACCTGGGAAGTCCCTGCCACCGCCTACTGTGAATCAGACAGTGTAATGTGCCCACCATAAGACCATAAGATCATAAGACGCAGGAGCAGAAGTAGGCCATTCGGCCCATTGAGTCTGCTCTGCCATTCAATAAGATCATAGCTGATCTGTTAATCCTTAACTCCACTTTCCTGCCTTTTCCCCATATCCCTTGATCCCCTTACTGATTAAAAATTCTATCTCAGCTTTGAATATACTTAACAACCCAGCCTCTACAGCCCTCTGCGGTAAAGAATTCCACAGATTGACTACCCTCTAAGAGAAGAAATTTCTCCTCATCTCTGTTTTAAATGGGCACCCCCTTACTCTGAGATCATGCTCTCTGACCCTAGACTCTCCCACAAAGCAACCTCTCAGCATCTACCCTGTCAAGCCCCCAAATAATCTTATATGTTTCAATAAGGTCATAAGAACATAAGAACTAGCAGAAGGAGCAGGCAATTCAGCCCTTTGACCCTGCCCCGCCATTCAATATGATCATGGCTGATCTCATTTTGACCTCAACTCCAATTTCCCACCCTCTGCCCATAACCTTTCAACCCATTACTAATTAAAAATCTGTCTATCTCCTCCTTAAATTTATTCAGTGTCCCGGCATCCACTGCACTCTGAGGTAGTGAATTCCACAGATTCACGACCCTTTGAGAAAAGTAATTCCTCCTCATCGCTGATTTAAATCTGCCTCCCCTTAGCCTAAAACTATGGTCTCTCGTTCTAGAATGCCCTACAAAGGGAAACATCTGCCCCACATCTACTTTGTCTATCCCCTTTAGCATCTTATATACCTTAATTAGATCTCCTCTTATCCTCCTAAACTCTAGAGAGTATAGGCCTAAACTGCTCAATCTCTCCTCATAAGACAAGCCCTGCATCTCTGGAATCAATCTAGTGAACCTCCTCTGAACCGCCTCCAATGCAACTACATCCTTCCTCATGTAAAGGGACCAAAACTGTGCACAGTACTCCAGGTGCAGTCTCACCAATGCGTTGTACAGTTGCAATAATATTTCCCTATTTTTATACTCTATTCCTTTAGCAATAAATGCCAAAATTCCATTTGCCTTCCTCATTAACTGCTGTACCTGCATACTAGCTTTCAGCAATTCATGCACGAGGACACCCACATCCCTCGGAACTGAAGCATTCTGAAGTTTCTCTCCATTTAAATAATAAGTCACCTTTTTATTCTTCTGACCAAAATGGATAACCTCACGCTTATTCACGTTAAACTCCATCTGCCAAATTTTGGCCCATTCACCTAACCTGTCCATATCCATTTGTAAATTTCATATTTCTTCCTTGCAACTTACATTCCCACCTAGTTTGATGTCATTTGCAAATTTAGCTATAGCACCTTCTATCCCTGAATCCAAGTCATTAATATAGATTGTAAGTAGTTGGGGCCCAAGGACCGAACCCTGTGGCACCCCACTAGTTACAGCTTGCCACCCAGAAAAAGACCCATTTATCCCGACTCTCTGCTTTCTGTTGGTTAGCCAATCCTCTATCCAAGCTAATACATTACCCCTAACTCCGTGTGATCTTATCTTGTGTTTTTATCTTTTAGCAAAGGCCTTCTGGAAGTCCAGATATACTACATCTACAGGATCCCCATTATCCACTTTGCTTGTCACATCTTCAAAAAACTCTAGCAAATTAGTCAAACATGATTTACTCTTCATAAAACCAAGCTGACTCTGATGGATTGCATTTTGACTTTCCAAATGCCCTATTACTACTTCCTGAATAAACTAACTGGTCTATAGTTTCCTACTTTCTGCTTCCCCACCTTTTTGAATAAGGGCGTTATATTAGCATTTTTCCAATCCACTGGAACCTTTCCAGAATCCAGGAAATTTTGGAATATTATAGCCAATGCATCCACTATCTCCACTGCCACTTCCTTTAAGACCCTGGGATGTAGGCCATCAGGTCCTGGGGACTTGTCATCCTTTAATCCCAATAGTTTGCTCAGTACTTTTTCTCTAGTGATGGTGATTATTCTAAGTTCCTCCTTCTCCATACCCTCTGCATTACCTGTTACTATTAGGGTGGTACTAGTGTCCTCCACCGTGAAAACTGAGGCAAAATATTGATTAAGCGTCTCTGCCATTTCTGCGTTCCCCACTATTAACTCCCCAGTCTCATCTTCCAAGGGACCAACATTCACTTTAGCTACTCTCTTTTCTTTTATATACTTGTAGAAGCTTTTGCTATCAGTTTTTAAATTTTGCGCTAGCTTTTTTTCATAATTTACCATTGCTCTTTTTATTATTTTTTTAGTAACCCTTTGTTGATCTTTAAAAGTTTCCCAATCTTCCAGCCTGCCACTGACCTTTGCAATTTGGTATGCCTTAGTTTTTGCCTTTATGTTATCTTTAACTTCCTTGCTTAGCCATGGATACTTTTTCCCCCTCTTACCATCTTTCTTCCTCTTTGGAATATATTTTACTTATGGAATTGAATATCTCCTTTAATATCTGCCACTGTTCATCAACTGTCCTACTTTGTAGTCTTCCTTCCCAGTCCATTAGGGCCAAATCTGCCCTCATGCCTATGTAGTTACCACCAGCACTAGTGTGGGACTCAAGTTTCTCGCTCTCAAACTGAACTTGAAATTCTAGCATGATAAGATCACTCTTCCCTAGAGGATCCTTTACTCTGAGATCATTAATTAATCCCATCTCATTACACAAAACCAAATCCAGAATAGCCTGCTCCCTGGTTGGTTCCACAACATATTGCTCCAAGAAACAATGTCTAATACACTCTATGAACTCTCCCTCAAGGCTACCCTTGCCAACTTGATTAGTCCAGTCTATATGCATAATAAAATCACCCATGATTATTGCCGTGCCTTTCGTACATGGTCCCAGTATTTCCTGGTTTATACTGTGCCCTACTGCTGAACTACTATTTCTTATTTCTACCCAGTCTGAATCTACGTCTTGCTCTCCAGTGCCTATATCATTCCTCAATATAGCGCTGGTCTCTTCCTTTACTAACAAAGCTACACCATCTCCTTTTCCTTCCTGCTTATCGTTCTGAAACATTGAGTACCCTTGGATATTCAACTCCCAAACCTGTTCTCCCTGTAACCACATCTCAGTAATCACCACCAAATCATACATATCACCACCTTCAACACCTCTTTGATTCTTTTGTCTGTGACATCTTTTGATTATCTTCTCCTATCACTGCTTGCTTATCCCCATAACCACCCCACCCTCAACTTCTCTCTCCCCCCGCCCCCCACCTTAGACCAACTTATATTTCACCTCTCTCCTAAATATACCTCAGTTCTGCCGAAAGGTCGTGAGGACTCGAAACGTCAACTGATTTCTTCTCCACCGATGCTGCCAGACCTGCTGAGTTTTTCCAGGTAATTCTGTTTTTGTTTTGGATTTCCAGCATCCGCAGTAGCTTTTAGCTTTTTGTTTTTATCATACATATTTATCTCTATTTGCGCTGTTAACTCATTAGTTTTATTCCGAATGCTACGCGCATTCAGATAAAAAGCCTTTAAGTTTGCACTATTGTCAATTTTTCCTCCTCTTATATGATTCTTTGGTGCAAAATGGCATTCACACACTCTGTCTCTTCCTTTCACTTTTTGGTAGCAAACAGCTTCATCACTAACCTGCACTCTTACCCTCTCCTTAAATTTTGATTTTTTATATTTCCATGCAACTGAACCCTCTCCCCAACTATTCTGTTTTAAGCTATCTACAACCCTAGTTATGAGATTTGCCAGGACACTGGTCCCAGCATGATTCAAGTGGAGCTTGTCCGAACGGAATAGCTCCTTCTTTCCCCAATATTGGTGCCAAAGTCCCATTAATTCGAACCCATTTCTCCCACACCAATCCTTGAGCCACGCATTTACCTCTTTAATCTTATTGGCCCTGTGCCAATTAGCTCATGGCTCGGGTACTAATGCGGAGATTATTACCTTTTTGGTTCTGCTTTTTAATTTGGCCCCTAGCTGCTCTTATTCCCTCTGCAGAACCCCTTTCCTCGTTCTACCTATATCATTGGTACCTACGTGAACCACGACAACTGGATCTTTCCCCTCCCATTCCAAGTCGCCTCTCATTTTTCCAAACTCTAATGAGTACAGGCCCAACCTACTCAATCTCTCCTCATAAGGAAATCCCTCCATACCCGGGATCAATCTAGTGAACCTTCTCTGGACTGCCCCCAATGCCAGCATATCTTTCCTTAGATATGGGGACCAAAACTGTTCACCGTATTCTAGGTGTGGTCCAACAAGTGCCTTGTATAGTTTTAGCAAGACTTCCCTATTTTTAAACTCCATTCCCTTTGAAATAAAGGCCAACATTCCATTTGCCTTCCCTATTGCCTGTTGAACTTGTATGTTAGCTTTTTGGGATTCATGCACAGGGGCTCCCAAATCCCTCTGTGCTGCAGCGTTCTGCAGTCTTTCTCCATTTAAATAATATTCAGCTCATCTATTCCTCCTGCCAAAGTGCATAACCTCACATTTTCCCACACTGTATTCCATTTGCCAAGTTTTTGCCCACTCACCTAAGCTGTCTATATTCATCTGTAGACTCCTTGTGTCATCTTCACCACTTGCCTTCCCACCTATTTTTTATGTCATCCGCAAACTTGGCGATAGTACATTCACATCCCTCATCTAAGTCATTGATATGTATTGTAAATATTTGAGGCCCCAGCACTGATCCCTGTGGCCCTCCACTAGTTACAGGCTGCCATCCTGAAAATGCCCCCTTTTGGGGCCATGCCTTCTTTGCAGAAGTCCTGGGCTGGAAGCACTGAGAGGATTGTGCATGGCTGCTATTTAAATATAGCATATAAATATAATCTATAAGAGAAAAAAGACCCAGCTTGTTTATCCTTTCCTGATATGTATATCCACGCATTTCTGATATCATTTTTATAAGCCTTCTCTGCAACCTGTCCAGTGCCTCCATATCCTTTTTATAATATTGCGATGAGAACTGCACACAGTTTTCGAAGTGTAGTCTCACCAAGGTTCAATGCAGGTTTAGAATAGCTTTCCTATGTTTCAATTCTATCCATCTAGAAATAAAGCCTAATGTTTGGTTTGCTTTTTTTATGGTCTTGCTAAACTGTGATGCAACTCTTAATGATTGGTGTATTATACAGAGATTCCCCAGATTTGTTCTTCTACCCAACCTAGATTTGCAACTTCAAGTAATAGGTAACATCTCTATTCTTCCTACCAAAATTTACTATCTCACATTTATCTGTGTTATGGTGCGTAACTTGGAAGGGAACTTGCAGGTGTTAGTGTTCCAATGCATCTGCTTCCCTTCTCTTCTAAGCAGTAGAGGTCACAGGTCTGGAAGGTGCAGCAGGAGGCTTATCAAGTTGCTGCTGTGCAGCTAGTGAAGTGAACTTTTCTGGATTGATTGTCTTTGTCACATTTAGTACCTGGGTCAATGTCAGGTGGTTGCTCAGATTATAATATATTCTTCTAACTGTTTTGATACAGTTGAGTGACTTGATAGGCCACTTCAGAGGGCAGTTAAGAGTCAACCATATTGCAATGAGCTAGAAGGAAAGGATGGCAGATTTCCTTCTTTAAAGAACATTTCTAAACCAGGTGGGTTTTTACGACAATTGTTATATGGTTTCCATTACTGGTACTAGCTTTTTATTCCAAGTTTATTTAATTTTAATTCCCTAGCTGCTGTGGTAGGCATTAGAACACCTGTCTCCATGTCATTAGTCCAGGCTTCTGGATTCCTATTTCAATACTTCAATCACTATGCTACAATTCCCTTATTACACATTTGTTCCAGACAGGAAGTCTGTTGATTATACAAATCAGGGACCTATGAGATAGTTGGGATATTAATTGAAATATTTATGTTGCATACGCTCTGTCCATGTGACCTGGCATTGAGCAACCTAACCAATGGTCCTTTGTGGGTCTATTGCTTGCTGCTCCTAAAATTAGTAAATTTTTCCAGGTCCAGATGAGAGCATGAAGCAGCACAGAAGTAATCGTCGATGTACCGGAGAAAGAGTTGTAGGAGGGGGCCGGAGTAGGACTGGAACAAGGAATGTTCCACGTACCCCATAAAGAGACAGGCATAGCTGGGGCCCATGTGGGTACCCATAGCCACACCTTTTATTTGGAGGAAGTGAGAGGAGTTTAAGGAGAAATTGTTCAGTGTGAGAACAAGTTCAGCCAGACGGAGGAGTGTAGTGGTGGATGGGGATTGTTCGGGCCTCTGTTCGAGGAAGAAGCGGAGAGCCATCAGACCATCCCGGTGGGGGATGGAGGTGTAGAGGGATTGGATGTCCATGGTGAAGAGGAGGCGGTTGGGGCCAGGGAACTGGAAATTGTTGATATGATGTAGGGTATCAGAGGAATCACGGATGTAGATGGGAAGGGACTGGACAAGGGGAGAGAGAATGGAGTCAAGATGGCAAGAAATTAGTCCCATGGGGCAGGAACAGGCTCACACGATCAGTCTGCTGGGACAGTCCTATTTGTGGATTTTGGGTAGGTGGTAGAGGCGGGCCGTCCGAGGTTGGGAGACTATCAGGTTGCAAGCTGTGGAAGGAAGATCTCCAGAGGAGTTGAGGTCAGTAACAGTCCTGGAAACAATGGCTTGATGTTCAGTGGTGGGGTCCTGGTCCAGGGGGAGGTAGGAGGAAGTGTCTGCGAATTGACGCTCAGCCTCTGCAAGGTAGAGGTCAGTGCGCCAGACATCAACAGCACCACCCTTGTCAGCAGGTTTGATGACAATGTTAGGGTTGGTCCTGAGAGAACGGAGTGCAGCAAGTTCAGAGAGAGACAGGTTAGAGTGGGTGAGAGGAGCAGAGAAATTGAGACGACTAATGTCACGCCGACAGTTCTCAATGAAAAGATCAAGAGAAGGTAAGAATCCAGAGGGAGGTGTCCAGGTGGAGGGAGAATATTGGAGGCGGGTAAAAGGATCCGTTGAACGGGGAGAGGACTCCTGCCCAAAGAAGTGAGCACGGAGACGAAGGCGGCGGAAGAAGAGTTCAGCATCGGCAGTTTTTTGCTTTTATTTTGGCTTTTAGATTCTGTTCTTGCTCGTTTGCATCATTCCTTCATTACTCTCTATATAATCCTTTATAATGGTGAGACTGCAGAGGAGTCAACCATCAAAAACATATATTCTAGACCAGCCCTCAAATTTAAATATTCTTCGCTATGATATCAAAAAAGATCGAGATCATAATTGGCTTAACTATTGATCCCAATGTCTCCAGGGAGCCCTGTGAAGAGTCCGTGAATTATGGCTTTGCCTGGCTTATTGACCTTTTTCTTTACATTCAGCCTTGGTGGACTCAAATCTAGTGGTGTTAGCCAATGTTGACAACTTGGGTCAGATGCTCAGAAAAAAATTATGAGCTGATCAAAGTAAATTAATCTAGAATCTTTGTAGTATGTATTCCATTCTGGAAATACTGCACAGTGATTGTTAGAACCATTTATGGCATAGACTGAGAAACCCTCCACTGCATATTTGAGAAAAGCCTATTAATGACATTGTAATACTGGGGATCCACTGCCTTCATCTTGCCACTGTCAGTCAATGGGATGACACCAACTCTCTGTCTCTTCTGATATGTTTGAACACCCTTTCTTTTAGTACACACTCCTTCTATTACACTTCCTGGCAGCAGTGGACCATAGGACGCTGAAGTGAAAATATAAGTTCGGGAGACTTCAAAAAACATGGACAAATGGATGATGATGTCATTGAATACCTTCCTTTGAAACAGCACTTTGCATCCTCCAGCTGCTCTGGATACCAGTTGTGCATAGGTATATGAATCTTGAAGCTGGTTTTAAGTGTGAAAAACACGTTACTATGTTTTCCAAATATATGTCAGCATACAATTATTAAAATTAGTAACACAGTTTAAAATTTGATTTTAAGCTGCAACTTAGGCTGCAGGCTGGAAATGAGGCAGGGTTCAGATAAGGGCAGGAATCCCTGAGGACTTCTCAGTGATACCAAACCCTGGGATTCCCTATTTATGCTAAAGATGTCCCATCACTGCTAACCCTGTCATTTTCTTGCGCTGTAACATCCTAGGACCTCTGCTCGAACAGACATCGGTGCCCACAGACCAAGAACCCTACTCCACAATGCTGGCAGAGCTCAAATCCTCATCCCAGTGTTCTAGATATTCTCTGGCAAATCCTGGTAACCTCTGCCTCCACCCAAATATTGCCGAACCCTGGGACCCTGTCACTATTACCAAATGATCTGATAGATCCAACTCCAGGTTCCCTGTGTACATTACTGTTATCACCCACGATAACCCAAAATCTACCTGATTGAGGCATTGCAAATCATACGAACATACGAATTAGGAGCAGGAGTAGGCCACTTGGCCCCTCGTGCCTGCTCCACCATTCAATAAGATCATGGCTGATCTGAATGTAACCTCAAACCCACATTCCTGCCTGGCCCCAATAAACTTTCACCCTCTTGTTAATCAAGAATCTATCTAGCTCTGCCTGAAAAATATTGAAAGGTTCTGCTTCCACCAACCTTTGAGGAAGAGAGATCCAAAAACTCACAACCCTCTGAGAGAAACAAAATTCTCCTCTTCTCTGTCTCAAATGAGCAATCCTTTATTTTTAAACAGTGACTAGTTCTAGATTCTTCCACAAGAGGAAACATCCTCTCCACATCCACCTTTTCAAGACCCCTCAGGATCTTAAAGGTTTTAGTTAAGTCATCTTTTACTCTTCTAAATTCCAGAGGATACAAGCCTAACCTATCCAGTCTTTCCTCATAAAACAACGTGCCCACTCCTGGTATTAGTCTAGTAAACCTTCTCTGAACTGCTTCTAACGCATTTACATATTTCTTTAAATAAGGAGACCAGTACTGTACACAATACTCCAGATGTGGTCTCACTAATGGTCTTTGCAACTGAAGCATAACCTCCCTACTTTTGTAATCAATTCCGCTCACAATAAATGATATAATTCTATTAGATTTCCTAATTATTTGCTGTACTTGCATACTTATCTTTTGTGATTCATGCACTAGGCCACCCAGATCCCTCTGAACCTCAGAGTTCCTCAATCTCTCACCATTTAGATAATAAGCTTCTTATTTATTCTTCCTGCCAAAATGAACGATTTCACATTTGCCCACATTATACTCCATTTGCCATATCTTTGCCGGCTCACTTAACCTATCTATGTCAGTTTGTAGCCTCCTTATCTCCCCTTCACAAATTGCTTTCCTACCTATCTCTGGGTTGCCGGCAAATTTAGCCACCATTCCTTCGGTTCCTTCATCTAAGTCATTTATATAAATTGTAAAAAGTTGGGGCCGCAGCACTGATCCCTGTGGCACACCACTTATCACATCCTGCTAACCAGGAAAATACCCATTTATGCCAACTCTCTGCTTCCTGTTAGGTAGCCAATCTTCTATCCATGCCAATATGTTACGCCCTACACCATGAGCTTTCATTTTCTGCAATAACCTTTGAAATGGCACTTTATCATATGCCTTCTGGAAATCTAAGTACAGTATATCCACTGGTTCTCCTTTATCAACAGCACATGTGACTCCTTCAAAGAACTCCAATAAATTGGTTAAACATGATACACCTGGGCAGGAAAGGGCTGATGTCCTAGGGGGACATTTGCTAGAGTGGTTGGGGAGGGTTTAAACTAAAATGGCAGGGGGATGGGAACCTATGAAAGGAGTCAGAGGAAGGGAAATCAAAGACAAGAACAAAAGACAGAAAGCGGAATAAGAAAAGTGATAGTCAGAGAAATCAAGGGCAAGAATCAAACAGGGCCTCAGTGAAAAATAATGGGAACGGGACAAGTAATGTTAAAAAGACAAGCCTTAATGCTTTGTGCCTTAACGCAAGGAGCATTCGCAATAAAGTGGATGAATTAACCGCGCAAATAGATGTAAACAGGTATGATATAGTCGGGATTATGGAGACATGGCTGCAGGGTGACCTGGGATGGGAACTGAACATCCAGGGGTATTTAGTATTTAGGAAGGGCAGACAAAAAGGAAAAGGCAGTGGAGTTGCATTGCTGGTTAAAAAGGAAATTAACGCAATAGTGAGGAAAGATATTAGCTCCGACTATGTGGAATTTGTATGGGTAGAGCTGATAAACACTAAGGGGCAAAAAACGTTAGTGGGGGTTCAATATAGACCCCCAAACTGTAGTGGTGATGTTGGGAATGGCATTAAACAGGAAATTAGAGATGCATGTAATAAAGGAACATCTGTAATTATGGGTGACTTTAATATGCATAATAGATTGGGCAAATCAAATTAGTAACAATACCGTAGAGGAGGAATTCCTGGAGTATATACAGGATGTTTTTCTGGACCAATACATTGAGAAACCAAAGAGAGAACAGGCCATCCTCGACTGGGTATTGTGTAGTGAGAAAGGAATAATTGGCAATCTAGTTGTGCGAGGCCCCTTGGGGATGAGTGACCGTAATATGATAGAATTCTTCATTAAGACGGAGAGTGAGGTAGTTGATTCTGAGACTTGGGTCCTGAATCTCAATAAAGGAAACTACAATGGTATGAAGTGGGAGTTGGCTATGATGGATTCGGAAACGTTACTTAAAGGGATGACGGTGGATAGGCAATGGCAAACATTCAAAGAGCGCATGGGCACATGTGACCATAATATGATAGAATTTACCCCGCAATTTGAGAGGAAAAAGCTGGAATCAGATGGAATGGTATTACAGTTGAATAAAAGCAACTACAGAGGCATGAGGGAGGAGCTGGCCAGAATTGACTGGGAGATGAGACTAGCAGGAAAGACGGTGGAACAGCAATGGCAGGAGTTTCTGGGTGTAATTTGGGAGATACAGCAAAAATTCATCCCGAGGAAGAAGAAGCATGCTAAAGGGAAGACGAGGCAACCATGGCTGACAAGGGAAGTCAGGGACAGCATAAAAGCTAAAGAGAAAGCTTACAATGCGGCGAAGAGCAGTGGGAAACCAGGGGATTGGGAAGCCTACAAAGACCAACAGAGGACAACTAAAAATGAAATAAGAAGAGAGAAGATTAAATGTGAGGGTAAACTAGCCAGTAATATAAAAGAAGATTGCAAGAGTTTTTTTTAGATATATAAAGGGTAAGAGAGAGGCAAAAGTGGACATTGGGCCGCTGGAAAATGACGCTGGAGAAGTAGTAGTGGGGAACAAAGAAATGGCGGAGGAACTGAATAGGTACTTTGCTTCAGTCTTCACGGTGGAAGACACGAGTAACATCCCCAAAGTTCAAGAGAGTCGTGGGGCAGAGGTGAGTATGGTGGCCATTACCAAGGAGAAGGGGCTAGGAAAACTGAACGGTCTGAAGGTGGATAAATCACCTGGACCAGATGGATTACACCCCAGAGTTCTGAAGGAGATAGCTGAAGAGATAGTGGAGGCGTTAGTGGTGATCTTTCAGGAATCACTGGAGTCAGGGAGGGTCCCAGAGGACTGGAAAATCACTAATGTAACCCCCCTGTTTAAGAAGGGAGTGAGGCAAAAGATGGGAAATTACAGGCCGATTAGCCTGACCTCGGTCGTTGGTAAGATTTTAGCGTCCATTATTAAGAATGAGATTTCAGAATACTTGGAAGTGCATGATAAAATAGGGAAAAGTCAGCATGGTTTCATCAAGGGGAGGTCATGCCTGACAAATCTGTTAGATTTCTTTGAGGAGGTAACGAGTAGGTTAGACAAGGGAGAGCCAATGGATGTTATCTACTTGGACTTCCAGAAGGCCTTTGACAAGGTGCCGCACAGGAGGCTGCTCAGTAAGATAAGAGCCCATGGTGTTAGAGGCAAGGTACTAGCATGGATAGAAGATTGGCTGTCTGGCAGGAGGCAGAGAGTGGGGATAAGGGGGTCCTTCTCAGGATGGCGGCCGGTGACTAGTGGAGTTCCACAGGGGTCAGTGTTGGGACCACAACTTTTCACTTTATAAATCAATGATCTAGATGAAGGAACTGAGGGCATCCTGGCTAAGTTTGCAGATGATACAAAGATAGGTGGAGGGACAGGTAGTCTTGAGGAGGCCGGGAGACTGCAGAAGGATTTGGACAGGTTAGGAGAATGGGCTACGAAGTGGCAGATGGAATACAACGTGGGGAAGTGTGAGGTCATGCACTTTGGTAGGAAGAATAAAGGTATAGACTATTTTCTAAATGGGGAGAGAATTCAGAAATCTGGAGTGCAAAGGGACTTGGGAGTCCTAGTCCAGGATTCTCTTAAGGTTAACTTGCAGGTTGAGTCGGTAGTTAGGAAAGCAAATGCAATGTTGGCATTTATTTCGAGAGGACTAGAATATAAAAGCAGGGATGTGGTGCTGAGGCTTTATAAGGCTCTGGTCAGACCACATTTAGAATATTGTGAGCAATTTTGGGCCCCGTATCTCAGGAAGGATGTGCTGGCCCTGGAGAGAGTCCAGAGGAGGTTCACGAGAACGATCCCAGGAATGAAAGGCTTAACATATGAGGAACGTTTGAGGACTCTGGGTCTATACTCGATGGAATTTAGAGGAATGAAGGGGGAATCTGATTGAAACTTACAGAATACTGAAAGGCCTGGATAGAGTGGACGTGGGGAAGATGTTTCCATTAGTAGGAGAGACTCGGACCCGAGGGCACAGCCTCAGAGTAAAGGGAAGACCTTTTAGAACAGAGATGAGGAGAAACTTCTTTAGCCAGAGTGTGGTGAATCTATGGAATTCATTGCCACAGAAGGCTGTGGAGGCCAGGTCATTGAGTGTATTTAAAACCGAGATAGATAGGTTCTTGATTGGTAAGGGGATCAAAGGTTACAGGGAGAAGGCGGGAGAATGGGGTTGAGAAACTTATCAGCCATGATTGAATGGCAGGCAGACTCGATGGGCTGAATGGCCTAATTTCTGCTCCAATGTCTTATGGTCTTATGGGGTGAACTACAACAATTGTTTATTCTTGTCTAGAGCATAAGTAAAACAGGAAAGGTGGCCAAACCATGGCTTACAAGGGGAAATTAGAGATAGTATTAGATGCAAGGAAGAGGCATACAAATTGGCCAGAAAAAACAACAGACCTGAGGATTGGGAGCAGTTTAGAATTCAGCAAAGGACGACTAAGGGATTGATTAAGAAGGGAAAAATAGAATACGAGAGTAAGCTTGCAGGGAACATAAAAACTGACTGTAAAAATTTCTATAGGTATTTGAAGAGAAAAAGATTGGTGAAGACAAATGTAGGTCCCTTACAGTCAGAAACAGGGGAATTTATAATGGGGAACAAAGAAAGGGCTGACCAACTAGATAAATACTTTGGTTCTGTCTTCACAAAGGAGGACACTAATAACATACCAGAAATGTTGGAGAATACAGGGTTTAGTGAGAGGGAGGGACTGAAAGAAATCAATATTAGTACGGAAATGGTGTTGGGGAAATTGATGAGATTGAAGGCTGATAAATCCCTGGGGCCTGATAATCTACATCCCAGAGTACTTAAGAAGGTGGCCCTAGAAATAGTGGATGCTTTGGTGGTCATCTTCTGAGGTTCTATAGATTCTGGAACAGTTCCTACAGATTGGAGGGCAGCTAATGTAACCCCATTATTTAAATAGGGGGGCAGAGAGAAAACAGGGAATTATAGACCAGTCAGGCTGACGTCGCTAGTGGGGAAAATTCTAGAGTCCATTATAAAAGATTTAATAACCGAGCACGCGGAAAACAGTGGCAGAATTGGACAGAGTCAGCATGGATTTTTGAAAAGGAAATCATGCTTGACAAATCTACTGGAATTTTTCGAGGATGTATCTAGTAGAGTTGAATACAGGAGCCAGTGAATGTGGCTTATTTGGACTTTCAGAAGGCTTTCGACAAAGTCCCACATAAGAGATTGGCATGTAAAATTAAAGCGCATGGGATTGGGGGTATTGAGATGGGTAGAAAACTGGTTGGCAGACAGGAAACAAAGAGTAGCAATAAACTGATCTTTTTCTGAATGGCAGGCAGTGACTAGTGGGGTACCGCAGGGATCGGTGCTGGGACCCCAGCTATTCACAATATATATTAATGATTTAGCTGAGGGAACTAATGTAATATCTCCAATATTATGAGCTAGCTTTCTCTCATACTCCAATTTTTCCCTCCTTATTAATCTTTTTGTCATTCTTTGCTGTTCTTTATATTCTTTCCAATCTTCTGACCTGTTACCCGTCTTTGCGTAATTATATGCCTTTTCTTTAAGTTTGATACTGTCTTGAACTTTTTAGTTAACCACGGATGGTGGGCCCTTGGGATTTTTCTTTCTCATTGGAATGTATATATTCAGTGTATCCTGAAATATACCTTTAAATATCTGCCAATGAACTTCTATTGACATATCCCTTAATCTCATTTGCCAGTTCACTCTGCTTAAGCCCTCATAATTGCCCTTATATAAGTTTAAAATACTAGCCTTGGATGTACTTGTTTCTCCCTCAAAATGAATGTAAAATTCAATCACGTTATGATCACTGCGACTGTGGGTGCCTTCACGAGGAGGTTATCAATTAATCCTATCTTGTTGCACAATGCCAGGTCTAGTATAACCTGCTCTCTGGTTGGCTCCAGAAAGTGCTGTTCTGAGAAACTATCCCGAAAACATTCTAGGAACTCTTCATCTACGCTATCTTTGCCCAACTGATTTTCCCAGTCAATGTGTAGATTAAAATCCTCCATGATTATCACTGTACCTTTCTGTCAAGCTCCCATTATCTTTTCTTTTATACTCTGTCCTACTGTGTAGTTACAATTAGGGGGCCTGTACTCCACTCCCACAAGTGACTTCTTGCCTTTATCATTCCTCATCTCAACCTAAACCGTTTCTTCATCCTGGTTTCCTGAACTTCGGTCATCCCTCTTTAATGTGCTAATACCATCATTAATTAACAGAGCCGCCCCTCCACCTTTTCCTAACTTCCTGTCCTTCCTACATACCCTTCAATACTCAGGTCCCAATCTATGTCATCCTGCAGCCATTTCTCTGTTTACTTATTTATTTCTATTTGCACTATCAGTTCATCTGTTTTGCTTTGAATGCTAAGTGTATATGATACTGAGCCTTTAGTTTTGTCCTTTTATTATTTTGTGTCTAGCCTTATCTGCTGATTTACTCTTCGGTTTGTACTCTCTGTCCCTTCCTGCCACAGTCTGTTTACCATTTCCAATATCAATACCTGTCTATCTTGCCTTGTCTCTACTCTTTGGTTTACTACATCTTCCCAAATTTGATCCCTTATCCCCAATATTCAGTTTCAAACCCTCTCTACTTCCCTTGTTAGGTGGCTCACAAGAACAACAGCCCCAGCACAGTTCAGGTGTAGACTGCCCCAACGATACAGATCCTACTTTTCCCAATACTGGTGCCAGTGCCCCACAAACCAGAACCCATTTCTCCCATAGCAGTCTTTGAGCCACGCATTCATCTCTCTAATCTTATTTGTCCTATGCCAATTTGCACATGGCTCAGGTAATAATCCAGAAATTATTACCTTTGAGGTTCTGCTTCTTAATTGGGTGTCCAGCTCATCATACTGACAATGCAGAGCCTCCTTCCTCATCCTGCCTATTCCGTTGGTGTCTACATGACCACTGGATCCTCCCTCTTCCACTGCAAGCTCCTCTCCAGCCCTGTGAAGATGTCCCGAACCCTGGCACTGGGTAGGCAACAAGGCCGTCTGAACTCTCACACTTTGCTACATAAAACAGTGTCAATCCTCCTAACTATGATGTCCCCTACTGCCACTGCATTCCTTTTTGCTCCCCACACTTGGATGGCTTCCTGTACCACGGTGCCATGGTCAGTTTGCTCATCCACCCTGTGTCCCCCACTCTCATCCAAACAAGCTGAGAGAACCTCAAACCTGTTGGACAATTGCAGAGGCTCACACTCCCGCACTCCCGTCCCTTACCTGCCTCGCTCGCAGTCACACCCTCCTGTCCCTGGCCACTGACAAAATCAGAAGACCCTATCCTAAGTGGTGTGACTGCCTCCTGGAATAAAGCATCCAGGTAACTTTCCTCCTCCCTGATCTGTTGCAGAGTCTGCAGCTCAGCCTCCAGCTCAATGACTCTAAGCCAAAGTTCCACAAGCCGCAAACACTTACCGCAGACGTGTTTGCCCTGGATCACAATGTTACCCAGGAGCTTCCACATGCGGCAGCCTTGGCACATCACCTGTCCTGCCATCCTTAATGTGTTTTAAATAATTACTTAATTACATTAAGCACTTATTTATGTTATATTCTTATATATTGTCTTAACTTTACCGCCAGATTATATACTATTTTAAACCTTAGGGATAGAATAGAAATTACCCACTTAAAAGATATGCACCAAACGGTAGCTTCTTTCCCCGTAGCAGAGCACAAATCAATTTCTATTGGGTGAGAAAGATAGAAAGAGGAAATGAACAACTCCTTCTCCGAACCACCCTCACACCAAACTCCAAGGGCAGAATTTTACGCCCCGAGGGTGGGCAAGCGCCTGATCCGATAAAGGCGTAAAATGGGGCGAGCGTCCCGACGTCATCCCTCACGTGTGAAAACTTCAGGTCGGCGGGCATGTGTGGGTGTCAGAGCCGCGTCCGCCATCAATTAAAAGGCCACTTTAGGCCATTAAAAACCCAACTGATCCAGATTTTACATTGCCCGTGCATTTTCACGCTCGTCGCACGGGCAAAACGGGCAGGTGGGCAGCCGACATTTTGCAAAACCTAATCTAAGGGCTGGATAAAAAGAGTCAGCAGCATTGCCAGTGTGAGTAGTGAGGAGTTTAGGAGATAGTTGCTGCTGGTTGCTTATTTGAA
The DNA here is from genome assembly GCF_964194155.1 of Cetorhinus maximus. Lineage (NCBI taxonomy): Eukaryota > Metazoa > Chordata > Chondrichthyes > Lamniformes > Cetorhinidae > Cetorhinus > Cetorhinus maximus. The sequence continues at coordinate 96,211,234 of NC_135883.1, forward strand.
CTTGACAGCTTCATCTCAGTTCTGAACTTCATTTTTGGCATTTCCAGGCTTTATTTCAGGACTCACTAGTGTCTTCAAGGCCCTCGGAGGATTTTGACCGTAGGGACCCTTCCAGGTTTCAGACAGCCTTCTGTAACTCGGGTAACGGAGATTGTGCTTTCAGGTGGAGGCACCACCTCTGAGGAGGAAGAGAGGGGCAGAAGGCAGAGGAGGCCAGGTGTCCCAATGCAGCTTCCAGGGGAGCGATCTGTGGGAGGGGAGGTGCAGGGAGGAGAGGGGCAAAGAGCCAGCAGTAGTCCAAGGCGGAAGGGGCAGCAGAAGACACCACTATCCTGCTGCCAGGGTTTACAGGTGGTGATGCAGTTCAGTATGTCCGAGATGCAATGCCGAAGAAGGCTCTGCCTCTCCAGGGAGACTGTGGCCTTCATTTGTGACAAGATTGGGCCTAAAATCAGCTCCAACTGTGTGGGTGGAAACCCCATGCCAGTGGCCCTGAAGGTCACAGTGGTCCTCAACTTCTATGCCTCTGTTTGTTTCCAGGGGTCAGTGGGGGATCTTTGTAGAGTGTCCCAATCAGCTGCCCACAGTTGCGTCAAGCTGGTGACAGAAGCTCTGTTCAGCCAGGTAATGACATTTATTCATTTCCGTAAGGATGAGGCCAGCCAGGTTGAGCGTGTTAGAGGCCTTGCAGCGATTGCTGAGTTCCCCCATGTCCACAATGCAATCGACTGCACATATGTGGCCATTAAGGCGCCAATGGGTCAGCCGGTGCCTTCATCAACAGGGAGGGATTCCAGTCGATTAATGTCTAGATAGTGTGTGACCACAGGATGCAGATTCTGCAGGTCTGTGCAAGGTACCCTGGCAGCTCCCATGACGCTTATATCCTGAGACACTCCCAGGTGCCAAGGCTATTCAGTGCTCTAGCCCGACAGGATGGATGGCTGTTGGGTGACAAGGGCTATCCGTTAAAATAAAAACAGAAACAGAAATACCTGGAAAAACTCAACAGGTCTGGCAGCATCGGCGGAGAAGAGCACAGTTGACGTTTCGAGTCCTCATGACCCTTCAACAGAACTAAGTAAAAATATGAAAGGGGTGAAATATAAGCTGGTTTAAAGGTGGGGGTGGGGGTGGAGAAAGTGGGGGTTGTTGGGAAAAGCAAGCAGTGATAGGAGGAGATAACCAAAAGATGTCACAGACAAAAGGACAAAGAGGTGTTGAAGGTGGTGATATTATCTAAAAGAATGTGCTAATTAAGAGTGGAGAGCAGGACAAGCAAGGTACAGATAGCCCTAGTGGGGGTGGGGTGAAATAAGACTGAAAGGAGAGAGGAAGTGAAGGGGCAGGTGTTGCATATTCTGCGTTTGCATGGGGAGGTGCCGTAGGAGGGGGTTGAGGAGTAGGGGGTGATGGAGGAGTGGACCAGGGTGTCACGGAGGGAACGATCCCTACTGAATGCCGCCATGGGGGGTAACACCTGCCCCTTCACTTCCTCTCTCCTCACCGTCCAAGCGCCCACTCCTTTCAAGTGAAGCAGCATTTCACTTGCACTTCCCTCAACTTAGTCTACTGCATTCGTTGCTCCCAATGCAGTTTCCTCTACATTGGAGGGACCAAATGCAGACTGGGTGACCGCTTTGCAGAACACCTTTGGTCTGTCTGCAGGCATTACCCAGACCTCCCTGTCGCTTGCCATTTTAACACTCCACCCTGCTCTCTTGCCCACATGTCTGTCCTTGGCTTGCTGCATTGTTCCAGTGAAGCTCAACGCAAACTGGAGGAACAGCACCTCATCTTCCGACTAGGCACTTTACAGCCTTCTGGACTGAATATTGAGTTCAACAATTTTAGATCTTGAACTCCCTCCTCCATCCCCACCCCCTTTCCGTTTCTTCCCCCTCCTTTTTGTTTTTTCCAATAATTTATATAGATTTTTCTTTTCCCACATATTTCCATTATTTTTAAATGTATTTCCACCCATCGTTTATCTATACCTTTTATGCCCTTTTAGCCTTATTTCACCCCATCCCCACTAGAGCTATCTGTACCTTGCTTGTCCTGCTCTCCACTCTTAATTAGCACATTCTTTTAGATAATATCACCACCTTCAACACCTCTTTGTCCTTTTGTCTGTGACATCTTTTGGTTATCTCCTCCTATCACTGCTTGCTTGTCCCAACAACCCCCCCTTCTCCCACCCACCCCCTCAACCCCCCCCCCCACCCTCTTAACCCAGCTTATATTTCACCCCTTTCCTATTTTTACTTAGTTCTGTTGAAGGGTCATGAGGACTCGAAACGTCAGCTATGATCTTCTCCGCCGATGCTGCCAGACCTGCTGAGTTTTTCCAGGTATTTCTGTTTTTGTTTTTGTTTTGGATTTCCAGCATCTGCAGTTTTTTGTTTTTGTTTCTATCCGTTAAAATGGTAGCTTATGATGCCGTTCCAAGTACAGATACAGGGCAGTGTTATAATAGGAGTCATGCCTCCACAAGGGCGGTGATAGAAAGAACCATAGGTCTTCTGAAGATGCAGTTCCGATGCCATCACCATTCAAGAGGAGCACTACAATATTCCCTAGAGCGGGTGTCACTGATAGTGGTTGCATACTGTGCTCTCCACAATCTGGCACTGGCAAGGGGGGAAGAGGATGTTGACGGAGCACCATTGGCCACAAAGGTTGAATCCAGTAGTGAGTCAGAAGAGGAGCACAGTGAGGAGAACGCTGAGGGCATGAAGGCAGACCTCTGTATCCTTCAGGGAGGCAGGGACACCAGGGATGGCTTGATCCAACACTCCTTCAGTTAGGCTGCCAAAGATCTGCTTCCACCTCATAGGGTGTCTGAAATGACAGTTTCCTTTGAACCCAAAGTCCACTCAGTGCCTGTGAAATAAAGTTTAGAGCCACTCAGGTTCAGCATTACACTGACATACCCTGCACCAAAAAAAAAGGTGAAGTATACTCAGGCCATTAAGACAAAAACAAAATTTATCTAATTTTCACACTCAAAGCAAATTAACATTATCATCTTTGATGTTCATTTCCACACCAGTAGGCACATAAGCAAAACATTACAGAACGGAAGATCACCCATGACCAGTCCCTTTTGTGCTCATGGGTCCTTAACCTTACGTTTATGAGTGCTGCATCTTGTTGTACCCCCTCGCTGGCAATAGCATTGGAGACAACCTGCTGGCTCTGCTGTCCTGTTGGCCTTGGTGACCTTGGTGATCATCCTCTGGCCCGTGGAGCCTGTGCTGGCCCCGCCTGGGAGGGATTGGCCAGTGCCATGGCTGGCATCTCAACAGTCATCATAGCCTCATCAGATGTAACGGTCACTGGCAGAGGGGTGGAGGAGCTGCTGTTGTCATCCAGAGCACCCTGAAGGGAGCCTGCAGAGACGGCAGACAGCTTGTGCACCAATGTGAGATCGCTCTGGATCTCCCTGTTTGCCATTGATGCTCGGGCACCTAGCTGGGATACTCGGTGCCTCATCCATCTCCCACACTGGCACTGACCACCTGAGGTCATTGCCTGTGTGGAAAGTGCAGGAGGATCTGGCAGAGATCCATGAGGGTATGCGTGCCATGATTTTTGTTGTGGAGGAGTCCATGCGGAGCATAAACATTGTGTTGACCCTCATGGCCGAGCGGACTGCCTTCTCGATTGAGAGAGTGGCGACTCTCATGGAGAGGCAGCTCCAGGGACAGAATCAGGGATTCCTGGGGTTGGACATCCAGCATCTGCTACCTAACGGATGACCCCAGAGGCTCATCGTCTGCCTTCGACGGAGCATCATCCTGGTCTCCAGCAGTCCCCTGACTGCTGGTGCTCTGGCTACTCCCTGCCTCTGCCTGCACCTCAAGTGAGTGTGAGGTGCTCTCACCGCTGTACACCGAAATTTTAGCCAAAGGTGTAACGCCCACTGATGTGCTGGTATCTGCACTAGTGCCTGGTTCAGAGAGCGGGTGTGACGCAGGTGCAGCTGAAGCCTTGGTGTCGACTGGGCTCTTCGGGGTCCTGTAAACGAGTGCCTGCTGGAGATCTGCATCACAGTGCCTTTGTCTTTCAATGATCAATGGGGACTCCAGGCGTGAGGGTCCCATCAATTGATAGACTGCAGTAGGATAGTTGCACAATCCGAAACTCTCATCTCTGTGCACTGCACTCTTACCTTTGTCTGACACACAAGCCTCTCCACAACTGGCTGAATGATGTGCGTCGCAGCTCTCCAACTCCAAGGCTCAAATCTGGTCAATATTAGAATGTCTGGGGGCCTCCGCCTGTCTGTGCCTCTCAATTTGGTTACGGTCTGTCTTCTGCTGAAAGGACAGAGGAGCATTGATTAATCCACTGTCTACCTGCAGCACCATTGCAGCCTGGCCAACCCCACCTGAGGAGCACCTTGCAGGGCACAGTGGCCCTCAAGCTGCAAGGCACTCAGTCCAAGCAGCCAGGGTTCACCCCCTTGGCCAGCTCTGGCGTGATTGATAGTTTGCACTCAGACTCTAAACCCCTGAGCTCCATGGCGAGGTGGGGAGGGGGGTGGGAACGACCAGCCCTTAACACTTCTCCACACTGATCCATATCAATGCAGTACTCACCCTGCCCAAGCGCAGCAGGTCATTGAACTTTTCCTGACACTGCACCCATGTGCACCGCACAAGGTTGTGGCTGCTGACCTCAGCTGCCACCTCCTCCCAGGCTTTTATTGTCTTGTGCAGTGGCATCTCCTTTCATTTCAGGGAACAAGGTGTCCTTCCCAGCAGCCACCTCCTCCAATAGCGCCGCGAGACACTCGTCTGAAAAATGCGAAGGGGGGGTGGGAGTGAGTGCCCACCCGACCTGCCTTCCCATCTGGCATCTCCAGTTGCTTTTGAGGCGATAGCTTCAGTCTCCAGAATGCAGAATATATGATTCATCCATGGCAGCCTTCAAGGAGCTGCCTGTGCCATTTTTAAATGGTCTGCCGGGTTGCTATTGGACCCAGGGCCTGATGGGCCCCCGCCCGCACTCAGCCCTTCCTGACCATTGGGAAGACACGTTTCATGCTGGGTGAGCCTTAGTTGGTCAGCAAGCGTGAAATCACGGTGGAGGGCCGATCGCGGTCGGAGGCCTGTATCCCGACCAGGCCTGGGCACACTGATCGCACGTGCCCACCAAGGCCCAAGACTTCACTCAGCTAATCAAGGCTGCATTAAAGAACCCTGAATTTATAGTAAACTGAAATGGGGCTACAGTGACCAGATTCAACCAGTTAGCCAGTTAATTACAACAATATAATATAAAAGCAAAATACTGCGGATACTGGAAATCTGAAACAAAAGCTGGTTAACTACTTAGCTCCTACAGCTGAAAGTAAGTTTACCCTGTCTAAACTATAAGAAAGAAAGAACTTAGCCTGCTTACACAATATTTTCCAGTTATTGCTAATTACAGTCAAAATTGAATTTTAAGAGTAAAATTTAAGAACAAAATTAACACTTAAAACTCCCCTCTCACCAAATTCCAAGTCCTCACTCAGCTAGTCTGTTTGCCAAATTAATAGTCCTCATAATAATGTTATGTTCCTAACGGCATAACCTCCAACTCACAGTGAACAATGCTATGGGAGATCAGCTGTTACTTACTTCATGATATCCATCTGTCTCCTTATTTATTTCATTCTTTATTTCAGGCATCTCATCTTCTTGCCTCTCCACAAATGTGATGCTACTTCTTGGGCTTCCCAGCATCACTGAAGGTATAGCTCAGCACCAGCTGGTCAGTCATTGCAACATTAACCAGCTGCAGCATAGGCTGCTTACCCAAGTGGGGTAGTCTCAATCATCAGTTTCTAACTTCACTTGCAACAGATAAAAGATTGCTGACTCTACTGCAGCACGTGGATGTGTACTTTTCCAAAAATTGTAATATTCAAGGAAAAAAACCTTTCAAATTTCTCTAATGTTTCCCCTTCCCCAGTTCTCCTGTCATTGCTGATAGAGCTGTTGCATTTGATTTTCCCACATTTAGTCGGCCAGAATCTGTGGAGGTGCAAATTTGACAGTCTTGCAACATGACTGGCTGGATCCAGATTGTGCCAGCATAACAATTTTGAAATAAATTTAATTTAAGAATAACTTTAAAATCACATTTTGGCAAAAAGGGTAGGCAATATTCTCAAATTATATTACAAAATAGATATTTTTCTTTAGTGCATCTACTATAACCAATGCAAGGCTGTGGTATTGACACTGGATTAATAATCCAGAGACCAGGGTAATGCCCTGGGGTACTGGGTTTGAATCCCACCATAGCAGATGGTGGAATTTGAACTCAATAAAAAATCTGCAATTAAAAGTCTTATGATAACCATGAAATGATTGTTGTCTTTTAGGAAGCTGTAGCAACAATGCAGTGACCAACAGATATGAAAGCAGTGCCACGATTTGTGAACTATGTAGTGAAATTTTTTCCTAATTTGTCATCAGAGTGTGAACCATTATGCCAGCCCATTGCCAAGGATGTGCATTGGTATTGTGACACAGAACAAGAAGCAGCGTTCACAAAAATCAAACAACTAGTGACAACAATGCCAGTGCTGAAGTACTATGACATCAACGAGGAAGTCACCTTGCAGTATGACTCCAGTGAGACAGGTCTTGGAGCAACCCTAATGCAACAAGGATAACCAGTTGCATTCGCATCCAGAACGTTAACGCAAACTGAACAACGCTTTGTTCAGATCGAGAAAGCGTGCCTGGCTTTGCTTTGAGCATTTTCACCAATACCTGCTTGAGAGAGGCAAAGTGAGAGTGGAGTCCAACCACAAGCCACATCAAAGCATTTTCCTCAAACCGCTACTATCTGCTCCAAAGCATCTGCAAAGAATGTGACTTTGTTTACAGTGATATCATCTGGACGTGATATACAGGCAAAGAAATCTGATGTACATCGATGACATGTTGTTGAGAGCAGCAGTCCCTATGATGAAAGTTGAGGATGCTACAACAGAATGTGAAATCTTCCAGATTCAACTTGAGGTGGTAGCTCGACATGATCTGGAAGTCATCAATCCAGCAGGGATATTGAATCTGATAGACAAACACCTTGCTCAAATCAAGCAATCTACCAACAGGATGCAACTCTCCAATTGCTGCAAGAAGTAGTGATGAAAGGATGGCCTGAGAGCATCAAGGACACCCTTGTGGTTCCCAGAGAAATTCGGCATACCGAGATGAATTGACAGCTGAAGATGTCATCTTGTACAAAGGAAATAGAGTCATTATCCCTTAGGAGATGAGAGAAGAGATGCCAAAGCTCATCCATGCGTTGAGTCTGAGGAAGGCAAGGGAAGTGCTCTACTGGCCAAACATCAGCAGTGAAATTAAGGACTACATCAGCCAGTGCGATGCTTGTAACAAGTACCAAGCTAAGCAAGCTAGAGAGCCGCTGATGACACATGACACACCATGGATGAAGCTGGGAGTAGACTTCTTCCCACTAGCAGGAACTGATTACCTTATAACTGTAGACTACTATTCTGACTACTGGCAGTTAGACCAGCTGACTTCAACAACTACTGGTGAGATTGTAGATTGCCTGAAAGCACACGAGTTGTTACAGCATTCCAGACACTGTGATAAGCAACAATAGTCCTCAGTTCACGAGTGATTAATTCAGCCACTTCACAAGGGATTGAGAAATTCAATGCCATATATCATCTCCACATTATTTCAGTTGAAGGGAAAGGCTGAGGTGGCAGTGAAAATCGCCAAAGGAATCATCAAGAAATTGAGCAAATCTAGCACAGATGTATAGAAGGGAATCCTCGAGTGGAGAAACACATCGACTGAAGGCATGGAAAGTAGTCCAATCCAAAGGTTAATTTCACATGACACCCAAACTACTCTTCCAATAGCAAAAAAGTTACTGAAGCCAGAAGCAGTAACAGGCATGAGTAAAACAAAATCAAGGTGAAATGGCAGAAACCCAAACTTCATTTTGACAAAACTTCCAAACCATTGCCAGAGTTGAGCATTGGAGAACCAGCCAGGGTACAAACTTTCAACAGGAATCAGCCCATGTGGAAACTTGGGACATGCATAGAGCAGCTGTTACCTCGATCGTACGCGGTGGATGTGAACGACCAGCTGCAGGCATATTCGAACTTAAGAAGCTGTTCCTTCACTGCATGTGGCCAATCAGGAAGATGGGGTCTCACCAGCTGCACAGGATACAGAGTGACCATCACTTCCAGAGGTCCACCAGTCCCCAACAATGGAAATGGAAATGGAACAACAGCAAAAATATTTACTAAGGCAACAAAAAGTGCCACAGGAACAACACTCCCCAGACAGGGAACGTCACCCCGAACAGCCAATGACAGCACACAAGTGTACCATTAAGAGACCTGCATGAGTTAATGGCTAAAAGATATGGCTGAAGCATTTGCTGCAATCTTCAGCCAGAAGTACCGTGTGGATGATCCATCTCGGCCTCCTCAGGAGGTCCCCAGCATCACAGATGCCAGTCTTCAGCCAATTCAATTCACTCCACGTGATATCAAGAAATGGATGAAGGGACTGGATACTGCAAAGGCTATGGGCCCTGATAATATTCCGGCAATGAGACTGAAGACTTGTGCTCCAGAACATTTTGCATCCCTAGCCAAGCTGTTCCAGTACAGCTACAACACTGGCATCTACCCAGCTATGTGGAAAATTGCCCAGTTGTGTCCTGTATACAAAAAGCAGGACAAATCCAACCCGGCCAATTCCCGTCCTATCAGTCTACTCTCAATCATCAGTAAAGTAATGGAGGAGGTCATCAACAGTGCTATCAAGTGGCACTTGCTTAGCAATAACCTGCTCACTGACACCTAGTTTGGGTTCTGCCAGGGCCACTCAGCTCCTGACCTCATTACAGCCTAGGTTTAAACATGTTGGAAGTCCTCTCAGCTCCAGGACATCACTGCAGGAGCTCCTCAGAGTAGTGTCCTTGGCCCAAACATCTTCAGCTGTTTCATCAATGATCTACCTTCCATCATAAGGTCAGAAGTGGGGATGTTCGCTCATGATTGCACAATGTTCAGCATCATTCATGACTCCTCAGATACTGAAGCAGTCTATGTCCAAATGCAGCAAGACCTGGAAAATATCCAGGCTTAGGCTGACAAGTGGCAAGTAACATTCATGACACACATGCACCAGGCAATGACCATCTCCAACAAAAGAGAATCTAATAACCATCGCCCCTTGACGTTCAATGGCATTACCATCACTGAATCCCCCACTATCAACATCCTGGGGGTTACCATTGACCAGAAACTGAACTGGACTAGCCATATAGTTGCTGTGGCTACAAGAATGGGTCAGAGGCTAGGAATCCTGCGACCAGTAACTCACCTCCTGGCTCCCCAAAGCCTTTCCACCAACTGCAAGGCACAAGTCAGGAGTGTGATGGAATACTCTCCACTTGCCTGAATGAGTGCAGCTCCCTCAACACTCAAGGAGCTTGACACCATCCAGGACAAAGCAGCCTGTTTGATTGGTACGACATCCACAACATTCACTCGCTCCACCACTGCAGGAATTCACTAAGGCTCCTTAGACATCACCTTCCAAACCCACGTACACTACCATCTTGAAGGACATGGGCAGCAGAAACATGGGAACACCACCACCTGGAAGTTCCCCTCCAAGTCACTCACCATCCTGACTTGGAAATATATTGCCGTTCCTTCATTGTTACTGGGTCAAAATCCTGGAACTCCAACCCTAACAGCACTGTGGTGTACCTATACCACATGACTTCAGAGATTCAAGATAGCAGCTCGCCACCACCTTCTCAAGGGCAACTAGGGATGAGCAATAAATGCCTGCCCAGCCAGTGAAGCCCACATCCTGTGAATGAATAAAAAAAATGTATGCAAAACATGTGCAGAGACTGATAAGAATGATGAACAGTTTGTTAATACATGAGAACAGTTGTTGTTTAGTAGGTAAATTGGATAACTCACAGTTACACATGATAGTGCCATCAAATATATATTTTGTTCTTCTGAAAAGATGTTTGGCATTGAAATGCAATTATGTACTATCGATCCTACCTGGCTTGCCGTAATTGTGTGACCTCTGCTATGAGGCCCAGAGTGCGAGCAGGCATGTTACATTCAGTTCTTACAAAGATATTGTACTGGAAGCACTGTACTCTTTCAGCTCGTAACACCCTGGTCCACTCCTCAATCACTCCCAACACACCATTCCCTCCCCACAACACCTTTCCATATAAGCACCGGAGATGCAGCACCTGCCCTTTTTCCTCCTCTGTCCTCATCATCCAAGGCTTTAAACATTTCTTCCAGATGAAACACCTATTTACTTGGACAAGTATACTGTATCGCTGCTCACAATGCGTTATGCTGTACATTGGAGAGACCAAATGCTTCGCAGTACACCTGCATTCACTCTGCAAGCATGATCATGAGCCTCTGATAGCCTGTTATTTTAATTCTCCACCTTGCTCTCATGCTGACTTCTCTATCCGAAGCCTCCTGCAGTGTTCCAATAAAACTCAGCGTAAGCTGGTGGAACAACAAATCATTTTTTAAATAAATACTTAACAGCCTTCTGGACTCAACATGGAGTTCAATAATTACAGACCGTAATCTCTGTCTCAATTTTGTTTCCCTTTTCTTTGTAAATTTTGCATTTTTCTCTTGTTTTTGCTTCTGGATGGCAGTTGTTTATCATTCACACCTCCTCCAGGCACATCTTTTGTTTCTTTGCTCCCTTTGGGCTTGCAACACCACCAACACTTTTGACATTTATTCATTCCTGTCTTCCACCTGATCACTTGCTTTCCCCTTTGTTCATATCCCGACTCTATCCCTTTCATTTTGCTGAAAACCTATTACATTTCCAATCTTTCTCAGTTCTGATGATAAGTTATTAACTTGAAACACTGGGCTAAATTTTTGCTTGTGGGTCTGGATTCCATTGTTAGGAGGAAATGCGGCTCAGGAACCTATGCAATGCCGGTGATGGGATACAGAGCATGATTTTCGAGGAGGCGGCCAATCAAGTGGCCACCTCCAGAAGCCCCATCCGATTAAGAATGGAGTGTGGGCTGCCGAGGCTGGAAGGCCAATGGGCAGCCCTCCAGCCTTGAGAAATTGGCAGCCCCACTATTAGAAGAGGGAGCTGCTGATTAAGGTAGGAAAATGAGAGGGCCCCTTAAGGTGGAGGCACCCTCTGAAAAAGTTTTCAAACATGGGGGAGGTGGTGGCATAGTGGTATCACCCAGGGTAATGCTCTGGGGACCCTGGTTCAAATTCCACCACGGCAGATCGTGGAATTTGAATTCAATAAAAACCTGGAATTAAAAGTCTGTTGATGGCCATGAAACCATTGCTGATTGTTGTAAAAACCCATCTGGGTCACTAATGTCCTTTTGGGAAGGAAATCTGCCGTCTTTATCTGGCCTGGTCTGGTCTACATGTGAGTGCAGACCCACAACAATGTGGTTGACTCTTAAATGCCCTCTGAACAATTAGGGATGGGCAATAAATGCTGGCCTAGCCAGCGATGCCCACATCCCATGAACGAATAAAACAAAATTAAAGATAAAAATTGGCCATGCCTTCCAGGCTGCAGTTGTGGAGCGGCAACCCCACCATAGGTTGATCTGTGGCTGCAGCTATGGTCATCTACCATTTGGGATGGAGGGTGGAACATCAAGGCATCGATCGTTTCCTGGCCTGTCTCCAAGGGGCTGCCCTTGGCTGGATTTTGACCTCAGCCAAGGGCTAGTTTTCTCTCTGGAAAAATCCAGACAGTTTCTAAAAATTGCTCTCAATGGCTTTCACTGGGACGAAAACTTCATTTAACATCATGTATACAGGTAAGAGGGTTGATCGAAAGCATAAATGTTTGCTACAATATGTCAGAAATCACCATTCAACATTTATTGTCACTTCAATCAGTTCCCAGTTCTCCAAGTACCATGTCATATAACATGCTACCCATTTACAACTAGGCTTGTTTGATTGTGGCAGGATAGACACAATCGATTGATTCATCAATAAAGCCACAGTCACCTTTGATTATTTTAATATATCTTTAAAACAACACAATATTTTAAATCATTAATTTAGAAAACACAAAGGAGAAATAATGGACATAACACTGGTGCTTTGATATTTATGAGGTTTAAAATCACTTAATTTAACAAAGGTTGGGGGCAGGAATAATATGGTACAAATACCAGAATAATCTTAATAAAGAAATTGAAATCAAATAAGCTGTATGTGTGACTGTGGTATCAACAAATGATACAAAACAGATTAATTCTACATTTACTCAAACTCAAAATCAATCTGCTGAAGGCCTCAGAGGAAGGGTTCTGCAGTGATTATGGTCTTATTTAGTGTGAAATATACCTTTAAGAATGATGCTTGTTAAGGAAGATCACATGATCTATAGTAACCAATAGGAGAGTAGCAGGGGCTACCTCAGGAGCCAGTGCAAGATGGAGTTGAAGTTGAAAGCACACGTGTAGGTGCTTCTGAGTATATTGTAAATAAACTTACTGCTTCCACCCAAGAAGTGTCTGCAGATCAACTCTATCATTAATAGTACAACTCGGCCGCCCCAAAATAGGTTCTGTAACTCACATATATTCCAATCACATAAAATAACAACAAAGTCATAAGAAGGGAAAATGATCACTTTTTGCTCCAAGTGCAAAGGATGGGATTGCACTAGAGAGAGTGCGGAGGAGATTTACCAGGATGTTGCCTGGGCTGGAGGGTTTTAGTTATGAGGAGAGATTGGATAGACTAGGGTTATTTTCCCTGGAGCAGAGGAGATTGAGGGGGGATATGATTGAGGTGTATAAAATTATGAGGGGCATAGATAGGGTAGACAGGAAGGAACTATTCCCCTTGGTGGAGGGATCAATAACCAGCGGGCATAGATTTGAGATAAGGGGCAGGAGGTTTAGAGGGGATGTGAGGAAGAACTTTTTCACCCAGAGGGTGGTGGGAATCTGGAACTCACTGCCTGAAAGGGTGGTAAAGGCAGAAACCCTCATAACATTTAAGAAGTATTTGGATGTGCACTTGTGATGCCATGGCATACAAGGCTATGGGCCTAGTGCTGGAAAATGGGATTAGAATAGTTAGGTACTTGTTTGACCGGCACAGAATCGATGGACTGGAGGGCCTTTTTCAATGCTGTATGACCCTATGACTCTGTTTTGGAATTTTTTTAATCCTGAAGATTTCTCTCTTAGGGGGAAATTTTAAGGTGGCTGAAGACATGGGTTTGGGTGTGGGGTGAAATCCTGAAAAAATATGAGTGCGTCGGGAAGTTGGCTTTAGCCTGTTGACTTCTGCATTTCACTCCAATGAGCAAAGCTGCATGCCTGCAAGCCCATCAGGAGAGAACTGGTTGTCAATGTGTTTAATGTGTTAATTGATCAATTACAGCAATATTAATATGAGTTTTGCAGTTTAACTTTGGATCCACGGATTTCCAGGGCTTCCTGGAACTCGCCAATGCAAGAAAAGTGAGATTGCAAAGGCAATTCAGGGGAATGAAGACATGATAGGGAAAATGCCAATGAAAACTCAGTCACAGCTGCTTTCCTACTGTTTGTGTGAAATGATATGTTCACAGTACATGTGTTGAGAGGTTACTTAACACGCTTTGGAGGTTATTTTCCAAACTGGTGGTGTCATCTACACTTAGCATGTTTAGAGGCCTGACTTGCACTTTGGAATGCTAATCTATCAGATCATCATGGGTGCCACTTGCACTGAGTTAAGCTGGATGTCAGTTGAGACCAAGGTGATCCCTAGCAGCAGCAGGAAGAGCAGGAGCTGCTCCAGCGATAGGTTTCTGTTCATAAACTTGCCACTCGGCAGGGAAGAGCGATCAGCACGGAGGTGCAGTTTGCAGGAGGTCATAGACAACACATGTTATAGGCAGAGGATGAACTTCCTCAATATGTCAGAACATCAGCGTCTCAGGATGTTCAGGATCTTGAATCAGTTGCAGACATTTGAAGTCTGCTGGAACAAAGCCAGCTGCCAGCTGGACCTGGTGGTCACGCTTTGCCAGTGACTATCAAAATCACCATTACCTTCAACTTTTTTGCCTCTACATTCTTTCATACATTTGCAGGATCTCAAAGTCAGCGCCACACAAATTTGAGGTGACTCAAAAGTACCTGGATGAGCACTTGGCACGTCATAACATTCAAGGCTATGGGTCAAGTAGGATTAGGTAGGTAGGTCAGGTGTTTCTCATGTGTCGGTGCAGACTTGATGGGCTGAAGGGCCTCTTCTGCACTGTGTGATTCTGTGACTCATGGTTTCTTTGCCAGGGCCGGCAATTACGTCAACTTTGCCAGCAGTCAGTATGAGCAGGCACTTATTTTAAGGACCTAGCTGGCTGCCCTCAGATGGAGGGCATCATTGATTGCATGCATGTGGCATTTCAGGTATCCATAGATCACCCTTGAATGGTCGTCAACCCCAAGGGCTTCCACTCTTATCAATGTGCGACTCGTGTGCAACCACTAATAGATCTTTATTGGAGATGTGCACAAGAGTCTCAAGCAGCTGCCTTGATGTTTCATCTTGGCATTCCACGCCCCAAACATCTTTGAACCAGGAATCAGAGTTACTGACTGTCTGCATAGAGACAAGAACCTGGATTTTCACCTAGTCGGGATGACTTGGGAGCCCTTTAAAAAGGGTGGGTCCCAATTCCGGGATTCCTGACCCCATTCGCAGGCTGTGCAATTTTCAAGAGTGCCTGGGTGTGGGTGTGTGTTGGCTTGGGTTGCGAACCTTCACCCAGTATTCCCAACCTGGCCAGCTCCATAGGCATGTCCTACTCCTCTGCAATTTTCATGGAGTTGGGCCAGGTTTTTAAAGAGCTGTGGTTCATTGCACATCAGAGGTGTTGTGAACCATAGTCTACCTGAGGGGATCTTTTAAAAGGTAAGATCAAAAGGTCCTCCTCATGCCCCGCATATCAAGCTTGGCTCACAGTACCCCAGGTGTGGCTTAACCAGGGATTTGTATTGCTGAAGCATGACTTCCAGCACCTTAGAACCATAGAAAAGTTACAGCACAGAAGGAAGCCATTCAGCCCATCTTGTCCATGTCAGCCCGAGGATACCCAGGTGCCCTTTCTAATCCCACCTTCCTGCACCCGGCCCATAGCCCTGCAGCTTACAGCAATTAAGGTGCAGGTCCAGGTACTTTTTAAAAGAGTTTAGAGTTTCTTCCTCTACCACCAACTTGGGCAGCGAATTCCAGACACCCACTACCCTCCACATAAAAAAGTTCTTCCTCATGTCTCCCCTACACTTTCTGCCACTTATCTTGAATCTAACTCCCCTGGTTCTAGAATTCTCCACCAAGGGAAACAATGTTATCCTGTCCACTCTATCTATTCCCCTCAAAATTTTGTACACCTCAATCAAGTCACCTCTCAGCCTTCTTTGTTCTAAGGAAAATAATCCCAACCTATCCAATTTCTCCTCGTAGCTACACTTTTCTAACTCTGGCAACATAATTGTAAACCTCCTCTGCACTCTCTCCAGAGCTATTACGTCCTTCCTGTAATGTGGTGACCAGAACTGAACACAATACTCCAGTTGTGGCCTCACCAGTGTTTTATATAATTCCAACATTATATCCTTAGTTTTATATTCTATACCTCTGCCATGAGGGAGAGCATTCCATATGCCTTCTTTACAACCTTGTCTACTTGAACTGCTGCCCTCAGAGACTTGTGTACCTGTACACCAAGATCTCTCACTTCATCTACCCCACTTAGTATATTCCCATTTATTGTGTAATCCTTGTAACTGTTTGACCTCCCTGAATGTATGACCTCACACTTCTCTATGTTAAAATCCATCTGCCACTTTACCGCCCACTCCACCAACCCATCTATATAATTTTGGAGATTATGACTATCCTCTACACTATCCACTACTCGGCCAATCTTTGTGTCATCTGCAAATTTACCAATCGTGCTCCCCACGTTCACGTCCAAATTGTTAATATATAACACAAACAGCAAGGGTCCCAACACCGAGCCCTGTGGAACACCACTTGAGACAATTTTCCATTCGCAAGGGCATCCATCGACCATTACCCTTTGTTTCCTGTTACAAAGCCAACCTTTTATCCAGTTTACCACATTATCCTGAATCCCATGGGCTTTTACTTTCCTGACCAATCTGCCATGTGGGACCTTGTCAAATGCCTTGCTAAAATCCATGTACACGACATCCACTGCAATATCTTCATCAACCCTTCTTGTCACTTCCTCAAAGAATTCAGTCAAATTTGTGAGGCAAGACCTTCTTTTAACAAATCCATGCTGACCATCCCTGACTAGTCCCTGCCTTTCCACATGACAGTTAATCCTATCTCTCAGGATTGATTCTACTAATTTGCTCACCGCCGATGTTAAGACTAACTGTTTGGCATTTCCTTTGATCCCTTTTTAAACAATGGAACTATGTTTGCATTTCTCCAGTCCTCCGGTACCTCCCCTGTATCTAGTGAAGATTGGAAAATCATCCTCAGAACATCTGCCATCTCCTCCCTGACTTCCTTCAGCAGCCTCAGAAACAATCCATCTGGCCCTGGTGACTTATCAACTTTCAAGGATTTCAAGAGAGTACTTCCTCTCTCTTTATGATTATCCCGTCCAATATCTCGCAGTGTTCCTCCTGGACTATTATATCTACATCCTCCCTTCCCTTTGTAAACACGGAGACAAAATATTCATTCAAAACCCTTCCCACAGCCTCTGCATCTACACACAAGTTTCCATCTTCATCTCTGATGGGTCCCACTTTTTCCTTAACTAACCTTTTGCATTAATGTTATATTCTAGTCCTTTAGATATAAAGGCTGGCATCATGGAAATGAAAAGAAAGCACAATTCCCCATGCTGTCTGCCTCAATGAGGTCAGGAATTGCAACCTCTGTGGTCCAAAGCTGGTGCTGACCAATTCTTAGCCCATAATTAACAAAAGATAATGTTATTGTCACAAATAAAATGTTTGAAGCTCTTGCCTCTACAGGTTATTCTACCAGATACCATGAGTTGCTGGTGCAGTCTCTGTAAGCAGCTGATAGCAGCAGAAAATAATCAGCTTAAACCAGAATACCCCATTGTCATTCTACAGCTTGTGGAGAAATATTAGAACAAAAAGGCAAAAACCAAAAAGGAATTTGATGTGACAGCTGTAACTATGACTACCATACCTCTTGGGTAAGATGGAGTGTAATCGTTTTCAGGATCTTGCTCAACTTATTGAACTGTAAATACAGCTTGGAAGTTTTCTTATATTTACTTGTTCTCCAGTGACACATATCATTTATTTGACTCTAATTGTTTATTTTCCACCTCAAAGGGGCATAGGTAACCAGTAACTTGTTTTGCTGGGCTATTAAATGTTTGTGAGAGTTCAATAATGCAACTAACAGAGCAATGGTGTCGCCACAATTTTACCATTGGAGGTCCACCTGCCCAAGGGACAATTGAGGCTCTTTAGTAGCAATTAGGAAGTAGCCCCGCCTTAAACCAATGAATGGTCCAATGGCTGTTAATTCCCTCTGGTGCAATGTGCCAAAATCCCTCCCCTGATGCTCTTAACCGGCAAGGGGAGGACGGGCAGGGACCCCTGTGCACTGAATAGCCCTGTCCATTAGCTCTGTTTCTCTCTCCACAGATGCTGCTTGACCTGCTTTAGTATTTCTAGAATTTTCTGTTTTTGTTTTGTTTAAAATGTCAAAGACTTACAAGGCGTCAAATCAACAGCATGAGGAAATTAATCTGTTATATCAACATTAAAATTGTAGAATATCACAACAAGGGAGTTTTGCTTGCTGTGTTTCAAATTCATCAAAATTGGAGTATCCTCACAGTAAATGGATAACAAAGATTGCAAAAACAATTAAATCTAGAAATTGAATTCCCAAATGTGCCAAAGGATTTGCCTCCTCTTTGCTCTTACAGCTGTACAAAAAGAGAGTTGTTCTTTGAGCACAGGGCTAAAAGAAATTACTTAAATATATATTAATTCATTGAACATTAAAATAATTAAACAAACTAAATAAAACTCTGGGAATGGGTTAAAATACAATGATAAACAGCTCTTTAAAATGAATGATTTGCTATTATCAACCAGTTAGCAGGCCCAGGTACACTTGATGATCATAATCTACTGAATCTGAAATGGAAATCCACTTCTAGAATTCTCTCCATAAGCATTATAGAGCATTGTTAAATGCCCCGCAAAAGTCATTTGACTTGCTTTAAATAATAAATTTACCAGATCATTTGATTCCAATGGACTGTTTGACTGAAATTTCAAGGATCATAGTTGGTGAATAGAATCAAACCACAGTCACTTTAATGTGCATGAGTAAGTAAATGCACATGATCTCCTTTCCTGGCCCTACCAGAATATCCAGGGTCATGGGAAGGACACTTCAGTTAAATGGAAGTGATGTGTGCCTGCCTCACTATGACGCATCTTGGGAGCTTGTGAACAACGTTGGATGGTGAGGGGTTGGGGGTGGGGATGCAGGGGCATCCATGTCAGTTAGTGTTCACGAGACTGGGACCAGTACATGGGAAGTCCCCAAAGTTAAAACTGAGCCTTAAACTCACAGAAGAACAGTTTGGGCTTGCAATTTATACAACTGATGTGAACCAATGAGAAATTTATGGCCTATAAAATCTCCAACACATAAGACAATTTGACAGTGAAAATTAATGGAGAACAATGTAAAAGAGAAATCAGAAAACTAAATATATATATAAAAGACACCAAAAGATTCATAATCAAATTTTTATTATTTATAGGACTTAATTTGTTGTATAATCCTAGGTGTTACAAGAAATGATGGCTCTGAATTTCCACAGGATCAGTGAGGCACTCTTGGTATAAGTCAGCCGCAGAGAAATTGAGCAGGACCCAGATACACTGGGTGAGTATGTGCTCTAAATATGCCCCATGATGTTGGATGAGGAAGAGTGGTGGAGTGCTGGAGCCAGCAGGAAGGGACTTCCCATGTACTGGTCCCAGTCTCTCGAACACTAACTGACATGGATGCCCCTGCATCCCCACCCCCAACCCCTCACCATCCAACATTGCTCGCAAGCTCCCAAGGTGGGTCATAGTGAGGCAGGCACACATCACTTCCATTTAACTGAAGTGTCCTTCCCATGACCCTGGATATTCTGGTAGGGCCAGGAAAGGAGATCATGTGCATTGACTTGCTCATGCACATTAAAGTGACTGTGGTTTGATTCTATTCACCAACCATGATCCTTGAAATTTCAGTCAAACAAGTCCATTGGAATCAAATGATCTGGTAAATTTATTATTTAAAGCAAGTCAAATGGCTTTTGGGGGGCATTTAACAATGCTCTATAATGCTTATGGAGAGAATTCTAGAAGTGGATCTTCAGAAATGGCCAATCTACTCCTCTCTCCACTGGCTATCTAAGAATTGATAAAGCTCACTTGCTTGACAGTCATGGCGGAGTTCAATAAGTTACTGTCAGTGCTAATGGGTTAGCTTTCATTAGTAATTCAGGAGGAAAATTTCATCTGTGTCCATATTGAAAAATTATAACCTGTTTATGAAAAGTTTCTGACTTATTAGGCATCAAGGGAATCTCCCCCCACAGTTTGTAAATGTATTGCCTTTGTGTATAATTGAGGCTATATTGACCAAGAAGAATCCAGGTTCAATCCTTGGTCATGAATGTGTGAGAAGCTGACTGGCCTGAATATCAAGTTTGGCTGTGATACTCACATGATCAGGTAGCTTGCTGACATTCACAGTCTAGAACTTGATCATAATGGTACCTTCAGGAGAAGAGTGCAGCCAGTTGGGAAGGGTTTTTATAGGAGTATTTGATGGGTCAGTGCAGAGGGAGCTTTACTCTATCAAACATCTGCATTGTTCCATTGAGGGGCACCTACAGGATGGGTTAGATGGTGATCAGGATTGGTATCACTGCTATACTTTTCCCCACTAAGTATTGTGTGATTACTGATATTTAGAGCTTTTATGTCTTAGAATGTTTACCACATTTATTGGCAAGCTTATCTGCCCTTCTGATTGTTTTTAACAACTGAGTCCATTCGTAGAGCACTGGGTCAACCTGGTTGTGTGAAACTAAAGCTTTGCGATGGGAAAACCAGATCAGGATGACCCCAAAAAGATTTTTGCCACAAGTTGAGACAGAGGTCACATCATTTTTCAATGGAAAATTGATTAAATATTCAAAACAGAGGAAGATGCAGGGCTTTGGAGAGAGGGCTGGAGCAAGACTAGTTCGATTGGTTTGGCAAAGACTGAGGACAGACACAATGACCTGAAATGTTCAGTCTTTTTCTCTCTCCACAGATGCTGAATGGTCTACTGAATGTTTCTAGCATTTTCTGTTCTTATTTCACATTTCCAACATGTGCAGTATTCTGCTTTTCGTGTTGTAAAATTCCATGGTTCTGTGGTTTAATTTTCTTTGGTAGCATGCAGGTTATTACTTTGTATGCTGTTTAAAGGCAGTTGTGAACTTATTTATTTAAAAGGGTTAGGGCTGTATTAAAATAGTGCATGAAGGAATTTTATGTAAATACATCAATCAGTATGCTTCCAGAGGAAATTAAAGCCCTTGATAGGTTTCTGAACACAAGATCATATGGTTGATTTTGAAAATGCGATTAATAAAAATCATCATCATGTTCATTGTTTCAATAGATACTTGAGATTTTCATCAATGTCAAAAAAGATGCTGAATGCCATGAATAAATGGATAACATTAACTATTCCAGCAAGAGTCTGTGGAGATTTTGTCCTTCAAATATTATATTTCAGACAGGCTTTCTGCCATTTTAACGTGCACACAGCTCTATAATTCATTGCTTAGGCCAGCCTACAGCCTAGAAACACGGAAATTACAGGAAGAAAGTTAACTATTTATTTGTGTTATGGGTGTACTTGGATTATGGTGGTGTTATATCATCTTGCGTATGTAGAATGACACAGTAGAGCACAATACCATTAATCTAAAATATTAAGAGTCTTTAGAATTATTAAAGCATAATTGCATTGATATTGCATTGATTTTTTTTATTTGTTCATGGGATGTGTGTGTCGCTGGCTAGGCCGGCATTTATTGCCCATTCCTAATTGCCCTTGAGAAGGTGGTGGTGAGCTACCTTCTTGAACCACTACAGTCCATGTGGTGTAGATACACCTCAGTGCTGTTAGGAAGGAAGATCCAGGGTTTTGACCCAGCGACAGCGAAGGAACGGTGATATTTTTCCAAGTTAGGATGGTGTGTGGCTTGGAGGGGAATTTGCAGATGATGGTATTGCTATGCATTTGTTGCCTTTGTCCTTTAGGGGGTAGAGGTCATGGGTTTGGAAGGTGCTGTCTAAGGAGCCTTGCTGAGTGGCTGCAGTGAGTTTTGTAGATGGTACACACTGCTGCCATTGTGCACTGGTGGTGGAGGGGCTGAATGTTTAAGGTGGTGGATGGGGTGGCAATTAAATGGGCTGCTTTGTCCTGAATGGTGTCAAGCTTCTCGAGTGCTGTTTGAGATGCACTCATTCAGGCAAAAGGAGAATATTCCATCACACTCCTGACTTGTGACTTGTAGATGGTGGACAGGCTTAGGGGAGTCAGGAGGTTAGTTACTCTCTGCAGAATTCCCAGCCTCTGACCTGTTCTTGTAGCCACAGTATTGATATGGCTAGTCCAGTTCAGTTTCTGGTCAATGGTGATCCCCAGGATGTTGATAGTGGGGGATTTAGCGATGGTAATGCCATTGAATGTCAAGAGGTGATGGTTAGATTCTCTCTTGTTGGAGATGGTTATTGCCTGGCACTTGTATGGCATGAATATTATTTACCACCAGGCCCAAGCCTGAATGTTGTCCAGGTCTCGTTGCATTTAGACATGGACTGCTTCAGTATCTGAGGAGTCATGAATGATGCTGAACATTGTGCAGTCATGTGCGATCATCCCTACTTCTGACCTTCTGATGGAAGGAAGGTCAATGATGAAACAGCAGAAGATGTTTGGCCTCGGACACTACCTTGAGGAAATGCTGCATTGATTCCTGGAACTGAGATGATTGACCTCCAAAAACCACAACCACCTTCCTTTGTGCTAAATATGACTCCAACCAGTGGAGAGTGTTCTGATTCCTAGGGCAGAATTTTCTGCCTGTTGGGCAGGCGGGACGGGAGCGGGTGCGAGCGGGCGTGGACCCGATCGCCACCCGTGATCAGGTCTGCCATTTTAAACAGGCGGGCCAATTAAGGCCCACCCAGCATGAATCACAGCTCCCGAGGACAGCGGGAGAGGGTGGGCAGATGCGGGACTGCAATAACCGTAGGGTCTAATGGTGACCCGGCGGCCTGTTTTAAAAAGTTGCTGCAGCCTTTCAAAGGCTGCGAATCATGGCCAGTGGAAGGGCAACCCAGAACGCTGCTGGTGAGCAGACCAGGCAGGAGGGTAGGGCAGGGGGGCACTGTGCTCCTTGCTTTTCGGATGATTGCCTTGCTGCCCTTCTTGATGAGGTGGCAACATGGCGGGAGGTCCTCGTACCCCAGTACAGGAGGAGGAGGCCCCCCACATGACCGTACATGCCTAGGATGAAGTGAAGGAGGTAGTGAGCTCTCGCGACGTGGTGCGGCACACCTGGTTCCAGTGTCGCAAGCGCTTCAATGACTTGTTGCACTCAGGAAGGGTGAGTACCATGTTGGCACTGGTCACTTAACCCAGCAGGTAGGCTTTAACCCCTGGTGTTCCCCCCCGCGCCCCCCCAAGTCTTTTGAGTGTAGTGACTGCATTGAATCATTGACGGCATGTGTCCTTCACTGAGTAGGCCAGCAAATATTGCCCATGCCGAGGCGAGAGGGTGGTGAAGAGATGGGTTCTGCACCCGCAGCATGTGGTACACTAAGACCCACATGACTGTTTTGGGGGCAACCTGGAGGAGCTGCACCTAGGCGCAGTGCTGGAACTCCAGGACATGTCAAAGTCAGGGTGATGACATGCTGGGAGGGGAGCTTCAAGGTGGCCTTGGCACCGATCGATCTGCTGCACTCTGCACTCCATGTGCTTGCGCCTCCTTGCTATGGAAGGTTAGAC
This sequence comes from Cetorhinus maximus, assembly GCF_964194155.1. Classification (NCBI taxonomy): domain Eukaryota; kingdom Metazoa; phylum Chordata; class Chondrichthyes; order Lamniformes; family Cetorhinidae; genus Cetorhinus; species Cetorhinus maximus. The sequence continues at coordinate 96,234,443 of NC_135883.1, forward strand.
CGTGTGGTGCCCAATGTGATGTAGGCAGCATTTGGCCAAGGGGTTGTGGCGGTGGGGGGGGACAGGCCTGGCATTTTTGTGTGAGTGTTCGGCAGCAGTGGGGTGAGAAGTCACTGGAGCGCTGCAATGTCCCACTCTGGTTGGGGTGGGCCGGCCGCGAAGAGAGTCCAGGTACAAGTAACACTAATCAATGCTCTTCTCTCCTTTTCAGGAGGAGAATGCACATAATGCCGCCAAGCTGGTGATGACTGGCGGAGGGCCAGCACAGTTAGCGATTCTCAGCTGCTTCGAGCAGAAGGTCCCAGATTTGGAGAGGCACCATGCGCCCAGGTTCACTAGTATTAGTGAGACTGGGGTGCCACGGGCAGGTATGTTTGCCCAGCACTGAGGTCACCATTGTTCTCCCAACAGCCATGGCAGTGCTGAATATTCAGTGATTGAAGTTTGTAACATGGCTTCACCATTGCTTATAGAAGGATGAGCGCATAATGATCCGGGGGACAGGGATGCACATTGACATTGTCTCCACGTTAACTAATCCAATGCGCTAGTTCTTCCTTTCAGCATCAGCAGAGCAGGGCCAGGAGGAGGACCAGCAGAGGCCCCCTCTCACATCTGAGGGCCCTGAAGTCTCACCAGCATCATGCCATCTCTGCGAGGCAGGCACCAGCGCAGACACTAGCACCTCGGTGATAATTAGAACATCGGCTAGTGTCCTGGGGTACAGTGGTGAGGGCACTTCACACTTGCTGGAGGAGCTGGCAGAGACAGAGAGTGCCCATGGCACCAGCAGTTGGAGGACTGCAGGGGACCAGCCACATGCTCAGTCGGTGCCTAATGATGTGCCTCTGGAGTCATCCGTGACGCAGCAAACGCGGGAAATGCGGGACCATCTGGGGGAGACACATGAGGCTATGCTTGGCTTGGTCTCTGTGGTGGAGGAGTCTATGCGGACCATCGCCAATGCGCTGAGCCTCATGGTCGAGTGCCATGTGTCCTATATGGAGAGAGTGGCAACTCTCGTGGAGAGGCTCCTCCAGGAGACCAATCAGGGCTTCCTGGGGATGTGCGCGGACCAGCAAGCCCTCACATCGGCATTGACCTCAGCTGGTCAGTGCCAGTGTGGGAGATGGTCTGGGCACCAAGTTTCCCAGCTCAGTGCCCATCCATCCACAGTGAGCAGGGAGGTCCGAAGCGACCTCACGTCGGCACAGCAGCTGCCTGTCATCTCTGCGGCTCCTCTCAGGTCACTCCAGATGAGGGTGGTAGCTCCTTCGCCCCTCTGCCAGTGGCCATGGCATCTGATGAGGCTGCGATGACTGGGGAGATGCCAGCTGTGGAACTGGCAGCTCCCTCCCAGGCAGGGCCAGTGCAGGCTCCACGGGCCAGAGGACGACCGCCAAGGTCATCAAGGCCAACAGGACAGCAGAGTCAGCAGGCCGTCTCAGGTGCCACTCCCAGCGGGGGGGCAGCATCAAGATGTAGCACCCATAAATGTAAACATAAGGCACCTTAGGCACACCACGGGTTTATCACTGGTGCTTTTCTGTTGACCCGTAATGAGGTCTTTATGAATTGGTGTGATTTTGAACACCTTTGTCATTTTGTTTCCTAGTTTCTCTGGTTATAATATTAAATTCACACATGTCACCATGGCTGAGGGTGCCTCTTTTCTGCAGGTGGATGGTTCCCGAAAATGTTATGAATGATTTGTGGGATGTTCAGCTTTATTAACAAGGCCCTTAGTTAATGTCCGCACTTAGGTATCGAGTATAGAGCCTACAGCCCAGGCTTGTCCCGGAGGTCCATATGTGGTGTGCTAGCTGAAGGTTCATTGGATTAAAGCCTCCCGGATGTCCCTGCCTCCCTGGATTATGCCCGGGTCAGCGTCTACCCCCTCAGCATTTCCCTGTGCATGCTCATCCTCAGACTCATCGTGTTCAGCCGCAGCCACTGCGTCCACATCTTCATCATCCACAGTGTCTCCCCTTTCCAGCACAAGATTGTGGAGAGCACAGCATGCAACCACTAACAGTGACACATGATCTGGGGGGCACTGGAGTGCGCCTCCTGAGCGGTCCAGGCATCAGACGCGCATCTTGAGAAGACCAGTGGCTCTCTCCGCCACAGCCCTTGTGGAGGCGTGGCTCCTATTATACCGCTGCTCAGCTTCTGTTCTTGGGTGGCAGAGAGGCGTCATGTCTGAGGGGATAGCCCTTGTCACCCAGCATCCACCCATCAAGCCGAGCTGGAGCACTGAAGAGCCCCGGCACCTGGGAGTGTCTGAGGATGTAGGTGTAGTGGGAGCTGCCTGGTTACCTTGCACAGACTTGTAGACTCAGCATCCTGCGATCACACACTATCTGCACGTTCATGGAGTGGAAGCCCTTCCTGTTGATGAAGGCACTGGGCTCACCTGCTGGTGCCTTGATGGCCACATGTGTACAGTCTATTGCACCCTGGACGCGGGGGAAGCCAGCAATGGCTGCGAAGCCTCTGGCTCGCTGTGTCTGGCTTGCCTGGTCCCAACGGAAGTGGATGAAGGTCAATACACATCTGAACAGAGCGTCTGTAACTTGCTTGACACAAGTGTGGACAGCTGATTGGGAGACACCAGAAAAGTCACCCACCGAGCCCTGGAAGGAGCCAGGGGCATAGATGTTGAGGGCAGCTGTGACGTTTAGAACCACTGGCTTGGAGTGTCCACCCACACAGTTCGCGGAGATCTCAGGCCCAATCATCTGACAGATATAGATGACTGTCTCCCTTGAGAGTTAGATCCTTCTTTGGTACCGCACCTCAGACATATTGAGGTAGCTGCTTCGCTGCCTGCATCCCCTGGCAGCAGGATGGTGGCATCTTCTGCGGCCCCTTCCTCCTTGGTCTACCTCTTGGCCCTGCACCCCTTGTGCCTGCACCTGTCCTCCCAAAGGTAGCTCCCCTGGAGGCTGAATGTGCACTCCTGGCCTCGTTCCCCTTCTAGCCGTCCCTTCCTCCTCAGAGGAGGTGCTTCCAGTGGACAGTTCAGCTCCCATTCCCAGGCTAAGGGAAGGCTTCCTGAAACCTACAGGCCCAAAAAGATTCCTGACTGCAGAGTGCTGACCTGAAGATTTTGAGTCCAGACCAAGCAGCTGGTATGTGTTTTGAAGTATTGCAGATCACACAGGCAAGTGTCAGTAACTTTAAAAAAATCAATATTTGACAGAGCACACTCGCGACCCCACTGAGCTCTCTTATCCTGCCCATGGATGAGGCTTATACAAATGTGTTCTGCCCGCCTGCCCATTGCGCCTGTGTGCCGACCCGAAGATTGCACAGGCACTGAAAAATCGCTGTTGATTGGCGCCTCAAAGGCCTTAAGTGGCCCGTGAATTAATGGCGGGTGCGCATCTGAGATCAACGCCATTTTATGCGCAGGCGTGCGGGGCACACCCCCCTCATATCAACAGGAAAATTCTGGCCCTAATGACTCCAGTTTTGCTGGGGCTTCTTAATGTCAAGGGCAGTCACTCTCGCTTCACCTCTTGAGTTCAGCTCTTTTGCCCATTTTTAGGCCAAGGTTGTAATGAGGCCAGGAGCTGAGTGACCCTGGCAGAACCCAAACTGAACATCAGTGAGCAGGTTACTGCTGAGCAAGTGCCGCTTGACAGCACTGTTGAAGACATTTTCCTGATGATCAAGAGTGGTCTTATGGGACGGTAATTGGCCGGGTTGGATTTGTCCTGTTTTATTGTGGACAGTACGTACCTTTCCACATTGCTGGCTAGATGCCAATGTTGTAGCTGTACTGGAACAGCTTGGCTAGGGGCGCAGCAAGTTCTGAAGTTCAAGTTTTAAGTGCTATTGCTGGAATATTTTCAGGGCCCATAGCTTTTGCAGTATCCAGTGCCTTCAGCCATTTCTTGATATCTTGGAATGAATTGAATTGGCTGAAGACTGGCATCTGATCCAGAGGAGGCTGAGATGGATCATCCACTCGGCACTTCTGGCCGAAGATGGCTGCAAATGCAAATGGGACATAATTTACTCCATTGGTCAACTCACTTTTAGAATTGTAAAATTATAGAATCTTACAAGACAGAAAGAGGCAACTGAGTCTATTGTGCCTGCGCTGGCTCTTGGAAACGTTTAGCCAATTAGCTCCACTCCCCTGCTCTTCTCACATATTGCTGTTTTTGTCTTTTTAAGTAAATATTCACTTCCTTTTATTTGGGATATGTAAGGCAGTATTAAGTGGAGGTGAAGTGGGTCACATGAGCTGGACGGAGAGCTGGCATGAAAACTGCCTCACCTCCCTTCAGGATGGCCCATCGAATAAAGTGACCATCAGGCTCTTAACTGAGTAACAACGGGCCTTTCCCGGGATCAAAGACCATGGGGACTGAAATCCCGCACTCCCAGGAGCTATCAGCTAATCAGAGGCTGGTAGCTGTGCATTGCTCAGCAGTACCAGCGGGAGGGTGGCTGCTGCTGGTGATGCATCCACCCGAAGCCCAGGATCACTGAGGGACCCAGGCCACAGGAGAGTGATGACGGGATGGGGGTTGCAGGGTTGGGGGTCGCAGGGGAGGGGAGGTTGGCAGCAGGTGCAGGCGTTGTGTCTCAGCAGGCCCCTCTCTACCCCACAACACACACTTTTCTGATGCAAGGTCCTTCAATCAAGCACTGAGTGCCTTTGAGTGCGGGAGCCCACAAGCAACGCTGACAGAGTTTGCTTTTCGGACTTCCCACATGGCGGACCCCTGCCTGCTGCCGGGTGAATACCAGCGGCAGCAGGATGAGGCCCTTAAGAATGGTAAATGGTGTTGGAGAAATTGACAGGATTGAAGGCCGATAAATCCCCAGGGCCTGATAATCTACATCCCAGAGTACTTAAGGAAGTGGCCCTCGAAATAATGGGTGCATTGGTGCTCATCTTCCGAGATTCTATAGACTCTGGAACAGTTCCTACAGATTGGAGGGTAGCTAATGTAACCCCACTATTTAAAAAGGGAGGTAGAGAGAAAACAGGGAATTATAGACCAGTCAGCCTGACGTCGGTAGTGGGGAAAATTCTAGAGTCCATTATAAAAGATTTAATAGCTGAGCACTTGGAAAACAGTGGCAGAATCAGACAGAGTCAGCATGAATTTACAAAAGGGAAATCATGCTTGACAAATCTACTGGAAATTTTGGAGAATGTAACTAATAGTTGATGAGGGGGAGCCAGTGGATGTGGTTTATTTGGACTTTCAGAAGACTTTCGACAAAGTCCCACATAAAAGATTAGTGGGTAAAATTAAAGCGCATGGGATTGGGGGTAGTGTATTGAGATGGATAGAAAACTGGTTTGCAGACAGGAAACAAAAAGTAGGAATAAACAGGTCTTTTTCCGAATGGCAGGCAGTGACTAGTGGGGTACTGCAGGGATTGTGCTGGGACCCCAGCTATTCACAATATATATTAATGATTTAGATGAGGGAATTAAATATAATATCTCCAAATTTGCAGATGACACAAAGCTGGGTGGGAGGCTGAGCTGTGAGAAGGAGGCAGAGATGCTTCAGTGTGATTTGGACAAGCTGAGTGAGTGGGCAAATGCATGGCAGATGCAATATAATGTGGATAAATGTGAGGTTATCCACTTTGGTAGCAAAAACAGGAAGGCAGATTATTATCTGAATGGCTATAAATTGAGAGGGGAATGTGCAACGAGACCTGGGTGTCCTCGTACACCAGTCGCTGAAGGTAAGCATGCAGGTGCAGCAGGCGGTAAAGAAGGCAAATGGTATGTTGGCCTTCATAGCCAGAGGATTCGAGTACAGGGGCAGGGATGTCTTGCTGCAATTGTACAGGGGCTTGGTGAGACCACACTTGGAATATTGTGTGCAGTTTTGGTGTCCTTATCTGAGGAAGGATGTACTTGCTATAGAGGGAGTGCAGCAAAGGTTTATCCGACTGATTCCTGGGATGGCGGGACTGACATATGAGGAGAGATTGAGTCGGTTAGGATTATATTCGCAGGAGTTCAGAAGAATGAGGGGGGATCTCATAGAAACCTATAAAATTCTAACAGGACTAGACAGGGTAGATGCAGGAAGGATGTTCCCAATGGTAGGGGAGTCCAGAACCAGGGGTCACAGTCTGAGGATACAGGGTAGACCATTTAGGACTGAGATGAGGAGAAATTTCTTCACCCAGAGAGTGGTGAGCCAGTGGAATTCGCTACCACAGAAAGTAGTTGAGGCCAAAACGTTGTATGTTTTTAAGAAGGAGTTAGTTATAGCTCTTGGGGCAAAAGGGATCAAAGGATATGGGGAGAATGCGGGAGCAGGCTATTGAGTTGGATGATCAGTCATGATCATAATGAATGGCGGAGCAGACTCGAAGGGCCGAATGGCCTACTCCTGCTCCTAGTTTCTATGTTTCTATGTAAAGTGGGCAGTAATTGCCTTAAAGGCCTTAATTGGCGGGAGAGCAGGAAGGCAATCCATGAGCCTTCCTACTCCGGATTTAATTGGGGCAGGAGGATGAAGGGGTCCCCACCACACACTATCCTGCCTGATTAAATGCTCCCCCCACCGTCAAACTTGCCTCAGTGGATGGTATTAATTTCAGCCCATGGTTTGTATTTACATTATTCATCTGGGGCTTCATTTTCACTTTATGTCCACTTAAGTTTGAAACATGATAATTAGATGCAACCACTTAATTGCATTGATTTCTAATGCTGAAGGCTGATTTGATAACATATGAAGTAAGAGCTGGAGCAGGCCATTCAGCCCCTCAAACCTGCACCACTGTTCTATAGAATTATGGCTGTTCTTTGACCTCAAATCTGCTTTATTGCCCAATCATATCTCTGGATTCCCTTTAAAGCCAAAAATCTAATGATCTTGACTTTGAAGATACTCAACAATTGACCAGCATCCATAGCACTCTGAGGTAGAGAATTGCAAAGACTCACAACCATCTGGCTGAAGAAATTTCTCCTTATCTCAGTCTTAAATGACCAACCCCTTAATCTGAGGACCTGCCCCCTATTTCTAGACTCTCCAGCCAAACCAGACTCTCCAACCTTTCAGCATCTACCTTGTCAAATCCTCTCAGATTCCTATGTGTTTCAATGAAATCACTGCTCAATCTTCTAAACTGTACCTGCTGTTGTAGGAGTTGCGCTTGATGCTTCTAATATCAATTCATTTGCTGGTGACAATGTTGACATTGAACCATTTGTTGGTGATGTTCTTATATTGTCTTGCTGGTTAGTGATGTTGCTGGTGTTGGTGATAATATTTTCTGCTTTTACAGCTCAGGTCTAGGTTGAATATGGACTTTGTCCTTCTTATCTGCTTACCGCTCCCGGTCTCAATGGTATATGACCCTGGAGTCTCAGCTTCACCAATAACTTTTGCTGGGCTCCAGGTTTTCATGACTGGATCCTGTACATGCACACTTTGTCCTTTCAACAGCACAGGCAGGGATTTGCCATGTTTGTTGAAGCGTTGATGTCCTTCTGTGCATCAGTGAGTTGTTGTCTCACTTCCTCCTGGTCATTGGATGGAGCATCTTGCTTGGCAGAGGTGCCTTATACTTTCTTCAATTCAACAGCTCTGCAGGTGATTTCATGTCAGCTTTGAGAGGTGTAGATCAGAGTGACAATAAGGTAAGATTTGGGTCTTCCTTTGTCTCTCGGCATTTTGTGAAGGTTCTCTTGACCGTATAGACAGTCTTTCTATAAACCCGTGTCTCTTGGGAAATATGATGATGAGGTGATGATGTTGAACCCATACTGTTCAACAAATTCCTTAAATTCTCTGGAGGTGAATTGGGTTCCTTATCACATATTACTCTTTCAGCAATGTCTTGCTCAGTGAACAGAACTTGTGCTGTCGAGATGATTGTTGTGGCTCTCAAATCTTTCACCTTTTGCATAAACGGAAACTTTGAGTAGTAGTTTGGAAATATGAGATACAATTCTTGCGTGTGAATAAGTCAGCTCCTTCAATATGCCATGGTTTGGTTTGGGTGGTACTTCAGTCGCTATCATCTCTTCTCCCTGCTGTGTATATTTGTACTTCTGGCAGTCATTGCATGTACACACCATTCTTTTGATGTCTTTGTGGATGCCTGTCCATTAGACAACTGATCTGGCAATGAGCTTACATTTCTCCATTCCCATGTGGCATACTTCTGGAGAAGTTGTTCCTGCATTGTTTTGGGTATGATTATTCTGGATCCAGCTAGCAGACCACTTCTAGTGTGATGTCATTACCGATAGACCAATACTGCCGTATTGCTAGCTGTGCCTGCTGCATCTTATCAGGCATCCCTGCATCACTCAATGAGAGAGCATCTGTGACTCTTCATCTTTGCTGGTCTCATCTCTAATTTGACTCAGATTTGGTGGTGTTCTCTTCACTATGTGATGGATCTTTAAACCTAATCCTTTATCTAATCCTTTATCTTGTGCTTGTTCTGTAGTGACAGCAGAGATAGGGTGTCTGCCAGCACCATTTCTCTTCCTGGCTTGTATTTCAAAGTGAAATCATAAATCTGAAGCCTCAAGGGTAAATTCTGAAGTGTTGCTGGAGCTCTACACAGATTTTTCTAGTAGATCTGCTCCAGTGGACGATGACCACTCTCCAGTATGAACTTTCTCCCATAGGGATATGTATGGAATGTCTCACAACCATACATGACTGCCAAAAGCTTTCCTCCTATTTTGGCATACCTGGTCTCAGCTGATGTTAGAGCTTTGGATGTGAATGCAATCGGTCTTCCCTCTTGTATCAGGGCCTCAGTCCTTTTGTAGAAGCATCTCTTGCAGAGTGGCAGGGTTATTTCTGTTTTACTATGACAGACTTGTCTCCGTGCATACTACGTCTTTGATTTGCTGAAACCCTTCTCATGTACCTCTCATCACTGATATTCAATATCTTCTTTCATCAGCGCTCACAGGTTTGCTGTGTGTTCTGACATGTAAAGTATGAAAGAAGTCATGTAGTGGATCAAGCCAAGGAAACTTCTCAACATTTTCTTATATCTTGGAGCTTCCATGTCAGTTAGCTGTGGATTTTTCAGAGCTCAGCTTAACTCCATGAGCTGTGTACACCATTCTGAAGAATTGGTATTCTTTTACCTTCACAATGCATTTGTCTACATTTAGCTTTATCACAACCTTCCTGGTCTCTTCAAGACTTCATGTTGATAGTGGTCATGATCTTTTTCAACTGCACCATACATCTGGATATCATTAGCCATGCCAAATGCTCCTTTACATCCTTGATATGTCTTGTCTATTTTCTGCTGGAATATATCCTTGCTCACTTTAAGGCCAAAAGGTGAATGCAGGAATTTGTACTGACCAAAACGTGAGTTGAATGTTGTCAACAGCGAAGATTCCTCGCCAATCTTCACGTTCCAGTAGCCATTTCTGTCATCAAGCTTGTTGAAAACCTTTGCACCTGCCAGTGCTGGTGTGATCTCTTTTAATATTGGTATAGGATAATGATTCCTCTTTATGGCTTGGCTAAGATCTTTAGGATCCAGGCAAATTCTTAGCCATCCATTTGTTTTCTCTCTTACCATGATGGAATTTACTCAAACTATAGGCTCCATGGCTCTGACAATCACTTTCTTTCCCTCCATTTCTTGAAGCTCTCTTTCAATCTTTCCTTTTAGTTCTATTGCTACTTCACTTAGGGGATGAATCACTGCTTTCATCGCTGGGTCAATAGTGATGTGATATTCAAAATTTTGCAAACATCCAGCCATCTCATCTAAACACTGCCTGTACATTTGTATCAGATCTTCCTTGCTTCTGATCTGAAGATGCTTTTCAATGGGTGTACTACCTTCAACCCTCAGTGCCACCTATTCAACTCAAGGTTTACTGAGATAAGCTGCAGCTCTTCAGGAAACTTGATGGTGGAATCACCCACTCCTTTGCACTGTCCACAATCTGCTTTGTGCCACGGTTTTCCACTTGCTGTATCAACTTCATCTTCTCTCCAATCAACAAGTTTTAACTTTCTCCCAGGTTTAGCCATACTCACAGGCTTTGCATGCCCTTTCAAAGGGCAATCTCATTGTCAAATGAAGGCTTGCCCAGTGCTCCATGAATTCTCACTCTTCTGCGATCTAACTCCACTCTGATTGGTCGGCATGGTCATATGACAAACTTAGACAAATACGGCTAATCTGGAGTTAGCAGTGCAGAATCTTGGTTTATCACAGGGATTGTTTTATGGGATTTGCTATTCTGCCAGCGGGATTGGTTGACGGCTAAGAAAAAAAACGGAATTTCATGTCATCTCAGTGTGACTCATTGTGATTTCACTGTAGTTAAATGTCAAAATATTAGGCATATTGGTGCATTTATCAAATTTAAATTCCTTGCTGGGTCTCTCTATTGAAATGAATTGTAATTTATTCTGACGAAAATAATGTCACCCACTTACAATGCAATCACCACACATGGCAGTATGAGATACACAGTAATTGCTACTTTCCCTACCATGAGAATCACGGTAGGGAACAGGGAAAGTGGTTAGCATGATGTTTCATTTAAGCAGAAGAAATTGTGTTTCTTGAAATATGCGTGATTCATGCAATTCTACAGTCTCAGACATTAACTAATGAATGTAATTTTGATATGAGAATAGTAAAAACCAGCTCCAGATTCGAAAATTAAGTATTCAAGTGGTGCCTTAATAACATTTCAATGATATTCCAAACTACTTTGCTCTAATTGATGACTTTTTGAAGAAAGATGTAGCCACTGTTATTACATTGGTAAACATGCCAAATAACAAGGGATCACAAACAGTAACAAGGGCTAGGATTTTCATGGAGTCTCGGAGACTCCATTATGGTGGGTGTGACTCGGATGTGGATGTCCTTCTGCCATCTTCCAACAGATCTCATTTTCACTGGTAGGTGAGAGGGGGCAGGGTGCGACTCACACAGGAGAGCTGAGTTCAAACAGACCTCATTTTCGCTGTAGCAAGGGCCTTAGTCTGCAGCATGAGAGTTATAAACTTTTAGAGTAGTCGTAAAAGTATTTCAGTTCAGTTAAGGTCTATAGGTGCAGCTCCCTCTACCACTGACGCACAGTAGCAGCAGTGTGTACCATCTACAAGGTGCAGTGCAGGAATTCACCAAGGATCCTTCAACAGCACCTGCCAAAACCACGACCACTACCATCTAGAAGGACAAGGGCAGCAGATAGATGGGAACACCACCACCTAGAATTTCCCCTCCAAGTCACTCACCATCCTGACTTTGAAATCTATAACTGTTCCTTCATTGTCGCTGGGTCAAAATCCTGGAACTCCCTCCCTAACAGCACTGTGGGTGTACCTACACCACATGGACTGCAGCAGTTCAAGAAGGCAGGTCACCACCACCTTCTCAAGGGCAACTAGGTATGGGCAATAAATGCTGGCCCAGCCAGCTAAGCCCACATCTCATGAATGAATAATAAAAGAACTGTCAAGCTGTGAAGTTATTTAAATACCCAGCCCTTTAAAAATGAAAAAAAAACAATCTACCTGTCTCAATGAGAGGCAAAAAAAACCCAATCTGTGAAGTTATTTAAATGCCCAGTCCTTTAATTAAAAAAAAATAAGCTGCCTGTATGAGTGAGAGCTCAAAATAGCTGTTGGTTGACATTCCCTCAAGGGCTATCATTATGTTATTATTAATGTTTGATTGTTTTCCACAACCTATCATTATGTCAGAAGGGGACACTAAGTTCACAGTTTAAATGACAGCTCAAAAAAGTTATCAAATGATTATCTGTCTTTGATGAGAGGTTGTGAATACAAGTCTGTTTGTTTTTATAAGTGAATAAATATTTGAGAAGACTTAAGTTTTTTGAATTGGCTTTCATTAATAGGAGTGTTTTTTAATATAATGAAGGCTGTAATAGAGATTTAAACCTTTATTTTATTTCACCTCAGCATGGCTACTGAGGTCTGCCCATGGTGCATACTAGGTGAGTTGACATGGAGGGAGTAAGGACAAAGGGTGGTGGGTAGATTGGCATTAAGTTAACATTAATTTGGCATGAGTTGGCATTAAGTTGGCATGGGAATATAATTGGCCATGGGCATAGGGGGATGGGTTGGCATTAAGTTGGCATAGGGGCTTGGGTGGGGCATTGGGAATGTGTTGGGGGGGTGAGGGGATGTGAGGGGTGAAGGCTAGCGGGCCGACTATTTAACAAAAGAACTAGGACAAAGTCTTAGAGAACTGAGGTGGGTCTTTTAAGCAACCTGCCTTGGCAGCTGCCAACCCCTGTGGCCACCTCCAATCTGCATCCAAGGGTGGCAGGCCTGACTCCATCCTGCACCTGCACCAGGGAACAAAAATCCTACCATTTACGGGAGTTTCTCTGAGGCAGATGCGGAGAACCAAGAAATTTCCCGACTTGAGTCCTTAGAAGGAAAATCTGGGCCGAAGTGAATGAATATTTAATCTGTTTTGTGTAGCATTGGCGGAAGGAACCAGGATACTTTCCTGCTTTTATTTCAACAGTGCTTTGGAACTTTTTACGTCTAACTGAAACATTTTATCCAAAGAGCAGTACCTCCAATAATGCAGTATTACAATGCTGTCGTAAAACAAGGTTTTGTGCACAAGTCATAGACTAGAACTAACCTTCCAAACTCCTAACTCAGAGAGATGAATGTTATTAACCTGTACCAAGCCCAAAACTGTTTTAATGTAGCTTGGGTTGGAGGAAGAAAAATACGAATAGTTCCTAGTCATGTCAAAAACAAACCTGGCCAAAAAACAAGTTAGTATCATTATCACAGTTCAGTCTGTAGACGTGCTATGGTGCTTTCATGCCAAGGCAGTAGTTTCACATATAATCTTTGATGCCTCACTATGCTTTTTTTTTGAAGTTGCAAATATATTTTTTCACAATTTGATAGAATTCTATGTACATTAGAATGGCTGTTAAATTTACAACTGATAAAATAGAGCTCTGTCAGCCCTACATTTGTTCAGTTAGTAACAATCTTCTAAGGATGAAGATTTTAGGTTCAAGTCCCACTTCAAGGTTTTGAATTTACTGCTTCTCTGGAATGATTTGGAAGGTCCAAAGGAGCTGGGATAAGATTAATGATCTTCATTTGTATCAATTCAGAAAAGACAATCCACAAACCAGCCTATCTGGCTTTAATAAGCAATTTCAATGCCAGCAGCTTATAGCTTGTGTTTTTAATCCAATGTTAACGCACTTGGTCGTCAAACACATTTAAATATAGCTCAATCCCAAAATGTTTTTTTGTGCAAAAGAAAAACTGATCAAAAATCCTAAAATGTGAAACTACTATTCCAATGCAATACCTAGGATGTACTGTATTTCAGGTGAGATATTAAAAGGGGTTTCTGTTTAGGCGGATATTATGAAATCCTAAAACATTGTTAGAAGAATAGCAGTGAGATGTCCTGGTTAGCATTTTTGGCTCAACAAACATCACTGAAAAACAATTTAACTGGTTGTTCATCTCATTGCTTTTTGTGGGACAGAATGGCTATTGACTTTACATGCATCAAACACTCACTTCAGTTCAAAATTTAACTCATTTTATGAGGGACTTTGAGAGATTTGAACAACATGATTAGGTGTTGTATAAAGGTAAATATTGTCTATTTTCTTGCAACACATTTGATAGTTGCGTAGTCAGATGCTTATAGCAGGAGACACTACCAGATCCCCAACTCAGCATTTAAAGGACATTAGAATTTTTAATACCACATTATAAACCTAATCATTAAAGTTCATAATTAAAACAATTATCTGAATTAAAAACATTGATGTATTTAACAGCAGAAGCTGTTTACACGATAATAATAAAATAATTATGCATAACTGTTTTGGACAACAAAGACATTTTTTCAAAAATTGAAACAAATATCAGTTGTTGAGAGGGAGTTGATCTGTGTTAATGGAAGCAAACCCTCATTCTCAGTGTGAAAGCATTGTTCCTGCCAGCAAAGCAGTCATCATTCTCACCAGGAAATGGTTATGCATTCAACAAAAACAATCATTCTTGCTGTGAAACAGTTGCTCTTCACTGTAAAATAGTCTAATTCAATGAATAAAAGGACAAAAAACAGCAGCCAATAAACTGCTGTCACTCTTCAGCTCATCAGAGATTCATTTCTGGTTAATTGGCAGATGGCAAGATCATGCATGATTAACTAATTGAAAAAATACATTGTTGGCCATCTCAATCTAACTATGGTAGGCACAGGTCACAACTGTTTCTATTTGGTTTGAAGATAAAATAACACAGAGCTCCTCTTTTATCACATTAATACTTGAGCAGTAAGTTCTGTCGGAACCATGGCTTTTGAATGTGAACTGGCCACTTTGCAGCAGCTCACCTTTTATACTTGGAGCCTGAAGATAACTAAAAGACTAAACACTTGCTCCCATCCATGTCAATTATGATACTGCTCTTCGATTCCAGCCAGGTATGATTTGGAATCGAAAATTGGGTGAACTTATTTAATTCATTTCAGTAAGTTGAATTACTAATTCTGTTGTTGGCAATTCAAATCAGATCACTTTAGGATGGAGGAATTGCACAGTTACCAGCAACATGTTCAAACAATGCTTCCACTGCCTGAACCAAATAGGAGGAACACTGTGGTACGAGGTGTCAGCTGTGGCTCAGTTCATAGCACCCTTGCCTTTGAATCAGAGGGTTGTGGGTTCATGTCCCACTCCCGGAAACCAAGAACTGTGATTGTACTCGAAAGAGTTGCAATCTGTGACTGTTGATAACTCGAAGGAGTTTCAACTATAGCATTTCTAGATTTGAGATTGGGCATAGCTCAACTACTGAGGCCCCAGCCCTTCCCATCACCAGGACAGCAAGAAGTGCAGGAGGAGGAGGAGGAGGAGGAGGAGGAGGAGGAAGAGGAGGAGGAGGGAGAGGGAGAGGATTACAAAGATTAGGAAAAGCAGGAACCGCAGCTGCCAGATGTCTCAGTGAGCAACTAACTCAAGAGTGCTTCACCTGAACAATTATGCCCCAGCCCACCCCACCCCCCAATCCCCAGACCCAATGCACCAACTGTCCGCACTCCTTATAACCACCATCCTTGCTGTAACCATCTAATTGCCTTCCTTCAATCCAGCCTTATGGGCCATGTTCTCAAAGAGCTACAAATATTAACGGAAATATAAAGTATAGAAAACAGTTTGCAGGAAGAACTCACTTCATCAGTGAATAAGTCAACCAGCACAATTAAGAATGATATCTGTGCAAAGCTCTCAGTACCTGTCTTCTATACCTGTTCACTGATCGTTGTGCTCCCACAAAGTGTTTCCCCAGTGGCTACCGATTGGGTGGTGGAAAGCTGCTGAATGTCCATTGAGGACTCTTGGGGATCTGCCAGTAGACAACTTGGCATGTGCTGCAGCAATCTGATGCAGTTGGCTGTGTGACTCTAACCAGAAGATTTGCAGTGGTTGCTGAGAGTGTGGATGTACGAACATATGAATTAGAAGCAGGAGAAGGGCACATGGCCCTTTAAGCCTGCTCCTCTATTCAATAAGATCATGGCTGATCTGATTGTAACCTCAGCTCAACATTCCCACCTACCCGTGATAGATTCTTGATAAGCAAGGGGTGAAAGGCTATCTACCTCTGCCTTAAAAATATTCAAAGACTCTAGTTCCACTGCCTTTTAAGAAAGAGAATTCCAAAGACTCACAACCCTGTGAGAGAAAAAAAAAATATCTTCATCTCTGTCTGAAATGGGAGGCGTCTTATTTTTAAACAGTGGCCCCAGTGCTCGACTCTCCCACAAGAGGAAACATCCTCTCCACATCGACACTGTCAAGACCCCTCAGGGTCTTATATGTTTCAATCAAGCTACCTCTCACTCGTCTAAACTCCAGAGGATACAAGCCAAGTCTGTCCAACCTTTCCTCGTAAGACAATCCGCCTAAACCATGTACTAGTTTAGTAAACCTTCTCTGAACTGCTTCCAATGCATTTACATCCTTCTTTAAATAAGGAGACCAATACTGTACACAATACCCTAGGTGTGGTCTCACCAGTGCCCTGTATAACTGAAGCATAACCTCCCTACTTTTGTGTTTAATTCCCATCACAATAAATAATAATATTCTATTAGCTTTCCTAATTACTTGCTGTACTTGCATATTACTTTATTGTGATTCATGCACTAGGATACCTAGATCCCTCTGCATCTCAGAGCTCTGTAATCTCTCATCATTTATATCACATGTTTCTCTTTTATTTTTCCTGCCAAAATGGACAATTTCACACTTTCCCACCTTACACTCCATTTGCCAGGCCTTCGCTCACTCACTTAACCTATATATGTCCCTTTGTAGCTTCCATTCATCCTCTTCACATCTTACTATCCTATCTATATTTGTGTCATCAGCAAATTTAGCAACAATACGTTCGGTCCCTTCGTCCAAGTAATTTACATAAATTGTAAAAAGTTGAGGCCCCAACACTGATCCCTGTGGCTCACCATTTGTTACATATTGCCAACCAAAAAAAGACCCATTTATGCCTACCTGCTGTATTCTGTTAGTGAGCCAATTTTCTATCCATGCCAATGTTACCCCTACACCATGAACTTTTATTTTTTGTAATAATCTTTGATGTGGCACCTTATCAAATGCCTTCTGAAAATCTAAATACCACAGCATATGTTACGTCTTTAAAGAGCGCCAATAAATTAGCTAAACATGAGTTCCCTTTCACGAAACCATGTTGACTCTTCCTGATTACCCTGAATTTTTCCAAGTGCCCTGCTATAACATTTTTAATAATAGGTTCTAACATTTTCCCTATGACAGATGTTATGCAAACAAGCCCGTAGTTTCCTGATTTCTTTCTCCCTCCCTTTTTGAATAAAGGAGTTACATTCAGCTGTTTTCCAATCTAATAGAAGCATCCAGAATCTAGAGAATTATGGGAAAATTAAAACTAACTCATCGACTACCTCACTAGCCATTTCTTTTAAGACCCTAGGTTGAAATTCGTCAGGACCCGGGTTCTTGACAGCCCGCAGCTCCAACATTTTTCTCAGTACCACTTCCCTGGTGATTGTAATTTTTCCGAATTCCTCCCTCCCTTCCATTTCCTAATTTGCAGCTATTTCTAGGATGTCACTTGTATCCTCTGTGGTGAAGACCAATGCAAAATACTGTTCAGTTCATCTGCTATTTCCTTATTTTCCATTATTCACTTTATATGGGATCAACACCCACTTGTTAACTTTTTCCTTTTTTAAATACCAATAGAATCTCTTACTGTCTGTCTTTATGTTTCTAGCTAGCTTTTTCTCAATTGCAATTTTTCCTTCCTTTTCAATCTTTTGGTCATTCTTTTCTGTTTTTTTAATATTCTGTCCAATTTTCTGACCTGCCACACATCTTTGCACAATTATATGCTTTTACTGTAAGTTTGATATTATCTTTAATTTTTTTAGTTGACTACAGATGGTGGGTCTTCTCCTTGGAACTTTTCTTTCTTGTCGGAATGGATCTATTCTGTGTATTCTGAATTATCCCCTAAACACCCACCGCTGCATTTGTATTGATCTATCCGTTAACCTAATTTGCCAGTTCACTTTAGCTAGCTGTGCTTTTATGCCTTCATAATAGCCCTTATTTAATGTTAAAATGCTAGTCTTGGACCCACCCTTCTCTCCCTCAAACTGAATGTAAATTCAATCATATTATGATCACTGTCAGATAGGGTGCCTTCACTATTAGGTCATTAATCAATCCTATCTTGTTGCACAATACCAGGTCTAGTATAGCCTGCACTCTGGTTAGTGCCAGAATGTGCTGTTCTAAGAAACTATCCCAAAAACATTCTATAAATTCCTCATCTAGGCTACCTTTGCCCATCTGCTCTTCCTAGTCTATATGCAGATTAAAATTCCGCGTAATTATTGCCGCACCTTTCTGTCAAGCTCCCTTTCTTCTTTTGCACCCTGTCCTACCATATGGCTACTGTTAGGGGGCCTGTACACTACTCCCACAAGTGACTTCTTGCCTTTATCATTTCTCATCTCTACCCAAATCATTTCTACATCCTGGTTTCTTGAACATGGGTTATCCCTTTCTAATGGGCAAATACCATCATTTATTAACAGATCCACCCCTCCACCTTTTCCTAGCTTCCTCTCCTTCCTAAATGTCATGTACTGTTCAATATTCAGGTCCCAATCTATGTCATCCTGCAGCCATATCTCTGTAATGGCTATCAGATCGTACTTATTTATTTCTACTTGTGACTATTTTCTATTTGTGTACTGTTATCCTGAGAGGTGACTTCAGGTTCCTCTTCAATGGATGCTTCAGCTGGGGTTTAGACCACAGCACTTCCACTGCTCTAAGCAAGGAGAGAGTGCAGGAGTAACGTTGCATTCTAGAAACCCCTTTCACTGCTGCACACCAGGTACAATACTGCAGTAACCTGAGCTTCCATGGAAGCTGTCACCAAATGCCCCATCGAAGATGATTGCAGTATTCATGAAGCTGACCATTCACTCCATGGTTGATAACTGGTTACCATGACCTGTGCCAAGTGTTGACATAAATTGGTGCTTGTCTCTTACATGCTCTCAGCCATTGCATGCAAGCTCACTGATGGGCTTCCCAGTGCACCTAACATTTCCTGGTATGTGTCAGCCTTCATTGGTAAGTTGGCCTGTGAAGTCAGTATCTGAGTCCCTTGCATCAGAGTTGGTATGTGATCTATTTTGAGCATGTAATTGTCAAGGTTGAATAATGTAGATATTAAGTGCAAGATTGTAAGGTTTGGAAAAACGATATTGCCAAAAGAAAGGTGCTCCTCCTGTTCACTACTTGCATGAAGACCTCCAAGTCTGCATCAGAGACTTTGGGTGCCTATGTTCCCTTACACAATATTTCCTGCATCAGAAGACACAGTTCGCCTCCCATCTTAAGACGTTTAGGCTGCTTTTAAGTGGTATCAGTGATGCAATATTTCTTGATCACCAAAAGGGGCGTGCAGCTAATTAACAGAATAGTAATACTGGCTGCAAATCTGGCCAATGATAATGACTTGCCAGCACTAAGGGCAGGTCGGCATGCAGGCATGATCGGTGGGCCCGGGGGTCGCTGGGGAGTGGACCGCCGTCCGCGATCAGCCCCCCACTGCAATTTCACGCTAGCTGGCCAATTAATGGCCAGCCAGCATGAAGTGTGTACTGATATAATCAGCGCTACCTGGGTTGGGGGCGGGAGGAGGGCAAGCGCTGGAGTCAGCGGGGATGTGGGGGTGTGCTCACAGGAAGCCCCTAAAGGTAGAGAGCTGCCTCAGGGAGCTGAAGACTTCAAAAGAATCAAATACAGATTTTTAAATCCAGGAAAAAAATGTCCAAGCAACACAAGCAGTCACCTGAGCACAGACATTTTAAATTTTTTTTAAATTTAAAAACGGAAACCTCATCCCGCCCTTGGATGAGGATTCCCAAAAAATGCAAAGGCTGCCTGGTCGATTCGCCCGCCCATCAACCGTAACATTGGATGGGCAGCAAAATATCCCAGCTAATTAAACCATTAATGGGCTTAAAAGCCTTTTTAATTGTCAGCGGGTGCAGTTCCGAGTTTAGCGCGCGCCCACTGACCAAAATATCGCGCAAGTGCACGATGACATCGGGAGACTCGCCCAATTATGCGCTATTTTACGCTTGAGTGGGTCGGCTGCACGCCCACCCGCTCAGTGAAAAATTCTGGCCTAATTCTGCATGGTCCCTGATATCAAAAGAAGGGGCTTGCAGCCTGCACTCTGCTTTCCTGCACCATCAAATTTTCAGACTTCAGTTTCTGCAGATTTTTTTTACAGTTCTATTTACAAACAAGTTCCATTATATCTGTATATTCTTGCATTAAAAGTTTTATAATGCACAATAATTCTACCTGTATAAGTCTTGAACTTTTTCTTTACACAGTGATGTTTTTGTTCATTCCCTTCTTTCTCTGGTGACATGTTCAAGATGGAAGTGGTTTCAATACCTGCTGCCATTGGATTCATATTAATTCATTAACAGGATGTGGGCATCGCTGGCTGGGCCAGCATTTATTGCCCATCCCTAATTGCCCTTGAGAAGGTGGTGGTGAGTTGCCTTTTTGAACCGCTGCAGTCCCTGTGGTGTAGTTACAACTACCTATGTTTTATTAGCTTTCAATGCTCAATGCATTTCAATGCATCCAGTACACAGGCAATCAAAGAGCTTAAGCAGGGCTCAACTGTTTTAGGATGAATTTTCAGATTGAAAAGGTCTGTTTTGGTGATCACAAGCGTTGCATACTAACTACTGGGGGAGAAGATGGCATAGTGGTATTGTTGTTAGACGAGGAATCCAGGGACCCAGAGTAACGCTCTGGGGACCTAGGTTTGAATGCCGCCTCAGCAGGAAACAGCAAGGAAATCTCCTGCTGATTACCACGTACTGCTCTACCTCAGCTGATGAATCAGTGCTCCTCCATGTTGAACACCATTTGGAGGAAGCACTGAGGATGGCAAGGGCACAGAATGTACTCTGGGTAGGGGATGTCCATCACCAAGACTGGCTCAGTAGCACCACTACTGACCATCTCCAACAAGAGAGAATCCAATCATCATCCCTTGATGTTCAATGGCATTACCATCACTGAATTCCCCACTATCAACATCCTGGAGGTTACCATTGACCAGAAACTAAATTGGGCTGTCAAATAAACACAGTGGCTACAAGAGCAGGTCAGAGACAAGGAATCATGCTACAAGTAACTCATCTCCTGACTCCCCAAAGCCTGTCCACCATCTACAAGGCACAAGTCAGGAGTGTGATGGAATACTCTCCACTTGCCTGGATGAATGCAGCTCCCACAACATCAAGAAGCTTGACACCATCCAGGACAAAGCAGCTCACTTAATTGGCAAACCATCCACAAGCATTCACTCCCTCCATCCACAAGATGCACTGCAGAAATTCACCAAGGCCCTTTCACCAGTACTTCCCAAACCCATGACCACTACCATCTAGAAGGACAAGGGCAGCAGATAGATGGGAATACCGCCAACTGGAAGTTCCCCTCCAAGTCACTCACCATCCTGACTTGGAAATATATTGCTTTTCCTTCACTGTCGCTGAGTCAACATCCTGGAACTCCCTTCCTAAAAGCACTATGGGTGTGCCTACAGCACATGGACTGCAGCGGTTCAAGAAGGCAGCTCAGGGCAACTTGGGATGGGCAATAAATGCTGTCCCAGCCAGCCAAGCCCACATCCCATGAATGAATTAAAAAAACCATGAAATCACCAGCAACGAAACAACTCAGTGGAGGAGGAGGCTCCACAAGTATTCCCATCCTCAATAATAAAGGAGCCCAGCACAACAGTGCAAAAGATAAGGCTGAAGCATTTGCTAAAATCTTCAGCCAGAAGTGCCGAGTGGATGATCCATCTCAGCATCCTCCGCAGGTCCCCAGCATCACAGCTGCTAATCTTCAGCCAATTCAATTCACTCCACGTAACATCAAGAAATGGCTGAAGGCACTGGATCCTCCAAAGGCTATGGACCCTGACAATATTCTGGCAATAGGGCTGAAGACTTGTGCTCCAGAACTTGTCATGCCCTTAGCCAAACTGTTCCAGTACAGCTACAACACTGGCATCTACCTGGCTCTGCGGAAAATTGCCCAGGTGTGTCCAGTACACAAAAAGCAGGACAAATCCAACCTGGCCAATTACTGCCTCATCAGTCTACTCTCCATCATCAGTAAAGTAATGGAAGTGGTCATCAACAGTGCTATCTAGTGGGACTTGCTGCGCAATAACCTGCTCACTGACACTCAGTTGGGTTCTGCCAGGGTCACTCAGCTCCTGACCTCATTACAGCCTTGATTCAAACATGGACAAAAGAGCTGAACTCCCGAGGTGAGGTTAGA
Source organism: Cetorhinus maximus (assembly GCF_964194155.1). Classification (NCBI taxonomy): domain Eukaryota; kingdom Metazoa; phylum Chordata; class Chondrichthyes; order Lamniformes; family Cetorhinidae; genus Cetorhinus; species Cetorhinus maximus. The sequence goes on from NC_135883.1 coordinate 96,256,404, forward strand.
GTGATTGCCGTTGACATCAAAATCGCATTTGACCAAATGTGCCATCAAGCAGCCCTAGCAAAACTGGAGTAAATGGCATTCAGGGGGAAAGCTCTCCACTGGTTGGAGTCATACCTAGCACAAAGGAAGATGGTTGTGGTTGTTGGAGGTTAGGCATCTCAGCTCCAGGGCATCACTGCAGGAGTTCCTCAAGGTAGTGTCTTCAGCCCAACCATCTTCAGCCGCTTCATCAATGACCTTCCGTTCATCATAAGGTCAGAGTGGGCATGTTTGCTAATGATTGCACAATGTTCAGCACCATTCATGACTACTCAGATCCTGAAGCAGTCCATGTCCAAATGCAGCAAAACCTGGACAATATCCAGGCTTGGCCTGACAAATGGTGAATAACATTCACACCACACAATTGTCAGGCAATGACCATCTCCAACAGGAGAGAATCCAATCATTTCTCCTTGATGTTCCATGGCATTACCATCACTGAATCCCCCACTATCAACATCCTGGGGTTACCACTGACCAGACACTGAACTGTCTGGTTCAATGGTCATGTAGTTGCTGTGGCTACAAGAGCAGGTCATATGGCAGGAATCTTGCAACGAGTAATTCACTTCCTGACTCCCTAAAGCCTGTCCACCATCTACAAGGCAAAAGTCAGGAGTGAGATGGAATACCCTCCACTTTCCTGGATGAATGCAGCTTCCACAACACTTTAGAAGCTTGACACCGTCCAGGACAAAGCAGCCCACTTGATTGGCAGCACATCCACAAACATTCATTCCCTCCACCACTGACACACAGTAGTAGTAGTAGTGTGTACCACCTACAAGATGCACCGCAGGAATTCACCAAGGCTCCTTCGACAGCACCTTCCAAATCCATGACCATTATCATCTAGAAGGACAAGGGTAGCAGATAGATGGGAACACCAGCACCTGGAAGTTCCCCTCCAAGTCACTCACCATCCTGACTTGGAAATATCTCGCCATTCCTTCACTGTCGCTGGGTCAAAATCCTGGAACTCCCTTCCTAACAGCACTGTGGGTGTACCTACACCGCATGGACTGCAGCTGTTCAAAAAGGCAGCTCACCACTACCTTCTGAAGGACAACTTGGGATGGGTAAGAAACACTGGCCCAGCCGGCGAAGCCCACATCCTGTTAATGAATTTTTAAAAACTCTAAAATATATTAATTTGAAAATATATTTGCTCTAACCTCCTATTTATTGGAGTAATATACATCTCCACCCATACATTCTCCTACATGTAATATCCCATGCTGCATTTTATAAATAATGAGGGTGAATGGCTTGCTGCCCTGGGTCCTGCCACTGACGCTCCATATCTGGCTGGTCAGTGAAACACATCTATCATTTTTCCCTCCTCTCCTTTAGGGAAGTGCACTAGGGAATCTCCAGATATCCTGGGATTAGAAATTTGTGCCATGGGAATCTATTCCATGTTTACCTACTATCTGTAGGACAAAAGACCTTTTTTACTCAACACTTGCGAATTTGGTACTTAAATCTCATTCTGTCTCTACAAGCTAACTAACTACCATTATTATAATTCAAATGGTGATTTGTCTTAAACTTTAAGTGTCACTCAGAGGAAAATCACAAAAATAAACACTGATTATCTTGAGAATGGATGTAAATCAGCCTGGGCCATGGCATATATCTGTGTCACTTCCTTGAGTTGACCTGATGACTTATTAGCATTAAAAACATGAATGAGTTATGGCTGGTAACACAAGTTAGACCATCAATGATACTCTACAATTTGTAATCCATTTCAATCCTTTTTTTTTAGTAATTAAAAGATGATGGAAGTTAGACGTAAATGTATTCTTAAATAAAACTATATTAAATGGAAGATTACAGAATAGTTCAATTATTTTCCCACGATGCTACCTATTCTCAATGGTCATATCATGTTCATCAAACAAGAGAAGTATCTCAGGCATGAACATGCCAGTTCTGATGAAGAGCAACAACCAAATCTTCAATGTCTCCCTATCATTTAGATGCTGGCAAATGTAATGCATTTTTAGTTATTTATTTTTGCTTGTTATTCTTCTATGTGGGCATCGCTAGCAAGGCCAGCATTTGTTGCCCATCCCTAACAGCCCTTGAACAGAATGGCTTGCTAAACCATTACTGAGGGCAGTTAATAGTCAACCATATTAGCGTGGATCTGTAGCCACATGTAGTCAAGACCAAGTAAGGTTGGCAGGTTTTCTTCCCTAAAGGACATTTGTGAAGCAGATGTGTTTTCACAACAACTGGCATGCAACCAGCAGTACTTAAAGCCAGCCTGCACTTCTTAAAGCAGAGGGGTGCATTCTGGCTGCAGCAGATGCTGAAAGTGGCTGAGGAAGACGACCTGATTTGCAAAAAGAGTGACAATGTCACAACAGGGCAATGAATGTGCTCCAAGGTTCTCTGACACAGGACTAAAGACCCTGGTGGAGCTGGACAGGAGAGGAGAGGTCCTCTATGCACAGGGAGCCAGAAGGCCCTCCAGACAGTCACTTGGAAGGCAGTGAGAGCAGATAGCCCTGGAGATCAATGCCAGCAGTGTAGGACTGAGGACTGGGCTGCAGTGCAGAAAGAAGTTTAATGATGTGGGGAGGTGAATCAAAATAAGGTAAAAAATGTTGCTTGTAAGGAGGCGCTTGATGGTGATGAAATTCAGCAATGTGAAGGGTGATTAGGGAGCGTTTCCGAGTCCAGCAATGTGATAACTGATGGTTCCATGGCACCATTAGTCAAACAGAAAGAGGTGAGGCACAATAAATAGCCCATGAGAAGGAGAATGCATAGTGGGACATGGAGTTGAAGAAGGTTCCAAAGTTAAGGATAGTAAGGCCATTAGGAATTGGCAAATGCACAAGGATGGAGATGGATGGGGAACTAGTGGAGGCTGGTAGGGACGGGTGATAAAGGATTAGAATTTGGTATGTGATATGACACAGGCTATAAAGTTTTGAGTGAACTTCACCTTGTATAGGGTGGAGTTCATGTTGAGTAGAGTTTTGGAGAAGTCTAGCTTATAGATGCTGAAGGTGTGGACAAGGATTTTACCAGCAGTGGGTTGAGGAATGGATGGAAGTGGAAGTGCTCTTAGTTTCCGAGATCCCATTTTCTGGAATACCCTCCCAACACCTCCCTACCTCACATTTCTCCATCAAGATACTCCTTTTTTACTAAACCTTTAGTCATCTGAGCTAATACCTCTTTATGTGGCCCGGTGCAAAACGCCTGTGAAGCATTTTGGAATGTTTCATTCTATTAAATATATTATATAAATCTATATTGTTTTTGTCTTGTGATGGGGAGAATGTACGGTTTGAGGCTTAGCTCTGAGTTAAGCAGATCACCAAGGTACTGAACTAGCAGGTTCAACTTGAGCAGCGAGGTGACAGGGATAAAATCAAGGGCTAGAGTGTGGAATTCTGGTGCAACCAAACAGAGTAGCTATCGTAAATTGGAGATTGTTCTGGGCTTGATTCAAACCTAGATGAGCTTTGCATAATTTTCATTATGAGTATCATCAAACATAAGTAATGCAGCAATGCTTTCATCATACAGATGGTAACATTAGACCACTAATGGTATCATCATATTCTGTATTAATGAATATAATTCCACTCTACATCTAATTGTTTTCCATGGGTGTTGATGATCACTTGTGATTAGTTAAACTTTGATGTTGTCATTTGTGTACACATTTTGATTTTCCTCTATCTTCCCCAGTAAGCTCCTAGATATTAGTCAATTCATTATAATGCGATGAAAAGCTCCAGATTTGTCATTAACATTCCTCTAAAACTGGCTGAAAGCACCCATATTCTGTTCAACCCTCTTCCATAATTCTCCACCCCCTCCCACCATCCTCCCCTACCTGGTGGAACACATTGGCCCATGAGAATCTTAGGGCTGAATTTTCTGTGCTCGTTGGCGTTGGGCGTGTTTGGCGGTGTGAGCAGACAATGTGGTAAGAAGGCAAAAAATCGGTTTTGCGACATCCTGAAACCAGTTTGCAATCGTCCCCTCTGGCCGTCAATGGCAGGCCACGTTTCCCGCCATCAGACGTCATTATAAGCCCAGAATGCCTGAATCATTCCCCCCAACTTGTATCATCTGAGCATGTCGGCATACAATTTTGATAACTGTACATTAGTGATGTGCACCTGGTGAGCTGCACTTTGCTCGGGACTTCGAGGTTTGTTTGCCTCCCTTGCTTTGTAGCACTCGCGGTCATCAACATCAGGCTTCGCAGACGGCACCACATCACTTTTAGGAGGGCTCACAGGCAGGTCTCTAACTACCAGACCAGCCATGAGGCGGAGGTGGCTTTTCAATGGCTGCAGGGCTAGAGTTTGCTTGGGGAATGGGGAGAAGTGGCCTCAGGCAAGGGAAGAGGTTGCAGGGCAAAGGGGGCATATGAGGATCTGTGTGGGGCACAAACTGATCTTTGCAAGTGACCTCAAGATGGTGAGGGCTGAGGAGGCAGTCTCCAGAGATGATCAGGACAGATGGAGATGTGAGGGTGTGTATGAGAGAGTGAGTGGTGATGTCCCTTGAGCTGGCAGTGAGTGAGATGCCAATGAGCGATTGAGTATGTGAGTTTGGAGTGATGAGATGGTTGCCTTACCCTGGCAGCATGGATGAGATCATTTATCCTCTTTCTGTATTGTATGGCCAACCTCTTCTGTGCAGCATTGGCACTGATCACCACTGCCACCGCTGCTTCCCAAGCTGGAGAGGTGAGGTTGCTGTACCTCCTGCAGCCAGAGTGAGGGTAGAGGACATCACAGCAGACCTCCACAGCATCCAAAAGGCATTCTAGGGAAGTGTCACTGTATCAGGGGGCTGCAGTGTTCTTGTCTTTCGGGGCCATGTCTTCAGTGCAGCTGTCCTGGGCTGGAAGCACTGATAAGTGTGTGTGCAGTTGCACTTCAAATATGGCACTTGGTGTTAGGAGCGGCGAAGTGATGGTGTGGCAGGCAAATGAGAGCCTGCCCGCCATCAAAATGGCATGTTTCCAAGGAATGCGTGATTGAGGAGGCGGGATTGGGATGATACAGCATGAAAAGCTGCCATTGCGGCCAGTGGGTAAGATGTTCTTTTTCCCGTCCACTACTACACTTAGCACAAATCCGGGATGATTCCACCCTTAGTTGAAAAACTGATAAATCTCAAGTAAAACAATTGGATTGGAACAATAAACTTCTTTGGGTCCACATTCTATTAAGTGAATGAACAAAGATCGTGAAATTCATTCACATAGCGCTGCTCTAAGCGCAATGCAGACCTACTTACTTTCGTGGAGTCAGGCAATGCCACAGGCAACTATCTTTGCAGCCAGCACAGCGTTCTGCGTTGTTATGAGTTCACACAGCGGCATCCTCAGCATGCATCCGAATATGTTAAATTGGTGTTATCCTGTCATCACACAGGCTGATGTAATGCCAGATTCCAAATTTGGACAATCCAGATCCTGGGAATGCCTGCATTGACTGCTCCTCGTAAAGGCAATGTGAAGCAGCAGTGTCATTTAAATGGGCAGGACCTCTGATACAAGATAAGCAAAATTTATGGAACTCTTTTTTTATTGGGAAGTGTCTGAAAGTGCTCTAGAATGTCTTTGTGGGTGCTTTGGTCCATATTTGCCAGAGAATGCCATCCTTTACCATATGTGAGCAGCAGTGACAGTGCCTTTGAATCTGCAGCATGGGTGGGGAGATGGAACAGAGATCCTGCATCATGATCTTGGCCAAGCTCCCTGACAGTGACAAGAGGCCATCTGGCAGAGCAGCCAATGAACCTACATTTCGAAGTGCAGGTCCATTCAGCATTCTCCTGTATACCACACAAATTGACGTTGTTATTTAAGTCCTCTGCAGCAATACTTGTCTGCTGCCTCACTCCCAGCATCTACTTGGTGCCTGTTGTCATGGACAATTTTAAAGTGTTACCTTTTATTGCTCGTAATCAAATGTGTTTGTATGTGGATATGTTTATTTTCTTACCCTCAGAGTGATTGAGTCAAGTGAAATAACTCAGCAGTAAGAAAGTTACTTTATTTCTCATGCACACTTGCCCTGAAGGTTAAACAAAAACTTTGTGTCTCGCACTAACTGTCACACACACACAAAAACTAGATACAGTTGAAGGTAAAACAGTGATTATAAAAATGGGACTTAACTCAGTTTCTATTTCATTGTGGACCCGATTTTTCTTGGTTCAGGTGATATTTTGGCTGGAAATGAAGATCTTGAAAAGCAGGGAATTCTTGGTGGCTGCAAAGACTCTTTTGTAAATCTTCCAGAGCTTGAGAACTCAGGTGAACTTGGTGAGGGAACAGGTTAGAGGATACAATCCTTGTTCCTCTTGCAAGCTAATGAAGGTATATACTTAGGCTGCTTAGCTGACTGCAGTGGTAGATGGCTCTTTGTAGGACTCTCTCTCTGAGGAAAGTTCGCCTTAAAGTCTCTGAAGATGTTATTTTCAAAAGTCAGTTTGAACTTCTCTTAATGTCTGTTAGCATGGAGCAAAGATGGCTGCTTTATCATGTGACCTCACATCAGTATTGAACCATTGTCCAAATAAGGTAGTGTGGCAATCCCATTAAGCAGTTGGATTCTTCTCCTGCATATGGTTTCAGTAGCTTTTTGTGTTTGTAAAGGCAATTTCACATTTTTTACAATAAATATGTCAGTGGGGTTTTGTTTATCCCCTGGTCTGACAAGCATTGAGTCAAGATCAGAAAGAAAGTCATTTTTGATCTCTCCGGAGATAAGATAATATTTTGACATCAGTAAAAAAGTATCTGGTGATCTTCAGAAGCCATCTTGAATTTCAGCCTTTTAAAGTGTAGTTTCTTTAAAAATAAGAATTTTTAAAGAGTCACAATATTATCACGCCAGAATTGTTGTGACACTGTTCTCTTCTATTTCTATGCACCTAGAACATAAATGCCCTTTGAGCTTTCATGCACTTATTTGGAGAGACATTCCAAATTCATGCTCTCCACACAGGGCTTTGTGAATCAGGATTTGCTTGTTGGGAGATCCAATGGGATATGCTGCTCTCTGTGCCCCAATCCTTTGATATTTGCTCTTGCTTCATCGGGAACATAGACCCATAAATTATTTGCTTTGTTTTTTCCTCAAGAGTAGGCATGAGAATATGGAGTACATCAATGACTGGAATTTTGCGAAGGTGGTGGTGGAGCCTGCCTGGCTGCAAGGTCAGAAGCAAGCCCGCCTCCATTTGGCCAGTCATCCTGCAGCCATTTTACTGCCACCAGGGAGTCAACTGACTCAAAGCAGGACTTCTGCCTTCACCATCTTCATGAGTTGCCCAGCTCTCTAGTCCAACTAGCACCAATGGGACCGGTGGCCACTGCCGGGGCTGCTGGCAGTCGCTGAAGAAGAGACGCCATGGATCTAGACTTCAGGTCCGGCATTACGCTGGGGCCAGGCTGGTAGACACCGGCGAGGGGACTGAGATCAGGGTCAATCAGGGCAGGGAGGGGGAACATGGTGGGGGGTGGGGTGCCACCATCAGTGGGGCCTCCATTGGGCACAGGTTTTCCAAACAGGAGGGACTCCCTCTCAGCCCACAAAAATCCACCTGGTCCATATGGCAATGACACCTTCCTGCACTGGTAAAATCCCAGTGTGGTGGGAGGAGACACTTAAGCGGCCATAAGTTCTGGCCAATATGTTACAAGTCTGAGTCCCTCTGCAATATCTGTGCATAGGCTTGTTTTTATGGAGCTGTATGTTCTTTTTGAGAGATGTTTTCCCACTTTTGGAGTCCCTTACGTTTGGAAGGTGTACCCCTTTGTTGGAAACTGTGTTCCCCTTCACCTGTTGAGAATCATGACCCCTTATTTAGGAAAAGCACCCCCCAAAAGTTTATTGGGAGCTGTTGCTCACCCATCCCCCTTTGTCGGGGCTGTGACAGTCTTTCTTTTGGAGACCTGTCTCCCTTTTGATGGGATCTCCTCTCTTGGGAACAATGTTTCCTGTAATATTGGGAAGCGGTCTCTACCCCTTCCTATGAGGTGCTGTCATCAACCACTGCTTGCCACTGTAACCCCACCTCCCACCACATATTTTGGTAACGGTGTCTTCCTCCTTTATGTTTAGCCTTTGCTTTCATGTGAGCCACGACCCCCTTTCCAGGTTGCATCAACACAGCGTTCCAAGAAACTATCAGGGGTTTGTAGTGTCTCCTCAGAACAGATTGTCTTGGGATAACAGCAGCAATTGGAATAAGACCCAAAGGGAGGATAGGAAGAAATTATTTTCAGCTCCTCTACAGCAGAATCATTGAGGCTGGTGACCCGGTCGGAAATTCCTGGCCTTTCACGTTTGGTATTAGAGAGCAAATCTGCACTGGGTATATGAAAAGTCTTATGAATAACCTAGAACCTCACATTAGGTTTTAAGTGGTATGGACAGTGCCAGGATAGGGAGGCCTGTAAAATCAATGCTTGCATTAGCTGTAGAGAGAGTGTTTTATTTGTCCAATCATCAATACAGCCCAGGGTTCACCCATTCATTTTGTGTGCAAGCAGCTAATATATTCCAAGGTACTCAGCAAGTTAAAGAATTCCTATAAATAAATCACCACAAAGAACCATTGAGGAACTCCATGGACAGAGGCAGGAATTGACTCTAATGTCAGGATTGTATGTGTGTGGGCATTGGAAAATTTCATTCCCAATCATGTAGCATTGGAGCCAGCAAAATTTGAACCTTGACTAATTGTTACCAAAGAAATTTTATAATATATCATTTTGAAGCAACCATACATTTCTGCAAATAACAAGAGGAGATAGAGGTGGATCAGCATCTGTGCTGGTTTTGAAGAGGCAGCTGAGGCCAAGCAGGCAGGCCCTGACAACTTGGGGTGGGGTGGGTTTCACGGTGCACTGGAAACCTGTTGCCATAGAGGTGGCCATTGCCACTGCAGGGCCCCACCATGGAGCACCCATCAAGGAGGACCCCTCGACCCCCTTCTGCAGGAACCCACTGGGAAGCCATCAGATTTTCTAGTGATCTCTCAACATAGTGGCAGGCCCTCCAGGCATGGGGAAAGTGCCTGTGGAGCAGAAAGTGGCCCTTTATTGTGGCACTAAGTTATTCAATTGGCCACCTGGTGGACAGCCAAGCCACTGAGGTTCTCACCACTGATAACATGCCAGGGTAGTGAGAATACATCAAGCTCCCCTCCCAAAGCCTTCTCTCATCATACTGCCACCCTCCTGCTTCCCAATTCATTGCCAGTAGGTTGGAAAATTCAGCCCCAGTTTCTTACCGAGATATCTTCTCACTTTCTCTCTTAGCCCCTACATTAAGTGATTCCTCACCTGCTGATCATCCAACATATCTTCCTGACACCAACTTCAGCTGAGTAGTTCTCTCTCCTCTGATACTATCCTCACATCACCCTCTCACCACGAAGTCCCCACCTCTCCAACACCCTTTTCAACAAAACCACATTCAACTCCCCTTTTTCTTGCAACCTTCCACCCAATTTCTAACCAACAGTTCCTTCCTGAATGTGCTGCCACCTCCCAAATCTGTGATTATCTTTCCTGCAACTCCATATCTAGATCTCTGCAATTTATTTACTGCTCCTGTTGCAGCCTTGAAATGGCCCTCATCAAAGTTACAAATGATGCCTGTCTGTTTGTGACTGTTGTATTTGTATCTGTCCTTCTCAAACTCTCTGTCGTCTTTGACAGTCAATGGACCAACCTCCTCCAACATCTCTCCTCTATTGTCTGATTCAGTGGGATTGCCCTCATGGCAAATGTTAGCCATCTCTTAAAAAAAAAGACAAATAGATAAACCAGGTAATTATAGACCAATTTGTTTCCTCAACAGTTAAAACACTAGAGGCAGTAATGGTGTTAATAAGCACTTAGGAAAGGCATGTGCCTAATCAGAGACAGAAAACATGGGCTAATTAGGGACAGTCAGCAAATGGCTAAATCAATATGGATTTGTAAATCTCAGGTCATTTTTGAGTACGTTAGTTTAATTCTTCATCAGTCAGAATTGACATGGACTGATTGTGTACATTTGAGATTTCATTTTAACTTCAGGTGGAAATTGAATATGGGAGCCTGAGTCTATTGTATTGAGTGTCAGTTACTGTAAATGAGTGCCTTTTATTGTAACTAAAAACCCTTTGTTGTGACCCATGAGATTGACCCCTCATCTAAATTATACGCAAAGATGAGAAACTTGGGCTATTCATCTTGAAAAGTTCTGAAAGGTGATCTCATGAGGTGGGGTAAATAAGATTAGGGGGATGAATGCTTGGATCAAAGATTGGTGTGGGAGAAATGGGCTTTGATTCATGGGGCACCAACACCAATACTGGGGAAAGTGGGAGCTATACCATTGGGACAATCTACACTTGAGCTGTGCTGGGGCCAGTGTTCCAGTGAGTCATATAACTAGGGAAGTAGGGAGGGCTTTAAACTAATGAGAAGGAGGAAGGGATCAAGTAGGAGAAGATTGAGTAAATTAAAGGGAAACGTAATGCAATAGATCAAGGTAGCAAGAAAGGTAATGATAAGCAGAGTTTGGAAGGAAGGGACAGTGATTTCAAACCTAAGAGTGCGTCAGCAGATTGGACTAGAGTTTACAAAAACAATTAAAAATTAAATTATGGGATCTGTACCTCAATGCCCACATCATTCACAATAAAACAGGTGAATTGTCAGCTCACATAAAAATTCTATGTATGACCTGATAGCCATTACAGAGATGTGGCTACACAGAAACCAAAGCTGGACTTGAATATCCAAGGGTATCTGACATTCAGGAAGGGCAGGAAGCTGGGAAAAGGTTTTGGGGTAGCTCTGTTAATTGAAGAGGGCATTAGTGCTGTAGTGACAGATGACCTTAGCTCTAAAGATCAAGATGTAGAATCAATTGGGTGGAACTAAGAAGCAGCAAGGGGCAGAATACAATGATGGGAGTTGTTCAAAGGCCACCAAACAGCAGTGGTAATGAATATCAGGAAATTATAGGTGCATGAAACAAGGGTAAAAAGTAATTATGGGGGATTTCAATCTACATATAGACTGAGTAAACCTAATTAGTTCTAATGTTGTGGAGAACACATTCTTGAAATATATGCAAGATGGTTTTCTAGAGGAACCAGCTAGAGAAGGGATTGTTTTAGATCTAGTATTGTGCAATAAAAAGGGCTAATTAATAAGCTTGTTTTGAAGGAGCCACCATAATATGAAAGAATTTTACATTAAGTTTGAAAGTGATGTAGCTTAATCAGAAACTAGGGTCTTAAACCTAGACAAAGGAAACTTGAAGGTATGAGGGACAAATCGGCTATGATAGATTGGGAAACCATATTAAAAGGTATGATGGTAGACAGGCAACGGCTAACATTTAAAGAACTAATACATAGCATACAACAAAAAATACATTCCTCTAATGCATAAAAACCCAGCAAGGAAACTGTTCCAACTGTGGCTAGCAAAATAAATCAAGGATTATATTAAATAAAAAGAAGAGGCATATAAAGTTGCCCCCAAAAAATGGGAAGACTGAGATTTGGGAGTATTTTAGAAATCTGCAAAGGAGGACCAAGAAAATGATTAAGAAAAGGAAAATAGAAAATGGGAGTAAACTAGTGCAAAATGTAAAAAACGACTGCAAAAGCTTCTATAGGTATGTAATGAATTGGATGAGGTTTATACAAATGTGTCCTGCCCGCCTACCCGTTGCGTCCGTGTGACGTCCCGAAGATCGCATGAACCCCGAAAAATCCCAGACAATTGCTGCCTCAAGGACCTTAAGTGGATTGTTAATTAATGGCGGGCATGCATTGGAGAACATCGCGCGCCCGCTCACCTAAATAACGTGATAGCACGTTATTGGGACACTTGCCTGACGTCACCGCACATCATTTTACGCGTCAGTATGCGAGGCCCGCCCCTGCACACCAACGAGAAAATTCTGGCCTTTGTGTCTGTCTTCACGGAAGAAAATACCAAAAACCTCCCAGAAATAATAGAGTATCAAGGGACTAGTGTAAACAAGGAGCTGCAAGATATTATTGGTAAAAAGGTAGCACTAGAGAAATTAATAGGACTTAAAGTAGATAAATCCCCTAGACCTACATTCCAGGGTGTTGAAAGAGGTGGCTGCAAAGATAATAGATGCATTGGAGGTCATCTTTCAAAATTCTATAGACTCTGGAATGGTTCCTGCAGATTGGAGGGTGGCAACTGTAATCCCACTATTTAAGAAAGGAGGTAGAGAGAAAACAGGGAACCACAGACCTGTTCGCCTGACATCAGCAATAGGAAAAATGCTCGAATCTATAACAAAGGATGTGATAATAGGACATTTAGAAAATAATGGTAGGATTGGGCATAGTCAACATGGATTTATGAAAGGAAAATCATGTTTAACAACCTGTTGGGTTTATTTGAGAATATAGCTAGCAGAATAGATAAGGGGGAACTGGTGGATGTGGTATATTTAGATTTTCAGAAAGCTTTTGATAAAGTCCAACACGGGTTAGTAAAATAAAATGTGACTAGTGGTGTGCCAATGGTGGGACCTCAGCTTTTCACAATTTTTATAAATGACTTGAATGAAGGGACCGAAGGAATTTAAAATTTTCTGACAACACAAAGATAGATAGGAAAGTAAATTGTGAAGAGGACGTAAGGAGGCTACAAAGGGACATAGATAGGTTAAGTGAGTGGGCAAATGGAATGTAATGTGGGCAAATGTGAAATTGTCCATTTTTGGCAGGAAGAATAAAAAAGCTTATTATCTAATTGGTGAGATATTGCAGAGCTCTGCGATGCAGAGGGATCTAGGTGTCCTAGTTCATGAATCACAAAAGATTAGTAAGCAGGTACAGAAAATAATTAGGAAAACTAATAGAATATTATCATTTATTGTGAGGGGAATTGATTACAAAATTAGGGACATTATGCTTCAGTTGCACAGGGCATTCGTGAGACCACATCTGGAGTATTGTGTACAGTACTGGTCTCCTTATATAAGGAAGGATGTAAATGCATTAGAAGCAGTTCAGAGAAGGTTTACCCACCAGGAATGGGTGGGTTGTCTTATGAGGAAAGGTTGGACAGGTTAGGCTTGTATCCACTGGAGTTTAGAAGAATAAGAGGTAGCTTTAACATCCTGAGGGGTCTTGACAGGGTGGATGTGGAGAGGACGTTTCCTCTTGTGGGAGAATCTATAACTAGAGGTCACTTTTTAAAAATAAGGGGTTGCTCATTTAAGACAGGGATGAGGAGAATTTTTTTCTCTCAGGGGGTTGTGTGTCTTTGGAACTCTCCCAAAAGGCAGTGGAAGCAGAGCCTTTGAACATTTTTAAGGCAGAGCTAGATATATTCTTGATTAACAAGGAGGTGAAAGGTTATTAGAGGTAGTCAGGAATATGGGGTTGAGGTTACATTCAGGTCAGCCATGATCTTATTGAATGGCTGAGGTGGCTTGAAGGGCCGAGTGGTCTACTCCTGTTCCTAATTCATGTGTTTGTATGTTCGTATGAATTTTACAGTGGGGGGGCGGGGGGGGCGGTGGGGTTGGGAGGAGTGTGATAGCTCACGCCATGCACCCCCCTCCCCCCCTCGCCCCCCCACCCCCCCCACACCAACACCCCCACCATTACAAAAGTCAGTTTCAAACCAATAGACTTAGAAAAATGGCCACCCCCTCAGTAATAACCTGCTAGGGGCAGCCTAAACAAGCATCCACCCATCATTGGGAGGAAGTCCCCCCTCGAGAGCTGCCAGCCATTCTGATTGGCATGCAGTTCTAGCAGTCCCAGCAGTGCCAGAACTCAGTAGTAGTCGCTGCTGGGACTGCAAACAGGCCCAGGAGAAAGAGCATTGGATTCCAAACTAAGGAACTCCCGGGCATTTAGGATGGGAAGGGATTGGGCACCCTAGGGAGGGGAAGGGGGTGAGGGGGTGTGGGAATGGATTTTGGAGGTCAAGGAGGGAGCCACAAAGGAGGGGAGGGTATCTTCTTGGGAGAGGATGCCCCAGATTTGCACAGGGTACCCCCTGAAGGATGTGCTCCTTTCCTTCCTGGCTTTTAACCAGTTATGTTTAAAAAAATAGAGTCCTAACCCTCGCCCACCTGCCCACACCAAACATATTATGCCATGGGCAGTGTAACAAGCTCAATTGCCTGGTAATTACTCTTCTTAAAAGTAGGGTGGGCTGCCAATTTTGGCACTCACTTGCCTACCATTTTATGGGGTCAGGTTCAGGGGGGTGTGTGGTAAGGATTGGGCTAGCCACGCATCATATTTTATGTGCCCCTCTGCTGAAAACAGCTCCAGCAGGGGGCTGGCGGTGAGGTGGGGAGTGGGGTGTAAAATCAAGCCCCTTCTGGCTTCACAAAATACAAAAGCAATTCCAAGTTTTGGGTCCTTTTTGATTAGCTTCCAATTCTCCCTTTAAGGAAATTGTATCTCAAGCTCCAATGGGGACAAATAAAGCAAGGGCCACCTTTTTTATCCTGAAAAGTATAGCCCCAACCAATTTAGCAGTGATCCAACCTGTTGTGCAGACTGCGTGTGTGTTGCAGTACTTCTGAATTGGTTATCCCTGTGCCCATTAAGCCTGTAAAATGGTTGCAATGATGTTTAATTTAGGCCTAATTACATTCTGTCATGGAAAAGAAGGTTTCTTATTGCTGGTTGAACAATATGGGCCAAATGATCTTCTTCATCCATAACAACCTTGTGAACATCTCATCTGAATGGCAGCATTTCCAACAATGCAGCACTCCCTCACTAAAGTGTTGTTTCAAACCCACAAACTTTTAGCTCAGTGAGAATAGTAATATTGAGCAAATGTGATCCAATGAGCTCAAAGTCAGCTCTCAAACTAATCAGTGCCATAATAACTGAGACCTGTGATGAACATATAAACCTGACAATGATTTATACGATTTTAAAATTTTGGTACATTATACAAATAATAAGAAATTAACCACTTTTCCAAATTTAAAAGGTTTGAAGTGGATAATTTAGGTTACCAATTTATTTTGGATCTTTGTTCCCCCTGCAAGACTTGTCAAGGTGACTGAAAAATGTCCTTGCTTTAATTTTAAAATGAACCCACAGCTGACAAAATTCAAGTGCTGAATTTTATTTGAACTAATATTTAGACACATGAGATAATTGGACCAATTATGATGTATATTGGACAAGTAGTGGGTGGTATGATCAGATGCCTGTGATCGCACTGACAAAAGGTCCAACCATTTTCAAGGTCAAGACTCATTTAAATTTTTATCAGCAAGTTGAAGGTGGGTAATCTAGTGGCATACCCATGGACCCAAGCCAAAAGTTAAACATTAGGGGGAAAGAAGGAAAATCAAATTAGGCAGATGGTGGGTGGGAGGATGTTATTTAAAATAATCTTCCTACTGTCTAATTTATTTTCAGTATGAATGAGTTGTAGGCAGATGAAAATCACTTCCTATAACTCTTTTCCCTGAAGGCTGAGGATTATAATAAAGTTAACTAAAATCTGTTACTGTGGTGTCTACAGTATCAATGCATATTTTTTTCCCAACTATGTACAGCATCAGAAAAGACAAATTTGATTTATCCCCGTAGTTGACTCCCTGAGGCAAATTGGATTTTGTCAGTGTTGCCTGATAGCATAATAGTAAACACAACACTTGTTCCTCATCAGTCAGCCAGCAGCCTGGAGCAGGTTTGTTACAATGATAGAATCTTACAGCACAGCAGGAGGCCACTCGGCCTATCATGACTGTGCCAGATCTTTGAAAGAGTTGTTCAATTTAATCCCATACTCCATCTTTTTACACATAATCTTGCAAATTAGTTCTTTTCAAATACACGTCCAACTACCTGTTGAACATTCCACAGAATCTGCATTGATCACCCTTTCAAGCAGTGCATTCCGGTCTTAACAACTCTGTGAATTAATTTCACCTCATTTTCCCTTTTAGGTCATTTACCAATTATTTTACAATTATGATCTTCTGTTACTGAACCACTTGCCAGAGGAAACAGTTTAGCCCTAACTGCTCCACCAAAACCACATAAATTTGAATACCTTTATTAGGTCTCTCTTTAGGCCACTCTGCTCTAAGGAGAACAATCCCAGTTTATCCATTCTCTCTGTATAATCATCTCATCCCTGATATCATTCTGGTAAACCTTCCCTGCAACCTTTCATTGGTCATCACATTCTGCCTAAGTATGGTTCCTAGAATTGTACATAATACTCCAGCTGAGGCCTAACCAGTGATTTAAGGATAAGCATGACTTCCTTGTTATTGTTTTCAAAGCTCATCTTTACAAACCAAGCATACCGTATACTTTCTTATCTCTCTTATCAACCCATTTTCAATAATTTGTGGATGTACACTCTCAGGTCCCTGTGTTCTTGCTCTCCCTCAAAATAGTACTATTTAGATTTATCTGCTTCTCCATTTTGTTTTTTTCCCAAAGTGCTTCACACTTCCTGCATTAAATTGCATTTGCCCACTTTAGCAATCTGTCTACATCCTCCTGAAGTCTTCTACTATCTCGCGCACTATTTATTATGTTGACAAGCTTTGAATCATCTGCAAACTTTGAAAATATACTCCCTATACCCAAAATCAGGCCAAAGAAAAAGCAATAGTCTGAGTACATACCCCTGGGGCACTCCACTGCGTACTACCCTCCAATCAGAATCATATGTTCATTACTCTCTCTGTCTCCTATCCCTTAGTCAATTATGCATCCAGGTTACCACTATCCTTTTAATACCATGTGCTTCTATTTCCTGAATAAGTCTTTTATGGGGTACTTTATCAAGTGCCTTCTTAAAGTGCATTTACTGTGAAAGCTTCTATATGGGTGAAAATCCTTTCTTTACTGCCATATGACTGATCTGAAGTGTTAATTAGAGATTTGAAGGGAGAACTGTCATGCATTACTTCAAATGTTTTATACAGTTGTTAAGGAGATGAGATGACTTTTGCAATACCTGAGGATCTAGATGTTATTTAATTCCATTCCCACAGCAGGAATTTTAACTAGTCAGGTGCTGAGAAATCCCCTTCACCCACACCAAATGGTAAATGTTTAACTTAAGGTGTAACAGTGATTGATGGCTGAGTAAACCATCTCATTGACCTCTTTGTGTCTTAGCAGTAGAGCATACTCACTAACTCACTGAAATTCGTATTTGAAGGTCACATAAAATGGCCAATAATAACTTCATGGAAAACAAAATCAGGGGCCCATTTTACA
This sequence comes from Cetorhinus maximus, assembly GCF_964194155.1. Taxonomy (NCBI): domain Eukaryota; kingdom Metazoa; phylum Chordata; class Chondrichthyes; order Lamniformes; family Cetorhinidae; genus Cetorhinus; species Cetorhinus maximus. The sequence goes on from NC_135883.1 coordinate 96,273,735, forward strand.
CTATTGCTGAAGACAAATTTCACTTCAGGATTTCAATGGTTCTTCACACCACAAGAAATTATTTGTGTTTTAAAAGTCCAAACAAGCTTACATGGAGAAGGTGAACTCATTTTTACAGGGAAAGTTGCAACTTCATTGTTTTCCCATATAGGAGACCTGATTGTCTAATTTGTATACTATTCATTCTTGTAGTTTATATAAAGAAACCAGTTGACTGTCTGAAGTTGAACTTTGTCTTTCCCTAAAGGGAAACATTCATGTGGGAGTATGCAGTGAAGAGAATTTGCATCCATAGAGGAGCTTTCACATTGTTAGGATGGCCCAAAGCTATTGACAACCAATTAACAACTTTTGAAATAGAAAATAGGAATGTAGGCCAAAAAATGCAGCATTATAGTCAATGAAGAATGAACCTGGGTGGGTGTAAAATTGGGTCTGATTCAAACTCATTATTTTCTCACTTAGGAGTTTAGGTTGAAATTGGGTCTTTGGTTGTCATTCAGTAGTCCAGTAGGATTTTATTGCTTGGACCGGGAGTTGGCAGGGGTTTGGTCACCTTCTTGACATCATTAGTTCACAGGCTTTCAGGTTGGAGACTGTACTTTAACAGGAAAACCACATAAATGTTGCTGTCTCCCTTCCGTTGTGACTGTGGCTATCCAAGTCAGACCATTGCTCATAAATTGAACTTCTGCCCTGAGAGATCCATTCCTGGTGGCAACATAACCATTCATATTGTGTCAGCTGAAGCTGTTGAATAGATTGTTAGCCTCAACATCGAACTAGAACGGCTTCCCCAGCCATACAAATAAACAAAATGTAGTAGTCAATATATGAAGTGAGGCTTCTCTTATGATCAGTCATGCTGTCACTTATCGAAAAATTGGGCAGAAATTGTACACTCCGGACGATAAGAGAAGTGAGCTCTGTTTACAGAACTGATTAGTGAGATTATGAATCAAAATAAATATCTATCATAAAGATCTAAAAATTGTAACAATTTCTCAATTGATTTTCTTTCTAAATTCTTAGCTACTTCCTCTTAACATTAATATTTTATCAGCCTGATTTGCCTCCCTGAGTACCTTATTCCAAACATTCATCATCTTCTGTGTAAAAATAATAGCTTTTGTTCATTCATTTCCTCCTCTGATATTCACATGGGCTAGGTTTAATGCAGTCCGGCGCGGTGGGAACCATAGTGGCCAGACCGACTTAATCGCGGGAAAGGCCCTACCTAAGTCTCTTGGTGGCGGCAAAACCTTCCCCGATTAAGTCGGAGGGCAGAAGGGGATGACATGAGATTCCTGGCCACAAGTGGCGCATGTCAATTAAACTCATTAATGAGCTAGTTGACACCCATTATCCCTGAGCCACCCTAATTTATTGGTGTTGCAGGGATTAAATACAGGCCACAATGCTTCCCCATGTCTCCAGAAGTAATATCCTCCTGGGGAGAGCCCTCACTTATCAGACACTGTGCCTGATTGAGGGACCCAGTATTGGGAAAGGGGGATGATGAATGCCACACCCCTACCCCTTACCTCTAACCCCCTGACCCCGTCCTCTCCTACGACCCTCACTCCACGATCCCCATCCCACCCTCACTCACCTGTGACCTAGGTCCCACACTGATCCCAGGCCTCTGTTGGGTGCACTTATTGCAGCTGCCACTGCTCCCATGGTGGCACTGACAGCATTGAGCAGCTGCTGGCCTCTGATTTGTTCTCAACAGGCTGGGCCTCCATCCCCGGAGTCCTGCATCGCTGGAAGGCCCAGCGGTGGCAACTTAGTGCCTGAAGGGTACTTAATACCATTAGATGTCCCCCATAGAACTGACAGTGGTTCCCAGCCAGTTCTCTGACTCTGTAGGGGTGACTAAATCCACTCCAGTATTTTAGAACGCAACCAGGAATCATTTTGAACACTTCAATAAGATCTCCTCGGTGTCCTCTTTAGTAAATTAGTCCAGCTTCTGTTGTTTCTCTTTGTTGTTCAGTAGCTGAAGCCATCATCAGATGGTTAGGCCTTTGGTGGTACCTTCTCTCAATGCCATGACATCCTACCCATTAGAATGGTGACTGGAACAATGTGCTACATTCTAGATGAGAAAGACAAACTGTGACTTGTGCTCTATTCCATGCATCATATCACCCACGATTCTTTACCTTAACATTAGTATACACTGCACAGATGACATCAACAATCTGGCAACAAATACGCCAAATTCTTACCCTATGTTGTATCCTGCACATTATTGAAATTTGTCTTTAAGGGATAGCAACATGACATCACTAGAAAGGAAGTGTGTCATGCAATCCAGTTTTAGTTTCACTTTTGTTGTCAGGAGAGCACACACATAGCTCTGTTGCTGATGTCTTCAAGCTTTATGCCTATATATAAATGTTTTCATGTGCCTAGTCTCAATAAATGTACCAACAACATGTTTATCCAATCCCTTATGAGTAATTGGTGCCTTTATATCATTTATAACAGCATGACACACATTAACCCCACTTATTGATTATATTATTAATAATTACTCCTGTTTCCTAATCTCATAACTTTGGGCTCTGCGGGTAATTTTGACTTTGTGTTGTTATGTAAAATGACCAATATCGGATCAGTGACCGGTTATAAATTTCTGTTGGTTTGCCCTTATGAAGGATGATATAAAACAGGTTGCTGATTCAATATTGATCATTTCGCACAATAGCCCACTGTCAACATTGCACACCCACCTCCTCATCCACATGAAGTTCAGTTAGTGCCATTTTGAATCTAAAGCTTTATCCTATCTTTGTGCCAAATGTTTTGCATCTATGAGCATCTATGCAACATAAAATATGTAATATAGCAAGTAAATAAAGCAGCTAACAGGTTTCTTGAATGGATTAAACTTCAAAAAAGAATGTCCAATTTTAGAATTCACAAAAAGTCAATGGACAGAATTTTCCTAGATTTGTACAAAGTGCAGTAGTGGGTGGGTAAAATGACCACAATGCCGAGTTTTCACGCTGTATCATCCCAAACCTGCCTCATTATTTATGAACTACCGGGAAACAGCGCTGTTTCCATGGCAGGCAGGCTCTCATTCACCCACCAGCCATCACGCCACCTCCATGTCATGCCAGGCGCCATGTTTAAAGTCCTGTCACAAGCACAATGCTCATTGCTTCCAGCTCACCACTGCTGCACAGAAGACATGGCCAGCAAAGGAAAAAAGAGTGCAGCCCACCGCTTCAACGACAGGTCCCTCGAGAAATTGCTGGATGCCGTGGAGGGCCACCAGGATATCCTGTACCCCCGCTCTGGCCGCAGCGGATGGGCAGCAATGTGACCAATCCTGCTTGGGAGGCAGTGGCAGTGGTGGTCAATACCCCTCAGAAGAGGACAGCCACCCAGTGCCACAAGAGGATGAATGATCTCCTCTGTTCCGTCAGGGTAACTCACTCTTTTCATCACTCCTGACTCACACACTCACAAACCCATCACACATCCACAGGGTCCTCACTCACTGCCATTGCAAAGGACACCACCATTCACTCTCTCACATTCACCGTCATTCTCCTCATCCCGCCCATGGGACCGCTCACCAACCACACAGGCCAGGCATATATATCATCTGGCCTGGCAGGGGTCTTGCTTATACTTTCTCTATCTCTATCCATGCAGGATAAGTTGACACACAACAAGAGAGAGAGGTGGCAGAATGCCCGAAATCAAGGTCCTCACAGACTTTGAAAACAGAGACATCCAGATGGCCAGCCACAATCTGAACTAATCCTGTGCTGACGTTGAGGTCGACACTGATCTACCAAGTGAAGATCCAGCAGTACAACATCCATCAGACAACTATGCTGTGAGTGATGTGTCCTGTTTTACAGGCCACTGCCATGCACTAATTATCTCCCTTTGCTTTCGCAGGCACATTTGTCAAACAACCAACAGAATCCATGACCCAGGGCCTCCAACCAAGCACTGAAGTAGCCTCTGGAGAGGAACCTGGAGGCGCCCTCCCTGAAGTCCTCTCAGAACGCCCACTGACACCCTCCACCAGTGCAGAGACACACACCTCGGTGGGACCTAGCGTTCGAGCAGCCCGGGATCACAAACTGGTGAGCACATCGCAATGTCTGATCCACAACAGGCGGTGGCAGGGATTTCCTAAGTGTCCGGAACTCAGAAGACTGCTGGAGGCCAGAACGTTGCTGAGTCCGATGGACTCGGTCATGTCATAGTTGCTGGAGCTGCAAAGGCAAGCTAAGGAACATCAGGAAGGGGTGTCTGCTGCACTCCTCAGGTTGCAAGGCAGGATGGAGGAGTCCGTCTGCCTTCAGGCTGAGGTGATAATGTCGGCATTGCAAAGCATCGAGGTCAACACTAGTAGGGTGGCGACCGCCATGGAGACCTTGGACCAGGACTTCACTCCTGCACCGCTGCACAGGCTTAACTCCATTGCTGATGCAATAGTTGGCCTCCAACAGTGTGTACGCAAGAGGGGTTCCGGGCAGCTCGATCTCACTCCAGCTACTCCTGCTTTTCAAGGAGTCAACATGGGTCCCTGGGCACTCATAGGGAAGAGGATCAGCAGGTGCAAACTCTGGGCCTATCCTTCCAGATGACTCCGAGAGTGTCTGGCCAATCCGATTCCCCTGTTTCTGTGACTCCAGCAGCTCCAACTCCACAGGCCAAGGAGGGTGCCACTGCCACACAGCAAAACCCCGAAAGCAGGCTGGGGTCCTCCAAATCTCGGCCCTCCAGAGGATGCCCGCCAAAGTCATCACAGACAGGGCAATGCAGTCATCAGGCTGCCTCCACCTCCACTGTAGATGCCTGGGGGAGGGGGTGGGGTGGGGGGGAGGGGGTGGGTGCACCAAGACGTAGAGGTAGATTTAGGGAAGTTAAGGAGAATTAGTTGCACAGCCTGGGCATGGGTGTTATTCACTTGTACATAATGTTCACTGTTGTCAATAAACTCCCAAGAATGTCTCCTTGCCTATGGCTCCTTGTTCTGATGAACAGTGTTTGTGTCACTCAGATGTGAAACGTTTCTGCACAAGATAAAGATAAGTGTCTCTGCCCAGGGCTTCTTTCCTGTGCTCTGTGCAACCTTCAGACTACAGTGATGGTCCAGCCTCACACCCCCGGAAACATTACTGATACCTGCACCTCGGCGTTGCTTATCATTGCTGCCACAGAGTTCTCTCATTCTCTCGATATGGTTTCAGCACCATCTCTTCAGCGTCTGTGACCACTGATGCTGTGCTCCAGCTCCTGAAGGGTTCAGGCGCTGAAGGTGGACAAAGCATCCAAACTGCTAAAGTTTCATGGGTGCATCCCTATGATATGGCTCTGATCACAGAGCGCAAATGAGCTGCCCTCGGCCAGACAGGAGTCAGACATTCTCAAAGGCTATGTGAAGATTTATGGAGTGTCCTCAATGCATGTCGTCATCATCCTCCTGCAATTGAGCAACTATTAGGGCCTCCACTGCATCTTCATGACAGGAGCATTCTCACAGAGGGTAGTCGCGCTGCCATAAGCCAGACTGGAGCCAAACATTCACAAATGCGATGTGAGGATCTATGGGGACAACTCACTGAATGTCGTCATCATCCTCCACAAATCTAGCAGGTATGACGGCCTCCCAAGTTCGCCCGCCTCGTCAGACCAGTGCGAGGGCCTCATCCCATTCATCGTCACCTCTGAGGGTCTCCACACCCTCATCCCTGGTGTCCTCCTCATCAGGGGAGACGTGCAGCTCCTCCATTTCCTCCTGAGCCAGCTCGCCTCCCCGTTGGAGTGCCAAGTTGTAAAGGGCAAAGCAGACGACGATGATGCGTGACACCCCCTGTGGACTGTATTGCAGGGCTCCACCAGACTGGTCCAGGCACTGGAGCCACATCTTCAGAATCACGATGGTCTGCTCCACCAAGTTCCAACCTGCAGCATGAGCCTCATTATACAATTGCGCTGCTGCAGTCTGAGGCCGCTGCAAGAGTGTCTTCAGCCATGTCCTCTGCAGGTAGCCTTTGTTCCCAAGGAGCCAACCCTGCAGCTTCTGTGGACCCTATAAGACTGCAGGGATCTGTGACCAACTGAGGATGTAAGTGTCGTGCACACACACAGAATGCATTTCTGGTGGTCGCATACCAGCTTCACATTCAGTGAGTGGAATCCCTTGCAGTTGAAGTAGTCCACTGAGTGTAGCGACGGAGACCTGAATGCCACATGAGTGCAGTCAATCACACCTTACACCTGTGGGAATCCCGAGATCAGGGCGAGTCCAATGGCCCTTGCATCCTGGCTGTTATGGTCTCGGGCGAAATTCACAAAGTTGTGTGCCATGGAGAAGATGGCATCCGTGACTTCATGGATTCATTTGTGGGTGGAGGCTTGTGATATCCCACAGAGGTCACCTGTGAAGCACTGAAAGGAGCCACTGGCATAGATTGAACGCCGCAGTCACTTCTCACAGCCACTGGCAGTGGATGCCCTCCATGTTCCCTTGGCGCCAAGTCTTGCCTTAAGTGGCAGATAAGATCATAAGACCACAAGACATAGGAGCAGAAATTAGGCCATTTGGCCCATCGAGTCTGCTCTGCCAATCAATCATGGCGGATAAGTTTCTCAACCCCGTTCTCCCACCTTCTCCCCGTAACCTTTGATCTCCTTACCAATCAAGAACCTACCTATCTCGGTCTTAAATACACTCAATGACCTGGCCTCCACAGCCTTCTGTGGCAATGAATTCCATAGATTCACCACACTCTGGCTAAAGAAGTTTCTCCTCATCTCTGTTCTAAAAGGTCTTCCCTTTACTCTGAGGCTGTGCCCTCGGGTCCTAGTCTCTCCTACTAATGGAAACATCTTCCCCACGTCCACTCTATCCAGGCCTATCAGTATTCTGTAAGTTTCAATCAGATTCCCCCTCATCCTTCTAAACTCCATCGAGTATGGACCCAGAGTCCTCAAACGTTCCTCATGTGTTAAGCCTTTCATTCCTGGGATCAATCTCGTGAACCTCCTCTGGACCCTCTCCAGGGCCAGCACATCCTTCCTGAGATACGGGGCCCAAAATTGCTCACAATATTCTAAATGTGGTCTGACCAGAGCCTTATAAAGCCTCAGCAGCACATCCCTGCTTTTATATTCTAGTCCTTTCAAAATAAATGCCAACATTGCATTTGCCTTCCTAACTACTGACTCAACCTGCAAGTTAACCTTAAGAGAATCCTGGACTAGGACTCCCAAGTCCCTTTGCACTCCAGATTTCTGAATTCTCTCCCCATTTAAAAAATAGTCTATGTCTCTATTCTTCCTACCAAAGTGCATGACCTCACACTTCCCCACGTTGTATTCCATCTGCCACTTCTTTGCCCATTCTCCTAACCTGTCCAAATCCTTCTGCAGCCTCCCAACATCCTCAATACTACCTGTCCCTCCACTTATCTTTATATCATCTGCAAACTTAGCCAGGATGCCCTCAGTTCCTTCATCTAATGTATAAAGTGAAAAGTTGTGGTCCCAACACTGACCCCTGCGGAACTCCACTAGTCATCGGCCGCCATCCTGAGAAGGACCCCCTTATTTCCACTCTCTGCCTCCTGCCAGACAGCTAATCTTCTATCCATACTAGTACCTTGCCTCTAACACCACGGGCTCTTATTTTACTGAGCAGCCTCCTATGTGGCACCTTGTCAAAGGCCTTCTGGAAGTCCAAGTAGATAACATCCATTGGTTCTCCCTTGTCTAAACTACTCGTTACCTCCTCAAAGAATTCTAACAGATTGTCAGGCATGACCTCCCCTTGATGAAGCCATGCTGACTTTACCCTATTTTACCATGCACTTCCAAGTATTCTGAAATCTCATCCTTAATAATGGACTCTAAAATCTTACCAACGACCGAGGTCAGGCTAATCGGCCTGTAATTTCCCGTCTTTTGCCTCACTCCCTTCTTAAACAGGGGGTTACATTAGCGATTTTCCAGTCCTCTGGGACCCTCCCTGACTCGATTGATTCTTGAAAGATCACCACTAACGCCTCCACTATCTCTTCAGCTATCTCCTTCAGAACTCTGGGGTGTAATCCATCTGGTCCAGGTGATTTATCCACCTTCAGATCTTTCAGTTTTCCTTGCACCTTCTCCTTGGTAACTGGCACCATACTCACCTCTGCCCCCCAACTCTCTTGAACTTTGGGGATGTTACTCGTGTCTTCCACTGTGAAGACTTACGCAAAGTACCTATTCAGTTCCTCCGCCATTTCTTTGTTCCCCACTACTACTTCTCCAGCGTCATTTTCCAGCGGCCCAATGTCCACTTTTGCCTTTCTCTTATCCTTTATATATCTAAAAACAAAACTCTTGCAATCTTCTTTTATATTACTGGCTAGTTTACCCTCATATTTAATCTTCTCCCTCCTTATTTCTTTTTTAGTTGTCCTCTGTTGGTCTTCGTAGGCTTCCCAATCCCCTGGTTTCCCACTGCTCTTCGCCACATTGTATGCTTTCTCTTTAGCTTTTATGCTGTCTGACTTCCCTTGTCAGCCATGGTTGCCTCGTCCTCCCTTTAGTATGCTTCTTCTTCCTCGGGATGAATTTTTGCTGTGTCTCCCAAATTACTCCCAGAAACTCCTACCATTGCTGTTCCACTGTCTTTCCTGCTAGTCTCATCTCCCAGTCAATTCTGGCCAGCTCTTCCCTCATGCCTCTGTAGTTGCCTTTATTCAACTGTAATACCATTCCATCTGATTCCAGCTTTTTCCTCTCAAATTGCAGGGTAAATTCTATCATATTATGGTCACTTCCTCCTAAGGGTTCCTTCACCTTAAGCTCCCTTATTAAATCTGCCTCATTACACATCACTAAATCTAGAATTGCCTGTTCCCTAGTGGGCTCCACCACAAGCTGCTTCAAAAAGCCATCTCGTAGACATTCCACAAATTCCTTTTCTTGGGATCTACTACCTACCTGATTTTCCCAGTCTACCTGCATTTTGAAATCTCCCATGATCACTGTAACCTTGCCTTTCTTACACGCCTTTCCTATCTCCTGGTGTATCTTGTGCCCCACATCCTGACTACTGTTCAGAGGCCTGTACATAACTCCCATTATGTTTTTTTTACCTTTGTGGTTCCTCAACTCTGCCCACACAGATTTTACATCATATGACCCTACGTCATTTCTTGCTATCGATTTAATTTCATTTCTTACTAACAAACCAACCCCACCCCCTCTGCCAACCAGATGTGAGCAACCTGGTCCCTAGACATGCGCAGTCATCAGCGACAGTGGTTCTCAGTTATCTGCAGGAATGACAGGCAGCATCTATTGACCCTGGGTGTCGTTAGGTGCCGACCAGTCATGCCTTGCTGTCGCTCCTCGGCAACGTATGCGGGAGCTCCAGCAGCCCCTTCTTCCTCAGGTTGCTACTTCTGCCTTTGAGTGGCCAGGAGCCTCAGTCACTCTCTCCTCTGTCTTCTTCACTCTCTGTCGGCCATCAAGCATACAGCTAGGTCACCTGTCTCCATGTTTCTGATGTAGCCCTCCTGCAGCATGAAAGAGAGAGAGATGTGGTTTGCATGGGCGTACTTAGCACCTTTCTTGGCCCTGTGTGACAGCCCTTTAAAGCTTCCTGGAGAGTGCTGGTCACCCCTCGGATGGCCAGAGATGAGTGCGCTGCATGGCTGCCCTGTCAGCCTGCAACATTGGGGGAGACTGCTCCTAATCAGGATGCTGAGATTGCAAGGGGCTATGAGTGCCTTCATCAGTGGAGGCTAGCATTGGCGAGGAGATTGTACAACTTGTGCAGTCCAAATGCTCCACAGTTCAGTAAAGTGGTCGCAGACTCACAGTCTGTGCCAAGGTGTTGGGCAGTAAGGCCTTGTTGTGTGGCTGGGCACTCTAGGAGCCTGACCCCAAACATATCACTGTGGCTGCTCCTGAACTGTTTTAGTTGCAGAGGCATGGTCAATTTATACAGGTGTCCCTAATGCGTGGCCACTTCCCTCGCCTACCCTGCCCCCCAGCTCAATTTCTTGTGCACTCTGGCGAGATGTGGAAAACGATGCTGTTCACTCACCTCAGTTCCCCCAAAGTGAAGGCCGCCAAGTGCATGTCCCCTGTGTGCTGTTGTGAAATGCGTTGACATGGATAGACGACCTGGAGGGGGGTCCAAGAGCTTGGTGGGATGGTCTTTAATGATATGCTGATGTATTATAATGAGCTCCCTGATGTCCATTGGTGGGAAACGTGGCTCACCATCGGTTGGCTAAGCAGACGATCGCGACCTGACTTACTGCCGCTGTGAAACCAATTGCGCCATATTGTCTGCACATGCCACCTATCATGCCCGCTGCCAGTGGGCATGGAAAATTCTGCCCAATATCTTGATTTTTAGAATCTCTTTTGCTCAAATTCATATTGTTTCATTTATTAATATATATACCTATAAAGATGATGATAATTGATGGAAATCCTGATGTACTACTTAATAATGTGTACCTGGCAAAAAATGAAATTCCCCTGTTTAGTTGTTCAGTATTAGTTATATAATTAGAGTTAACTATCATTTCCTTGGGACAAAATGATCTTTGCTATTTGGTTCTACGTCTTCCAGCTTTTCATCCTTTATTCTTTGTAGTTACCTGCTGCATCACACTGTTTGTCAGTGTTTACTGCCATCATTAATACCTCATATAATCCCAGCAGTCACACTACTAAAAGTCCAGCAGTGACTCGAATTTAAATCAGGATTTGAACAGAGATGGAGTTCCACACCTGTGAACACACAATGCTGTACACATACAATGCTTGTTGGAGATTAGTTATATAATTTATTTGTCTTTGAACCTCGTGTTATTTTACCACATTCATCAAAGTAAAATAATACTGTACTGCCCTCTGTTAAAAAGCTAGATTATGTTTCTGAATAAACAATATTTTAGCAATATCCAGGTTATAAAATTTCCCATACATTTTCAAATCTGAATTTCTTAATTTTTTTGCAATCGTACCTAATTGTTGTCATTCTCACTGAATGGACAATTGTAATTTTTAACATAAGATGAATCTTTCAGTCTTTTACTGCACTGAACTCTGATTATGCAAAGTACCTAATTATCGTTAATTGTATTCCCTATACAGATGATGGGAAAAGCTGACTGTTCTAATTATGCTACTATAATGTCCAATAGATATTAACATTAAATCTGGAGGGAAGTATTTCTATAGCCAGTTTGATTGCTACAGAACAAATTTGCTTTTATAACACATAGCAGCAGCCTAGCCTTTGGCCCTCCACTTATTACAATATCTCTGCAGCTGTTGATGCACTCAACCACTCCCTCACCTCAACTCTGCCTCCGAGCCAGAATCTCTGAGTTCAAGTCCCAGTCCAGGACTTGTTGGCCATGAAAAGAACATTCATGCTAAAGCTAAGTAGGTTGATAAGCAAAATGCTAACCCTGCTAACACTTCCCTACTATTCCCATAGAGAAACAAGTGTGAAGATAAGAAACAAACAAACCTTGTCTTTGTCACCATCATACCAGCAAAATCTTCAATGGCTGCCATTTGAGTCATTTCCCCCAATATGGATTCCATCTTGACTTCTTTAAACCTAAATTGTGCAAACCTGAGCAACTGCGGGTGCATAAGTTACTTTGCCATCCATTGCCTGATCTGGCTTGACCACATCAAACTCTACTAGGCCTCGTTATCTTCTGCCAAAACTATCCACTAACCTAGGATTATTCAAGAGGACAAAGGCAACCTTGTGCTTCTTTTCTCCTCTAGCAAGAACCACCATAAATCTTTGTTCCTACTCCTTCAACTTTCATCTTTGACAAGTGGAAAGAACTTGTGTACTTCTTTGAAAGCAAGATAGAGATCATCCATATATCAACAGTTGCTGTTTTCCTCTCTTTCCCTTAACCATCAAACCTAACCTCTCCCCAAATCTGCAGACCACAGCCCTGAACCCCTTTCTCTAACTCTGTCCCTATCTCTGACCTTAATTTGTCTACGTGCTTCCCTTCTTATCTCTCCTCCCATTCCTACTAAATCCCAGACTGCCCGAATCCACTTCCTGGTGCAATCATTTTTGGCTGCTTCATCAATGACCTTCAGAAGCTCAGTAAAGGTGATATCCCCTGATGATTCCATAATGTTCAGCTGTATTCACAACTCCACTAGTAATTAATTTGTTTATGCCAGTTTACCAGCAGGACCAAAATAATATCCAACCTTGGACTGACAAGTGCCAGGTAGCATGGTCAGTAAACAAATGCCAGGTAATGACCAACTTGAACTAAAGAAAGCCCAATTGTCTTTTCTCGAGCTTCAATAGTAATACCATTACTGAATCCCCACCATCAACATCATGTTAGTCACATGTGACAAGAAGCTGAACTGGACCAAGCCGTACCAATTGGGTTATTGTCAGAAACTGCTGTGAAATCTGTGTTGCACCCAAAGAATGAGTCCCAAGGTTGGCTTCAAATTATGCCTTTGTTGCCACCTCCATAACATCAGTGAGCTATGGACACCAATCTGGGGAATGGAGCAGGAGAAGCCAGGAAGAGTGAGTTAAAGATAGGTCTCATGAAGGTGAGGGCTAAATGGAAATTGAAGATAAAATTTATGAAATCTCTAGAATAGCTGGAAACTGCAATAGAAGAAAAAATCAGGGGGAAGATATAAACATGCCTGCAGTTTCTGGATTTATCTGTGTGAAAGGACATTATCCACATTCCCCAATTTATCTAAATCAACCTATTAATTAATCTGTTCCAAATGATTTAAGCCCATGTATCTGTTAGTGTCATATGCAAATTTACAAATGGTTTCATTAATGCCTTCATCCAAATCATTAATGAAAACGGTGAACATCAACACCTTAAACTCTGAGCTGTATGGAGCTTCACTCCACTCTCTATTAAGATCTGCACTCATTAATAAAAGATGTCTGAGAATAGCACCATAGAAACCCTAGCTGTAATTTTCCCTTCCCATATGAAGACACCAAACCACCTTGAACTTTTCCTCAAAGTATCACTTAGGAACCCAGCATTGAGCCCACATTCTGCTATTTAGTAATGACACATGATGGTGTCCCAAAGTACTACTTGACATTTGTATGTAATTCTAATACAGAAAATGCAAACACAATTTGGAATTATATCTTGCAATAGTCATATAAAAAAGGATTTTGATGGCATCATAAAAATGTAATAGAGGAGTAACAAGGTACTGTTAGTCACTGTATTGTCGAACTTTTGTGAATTTTACCTATTTCACCTAGTAATATGGTCCTAACTGCAATTTGTCTCAAACATTTGCAGTTGAATTATCCTGGGGACATTTGTGGTTTATGTAAATAAAAAGACTAAAATATCCATTTATCAATGATTCCAAAAGAAATTAAAGGTCAGTATGGATTTTTAAAACCAGTGCACTGTTATCCTGGGATTACTTGTGGACCATGTAAATATGCAGAGTAAAAATTCCTAATTTTGAGAGATTTCAAAAAGAAATTAAAGGTCAGAATGGATTACATTTTGCTCATGAAGTAGTATCTTGGGAATATTTGTGGAACATGTAAACAACCTGAGGACAAAAAATATGCATTTATGGATGGGTTTTGAAGGAAATTAAAGGTCAGCATTGACTATTATTTTTAAACAATCAATTCTTCCTCCAGAAAGCCTTTGTGTATTGGACCTTTGAACCCTTGTGGTAAGTTAGGATTGCCAACCCACCAAGTTTGTCCTGGAGTTGCCAGGAATTTAAAAACCATCTCCAAGGCAATCGTGTGTGCAGCATGGGAGTAAAATCATAGGGTCAGTAAAAGCTTTATGCAACTTTTTCACTTTTTTGAACACCTTCCCTTATTAGAAAAGTATTGGGTGACAGAAAGGTAGGCAGTTGATGGCCATGTTTCGTCCAATCAGACAACAAGTCTACTTGCTTTCCAGGGAAAGCAGGGTGCCATGAGGATAGATGTGTTGATGCCTCATAGCCATACTGCAGTCCACCTCATCTGCAGGTACAGAGGCGACTGCAGATCCTTGACCCTGCCACACAAAGAGCTCATATTGTGGAAGGTGGGGGCCGGTGGGGGTATCTGGTGTAGAGAACACCAGCAGGCATAGCTGATGCCATGACTTCTCGTGCCTTATTAACCTTTTTCAGCATGAGCTCACCAGTCTGGAGGGTGCTGCCAAAGAACCCTAGTGGACTAACAACAGTGCATCTTTCACATGACATACTGCAGCCAGAGTATTGCTGCTGTCGACTGGTAGTATGTATATACCACCTGTATCCCAAGTACTCTCAAACCATGTGCAGGACAAGTTGGCACACAACAATTGTTGAGAGAGAGAGAATGGGAAGAGGCATGGCTCTACTAAGGCAGCTCACGCCATACTAACGTAGGGCTGCTGAGCTGGCAGGGGAGAATCATGACCAGGCATGCGAGTTAGGCGTCCAGCCTCCATCCAGTAAGGTACAATGCTTAATGTCTCTCCCTAGAAACCCAAGGGTCATGTGTGCTGCCATTTGAAGGCAGCACATGCAGTCACTCACTCCCTCCTCTCGCAATTGCAGGTGCCAGCAGGAAAAGGGTGAGGCTAGATCCTGAACCCGATTCTACCACCAGGCCGCAGAACAGCAAAGATGATGAGAGCGACGATGAGATTGCACATGTAGAGGCGTCACAGCAGTGACCTGCACCCTCCACCAGCTCAGAGATGCACATCTTGGTGAGTGCAAGAGTTAGTTCAGGCAGGGCTTCACATTTTGTTGCACATCACACCGACACAATTCTGCAGCAGGTGGAGGCAGGGTCAGCCAAGCTCACTGGCATTCAGAGAACTGCTGGGGAAAAGACCCCCGTAAAGGCTAAATCAGATGATGAGCCTCTGGGACCAGTCCGAGACAAGATTCTTGAAATGCAGCAAGAAGCAGGGGATCATCAGGCAGAGATGTTGGAGGCATTCAACAGAGTGCCGTGTGAGGCGAAGAGTCCATCCACCTGCTGTCTGATGAAGTTTTTTTTATTCATTCACAGGATGAGGGTACCGCTGGCTAGGCCAACATTTATTGCCCATCTCTAATTGCCCTTGAGAAGGTGGTGGTGAGCTGCCTTCTTGAACTGCTGCAGTTCATGTGGTGTAGGTATACCTGATAGTTCTGTTAGGGAGGGAGTTCTCGGATTTTGACCCAGCGACAGTGAAGGAACAACGATGTATTTCCAAGTCAGGGTGGCGAGTGGCTTGGAGGGAACCTTCCAGGTGGTGTTCCCATGTGTCTGCTGCCCTTGTCCTTCAAGATAGTCATGATCAAGGGCTTGGAAGGTGCTGTCTAAGGAACCTTGGTGAGTTTCTGCAGTGCCTCTTGTAGGTGGTGCACACTGATGCTACTGTGTGTCGATGGTGGAGGGAGTGAATGTTTGTGGATGTGGTGCCAATAAAGTGGGCTGCTTTGTCCTGAATGGTGTCAAGCTTCTTGGGTTTTGTTGCTGCTGCACTCATCCAGGCAAGGGGGGAGTATTCCATCACACTCCTGACTTGTGCTTTGTAGATGGTGGACAAGTTTTGGGGAGTTAGGGGATGAGTTACTCACTGCAAGATTCCTTGCCTCTGACCTAGTCTTGTAGCCACAGTAATTATATGGCTAGTCCAGTACAGTTTCTGGTCAATGGTAACCTCCAAGGTGCCGATAATGAGGGACTCAGCAATGGTAATGCCTTTGAATGTAAAGGGGCGATGGTTAGACTCTCTCTTGTTGGAGATGGCCTTTGCCTGGCACTTGTGTGGTGCGAATGTTACTTGCCACTTGTTAGCCCGATTGACTCCAGTTTTGCTAGGGCTCCTTAATGCCACACTAGGCCAAATGTAGCGTTGATGTCAAGGGCAGTCACTCTCACCTCACCTCTGGAGTTTAGCACTTTTGTCCATGTTTGAACCAAGTTGTAATGAGTCATGAGCTGAGTGGCCCTGGAGGAACCCAAACTGGGCGTCAGTGAGCAGGTTATTGCTAAGCAAGTGCCGCTTGATAGCACTGTTGATGACCCCTTCCATTTCTTTACTGATGATCTAGAATAGACTGATGGGGCAGTAATTGGCTGGATTGGATTTGTCCTGCTTTTTTGTACAGGACATAGCTCAACAATTTTCCGCATAGCCGGGTAGCTGATAGTGTTGTAGCTGTACTGGAACAGTTTGGCTAGGGGTGCGACAAGTTCTGGAGCACGAATCTTCAAAACTATTGCAGGAATATTGTCAGGACCCATAGCCTTTGCAGTGTCCAGTGCCTTCAGCAGTTTCTTGATATCACGTGGAGTGAATCAAATTGGCTGAAGACTAGCATCTGTGATGATTGTGACCTCCGGAGGAGCCTGAGAATGATCATCTACTCGGCACTTCTGACTGAAGATTGTAGCAAATGCTTCAGCCTTATCTTTTGCACAGATGTGCTGGGCTCCCCCACCATTGAGGATGGGGATGTTTATGGAGCCCCCTCCTCCAGTGAGTTGTTTAATTGTCCACCACCATTCATGACTGGATGCGGCAGGACTGCAGAGCTAAGATCTGATCCGTTGGTTGTGGAGTTGCTTAGCTCTGTCTATCATTTGCTGCTTATGTTTCATCAGGTTGACACCTCATTTTTAGGCATGCCTGATGCTGCTCCTGGCATGCCCTCCTGCACTCTTCATTGAACCAGGGCTAATCTTGGTGGTAATGGTAGAGTGGGTGATTGTAGCTGAGTACAATTCTGCTGCTGCTGATGGCCTACAACACCTCATGGTTGCCCAGTCTTGACTTGCTAGATCTGTTCAAAATCTATCTCATTTAGCACAGTGGTCATGTCACACAACACGATGGAGTGTATCCTCAATGTGAAGGC
The DNA here is from genome assembly GCF_964194155.1 of Cetorhinus maximus. NCBI lineage: Eukaryota > Metazoa > Chordata > Chondrichthyes > Lamniformes > Cetorhinidae > Cetorhinus > Cetorhinus maximus. Next base: position 96,290,649 of record NC_135883.1, read on the forward strand.
GGGATTTTGTCTCCACAAGGACTTTGCGGTGATCATTCCTGGCGATATTGTGATGGACAGATGAATCTGCAGCAGGCAGGTTTGTGAGGATGAGGTCAAGTATGTTGGTTCCCTCACCACCTGCCGCAGACCTTGGGTGGAATCATCCATGCCCGCTGGTGTGATCGGCGGTGTGAGTTGACAATATAGCGAGAAGGCCAGAAATCAGTTTCAGACGTCGCAAAACCAGTTTGCGATCGGCCGCTCAGCATATCGATGGCAAGCAGCGTTACCCGCCATTGGACGTCGGGAACTTCATTATAATATAATATCATTATAGGGCTAGCCTGCCGGACTCACCCCCACAGGTTGGACTGTCCACCCACTTCAATGTGATAGCATGTCGACGTGTTTCACAATTGCACATAATTGATGTGCACCAGAAGAGCTGCACTTTGCTCGGGACTTCAAGGTTTGTTTGCCTATCTTGCTTCAGGCAGCACTCGCAGTCATCAGTGACAGGCTTTGCAGACAGCACCACAGCACTTTTAGGGGGGCTTGCGGGCAGGTACCTACCTGTCAGACCAACCATAAAGTAGGGGTGGCTTTGTATGGCTGCAGGGCTAGGGCTTGCTTGGGGAAGAGGGAGAATTCGCCTCAGGCAAGGGATGAGGCTGCAGGGTGAGGGCTGCAATGAGGAAAGGGGGGTATCCCAGCATTTGTGTGGGGGCACAAGTTGATCTGTGCAAGTGGCCTCAAGATGGTGAAGGCTGAGGAGGCAGTCTCCAGAGGAGATGAAGTCAGATGGAGATGTGAGGGTGTGTGTGAGAGAATGAGTGGTGATGGCCCTTGAGCTGGCAGTGAGTGAGATGCCAGTGAATGTGCGATGGGCTTGAGTGTCTGAGTTTAGAGTGATGAGATTTTTGCCTTACCCTGGTGGCAGGGATGAGATCATTTATCCTCTATATGCACTGGATGGCCAACCTCTTGTGTCGCAGCACTGGCACTGACGACCACTGCCATTGCCCCCCAAGCCCGAGTGGTAATGTTGCTGCCCCTCCTGTGGCCAGAACAGGGGTAGAGGACATCACAGCAGACCTCCAAAGCATCCAAAAAGTGCTCTAGGGATGTGTCACTAAACCTGGGGGCTGCAGTCTTCTTGCCTTTTGGGGCCATGTCTTATTTGCACCAGCCGTGGCTGGAAGCACTGAGAGGTGTGCGGACGGCTGTACTTTAAATGCGGCACCCGGCGTAATGAAGCTGCAAGGTGACAGCACAGCGGGCGAATCAGAGCCCGCCCAGCATGTTTCCCAAGAATGCATAATTAATTAGATGGGTTTGGGATGATATGGTGTGAGAAGCTGCCATTACGGTCGGCAGGTAAAATGTTGTTTTACCCACCTTAATGCCAATCTGAGATGATTCCTCCCGCAGTCTAGCAGTTATGTCCTTTAGGACTCGGCCAGCTCGGTCTGTGGTGGTGCTACCGAGCCACTCTTAGTGATGGAAATTGAAGATCCCCACCCAGAGTACATTCTGTGCCCTTGCCACCCTCAGTGCTTCCTCCAAGTGGTGTTCAACATGGAGCAGCCCTGATTCATCAGCTGAGGGGGCAGTATGTGGTAATCAGCAGGAGGTTTCCTTGCCCATGTTTGACCTGATGCCATGAGACTTCATGGGGTCCGGAGTCGATATTGAGGACTCCATGGGCAACTTCCTCCTGACTGTTTGCCACTGTCCTTCCACCTCTGCTGGGTCTGTCCTGCCAGTGGGACAGGACATACCCAGGGATGGTGATGGTGGTGTCTGGGACATGATCTGTAAGGTATGATTCCGTGAGTATGATTATGTCAAGCTGTTGCTTGACTGGAATGTGTGACAGCTCTCCCAGTTTTGGCACAAGTCATCAGATGTTAGTTAGGAGGACTTTGCAGGTTTAACAGAGCTGAGTTTGCCATTGTCATTTCCAGTGCTTAGGTTGATGCCGGGCGGCCCTTCTGGTTTCATTCCTTTTTGTTGACTTTGTAGCGGTTTGATACAACTGAGTGGCTTGTTGGCCATTTCAGAGGGCATTTAAGAGTCAACCACATTGCTGTGTTTCTGGAGTCACATGTAGGCCAGACGAGGTGAGGATGGCAGATTTCTTCCCGTAAAGGGCATTAGTGAACCAGGTGGGTTTTTATGATAATTGACAATGGTTTCATGGTCATCATTAGACTTTTTATTCCAGATTTTTATTGATAGAATTCAAATTCCACCATCTGCTGTGGTGGAATTCAAACCCGGGTCTCCAGAGCTCGTTTGCCATTCACATCCTCCTCGATTCCCAAGCCTTTGTTTCAGCAGAACCACATGCTGGGATTCCCCTTCAGTTGTCCGGTTGAATTGACCTGCAGCTCCACCTACCCAATGAGCCAACTCCCATCCAGCATCTTGACCTCTCCACCACGTGGTACTCTATAGTTGTGAGCCACCATAATGCGAGTGACTTTTGAGGTGCAACCCAATACCTTTTACCTTCCCCCGTTGCCCCTGCACCCCCACTGCATGACCATTGACGCGCTGCTGTTACCTTTGACCTCCCCACAGTCGCCATAGAACCCCCACACCCCATCATCCTTTGCCCAGTGCGGGTTACCATTGCCGCCCCTTTCCTTCCCATGGAGCCCAACTGAGTAACTGTTGAGATGCCGCCTCCCCCCCCCCCCCCCCCCCCACCTTTTGTCCTGCCAACGCCCAGAATCCGCATTTATTTCCATTTGCCTTCCAAGAACCCTCAGTGCCTCTTCACCTGCCATCGCACAAACATCACCATCCCATCTTACAGGATCCTTCTGCCCACTTTAATCATCATCATCCCTTCATATTACCAATTACCTCAGCTTTCCCCCAGGACTCGGCAGTACGGACGTCTCCACCTGAACCCCTTCCACCCCTCTCACCAGTACCCTCTTTTTACAGGTTGTCAGCGATTTTGAGTGACAAGCAGTTTTAAAGTGACCTATTTTTCCATAGTTGTGGTCCTTTTTCCCCACTTTTTCCCTTCTTGTTTATGCAGATTGTTCCCGTCACACCGGCGACACTTTAAAATGGTGGTTGGCACACTTTTCTCCATTTTGGCAGGCTTAGGGTTTGGCTTGCTTTTCATTTTATGGCCTACAAATTGAATGGTCTCACTCAATCTTCTCTACAGGACGTCTCCTTCCCCACAAACGAACAGCTGATCCTGTTTTCTAAGTTCCGTTTGTCTCGCATTCTGCACTGCTTTCACCAGATTTTCTCCCTTCTCAGTAAGCGATCTGAAAATTTTTGTCTAACACCCCTACAAATATCCTGTTGCGAATCAGCTTATCTTTTAAAATTCTGCAAGCTCAATTTCCTGCCAGCCTATAGAGATTGTTGATAAATTAATCCATGCTTTCATCTAGCCTTTGTTTTCTTCTGTTAAGTTTAGCCCTCTCAATTATTAAGTTGTGAAATAAGAATTGAAAGCTTGCTTGAATTCTTTATAGGAAGCTGAATCCTCATCAAACCCTTACCTTGCTATCACATCATCAGTGATAGTTCCTACAGCATAAAGTAGGGTACTGGCCCAGTCCTTCTGGTCTTTTTTATGTAATCCTGAAGCAGTCCTGTACCTTGTGAACCTTTTTCTTCCAGTTGTCCACTTCTGGGCCTGCTGTGGGCTTTCCACACTCTGAAATGGTTCTGGGAGTAGTAGTGTGGGTTCCATGCTATTGTTGTGCCTTGGAATTGTTCCTGCATTTGATCCTGCTTTTCCACTGCTGCTTGTTTTTGGGCCTGTGCTCACTGCTCTCTGGTCTCTGGATTTGTGTAACAGCTTGCCTTTGCTGCTCCCATGATGTTCTAATGTCTTGGTGAGTCTTGCAATTTTTTATTTTGTTCTTCCTTCAAGGTCCTCTTTTCTTGCCAGCCCTGTAGCTCCTTTCAGTCTTTGCTGGGTATTTCACTCACTGTCACCATGTTTTGTTGTGTGGTAGGAGTTTAGACGTGGTTTGGAGATTGTCTATTCTATCCAAAAGCATGCTGCCTATGTCAATAGTCTTTTTAACTGTAACTATTTAGTTACAGCAAGCATCTACACATTTGGACCTCCACAAAAGATAAGAGCTTCTGTTCTCTTCCAGACCTCCCTTGCTTCTCAATCATGTGACCTGGCATCAGCATTGCATATGCTTCTGATGTTAACCCTTTACTCTACAACTGGTAATCACTGTGGGGAGTGCAGAGAGTAAGAATAGGGCCAGGTACCAGTTCCTGCAGAAAGAAAACATTTCATAACATATTTTAAGCAAGCCCGCTGACACAGGTGACTTCCCAAATTCCTCTTTGGGAAGGGGGATTGGAGATATCCTATATTCCTACTCCCCAAACTATGCATTGGTCATTGACATTTCTTCTTTCAAACCCTTGAATTTTGGTATGTTCAACAGCAATGTAAAGCAATGGGTGCAATCCTGGCACAAATGTTGGCATTAGCCCCACAGATTATTGAATCTTTGATGCTTTAAACTGCATCATGCTGTATTACACTTCACTTGGGAGGATTTAACCAGGGCTGTTTCCTTAAGAAGTTGTAGTCCTTGAAGAAAGCCACCATTGACCAGAACGGAACAAGATTGGTAATATTTCTGATGACATACAAAGTAGAAACAAATCCATGGATATGATAAAAGTGTTACAATTAATATATCAGCTAACATAACAATGCAGCACTCCCTCAGTATCTGCTCAAGTTCTGGCGTGCTGCTTGCCAGATTTGTGATCAAAGGGGGAATGTTCTTTTTTATAAGGAGAGACGAATAAACCTGAAGGAGTATTTCAATTGTAAAATATAAAAGCATCATAAGGCCTTGTGGATTTCCTACTTAGAAAAGAATGTAAGAATGGTATTATTTGACTGTAAATTCAATACATTAATATGTGTCACAGATGGCAAATTGAACTTTAATTTCTGAAGCTAATAAATGGGAAGGCAAAGCCTATATGTTATAATAGAATAATAATGATGTTAATGTCTTTAATGATGATTTTAATTTCTGTAGCTAAAAACTGGTAAAGGAAAGATTGTATGGTACAATGGGATGATCACAATGTGAATAAATCCAATTAAATTAAATCCAATTAAAAAAGAACCCAGAATTCCCTAACTCATAGACAAGATGACTACTGATGGAGCTAAGCCGGCACTTTAACACTAAAACAGTACCCAGTCGCATAAACAAGACATTTTGTTTGTAACACTGAGGAACTTGTAGGTTCAAGTACAGGTGGGGGTTAAAAGTCAGCAAAAATGTCAGTTTGGAACACAATTCCAATGTGCCAACATCTATGTGTGTGTATTACCCTCCAGAAAGATGTGTTAGCAACTTGACTGTGTAAACAAAGCTGACAGTGCCTGCTCTGGTTTTCCAGCTTCCTGAATCTCGTCATTGAAACCAAGGGAGAAGAGAATGGCAACTTATGGGCCTCATTAAGTTAGGCAAACACACACCAACAGCTCACAACTATTTTCTTGCCTACCACTGGGAAAATAGTTTGTTGAGAGTGGTTGTGGTGAGAGGGAAATATCTGCAATTCAGTGGTCTCAACACGCAAGATCAGTTCCTTGGCTGATGACTTTGGATGAGGAGCAAGAGTACCATCAGGAGTGGCAACATCTGGCTGTGGAGAGAGCTGGAGCTGATCGACACAGAGAGGAGCAGCAGAGTGGTTGAGATCACAGGAGGCATCACGATGTAACAGGGTGTAAAAGGCAGAGTCTCAGCTTCCTTGACCTCTCAAAAGAGCAGTGCTTCCAGAACTCAGGTTGTGACATTAGGTGCTACACGCAGCCTCCTGCAAGCAGACTTGCACCGTCCTGGGCCTGCTGGCCACACATTACCAGTGGCTGTAAAAATGACTACCATTCTCAACTTTTTGGTCTCTGGATTATTCTAGAGTGTTGTTGGAAATAGGTCCACGATCACCCAGTGGGCTGCACATATATGCATAAGCCAGGCCTCTCACAGATTGTTTGCCAGAACTGGCAATGAAGACAACTTTGCCTGTGATTGTACTAGTCAGAATGAACAGACAATCAGGTTTGCACCTCTGTCTGGCTTCTCACTGGTGCAAGATGTCATTGACTACACACATGTGGCAATCTCTGCACCTCCAGGTCAACCAGGAGCGTTTGTAAACTGCAAATTGGTCCACCAATATTCAGCTGGTGCGCACCCACTAGAAAAGATTTGTGCAGATCTGCACCACATTCTCAGGGATCTGCCATGATGCTTTCCTTTTGTGGAAGCCCACCTGCCCAATCTTTTTGGACCTGCAAACGGACTTAGCCAGTGGCTGCTAGGAGACAAAGGACATCCCACCTCAAACTTAGCGAATACCAGTGTGAAACACAAGCAATGAAGTCCAAGGAAAGTTCAATGGAAGCCATGTTGTCACTGCATGTGTCATTGAGCAAATGATTGGTATGCTCAGTTATGCTTCAAGTGCCTGTACAGATTTGGAGGCACCCTCCAATAAGCACCGGCCAGGTTCTCCAGAATAATTGTGCAATTCTGCACAAGATTGATTAGCAGCAGGATTGGAGCTGATCACTTGTTGGCTGTATCTGAGGAAGGGAAGAGAACGAAGAGAGGGTAGGAGCCTCAATGCAGCACCAGATGCTCACATTGCTGCCCAGAATGCCAGGGATTCCCTTATTGCTGTAAGGTTCAGTTAGGTATCACCATTTTACTAAATTAACAATCACTTTGATTGGTCGCTCTCCCCCTCCTCCCAATTCCATTGGTCTTTATCAATTCATACCTTCTCATTCATCAACAAGGTGAGTTGCCACCCAGTAATTCATGGGGACAATTCGCAAGATGAAAATCTTCAACAAAAAATTTCTCTTTTTTCAGCAATACTCAAGAAGAGGAGGCGAGGAACATCTGTCTCTCCGCTGGGACAGGTACAGACGGGAAAGGTACAGGCCATACCCAACCAGCCCATACTTGCAAAACTCAAAAAGCAATATCCAACATTAGATGTGATTCTGAGATCGGACACCATTTGCTAAATAATTCTCAGGGTGTTAAGAATTATTCTGACAACCAATTTAAGATTGTCAGTCGGGCTTGCAGCCTGGCGCATTTGCATATACTGGGTGCTGCATATATTAATACACAGGGCCCTGGTCTTTGAAAACGGTAAAAAAACATATACATATGATGTGCATGTTTCAGCTAAACCAAATAAATGACACTCACTTGCTGGTTCATTCCACAGAGCAATGTCTTGAGTAATAAGATTAAGCTGCCTGGTTTAAATTTCAAACAATGCTTGGCAGTTAACTGTCAGTCATCATCAACTGTTATATTCTCCAAAGCAATGCCTCTGCCAATCAGAGTCCACTTGCCAAACAATCAGCACTCTCTTCCCATACAGTATAAATGGTTGTTCCCTTTACAATTGGTATTCTTGCGAATTGTCCTGGTGAGTACAAGATGAAAAGTTTTGACAAAAGAAGTCTTTTTTTTTCAGTAGTACTCAAGTTCTGTACTGCCAAAAAACTATTTCCTCCTCTTCTCCACCCCAGATTTGTCACATCGCTGACTATTGAGGTGCCCTTGATTGCCAATCTCTGGCTATTGGTGTCTGTGAGGGCCCCACCAGAGACTGCTCCACCTAAAACTTTTCACGGACTGTCATGCTAACTTGTGTTCAGAAGTGAGTGAGATATGTTGTTATGCTCTTACGTTTAATTGCATAAAATATCGGGTGAAGTAGGATAATGGTTACATTACTGGACTCATATTCCAGAGACCTGTGCACTAATGATCCAGAGAATGATCCAAGGGAATTTAATTTCAGTAAATTAAATAAAATAAGCTGTTACTAGTAATGGTGGCATGTAACTGTCAAATTTTTAAAAACAAAGTCCATTTGGTTCATAGATGTCCTTGAGGGAAGGAAATCTGCCGTCCTTGCTTAGTCTGGCCTATATGTAACTCCAAATCCTCAGCAATTAGGTTGAATCTTAGCTGCCCTCTGAAAAGGCCTAGTAAGTCACTCAGTCATCAAGAGTGTTGCTCACCACTTTTTTCAAGGACAGTTAAGAATGGGCAATACGAGTGATGTCCTGTAAATAAATTTTTAAAAATTGAGATTGAATCTTTTTGGTCTCCAGCCTGCCCACTGCTGCACATTCAACTCAAACCCTGAAGTAATATTATAATTAGGTGGCTGTTTTAAAATGCCACAAACCTGTTGAAAGTTCTTCTGGTTTCCCCACCTGATATCATATCCTCTTGCTCCAACCCACCCTCCAAGTTATAATTGGGCCATTTTTTTTTGTCTTGACACACTAAAGTTATGCATGTTTGCCAGATGTTTATCAAATGCATGCACCACCTTAGGATGTGTATACTGGCCTTCAAAGGAATCCACCAACCTCTCACAGGGATGATAGCTAGGGTTAAGGGTCTTAGCTATGATGAAGAGTTGAGAAAACTTGGACTGTATTCCCTCGAGTGAAAAATAGGTGATCTGATTAAGTTGTTTAAACTAATTAAGGGAATTGGTTTTGACAGGGGCTGTATGTTCCTTCCAGTAGGAGAATCCAAAACAAAGGCACATAAACCTAAAGTTATTAATTAAAACTGTTCTGTAAAATAAACCACTCAAAGGGTTAAGATAATGTAAAATGTACAGTTCCAGAAATTCATAAATGCTAAGTTAATTAAATTGCTTCAAAGAGAGATAGCTGCTCTCTTGGGAAGTAATAATACTGAGAGATAAGAAGAAGGGAGTGAAAACTGAGATTAAAAAGACAACGAATGGCAAACAAAATGGCACAGAAAGCTTGTTATTCAGATAGGCCTTCTGCTTTCCACATGTTCCTATGTCAGCTAAAAACAGAAAATTGCAGAACATTTGTTATTGTGTCTCTCCAACTCCTTAAACCCAGTTATTCATATCAGTCACAGATTGAAGACAGGGCTTCTTATTGGTTTGAGAGTTCTCTGTTTCTTCTTTGAACAGAGGCCTGAACAATCCCCATCCACCACCACTCTCCTCTGTCTGGCTGAACTTGTTCTCTCACTGAAAAAATTCTCCTTAAATTGGCCTCATTTCCTCCAAATAAAAGGTGTGGCTATGGGTACCTGCATGGGCCCCAGCTATGCCTGTCTCTTTATGGGGTATGTGGAACATTCCTTGTTCCAGTCCTACTCAGGCCCCTTCCCACAACCGACTGTTTTGGTGCTGCTTCATGGCCGCGTCTGGACCTGGAAAAATTTATCAATTTTGCTTCCAATTTCCACCCCTCCATCACTTTCACATGGACCATCTCTGGTGCTTCCCTTCCCTTCCTTGACCTCTCTGTGTCAATTCCTGGTGATAGACTGTCCACCAATATTCATTACAAGCCTACCGATTCCCACAGTTACCGCGAATACAGCTCATGACACCCTGCTTCCTGCAAGGACTCCATCCCATTCTCTCAGTTCCTTTGCCTCCATTGCATCTGTTCCGACGATGCCACTTCCCAAAACAGTTCCTCTGACATGTCTTCCTTCTTCCTTAGCCAAAGTTTCCCACCCACGTTGGTTGACAGGGCCCTCAACCGTGTCCAACCCATCTCCCGATCCTCTGCCCTCACACCTTCCTCTCCCTCCCAGGATCATAATAGGGTCCCCCTTGTCCTCACTATTCACCTTGCCAGCCTCCGCATTCAAAGGATCATCCTCCACCATTTCCACCAACTCCAGCATGATGCCACCACCAAACATATCTTCCCTTCACCCCGCTGTCGGCATTCCGCAGGGACCATTCCCTGCGGGACACCCTAGTCCACTCCTCCATCAACCCCTACACCTCAAACCCCTCCCACGGCACCTTTCCACGCAATCGCAGAAGGTGCAACACCTGCCCCTTTACTTCCCCCCTCTTCACCGTCCAAGGGCCCAAACATTCCTTTCAAGTGAAGCATTGCTTCACTTGCACTTCCCTCAATTTGGTCTACTGCATTTGTTGCTCCCAATGCGGTTTCCTCTACATTGAGAGACCAAACGCAGACTGGGTGATCACTTTGTGGAACACCTTCAGTCTGTCCGCAAGCATGACCCAGACCTCCCTGTCGCTTGCCATTTCAACACACCACCCTGCTCTCATGCCCACATGTCCGTCCTTGGCCTGCTGCAATGTTCCAGTGAAGCTCAATGCAAACTGGAGGAACAGCACCTCATCTTCCGACTAGGCACTTTACAGCCTTCCGGACTTAACATTGAGTTCAGATCATGAACTCTCTCCTCCATCTTCACCTGTTTTTGATCCCCTTTTTTCAACATTCATTTTTATATTTCAATTTTTTTAATTAATTTTTTTCCCCCACTTTTTTAATTATTATTTTTAACATTTATTTCCATTTTTATCCATTATTTTATCCCTATCTTTTAGCCTATTTTCAATCTTTTTTCCCACCCCCGTCCCCTCCCCACACCCCACCCCCACTAGGGCCATCTGTCACTTGTTCACTCTGCTTTCTACTCTTAATGTCACCATTAGCACCTCCTTTAGCCAGTATCACCACCATCAACACCCCTTTGACCTTATGTTTATGACATCTTTGCAACTCCTTTGCCTCCACCTATCGCTGACCTTCTATCCAGCTTCATCTGCTCCGCCCCCCTTAAACAGTATATATTTCACCACATTCGTACTTCTCTTTAGCTCTGAAGAAGAGTTATACGGACTCGAAACGTTAACTCTGTCCCTCTCTCTCCACAGATGCTGTCAGACCTGCTGAGTTTTTCCAGCATTTTTTGTTTTTGCTTCTTATTGCTGTATGGTTGGACAAGTAGCAAAGGTTTATCTACAGCTGTAGTGACTCATCTCCATATTACAGATAGGGCAGAATTTTGTCCTTGGTGGACGGACTCAGCAGGGGCGGGCTTTAAATGATGGTGGTGTGTATGAACAATTGTTTCTGACGAATTGTTTAACACTTCAATTTCAAAATGCTGCAATGCTAACACCAAGCCCAAAGTTCCTTTTTCAATCGTTGAATATCTTCTCTATTGCACATTCAACTTCCATGAAAAACACCCTATCGGTTTTTCAATTCCAGTGTCATCTTCTTGTAACAGTATGGCCCCAGTGTCTATATCACTTGCGTCAATGGCCAACTTAAATTGCTGGACGTAATCGGGCACTGCCAAAACTGCTGTCATAGTTAATACAGTTTTTAAATTGTCAAATGCCTTTTGACACTCCTGTGTCCATTGATGCTTCTTGTTCTTTTTTAATAGTTCAGTCAAGTTGGAGCAACTGCACTACTAAAATTTGGTACCAATTTCCGATAAAACCCATTCATGCCCAGAAATCTCAAAACTTCTCGCTTTGTTGTAGGCACGGGGGAAATCCATGATAACCTTGACTTTCACATCTCTTGGAGTCACCTTACCGTGTCCAATGGTATGGCCTAGATACATAACTTGCGCTTTTGCAAATTCACTTTTAGCCAAAATCACCAAATTAGCTTCTTGTAATTGAGTAAATAATTCTTCCAGATTCTGTAAATGCTCCTCCCACATAGGACTGAAAACTATTAAGTCATCAAAGTAAACAACACAATTGCTCAGACCTGCAATTACTTTTTTTGTCAGTCTTTGAAATGTCGCAGGTGCCTTCTTTATACCAAATGACATGACTTAAAACTGATATAGTCCAGCAAAGTCAATCTTTGTGATAAATTTTGGTTGTCCCACTTTCTCAATACCTTAGTATAGGTTATGAATCCACTTTTGTCACCGCATTCACCTTTCAATAGTCTTTGTGTTCCATCTGGTTTCGGTACCAGTAGAATAGGTGAACTCCAGTTACTGCGACTAGACTCAATGATATCATTTTGAAGCATGAAGTCAATTCCTTTCTGTACTTGTGATAATTTAGCTGGATTTAATCTATAAGGATGTTACCTTACCAAAGATGCAACTTCTGCAGGCACATCATGTATAACTAAATCTGTCCTCCCCAACTTATATATAGCTTTTATACAAATAGCTTTGTGTGACTGCAATAGCTTTTCCGAATCACTTTGACACTTGTCTGGAAGGTAACTCAATATTACATTTAAATTTTCAATTTGTCCAATTTATTTAGCAGAAAATTAATTTCAGAATCCTGCATTTCTACTTCTTTCTCATTATCTACCACCACTAATACCTCCTTTTGGCCCTCTTCCCTATCAAAGTGCTTTTTAAGCATATTTTTATGACACACCCACTGCTTCTTTCTTCTATCTGGAGTATGTATTAAATAATTGACTTTACTCTGTTTCTTTTCAATCCTGTAAGGCCCACTAAACCTTGCCTTTAAGGAATCACCCAGTACTGGTAACAGAACTAGCACTTTCTCCAGCAACAAAATTCTGAGCTGTAGCTTCCCTGAATGCTTTTACTTTCATCACTTGCTGTGGTATCTTTAAATGTTCTCCAGCCAACTCACATGCTCTGTCCAATCTCTCTGAAATTTGATGCACACAGGAAATAGAGGTGAGGGGGCAGGGTAGGCAGGAGAAGTTGTCACACAGTAGGGAAACTTGTATAAACTGACCATTCCTCTGCAACTGAGACAGTTCAGATGCAGCCACAATGATGTGATTGGGGTCGTTCTCCTAGACTACCCGCCCACACAAGCAACGCAGAAGCACCAAAGTACCACCAAGCACTCCAGACCTTACCCCCACCTCCCGGCCCCTCCATCACCGCCCCCGCCCCCCCCACCCCCCAACCCCGTCACAGGCTGCGAGTCCACGACCACTTTACTGCACCGTGCAGCAGTTGGACTGCACACATTGTACAATCTCCTCGCCAATGCTGGCCGTGTAGCAGTCACTGCTGGAGGCGCTCACAGCCCCCTACAATCTCAGCATCCCAGTTAGGAGCAGTCTCCCCCATGTCGCAGGCTGATAGGGCAGCCATGCAGTGCATTCATCTGTGGCTATCTGAGGGGTGACCAGCACTCTCCAGGAAGCGTTAAGGGCCAGGAAAGGTGCTAAGTAAACCAAATCTAATCATGTCTCTCTCTCTTTTTCATGCCGCAGGAGGACCACATCAGAAGCATGGATCCTGGTGGCCTAGCTATATGTCTGATGGCCTGTAGAGAGTGGAGAGGACGCAGGAGAGAGCGACTGAGGCTCCTGGCCATGCAAAGGCAGGAGCAGCAACCTCAGGAAGAAGGGGCTGCTGGAGCTCCCGCACATGCTGAACAAGAGCAACAGTGAGCCGTGGCTGGTCGGCACCTAGCGACACCCAGGGTTTATAGAAGCTGCCTGTCATTCCTGCAGATGACTGGGAACCAGTGTTGCTGATGACTGCACATGTCTAGGGACCTGGTCGCTCACATCTGCCACTTACTGCAGGACTTAGCGCTAAGGGGACATGGAGGCCATCCACTGCCAGTGGCTGCGAAAGTGACCACAACGGTCAATTTCTATGCCACTGGCTCCTTTTGGGTTCCCCAGGTGACCTCTGTGGGATATTACAAGCTGCCACCCACAAATGCCTAATTCTCAAGGGCACACAACTTTGTACATTTTACCCAGGACTGGGACAGCCAGGATGCAAGGGCCATTGGATTCCCCTGGATCTCGGGATTCCCACAGGTGCAGGGTGCAATTGACTGCTCCTATATGGCGCTCAGGTATCCGTCGCTACACATGGTGGATGACATGCAGTGACGACACTACATAAATCTTCATATAGCCTCTGAGAATATCTGACACCTGTCTGACCGAAGGCAGCTTGCTAGTCCTCCATGACTGGGGTCATTTCATAGAGATGAGACACAGCCATGAAACTTTAGAAGCATCTGATGCTTTGTCCACCTTCAGCACCTGAACCCTTCAGGAGTTGGAGAACAGCATCAGTGGTCACAGATGCTGAAGACATAGGGGCCAGCCCCTCCTTAAAGGTGCTGAAAGCACATCAAGAAAATGGGAGAACTCTGTGGCACCTGCCCACTACATTCTGGCAGCAATAACAAGCACCACTGAGGTGCAGGCATCAGTAATGTTTCCAGAGAGTGTGAGGTTGGACCATCACTTTGTTCTGAAGGCTGCACAGAGCACAGGGAAGAGGTCCTGGACTGAGACACCTGCCTTTATCTTGTGAAGAAAGGTTTCATACATGAGCGACAAGAACACTGCTCATCAGAACAAGGAGCACAAAGGCAGGGAGACATTCTTGGGAGTTTATTGATAATAGTAAACAGTATGTACAAGCGATTAGCACCCATGCCCAGGCTGTGCAGGTAATTCTCCATGACTTTCCTAACCCTGTCATTATGTTTTGGTTCTCTCTGGACATCCACAGCAGAGGTGGAGGCAGCCTGCTGACTGTGACGCCCTGTTTGTGATGACTTTGGCGGGCGTCCTCTGGAGGGCTGAGACTTGGAGGGCCCTGGCGTGCTTCTAGGGTCCTCCTGTGTGGCAGTGGCACCCTCCTCGGCCTGTAGAGCTGGAGCTGCTAAGGTCACAGGAAGAGGGGTGTCGGATTGGCCGGTCACTCCCAGAGTCACCTGGGTGGATGGGCCCGGAGGGCGCACCTGCTGATCCTCCTCCCCACGGGTGCCCAGGGGCCCCAGACTGACTCCTTGAGGAGCAGGGGTAGCTGGACTGAGATCGAGCTACCCAGCACCCCTCTCACATACACACAGTTGGAGGCCAACTATGGCATCAGTGATTGAGTTGAGCCCATGCAGCAGTGCAGAAGCAAAGCCCTGGACCAAGGTCTTCATTGGCAGCCGCCACCCTACCAGTGTTGACCTCGGTGCAATGCAATACCTGAAGGCAGACGGACTCCTCCATAGTACCTAGCAATCTGAGGAGTGCAGTAGACATCCCTTCCTGATGTTCCCGAGCTTGCCTTTGCAGCTGCAGCAACTGAGACAAGACCGAGTCCAGAGGCTCCTCATCTGACTCAGACTCAGCAATGTTGTGGCCTCCAGCAGTCCTCTGAGCGCGGACACCTGGGAAGTCCCTGCCTCCGCCTGCTGTGGATCAGACAGTGTGATGTGCTCACCAGATTGTGATCTCGGGGCTATAAAGCTTGGTCCCACCGAGGTGTGTGTCTGTGCTGGTGGAGGGTGTGGGTGAGCGCTGTGACAGGACTTCAGGGAGGGTGCCTCCAGATTTCTCTTCAGAGGTTTCTTCGGGGCTTGATTGGAGGCCCTGAGTCATGGACTCTGTCGACTGTTTGGCAGATGTGCCTGCGGAAGCAAGGGGAGATAATTAGTGCATGGCAGCGGCCTGTGAAAGTCCCTTGAACTAACAGTGAGTGAGGGCCCTGTGGATGTGTGATGGATTTGTGAGCGTGTGAGTTGAGAGTGGATGAGAAGAGTGTCTTACCCTGGCAGAACGGAAGAGATCATTCATCTTCTTGCGGCACTGGGTGGCTGTCCTCTTCTGAAGGGCGTTGGCACTGACCACCGCTGCCATTGCCTCCCAAGCTGGATTGGTCACATTGCTGCCCATACTGTGGCCAGAGCGGGGGCACAGGATATCCTGGCGGGCCTCCACTGCATCCTGCAGTCAGTTGAGGGACCCGTCATTGAATCTGGGGGCTGCAGTCTTTTTTCCTTAGCTGGCCATGTCTCCCGGGCAGCGGTGGTGAGCTGGTGGCGATGAGTGCTGTGCTTGCGGCTGGACTTGAAACATGGTGCCCGGTGTGATGCAGCGGCGGGGTGATGGCCAGCGGGCAAATGAGAGCCCACCGCCACGGAAACGGTGTGTTTTCAGCGAGCACATAAGTAATGAGGCGGGTTTGGGACGATACGGCGTGAAAACCCGTCATTACGGCTGGCGAGTGAAATGTTTCACCTGCCCGCTAATGCACTTGCACAAGTGCAAATGTGGGAAAATTCCGCCCAAATAATTTAAGCGTGGTGGTGACTTACACTGCTATTGGCAAAGCATGAACCTTTGGCTCTGAAAGAAGTGGGACTTATTGCTGGAGACTGAAGAAATCTGGATAAGATGGCAAGGTATAGCCTTATTATGAACTTCTCAGACAGATCTGGAAATTTCATTCTGGGCCTTAAGTGTTCAAAGGGGTCTTTGAGCAACTCTTTGAAGATTAAACTGCCATTCCTTGTGACTGGCAGCCTAATGCGGTTGCTTGTATTGCTCCTTGTCTGTCTTTTCATTCCTGCAATGAGAGGGCAATAGGATTAATGGCCCCCATTATAAATTGTGTGCTTTTTGTGGGGGTTTAAGTGGAATAAATGCTGAAGACAAACAATTGCCGAGCAAATTCTCATGTGAAAATCCAAAAAGGGACATTGTTAAACTGATACCGACGATCTGAGCGCTTGCGGATGAGAGTCCTTGTAAACACTGCTGTCAATGGCCCGCAAAAACCAATTTCACCAGGTTTGACTTAGTAGGTTCATTGCTGGGCTGATCTTCCAATCTGATGTGATATAATTGGAAAGGGTCTTAGTAACGTTATAGGATCCCAATCTGCATGTATTTATATGGCACTTGGTGCTTCAGGCAAATGCAAACTGGGTGCTTTATTTTTATTCTTTCACAGAATGTGGGTGTCGCCGGCCTGGCCAGCATTTATTGCCCATCCCTAATTGCCCTTGAGAAGGTGGTGGTGAGCTGCTTTCTTGAACTGCTGCAGTCCATCTGGCGTAGGTACACTCACAGTGCTGTTAAGAAGAGAGCCACCTTCTTGGACTGCTGCAGTCCATCTGGTGTAGGAACGGCCACAGTGCTGTTAGGAAGAGAGTTCCAGGATTTTGACCTAGCGGCAATGAAGGAACGACAATATAGTTCTAAGTCAGGATGGTGTGTGGCTTGGAGGGGAACTTGCAGGTGGTGGTGCCTCTTGCATCTGCTACCCTTGTCCTTCCAGGTAGTAGAGGCCATGGATTTGGAAGGTGCTGTTGAAGGAGCCTTGGTGAGTTGCTACATTGCTTCTTGTAGATGCTACACACTTCTGGCACTGTGTGTCAGTGGTGAAGGGACTGAATCTTTAAGGTGGTGGATGGGGTGCCAGTCAAGCAGGCTGCTTTATCCTGGATGATATTAAGCTTCTTGAATGTTGTTGGAGTTGCACTCACCCAGGAAAGTGGAGAGTATCACATTCCTGACTTGTGCCTTGTAGATGGTGAACAGGCTTACAGGGTTTCGGGATTCAGGAGGTGAGTTATTCACCGCAGTATTCCCTGCCATTGACCCACTCTTTTAAACACGGTATTTATATGGCTGGTCCAGTTCAAATTCCAGTCAATTGTAACCCCCAGGATGTTGACTAGGGGGTTCAGTGATGGTAATGGCATTGAAAGTCAATGTGAGAGTGTTAGATTCTCGCTTGTTGGTGATGTTCATTGCCTGGCACTTGTGTGGCGTGAATGTTACTTGCAATACTTGGTGAATATGGTGTTAGGCAAGAATTGAGAAAGAATGGGGTCGTAAGTTCCTGATGCAATTTAGTCCACTACGGCTCTATTGCTGTAAATGGGAGTGAATAAAAATTCTGACTCCTGTGTCTTCGTCAACAATTCTGGTTTACTTCCTAACTGTTCACACCCAGAGAAAGATCAAAACCTTTCCAACCCAATCAGTCTAAGGCACTTATCGATTCCTGAGACAAGCTAATGAATTGCTTATTATTTGAGGGCTCCATGAGGAAACAACATCAAAACAATTTCATTGATCTTAACTCCTGCATTTTCAGTTGTTTTTTTACTTGCAGGGACATGCTAGGCTTTAAAAAATAACATTTAAATGAATTATTTTTAAAATATCGTTTCTGTGGAAGAACGGTCAAAAGGTCCTATTGATGATACTTGCTCTTTAAGCTGATAAGATGCACAATGATGCGCGACCTTCTCTTCTTTTTGGCGGGAATGTGGAAAGCATGATACTGAGGGAATAATAAGAGAGCCTTTCATCTTTCAACCCAACTGAACACATTTTTCACTTCCCACTCTCAGGTATCCATCAGCAAAGATCTAGTACATCAGGGAGCTTTTGAAGCATGACTGGTTGGAGAAGATAGAGGGAGAGAAAGAAGGGAATTTGCTTCAGCTTCGTAATTGCAGATATCTTCTTTTCTGTTGCACTGCTGGAATTGCATGTCAAGAGAGGTGAGATTAATGTGTGAGGTATTGGTTTTATATCCAAGATTAGTTACTGAAGTCTGAAGACACGATTCACTGCATATATTGAACCATATGAGGTAGCTAAGCCCTGGTGCCTTTTCCACATGTATAATGAGCTGTGTTTTTTTTTTCCAAAAACCATTTGCAGAGCTTAGATAAATGATAAATAAATATCCCTGGTGCATCTAGATATTTAAATAAATCTATATTTTTTTTAATAAATGAAGAGGAATCTTGATAATGTCTGATGTAAGATTGACCATTAACTATGCATACATTTTAACAGCCATGTCCTTTAATCAATAATCAAATAGAATAACCAAAGAAATATAGGATAATGGGTGGTGTGAAGAGTGTTACAATATGGTCCCAAGTTGATTTCCAGCACTGACCTACATGAGAGCTCTGAAACAAGAAAGGATTGTATTCGTTTTAGTAATCCATCTGTTGTTTTATACAAATATAAGTGATTTGCTTTGTTTCCTAAACATGACTGATGGTGCTGATCCAGTAGTTAAAGTGGATGAGAACCTTATTACTGAACCAGGAGATTATCAATTGAAGTCCTATTTCCCACCAATCAGTTAAACGTGTTTCTTATGTTTAGGAGAGGTTTGTTTTGATCTAGGATTCTACTATTCTTCTTTTACAGCAAATTTCTTCTCAACTCCTCCAACAATATATTGATCTCTATCAGTAAAAGTAGGCCATTCGGCCCCCTGAGCCTGCTCCGCCATTCAATAAGATCATGGCTGATCTGTTTGCCTTTTGAATTCCACATTCCCATCTAGCCCTGATAACCTTTGATTCCCTTGCCTAATAAGAATCTATCTACCTCTGCTTAAAAATGTTCAATAACCCCACCTACAGAGGCAGAGAGTTCCAAAATCGCACAACTCTGAGTGAAAATAATTCTCCTCATCTCTGTCCTAAAAGGGACACCCCTAATTTTAAAAGAGTGCCCTCTAGTGCTGGACTTACCCACAAGAGGAAACATCCTTTCCACATCCACCTTGACAAGACTATTTAGGATCTTATATACTTCAATCAAGTGACCCCTCACTCTTCTAAACTCCAGTGGAAACAAGCCCAGTCTGCCTGTCTTTCCTCACAATACAACCCGCTCTTTCCAGGTATCGATCTAGTGAACCTCCTCTGAACTGCCTCCAATGCATTTACATCTTTCCTTAAATAAGAAGACTAAAACTGTACACAGTATTCGAGGTGAGATCTCAATAATGCCCTGTATAACTTTAGCATAACATCCTTACTCTTATATTCAATTCGTCTCATAATAAAGGATAGCATTCCACTAGCCTTCTTAAATACATGCTGTAACTGTGTACTAACTTTTTGTGACTCATGCAGTAGAACACCTAGATCCCTCTGCACCTTGGAATTCTGCCGCTGTTCTCCATTTAAGTAATACTCTGCTTTTTTATTCTTCCTGCCAAAGTGAACAACTTTACATTTTCCTACATTATAGTCCATCTGCCATTCACTCAACCTATCTATATCCGTCTGCAGCCTCCTTATGTCCTCTTCACAACACACTTTCCTACCTATCTTTGTGTCATCTGCAAATTTAGCTATCATGCCTTCACACCCCTCATCTAAGTTATTGATATAAATTGTAAAAAGTTGAGGCCCCTGTACAGACCACTGTGGGACTCCACTCAACACATCCTGCCAATCAGAAAAAGGCTCATTTATGCATATCTCTGTTTTCTGCCAGCCAGTCAATCTTCTATCCATGCTAATATGTTACCCCTACACCATGAGATTTTACTTTCTGCAATAACTTTGATGTGACACCTTATCAAATGCCATCTGGAAATCCAAGTTGCAAGCTGTGTGGACGAGAGCGGGGACTGCAGGGAGGTTGAGTGAACTGACCACGGCACCGTGGTACAGGGAGCAATTCAAGTGGTAGTGGTAAGGGATAATATAATTAGGGAGATAGATACTGTTCTCTGCAGCCGTGAGTGTGAGTCCTGAAAGCTGTGTTGTCTACCCGATGCTAGGGTTAAAGACATCTCCTCAAGGGTAGAGAAGAAATTGGAGTGGGAGTGGAGGGATCCAGTTGTCGTCATTCACATTGGTACCAATGACATTGACAGGACTAGAAAGGAGGTTCTGCTGAAAGAGTTTGAACAGTTAGGAGCCAAATTAAAAAGCAGAACCTCAAAGGTAATAATCACAGGATTTCTACCTGAGCCACGGGCAAACTGGCATAGGGTAAATAAAGTCAAGGAGTTAAATATGTGGCTCAAGGATTGGTTTGGGAGGAATGGGTTTCAGTTCATGGGGCACAGGCACCAGTACTGGGTTGCTGTTCCGTTGGGACGGGCTTCACTTGAACCATACTGGGACCAGTGTCCTGGAAAATTGAATAACTAGGGCTATAGAGAGGGCTTTAAACTAAATAGAGGTGGGGAGGGTTCTGGAGAGGGGATATGTAGTCTTACAAAGCAAAACGATATGGTAGCATTGCAGGGCAGCTATTTAGGTGATGATACCCAGAGTGTGATAGGAAGAGACAGTGTACAAACATTTTTTAAAAAGCAGCAAATAGGGTCAAAGGGGTAAAATGGTAAAAAGGCAAAATTAATGACTCTGCAATTAAATGTATGCAGTATTCGGAACAAAATAAATGAATTAACGTCACAAATAAAGGTTAATGGGTATGATCCTATAGCCATTATGGAGACAAGGGGTAAAATTTTCAGCTTGGCGGGCGGGCGCATGCCTGACCTGGCAGAGTGTAAAATGACACGCGATGATGTCGGGCATGCACCCCAACATTATCGCATATTCGGGCAATATTTCAGTTGTCAGTGCGCCTGCCGAAAATGAAAAGGCCTATTAAGGTCATTAAAAGTTTATTAACATAAATGTTTCGCTGCCTGTCCAATCTTACAGTTGGCAGGCAGGCGAAAAGGCCAAGTGGCCTTTACATTTTTTTGGAAACCTCATCCAAAGGCAGTATTTCCAAAAGCAAATAAAAATAAAATAAAAACTTTATTTTTTCATTAATAACATGTCCCTGCTCAAGTGACAGAGTCACATGTGGGGACATGTTTCATAACACTTATAAAATCTTTTCAATTTTTTTTTGAAATCAGTTCATCTCCCTGAGGCAGTTCTCTGCCTCAGGGAGATTATGAAGCACGCATTCGTGAAGATCGCACTCGGCTGGCTCGCACTCCTTCCCCTGCCCGCCCAGGCAGTACTCAGCGCTGCTGCTCGCATTTCACGCTGGACGGGCCATAATTGGCTTCCGGGCCCAATCGCAGGCGGTGGTCGGCTTCCCGGCCACCCCCACCCGCCCCCGCCAAGCCCGCACTCCAAGGGCAAAATTCTGCCTATGGTTACAAGGAGATCAAAGCTGGGAACAAAATATTCAGGGATATGTGACTTTTTGAAAGGACAGCAGGAAGGCTAGGGTGGTGTGGTCGCTTTGTTTGTATGAGATGGAATAAGCACGACAGCAAGAAATGATCTTGAATCAGAAGATTGTAGAATCCATATGGGTGAAGGTAAGAAATAACAAGGGGAAGAAGACACTGGTGGGAGCAGTCTATAGGCCCCCTAACAGTTGCTATGCTGTTGGACAGAGAATAAATCAGGAGATAATGAGGACATGTAAAAAAGGCAGTATATTAATCATGGGTGACTTTAATCTTCATGTAGATTGGGAAAATCAAATTGGCAGAGGTAGCCACGAGCAATAATTCATAGAGTGTATTCAGGACAGTTTCCTATAACAATATGTTGTGGATCCAAACAGGGATCAGGTTTTGGATCTGGTAATGTGTAATGAGGCAGGTTTAATAAATGATCTCAGAATAGAAGATACCCTAGGAAACAGTGACTATAATATGGTAGAATTTAGCATTCAGTTTGAGAGTGAGAAACTTAGGTTGGAAACAACTGTGCTAAACTTAAATAAGGGCAATTACAAAGGAATGAGGGCAGAGTTGGCTGGCGTGGACTGGAAAAGGAGTTTAGCAGAAAGATGGTTGCCGAACAATGGCAGGCGTTTAAGAAAATAGCCCATGGCTCACAACAAAGATATATCCCAATGAGGAGGAAGGATTCTAGGAAGGGATTAAGCCAACCATGGTTAACCAAGGAAATTAAGGATAGTATCAAATTGAAAGAAAAAACATACAGTGTGGCAAAGATTAGTGGTAACCCAGAGGACTAGGAAAGTTTTAAAAGCCAAAAAAATAATAAAGAGGGAGAAAATAAGCTTTGAGGGCAAACTAGCAGGTAATATAAAAACAGACAGTCAGAGCTTCTTTAAATATATAAAATGGAAGAGAGGGGTCTCAGTGAACATAGGCCCCTTAGAGATCGAGGCTGGGGAAATAATAATGGGGAACCAGGAAATGGCAAAGGAGTTTGCATCGGTCTTCATGGTAGAAGACACTAATAGCATTCCAAAAATACTCAATAATCAAGGGGCAAAAGTGGGGGAGGAAATAAATACAACAGCTATCGCTAGAGAAAAAATATTAGGGAAACTAATGGGACTAAAGGCCAATAAGTTCCCTGCACCTGATGGGTTGCGTCCTAGGATATTAAAGGAAGTAGCTACAGAGATAGTGGATACAGTTAATAATCTTCCAAGAATCCTTAGATTCTGGAAAAGTCCCAGAGAACTGGAAAACTTCCAATGTAACACCCTCGTTCAAAAAGGGAGACAAAAAATAGGTAACTACAGGCCAGTTAGCTTAACATCCTTCGTTGGCAAAATATTAGAATCTATTATAAAGGATATAATAGCAGAGCATTTAGAAATGCATAATATAAACAAGCAGAGTCAGCATGGCTTCATGAAGGGGAAATCATACCTGACAAATTTATTAGAATTCTTTGAGGAGGTAACAAGCAGAATTGATAAAGAGGAACCCATAGATGTAATATATTTGGATTTCCAAAAGGCGTTCGGTAAAGTTCCGCACATAAGGCTACTTAATAAGATAAGAGCTCATGGTATTGGGGGTGGTATATTAGCATGTAGAGAGGATTGGCTAAATAATAGAAGGCAGAGAGTTGTGATAAGGGGGCCATTTTCAGGATGGCAACCTGAAACTAGTGGAGTGCCACAGGGATCAGTGCTGCGGCCACAATTATTTTCAATATATATTAATGACTTGGATAAGAGAAGTGAATGTACTATCACCAAGTTTGCAGATGACACAAAAATAGATGGGAAGACAAGCAGTGAGGAAGACACAAAGAGTCTATAGTGGGATATAGATAGGTTAAGTGAGTGGGCAAAAACTTGGCAGATGGTATATAATGTGGGAAAATGTGCGGTTATGCACTTTGGCAGGATGAATAGAGGGGCTGAATATTATTTAAATGGAGAAAGACTGCAGAAAGCTGCATCACAGAGGATCCTTGTGCATGGATCACAAAAAGCTAGCATACAAGTTCAGCAGGTAATAGGGAAGGCAAATGGAATGTTGGCCTTTATTTCAAAGGGAATGGAGTATAAAGATAGGGAAGTCTTGCTAAAACTATACAAGGCACTAGTTAGACCACACCTAGAATATTGTGCACAGTTTTGGTCCCCTTATCTAAGGAAATATATACTGGCATTGGAGGCAGCCCAGAGAAGGTTCACTAGGTTGATTCCGGATATGGAGGGATTTTCTTGTGAGGAGAGGTTGAGTAGGTTGGGCCTGTATTCATTGGAGTTTGGAAGAATGAGCCGCGACCTTATTGAAACACATGAGATTCTTATGGGGCTTGACAGGGTAGATGCTGAGAGGTTGTTTCCCTTTGTGGGAGAGTTTAGTATCAGAGGACATAATCTCAGAGTAAGAGGTCACCCATTTAATACAGAGATGAGGAGGAATTTCTTCTCTCAGAGGGGAGTGAATCTGTGGAATTCTTTACCGCAGAGGGCTGTAGAGGCTGGGTCGTTAAGTATATTCAAGGCTGAGATAGACAAATTTTTAATCAGTAAGGGAATCAAGGGTTATGGGGAAAAAGCAGGAAAGTGGAGTTGAGGATTATCAGGTCAGACATCATCTCATTGAATGGCGGAGCAGACTCGATGGGCTGAATGTCCTACTTCCCCTCCTACATTTTATGGTCTTATATGTAGGTTAAAGTCACCCATGATTATTGCTGTCCGTTTATCACAAGCACCTAATATCTCTTCTTCTATACTTTGTCCTGCATTGTGGTTACTGGTAGGGGGTCTCTAGAC
The DNA here is from genome assembly GCF_964194155.1 of Cetorhinus maximus. Taxonomy (NCBI): domain Eukaryota; kingdom Metazoa; phylum Chordata; class Chondrichthyes; order Lamniformes; family Cetorhinidae; genus Cetorhinus; species Cetorhinus maximus. The sequence continues at coordinate 96,315,034 of NC_135883.1, forward strand.
CACTCCCACTAGTGACTTCTTTCCCCTGCTATTCTTCATCTTCACCCAAACCGATTCTACATCCTGATCTCCTGAACCAAGGTCATCTCTCTAAACATTGCACCAATGCCATCCCCGATCAACAGTGCTACCCCTCCACCTTTACCTAGCTTCCTATTATTCTTGAATATCATATAGCCCTCAATATTCAGGACCCAGCCCTTGTAATCCTTCTGCCACGTCTCCAAAATCACTATCAGATCATATTTATTTACTGCAATGTGTGCTCTCAATTCATTTACTTTGTTATTAATGCTATATGCATTCAGATACAGAGCCTTTAATTTTGTCTTTTTATGAGCAAAGGAATGTTGAAGATGGATGGTACTTGGCAAGGACTGAGGTGAAGCATTCATTTTGAAGAGAAGTTTGATTATGACATGCCTGAAGAATAAGAGGACAGTTCCTGAGGACAGAGAATAATTAACAATACCAGTTAACTTAGAGACCAGGAGAAGTTTCATTAAAAATTAATTTATTTGAAGAATTTCCATAGCCAGGTGATAATTGCTGTTTGTTAGATGCTCCATTTAGAGAATAATTGGCAGGGTGTTGCCAGGGAGAGGGATGAAGGTGATAATGAGGGAACAGAGTTTGTGGCAGGGGCTGAAAACAACCCAAAGATAAAGGTTTGGCCTTCCCATTATTTAATTGAGGAAATTCCTGCTCATCCAGTTCAGGATGTCAGATAAGCAGTCTGACAAATAGGCCAGAATTTTCCTGTCGGCGATTTGGGGGCGGGGCCTGCTCACTGACGGAAAACTGACATGGGTTGATGTTGGGAGGAAACCCTGATGTCATCCTAGTCCCTTTAAATTTTAAGGAAGCCGGGCGGACAGCGAAATCAGCTGTCCGCCCACCGACCTGTCAATGGCCAATTGAGGCCATTGACAGGATCATTAAGATAATTAAAGACCCTGTCCGTCCAACCTTAAGGCTGGCGGGCAGGCCAGGAGCCCCAGCGGGCTTCTGATAATACATGAAACCGCATCCACTGGCGGGATGGGGTTTCATGTCCATTTTAAAAAACTTTAATAAAGTTTATGCCCTTTTTATTAACATGTCCCATCTCGTGTGACATTGTCACATGAGGAGGACATGTTAATAATTTTAATATTTTTCTATTTTTAATGTTTTTGACACTGTCACTGGTCTCCCTGAGACAGCATTTAGTCTAAGGGAGATGTGTGCTCTTTCATGCGCAAGTTCGAAAGAGCGCACTTTGACAGATGGGGAATCCCTCCACCCCCCGCACTGGAAGCGCATAGCGCTTCCTGTCGGGCAGGCCACTAGGTGGGCCTTAATTGGCGCCCGCCCACTCAAAATGGTGGCGGGCCCCGTTTCGGCGGCAGAGTTTAGCTGCCCGCCCACCACCGAGCCAGTGAGGCCCGCCCACCAACCGAGGGCAAAATTCTGCCCATAGAGACAGAAGAACTGTTGAGAGTTGGTGCTGAGGTAAAACTGTGTGAAACCAGTGTACATGTGGAACCTGGGCCAGGATTCGGGAGCAGGAATGGAGGTGGGCAGATGCAGAAATTCCCAATATTGACCAGAATGCCAGTTCCCCATCACGGTTTCTACTCACAGTCATTTTCCTGGAGATCGGATTTGGTGAGGAATGGTTAGCTGCCTGCAAGCAACAGGAAACATGTTAAGCCAATTCAAGGCAAAATAAGATAGAAGCAAAAAACTGCGGATGCTGGAAATCCAAAACAAAAACAAAAATTCCTGGAAAAACTCAGCAGGTCTGGCAGCATCTGTGGAGAGGAGCACAGTTAACGTTTCGAGTCCAAATGACTCTTTAACAGAACTAAAGAAAAATAGAAAAGGGGTGAAATATAAGCTGATTTAAGTGGGGGTGGGGGGGGGGGGGGGGGGGGGGGTTGGGACAAGAAGAGCTGGATAGAGGGCCAGTGATAGGTGGAGATAACCAAAAGAGGTCACAGACAAAAGGACAAAGAGGTGTTGAAGGTGGTGATATTATCTAAAAGAATGTGCTAATTAAGGGTAGAAAGCAGGACGAGCAAGGTACAGATAGCCCTAGTGGGGGTGGGGTGGGGTGAAGGAATCGAAAAAGGCTAAAAGGTAGAAATAAAACAATGGATGGAAATACATTTAAAAATAATGGAAATAGGTGGGAAAAGAAAAATCTATATAAATTATTGGAAAAAACAAAAAGGAGGGGGTTGAGGCCATTTCCGCCAACTCCAGCATGATGCCACCACCAAACATATCTTCCCTTCACACCCCCGGCAGCATTCCGTAGGGATTGTTCCCTGTGTGACACCCTGGTCCACTCCTTCATCACCCCCTACACCTCAACCCCCTCCCACGGCACCTTCCCATGCAACCGCAGAAGATGCAACCCCTGCCCCTTCACTTCCCCTCTCCTCACCATCCAAGGGCCCAAACACTCATTTCAAGTGAAGCAGCATTTCACTTGCACTTCCCTCAACTTAGTCTACTGCATTCATTGCTCCCAATGCAGTTTCCTCTACACTGGAGAGACCAAACGCAGACTGGGTGACTGCTTTGCAGAACACCTTCGGTCTGTCCGCAAGCATCACCCAGACCTCCCTGTCGCTTGCCATTTCAACACTCCACTCTGCTCTCATGCCCACATGTCCGCCCTTGGCTTGCTGCATTGTCCCAGGGAAGCTCAATGCACATTGGAGGAACAGCACCTCATCTTCCGACTAGGCACTTTACAGCTTTCCGGACTGAATATTGAGTTCAACAATTTTAGATCATGAACTCCCTCCTCCATCCCCACTCCCTTTGTGATTTTCCCCCTCCTTTTTGTTTTTTCCAATAATTTATATAGATTTTTCTTTTCCCACCTATTTCCATTATTTTTAAATATATTTCCATCCATTGTTTTATCTCTACCTTTTAGCCTTTTTCAATTCCTTCACCCCACCCCACCCCCACTAGGGCTATCTGTACCTTGCTCGTCCTGCTTTCTACCCTTAATTAGCACATTCTTTTAGATAATATCACCACCTTCAACACCTCTTTGTCCTTTTGTCTGTGACATCTTTTGGTTATCTCCACCTATCACTGGCCCTCTATCCAGCTCTACTTGTCCCAACACCCCCACCTTAAACCAGCTTATATTTCACCCCTTTTCTAGTTTTCCTTAGTTCTGTTGAAGAGTCATGCGGACTTGAAACGTTAACTGTACTCCTCTCCACAGATGCTGCCAGACCTGCTGAGTTTTTCCAGGTATTTTTTTTTTGTCAAGGCAAATTAAGGCCATTGGTTAGGCATCAACTGGAATTTTTGTCGGGATCACAGCCTGGAGGAAGACTCCTGGTAGCAGACCGGGGAACCAGTGTTCCAAATTCCATTTGAGACACGCTACTGCCGTTGTACCAGCATGACCACAGACCACCCTGTGGAGAGGCTCCCTCTCCACAGTAGTGGTCTAACAGCGGTGAGAATTTTAAATTTTAAAAGATTTTACAAGGTGCTCAGTGGATACCTCCATCTTGAGGCACCTTCTCTCTCTCTCTTACCTTCTTTGCCAGTGCCTACTTCTCATGGTGGGGCTGCTTTTCCATCAGTCCTGGTGGGCTTTCTATTGGTCCTCCAGCTTCAAGAATGGATGATCAAGGTACCCTCTGGCTACTGACCAACTAATCCAAGAAAAATTAGTGCTGGGTTCTTGCCGCTGACACTGTTTGTTTGGGAACTTCATTTGATCCAAAAGTCGCAGTCTCAAACCCAAACGGAAAACCTGGATTTGATGAGTTTTCAGATGATATCATCGAGGGGATTTAGGTGACAAATCAGAGGGGGTCAAGGATAGAACCTTGGAGGAAACCAGAGGTATCTGTGTGAGAGAGAGAAGTCATTGTAGGTGATTCTCTGCCTTGAACAAGACAGGTAAGAATGGAACCAAGCAAATCGAGTGACATCCGGTTGGACAACTGAGGAGGAGGGTTGGAGAAGGATGGCGTGGTCAACTCTATCAAAAGCTGCAGAAAGGTCAAGAAGGACTAGGAGGGAATTACCTTTGTCACAGTCCCATTGGATGACATTTGAGACTCTCATAAAGGCCAATTTTGTACTGTGGTAAGGGTGGGAAACTTGACTGAAGAGATTCAAACATTGAGTTGAGAAAGACGGGCACAGATATTGGCGTTGAAAGTATACTGAAGGACTTTATGAGCAGAGGAATGTTGGAGATGGATGGCACTTGGCAAGGACTGAGGTGAAGCGTTCATTTTGAGGAGAAGTTTGATGATGACATAACTGAAGAGGAGGAGGAGGACAATTGCTGAGGAGAGAGAAGCATTGACTATACCAGTTAACAGGAGACCAGGAGAAATTTCATTAAAAATTAATTTATTTGAAGAATTTCCATAGCCAGGTGATAATTGCTATTTATATTATTTTTTCATGTTGACGAGCATGTATATTTCATCATTAATTTTGCTACATGGTATAACTAAACAATCTCACTGTGATGGAAACATTAACATAATGCTTGAATAACTGTATAAATGAAAATATACAATCATTTGCAATTGAAACTAAGATTTGTTAGACCACTGAAATTGCTGACACAAATACAAAAATTTAAGAGTCAATTTTAAGTGAATGATGCGTGTACTATCTGTGTTCGCTGTTTGAATTCCTCTGCTTTACTTTAGGAACCTTAATATTTCTCACCAAATGCACACTAGTAAAGCATTGTGACCCCATGAACTGCCAGTACCAGTAGGGATGGAGTTTCATCAACAGAGTGTTCAGTTTATAGAGTGTGGATGATAAAAGCTTCACAGGCTGATGTATGTGCATCAGAGCAAGACATGTCTTTCTCCATCTAATATGCTTCTGTAGATACAGTGCTTGAGCTGGACAAAGCCAAAGACAGGTCAGTGGCAGAAGGGCCAGTTTCCTCCCTTAGATGTCCCAGAATCCCCTGCTGTACATTTGCATATGATTAAGGCATCAATCTACTTCATTTCGACCAATCTCCATGACATTCTTAATCTTGGAAACAAGCCTGGTGCAAATGGTGCGTGTGTTTTTTTTTATTTTCAGGGTTTGCATTTATTTTCTTGTTCTTATTGTCCATTAAAAAAAAAGAACATTATTTTGAAAATGACTATTCATACAAAGGGCTGCACATCCTATACTAACCTTTAAAAAAAAGGATAATCAAGAGAAATATTTTCAAAAAAATAAAAGTGAAACAAATGCCAGGTGCCCTTGATTTTGGTTACTTGTCCCTGCTTGTCCGAATTTCAGGCTGAGGCTGAGAACACCTTCTTTGATAGATGACTGCAATCCATTTCTGTGATCAGTTTACCCTTTCTCAGAACTGACCCTGTGTAGGTCATTCCCTGGGTCACTGCCAATTCAACAGCAGCCAACAGAACGTTTGAATTATTACCTATATTGGATTTCATTACAAAAGGCTATTGTGATCAAAGAGGGAATTTCCTATATCCTCCATTTACTGATCTATAGCCCATGCGTCACTGTGCTGTCTCGTCCATATTTGTTGAAGCACGAGTACTATTTCCGTTTTTTCACATATCACAGATATCAACATTCTTTTTTCTGGGGAATGTTGTCTGCATTGCTCAAAATAGGTTTCCTTCCAAAATACCTCCTTGAATTATGCAACGTCTCACATAATCACATTAGTTTATCGGGAAGATGCTTGCAGGAGGTCCTTTTGTGTCGTGACTATTCAAGATAAGTAGGTGACTACGCTTGGCACAAGTTATGTAAGTTAGGAACATTAGGAACATTGAACAACAAAAAAAAATCTTTACTCAACTATTTTTGAAGGACATTGCACAATTTACGCTGCAATGATTTATTTAATTTAACAAGAGGGACAAATAACTATATGTAGAATCTAGGTAAGAAAGTGAACATTTAAGTTCCTTCATGCACCCAAAGATGATCAAGGTAAAACTCCAGGATATTATTCATGCATTGTGACACCTTATGCAAAACCTATCAAGTTTCATTCCAGTATAAGCACCCATAGTCTCAATAGCATAGGAGACTTCAGCATATATAATCATTTCCACCTACATACACCTCTTTCATGATAATGTTGTAGTTCCTCAACAAAGGAATTAACTTATGTCAATTCTTTTGTCAGGAAGATATAATAATTCTCATAATATTATTGGAATTTATTGTAAATAGAGTAATAGGTGGGTGTGTCTATGTGTCTATATGTGAGTGTATGTGTGTATGCCTGTGTAAGACTTAATTGAATTAGAGGCAGCTAGTATGGGTGCTTTGATGTAAGAGGATAAGTTAAATTTGAAATTTTATATAGGTAAACATGGGGAAGTTTAGAAACATAGGTGTTAAGGGAACATTTGCATTTTTAAATAAACCAGATTAGATTGTTTTCAAAGAAGGGCTGAAATATGTCACCTAGCGAGGTGAAGGTTAGAAACAGCATGTTTATTTTTCCCAAAGATTACTGGTAAAATTTAGAGAGATTTCTAATATCAGGAAGATAAAGTCCAAAGACATAGTGAAACAATGGATATTTGCATTTAAAGGGGAAAATATGCTTAAGGAGCAAAGGCTGTGTGTAAGGGTAGGCATTTTAAGATCTTACAAGTGTGAAAAAGCAGTCAGCATCTATGTCTCAAGCTGATGTCTCCAGGAATGGAAGTGAGGAGAACTCACTTTGAATTCGACTCATTCAGGTTATCATGTATTTTTGCCTGGGTCTTTTAAAATCTCTGGGCAGAATCTTCTGTTCGGTGTGTGGGGGCGGGCCCCGCATGCCGACGCATAAAATGACGCACGGTGATGTCCGGCGTGTGTCTCGACATCACCGTGCGTCGTTCTGACCTTCTGTTTGGCGGGCATGCACCAGAGTTGGCTGCGCGTCCGCCGAACTGTCAAAGGCTTGTTAAGGCTATTTAAAAACCAATTGCCCGATTGAGAAAGCTGCCCGTCCATGCTTAAGGTTGGCGGAAAGGCGGAGAGCCCAGGTGGCCTTTGTATTCATCATGAAACCTCATCCATGGGCAGGATGAAGTTTCATGAAGGTTTTATAAATAAAAGAAAAATTTTGATGAAAATTCATAAATACGCCCCAGCTCATGTGGCACTGTCACATGAGGGGACATGTCTGAATATTTTTTTTTTATTTTTACAACTGTAACACTGAAGTTAATCTCCCTGAGGCAGTCTGCTCCCGCCCGACGGGGAGAAAATTTTTCCCTATGTGTCTCACTGTTGCCTTAATAAAAACGTAACTGGGAGTTAGATTGATTAGGGGAGTTTTAAGTTATCATAGTAGGAATTTGTAGATCTAAGTGTGTATTTAAAATCATTTCTCTTATTAATAAATGTTTCATCTAGTTTTGTAAAAACCTACAAGACTTGGTGGTCTTATTACTACTGAATTCAAGGCTCAAAATCTCAAAATTTATACATATTGAAAATTAGTTGTGACAGTTGTTTCAAGTTTCCCTCTGGGATTTGAACAACTCAGCATTTACAATCTGCTGTGTCCTAACAAAAAATTGGGGCTCTTTGCAGGATATATTTGAAATTCCTTGACTTTTTGGAGTTGGTGAATCTTAAGGTTATGAGTACTAGAAACATTTTGAATTCAGGAATTGGTGTGCATTTTTTTTTGAAGTCGTGAGACTGCAATATGATGTTAGCAGTTGCTCAGGCTTGCCTGTGAGTTGAAGTTGTAACTTTGGCTGGTTTACAAAAAGTAAATAAAGCTAAGTTAATGGAATTGGCAGATAAGTTACACTTGGGACTATCTGCAGGGGTGAGGAAATCAGACATAATTGAAGGTATAGCACAGCATTTGATATTGGAAGGAATACCTGAGAGACTGAGTTCGCCAAGAGGTGGTTCAATGGAATGGGCTCAAATTCAGCTGCAAATGAAAAAAAATGAACTAGAGGCAGCAGAAAAAGAAAGAGTGTTTCAGGGAACAGGCAGAAAGGAAGGAGAGTGAAAGTAAACAAGAAAGGGAATTAGAAATGGCAAAGTTAGAAAAGGAGGAAAGAGAAAAAGAGAGAGAATTCCAGCTTAAAATGCAGGCAGTTAAAAAAGAGAAGCCAGTAGGTGAGGAAGGACTTATTTCCAGATCAGAACCCAGTGGTGAGATGTTTAAATTTGTACAAGCTCTTCCAAAGTTTGAGGAAAGAGATGTTGAAGCATTCTTTATTTTATTTGAGAAGATAGCTAAACAGATGCAATGGCCACAAGCAAACTGGACATTGTTTTGACAATTCAGGTTGGTGTGTAGAGCACATGAGGTTTATGCTTCACTATCAGAAAAGGTATCGGTGAACTGTGATGTTGTTAAAAAAAAAGCTATTTTGGGTGCATATGAGCTGGTTCTTGAGGTATACAGGCAGAAATTTAGGGATATAAGAAAACAGCCTGGGCAAACTTAGATTAAGTTTGAAAGAGTAAAACAAAATAATCTTGACCAGTGGATATGGGCATTAAAAATAGAGGTGACAGATGCAGCTCTTAGAGAAGTCATTCTTTTGGGCGAATTTAAAGATTCAATTCCTTCGGTAGTGAGAACTCATGTGGAGGATCAGAGAGTTGAATGGGTAAGCAAGCAGCAGAGATAGCTGATGATTATGAGTTAGTACATAAAGATAAACATTTTTTTTGTCACCCTTTCAAATCGGAAAAGGATAGAAAGCGGGAAGGTGAAAGGAAGGTGGGTAGTCAGAGAAGAGGAGTCGGTGGAAATTCGCAGAAAGTTTTTTTCTCAGAATAAAAATGAAACTGCTGAGGGTAGAGGTGACTTTTGAAAATTGAAGTGTTTTCTATGTAAAATAGTTGGACACACAAAGTCAGTGTGCTGGAAATTGCAGGGAAAATCTGTTGGAATTATAGGTGTGCCGGAACGTACTGTAAGTAAAAGCACTGTGGGTTCTGAGGTTCAGGCAGAGGAAAAATCAATGGTTTGTGTACAGGTAAAACAGGGAGAATCAGTGTTAGGTAAAGAAGTGGGAATGTGTTCACAATTTACCCAAGAGAATTCTGAGGGGCAGGTTGCAGAAATGTTTAGAGATTTTGGGCGGATTTTCCCAAATTTGCACTGTGCGGTATTGGACAGGCAAAATCGCATTCCACCCATGGATGGCGATGGAGGGTATTCACGTCATATTGTCCCGAGCCCAAGCATTACTTATGTATCCCCCAGGAAACTCACCGTTTCCATGGCGGGTGGGCTCTAATTGGTCCAGCCGTCATCACCCTGCCGTTGCATCACGCCAGCCACCATGTTTAAAAGGCAGCCACCAGCACTGTGCTTATTGCCACCAGCTCACCAATGCTGCCTGGAAGACATGGCCAGCAAAGGAAATAAGACCACAGCCCTCCGCTTCAACGACTGCTCAAGCGACTGCTGGATGCCATGGAGACCTGCTGGGATGTCCTGTACCCCCGCTCTGGCCACAGGATGGGCAGCAACCTGACATAAATCCAGCTTGGGAGGCAGTGGCAGCATGGTCAGTGCCAACGCCCTTCAAAATAGGACAGCCACCCAGTGCCATGAGAGGATGAAGAATATCTTCCATTCTGCCAGAGTAAGTCACTCTTCTCTTCGCTCTCAACTCACGCACTCACAAAACCATTACACATCCACAGGGCCCTCACTCACTGCCAGTTCAAGGGACATCACCATTCGCTCTCTCACACTCACCGCCATTGCCCTCATCCCATCCATGAGACCACTCACCACCCACACAGGCCAGGCATACATACCATCTGGCCTGGCAGACGTCCTGCTTACTCTTTCTCCATCTCTATCCATGTGGGACAAGCTGGCACACACCAAGAGGGAGAGTTCACAGATCGGTGATGGAATGCCCAAAATCAAGGTCCTCATGGACTTTGAAAACAGAGCCATCCAGCTGGTAGGCGAGGATCTAGACCGGTTCTGTGCTGACAGTGAGGTCGGCGGTACTCTACCAAGTGAGGATCCAACAGTGCAACGTCCATCAGGCAACTGTTTCATGGGCTAATACCATGCACTAATTATCTCCCCTTGCTTTTGCAGGCACATTTGCCAAACAGCCTATAATAGTCCATGAACCCAGGCCTCCAAGCAAGCCCCGAAGAAACCTCTGGAGAGGAATCTGGAGGCACCCTCCCTGAAGTCACGTCACAGCGCTCACCCACCCCCTCCACCAGCGCAGAGACACACACCTCGGTGGGACCAAGCTTTGTAGCCCCGGGATCATAATCTGTTGAGCACATTGCACTGTCTGATCCACAGCAGGCAGCGGCAGGGGCTTCCCAGGTGTCTGGCACTCAGAGGACTGCTGGAGGCCAGAACGTTGCTGAGTCCGAGTCAGATGACGAGCCTCTGGATTCGGTCATGTCAGAGTTATGGAGCTGCAAAGACATGCTCGGGAACACCAGGAAGGGATGTCCACAGCAATCCTCAGATTGCAAGGCATGATGGAGGAGTCCGTCTGCCTTCAGTCTGAGGTGACAGCGCCGGCATGCCAATGCACCGAGGTCAACACTGGTAGGATGGTGGCGCCATGGAGACTTTGGTCCACACCTGCACTGCTGCATGGGCTCAACTCCTATTACTGCTGCCATAGTTGGCCTCCAAACCTATGTATGTGAGAGGGGCTCCGGGCAGCTCAATTTCACTCCAGCTACCCCTGCTCCTCAAGGAGTCAGCCTGGGGCCCCCAGATATCCATAGGGAGGAGGAGCACACTCCAGGCCCATCCTTCCAGGTGACTCCGAGAGTGCCTGGCCAATCTGACTCCCCTCTTCCTGTGACTTCAGCAGATCCAGCTCCACAGGCCGAGGAGAGTGCCACTGCCACGCAGCAGGACCCCGAAGGCAGGCCAAAATCATCATTGGCGGCGTCACAGTCAGCTCTACTGTGGATGGCCGGAAAACACCAAGATGTAATGCCAGGGTTAGGAAAGTTAAGGATAATTAGTTGCACAGCCTGGGAATGGGTGTTAACCACTTGTACATAATGTTCACTATTGTCAATAAACTCCCAAGAATGTCTCCCTGCCTGTGGCTCCTTGTTCTGATGAGCAGTTTTCTTGTCACTCAGATGTGAAACCTTTCTGCATGAAGTAAAGGCCAGGTGTCTCAGTCCAGGGCCTCTTCCCTGTGCTCTGTGCAGCCTTCAGACAAAAGTGATGGTCCAGCCTCACACTCCCTGGAAACATTACTGATGCCTGCACATCGGCAGTGCTGGTCATTGCTGCCAGAATGTAGTGGGCAGGCGCCACAGAGTTCTCTTATTCTCTCGATGTGCTTTCAGCACCCTTAAGGTGGGGCTGGCCCCCATGTCTTCAGCATCTGCGACCAGTGATGCTGTGCTCGAGCTCCTGAAGGGCTGAGGTGCTGAAGGTGGACAAAGCATCAGATGCTTCTAAAGTTTCATGGCTGCGTCTCTGAGATGGCCCTGATCATGGAGCACAAACGAGCTGCCCTCAGCCAGGCAGGAGTCAGACATTCTCAGAGGGCATGTGAAGATCTATGGAGTGTCCTCATTGTATGCCATCATCATCCTCCTGCAATCGAGTGGCTATTAGGGCCTCCACTGCATCTCCATGACAGGAGCATACTGACAGAGGGTATTGGTCTGCCATAGGCCAGATTGGAGTCAAACATTAACAAATGTGATGTGAGGATCTATGGTGCCACCTCACTGCATGTATTCATCATCCTCCACAAATCTGGCAGTTACGACAGCCTTCCGAGTGCGCCTGCCTTGTCTAGCCAGTGAGAGGGCCTCATCCCTGTCATCGTCACCTCCAACGACCTCCTCAGCCTCGTCCCTGGCGGCATCCTTCTCATTGGAGGAGATGTGCAGCTCCTCCAACTCCTCCCCAGCCAGCTTGTCTCCCCATTGGAGCTCCAGATTGAAAATGGCGCAGCAAACAATGACAGTAGGCGGCACCCTCTGTGGACTGTATTGCAGGGCTCCTCCAGACTGGCCCAGGCACCGGAACCTCATCTTCAGCAAGTAGCGAGCTGTTGCATGAGCCTCATTGTACCATCACTCTGCTGCAGTCTGAGGACCCCACACGGGTGTCATCAACCACACCCTCTGCGGGTAGCCCTTGTCCCCGAGGAGCCATCCCTGTAGGTTCTGTGGACCCTAGAAGACTGCAGGGATCTGTGAGCGATTCAGGATGTAGGCGTCATGCACAATCCCTGGAAACCGTGCTCACACCTGCAGGATGTGTTTCTGGTGGTCGCACACCAGCTGCACATTCAGCGAATGGAAGCCCTTGCAGCTGTCTGTGTTGCAATGGAGATCTGAACACCACATGGGTGCAGTCAATCGCACCCTGCACCTGTGTGAAATTGAGCGCCGCAGTCACTTTCACAGCCACTGGCAGTGGATTCCCTCCATGTCCCCTTGGTGCCAAGTCCTGCAGTAAGTGGCAGATGTGAGCGACCAGGTCCCTAGACATGGGCAATCATCGACGACGCTGGTTCTTGGTCATTTGCAGGAATGGCAGGCAACGTCTAACGGGTTTCACTAGGCACCGACCAGCCATGGCTCACAGTCACTCCTGGCAGCATGTGCGGGAACACCAGCAGCCCCTACTTCCTAAGGTTGCTGCTCCTGCCTTTGCCAGGTGCCTCCGTCACTCTTTCCTCCTTCTTCTCCACTCTCTGTAGGCCATCAGGTATGTAGCTAGGTCACCAGGCTCCATGTTCCTGATGTGGTCCTCCTGCGGCATGAAAGAGAGAGAGAGAGCCATGGTTAGCATGGTTGTACTTAGCACCTTTCCTGGCCCTGTGTGACTGCCTCTTAATGCTTCCCGGAGAGTGCCGGTCCCCCCTCAGGCGGCAACAGATGAGTGCGCTGCATGGCTGCCCTGTCAACCTGTAACATGGGGGAGACTGTTCCTAACCAGGATGCTGAGATTGCAAGAGGCTGTGAGTGCCTCCAGCAGTGACTGTTACATGGCCAGGGTTGGTGAGGAGATTGTACAACATGTGCAGCCCAACTGCTCCGCGGTCCAGTAAAGTAAATCGCGGACTCGCAGCCTGTGCCACCACATTGCTTGCATGGGCAGGCAGTCCAAGGGCCCGACCCCAATCATACCACTGGCTGTGCCTGAGCTGTCTCAGTTGCAGAGGAATGGTCAGTTTATACAGGTGTCCCTACTGCATGGCCACTTCCCTCGCCCACCCTGCACCCCGCCTCGATTTCTTGTGCGTGGGATCCAACGTCAGGGCAGTAGTTGCCTCCACTCCCCCATCCCGACAATAGTCGCCTTCAAGGTTGGGCAGCAGCTTCCCCCTGACAACCCCCACCCCACCGCCCCTCATCCGAGGCTGGGCAGCAGTTGCCCCCGGACAGCCGCCCAACAACAGTCGCCTCTGGGGCAGGGCAGCACTTAACCCTGACCCCCAGGCACCCCTGAAGCCTGAAAAGCAACAGGTGGCCCTGGTGAGCTCTGGAGACGCTGCTGCTCATTCACCTCCAGTTTCCCCAAAGTGAAGGCCGCCAAGTGCACGTCGCCTGTGTGCTGTTGTGAAGCACGTTGACATGCTTTCCCACCAACATGGATGGATGATCCAGCGGGCTTCCAAGAGCCTGGCGGGATGGCCTTTTAATGATATGCTGATGTATTACAATGAGCTCCCTGATGACCGTTGGCGGGAAACGCGGCCCACTATCTGTGGCTGTGGACGATTGCGACCAGCCTTCCCGCCATGGTGAAACTGAGCACGCCATATTGTTCACGTACGCCACCTGTCAAGCCTGCTACCAGCGGGCACGGAAAATTCCGCCCTCTGTTTTTTGGTCTTCCAGGGTGCTTCATGGATCAGCTTCTGAATCTTTCAGTGTCCTGTTCATAATACCAACAGATCACCAATTACCTTTTAGCCAGGGCTAGTCACTACACATTCCCACGGCATGGCAAGAATGTCGGCCTCATCAAAAAGGTAGTTAATTAATGGCAAATACAATCAGCCAGATTTTGCTATAACAGGGTTTCTGCCATTCATTGGACTTGCCCTTGCATCTTTCAGCTCAAAAACTTTTGCCCAACAGATTGCTGAAAGTTCAAGCTGATCAAATGGCAGTGAGGGAATCAGTCATAAGAACGTAAGAAGTAAGAGCAGGAGTAGGCCATTCAGCTCCTCGAGCCTGCTCTGCTATTGAATAAGCTCATGGCTGACCTGACTGTGGCCTCAACTCCGCTTTCCTGTCAACCCCCAACAACCCAAGACTCCCTTGTAGATCTAAAATCTGTCTAACTCAGCCTTGAATATATTCAATGAACCTGCCTCCAATGTTCCCTGGGGTAGAGAATTCTGAAGATTTATGACCCTCTGAGAGAATTCCCCCTCATCTCCATCTTAAACGTGAGATCACATATTCTTAAACTGTGCCCCGCTAATTCTAGAAACCCCATGAGGGGAACCATCCCCTCAACATCTACCTTATCAAGCCCTCTCAGAATCTTAGGGGCAGAATTTTGCCTTTGTCGGGTGGGCTCGGCAGGGGTGGGGGTGGGCGGGACCGGTCGGGAAGCCGACTGCAGCCCGCAATCGGGGCCGGACCGCGATTTCACACTGGCGGGCCAATTAAGGCCCGCTCAGCGTAAAATGCGAGCGGCAGCGCTCAGCGCTGCCTGTGCAAAGTGGGGGGAGGAGGGCGAGCACGGCCTTCACGCATGCGCGCGAGTGCACGCTTGAAAATCTCCTTGAGGCACGGAGCTGCCTCAGGAAGATAAAGAGTTTCAGAAAGAATAATAAAGATTTGAAAAATGTTCGTAAACATGTCCCCTCATGTGATTCTGTCACGAGTAGGGACATGTTATAACTGAAATGTTAAAAAAATTATTTCATTTTTATTTGATGTTGGAAACCTCATCCCGCCTGTGGATGAGGTTTCCAAACAAGTGCAAAGGCTGCTTCGCCTTTTCACCTGCCCGCCAACCGTAAGGTTGGATGGTCAGCGAAAAGTTTGTTTCAATTACCTTGTAAATAGCCTTAACAGGCCTTTTAATTGTCGGCAGGTGTGCTGCCAATTCCTGTGCACACCTGCTGACTGAAATATCGCGTGACTGCATGTTGACGTCGGAACGCTTGCCCTGCCGAGGTAAAAATTCTGCCGTATGTTTCAATAAGTTTACCTCTCAATCTTCAAAACTCGAGTCAGCAAAGACTCAACCTGTTCGATCTTTCCTCATATGACAAACCCCTCATCAAGGAATCAACCTAATGATCCTTCCCTGAACTGCCTTCAACGCAAGTATATCCCCCCTTAAATAAGGAGACCAAAACTGTACACAGTATTCTAGGTGTGGTTTCACCAGTGCCCTGTAGAGTTGTAGCAAAACTTCTATACTTTTATACTCTACCCCCCTTACAATTAATGCCAACCAGGACCTGAGTGAATAAGGCAAACAACAAGGAACAAAGGCAAAGAAAGATAGGATTGAGAGAGAAAAAAAGAAACAGAAAGAAAAGCTAAGGTTTTTTTTTAAAATTTAGCATTTTTTTAAATCTCCCCAAAATCAGAGTGAGGATAATCCATTTTGGTCTCCTCCTGAAGTCCCCACTTTCACAGAAGCCGGTCCTCAGCCAATTTGATTCACTCCTCATGGTATCAGGAAATGACTGAGTGCTCTAGACATTGTAAAGTTTATGGGCTCTGACAAGATGCTGTACTGATAACTTGTGCTCTGCAACTAGTTTCACCTATAGCCAAACCGTTCTAATACAACTGCAACAATAGCATCTACCCGACAATGTGGAAAATTGCCCAATTATGTCCTGTCTACAAAAAGCAAGAAAAATCCAATCCGGCCAATTATTGCCCCATCTGTCTGCTCTCAATCATCAGCAAAGTGATGGAAAGTGTCATTGAAAGTGCTATCAAGCGTGTTACAGATGGGGAGAAATGGTAGGATGGCTCCTACTTTTTTCCACCTCTCGACAAATTAACTGCAACAAGATGTGTTTTAAAGGAGTGTTGTTTTAACTCCTTTAGTGCTGACTCTTAAGAAAAGACACAGGATGGGTTTTCTCACAAGTTTTTCAAAAAATAAAGAATAAATGTTTATTTCTCGATGCCCAAAATAGAAGTGCGATAGGACCCACTCACTCATTCACACAACGCGCTCACAAATGATTGAAGGTGATTAAAAAGGAGCCAGCATGCACTTAGATATTTAAAGTGTCTAAAAAAGTCACTATTACTCTGTTTTATGAGATGAAACCTGAAAACATTGCAGAGAAGATGATTTCATTTTGGCTCACTGAACAAAATGGAGGTTAGAAATTTCTGGCGCTGAATTCACAGTGGCTTACTCCTTGCTACAGCAGGTTTCTGGCTGAAGCTGAAAAATAGGACCTCAAAGGTAGTGATCTCAGGATTACTACCAGTGCCACGTGCTAGTCAGAGTAGAAATAGCAGGATATTTCAGATGAATACATGGCTGAAGAGATGGTGTGAAGGGGAGGGCTTCAGATTCCTGGGACAATGAGCCCGACTGGGGGAGGAGGGACCAGTGCAAACTGCACAGGTTACACCTGGACAGGACTGGAACTGATGTCATAGGGGGAATGTTTGCTAGAGTGGTTGGAGAGGGTTTAAACTAAAATGGCAGGGAGATGGGAACATATGCAAGGAGTCAGAGGAGGGGGAATCAAGGATAAGAACAAGAGACAGAAAGGGGAATAAGAAAGGTGATAGGCAGAGAAATCAAGGGCAAGAATCAAACAGGGCCTCAGTGAAAAATAGTGGGAATGGGACAAATAATGTTAAAAAGACAAGCCTTAAGGCTTTGTGCCTTAACGTGAGGAGCATTCGCAATAAAATGAATGAATTAACTGCGCAAATAGATGTAAAAAGGTAGTTGGGATTATGGAGACATGGCTGCAGGGTGACCAGGGATGGGAACTGAACATCCAGGGGTATTCAGTATTTAAGAAGGACAGACAAAAAAGAAAAGGCAGTGGAGTTGCATTGCTGGTTAAAGAGGAAATTAACACAATAGTGAGGAAAGATATTACCTCCGACGATGTGGAATCCGTATGGGTAGAGCTGAGAAACACGAAGGGACAAAAAACATTGGTAGGGGTTGTATATAGACCCCCAAACTGTATTGGTGATGTTGGGAATGGCATTAAACCAGAAATTAGAGACGCATGCAATAAAGGAACATCTGTAATTATGGGTGACTTTAATATGCATATAGACTGGGCAAATCAAATTAGTACCAATACAGTAGAGGAGGAATTCCTGGAGTGCATACGGGATGGTTTTCTGGACCAATACGTTGAGGAACCAACTAGAGTACAGGCCATCCTAGACTGGGTATCGTGTAATAAGAAAGGAATAATTGACAATCTAGTTGTGCGAGGTCCCTTTGGGATGAGCGACCATAATATGATAGAATTCTTCATCAAGATGGAGAGTGACGTAGTTGATTCTGAGACTAGGGTCCTGAATCTTAATAAAGGAAACTACGATGGTATGAGGCGCGAGTTGGCTATAATGGATTGGGAAATGCTACTTACAGGGATGACGGTGGATAGGCAATGGCAAACATTCAAAGAACGCATGAGTGAACTGCAACAATTGTTTATCCCTGTCTGGCGCAAAAGTAAAACAGGAAAGGTGGCCAAACCATGGCTTACAAGGGAAATTAGAGATAGTATTAGATCCAAGGAAGTGGCATACAAATTGGCCAGAAGAAACAACAGGCCTGAGGATTGGGAGCAGTTTAGAATTCAGCAAAGGAAGACCAAGGGATTGATTAAGAAGGGGAAAATAGAGTACAAGAGTAAGCTTGCGGGGATCATAAAAACTGACTGTAAAAGTTTCTATAGGTATATGAAGAGAAAAAGATTGGTGAAGACAAATGTAGGTCCCTTACAGTCAGAAACAGGGGAATTTATAATGGGGAACAAAGAAATGGCTGACCAACTAAATACATACTTTGGTTCTGTCTTCACAAAGAGGACACTAATAACATACCAGAAATGTTGGGGAACACAGGGTTTAGTGAGAGGGAGAAACTGAAAGAAGTCAGTATTAGTAGGGAAATGGTGTTGGGGAAATTGATGGGATTGAAGGCTGATAAATCCCCAGGGCCTGATAATCTACATCCCAGAGTACTTAAGGAAGTGGCCCTAGAAATAGCGGATGCATTGGTGGTCATCTTCCGAGATTCTATAGACTCTGGAACAGTTCCTACAGATTGGAGGGTACCTAATGCAACCCCACTATTTAAAAAGGGAGGTGGAGAGGAAGCAGGGAATTATAGACCAGCCAGCCTGGCGTTGGTAGTGGGGAAAATTCCAGAGTCCATTATAAAAGATTTAATAGCTGAGCACTTCAAAAACAGTGGCAGAATCAGACAGAGTCAGCATGGATTTACAAAAGGGAAATCATGCTTGACAAACTATTGAAATTTTTAGAGGATGTAACTAGTGGAGTTGTTGAGGGGGAGCCAGTGGATGTGGTTTATTTGGACTTTCAGAAGGCTTTCGACAAAGTCCCACATAAGAGATTAGCATGTAAAATTAAAGCTCATGGGATTGAGGGCAGTGTATTGAAATGGATAGAAAACTGGTTGGCAGACAGGAAACAATGTGTAGGAATAAATGAGTCTTTTTCCAAGTGGCAGGCAGTGACTAGTGGGGTACGTAGGGATCGGTGCTGGGACCCCAGCTATTCACAATATATATTCATGATTTAGATGAGGGAACTAAATGATACATCTCCAAATTTGCAAATGACACATTAGGGTTATGGGAGAGTGAGCCGTGAGGAGGATGCAGAGATGCTTCAGTATGATTTGGACAAGCTGAGTGAGTGGGCAAATGCATGGCAGATGCAGTATAATGTGAATAAATGTAAGGTTATCCACTTTGGTAGCAAAAACAGGAAGGCAGATTATTATCTGAATGGCTATAAATTGAGAGAGGGGAATGTGCAACGAGACCTGGGTGTCCTCATACACCAGCCGCTGAAGGTAAGCATGCAGGTGCAGGTAAAGAAGGCAAATTGTATTTTGACCTTCATAGCGAGAGGATTTAAGTACAGGAGCAGGGATGTCTTGCTGCTATTATACAGGGCCTTGGTGAGATCACACCTGGAATATCGTGTGCAGTTTTGGTCTCCTTATTTGAGGAAGGATGTTCTTGCTATAGAGGGAGTGCAGCGAAGGTTTACCAGACTGATTCTTGGGATGGCGGGACTGATATATGAGGAGAGATTGAGTCGGTTAGGATTATATTTGCTGGAGTTCAGAAGAATGAGGGGGGATCTCATAGAAATCTATAAAGTTCTGACAGGACTAGACAGGGTAGATGCAGGAAGGATGTTCCCGATGGTGGTGGAGTCCAGAACCAGGGGTCACAATCTGAGGATACGGGGTAGACCATTTAGGACTGAGATGAGAAATTTCTTCACCCAGAGAGTGGTGAGCCTGCGAAATTCGCTACCACAGAAAGTAGTCGAGCCCAAAACATTGTATGTTTTCAAGAATGAGTTAGATATAGTGCTTGGGGTGTATGGGATCAAAGGATATGGGGATAAAGAAGGAGCAGGCTATTGAGTTGGATCATCAGCCATGATCATAATGAATGGTGGAGCAGGCTCGAAGGGCCGAATGGCCTACTCCTGCTCCTGCTATTTTCTATGTTTCTATCTTTCCAGGATAAAGCATTTCACTTATTTGGCACCCCATTCACCATCTTAAACATTCAGTCCCTTCAACACCGATGCACAATGGCAGCAGTGTGTACCATTAATAAGATGCACTGCAGCAGTCACTAAGGCTTCTTTGATAGTACCTTCCAAACTGTGCAGATGCATGGAAACAGTACCACCTGCATGTTCTCCTCCAACTCACACACCATTATGACTTGGAATTATATTACTGTTCCTTTATTGCCGCAAGGTCAAAATTCTGGAACTCCCCAGCTAACAACGCTGTTGGTAGTACCTTCACCACATGGACTGCAGTGGTTCAAGAAGGGCAGTTAGAAATGGGCAATATATATATTAGCCTTGCCAGTGATGGCCACATCCCATGAATGAAGAGAAGAAAAGTTTGAGCTTTCAAACAAAGCTACAAGAGCTTGTGGGTCTGCCTCCTGGTTAGGGACCCTGGTTACAGCTTCCATGGAGGCTGCCAAATAGTTCTTGCAAGACTGCAGAGTGCTCATACCCTATGATAGGATGCCATTGAAGCTTGAAACAGGCTCCTTCAAACTTTCAGGCATTTTATGGATGGTTTGAGGTAGACCTCCCCAAGTGCAGACGTACTGTCTAATCCACCCATTTTAATTTCTGTGCTTGTGTTTGGGAAGGATGGAGCGTGTGATGGCATTTGCCTTGTCCAATCTTCCTCAATGGGGCACAAGTGCTACTGAGAATGTAGAGAAAGGAGAAAAGGACAAGAGTTGGTATTACACTGACAGGCCAGACAGTAGTGGGTGACAAGCTTCACTATGCAACATAACATTATCAAACTGTGATTGCTTGAGGTAAAGGAAAGTGTACAATACTAGGCAGACAACCTGCTCAATTAGACCCTCACCCTGCCATCTCTGAAACTCTGTGTTCTCAATGAACCAATGACCTCGGGAGCTGCGTGCTCCATCTTGCTGATGGCCTGGATGTTGGATGACCCTCCCCAGCCTTGTTCCTCCGTCTATATTGTGAACCATTTAGCTTGCGGAAAGTGAGGCAGAGAACACTTTCAATAGCAAGCAGTCTCCCTTCTGTATAGCATTTGCTTCTTGTTATGACCCCAGCTGAGGTTACCCTTGGACAAGCCTGATCCAAAATGGAACCCAGCTTGGTTGATCCTAACTTTTATTTGTTTGTTTAGACACGTGGAGAGTAGCTACTGAACAGAGACACAGGAGTCAGCTGATGAAATTATAACAAAAGAATAAAACATTGATTCAACAAGAAAAGATGAATTATATTACAATACTCCTTCACCCACAACTGTACCTTTACAGACATATACAGACTTGTTAGGATAACACAAGTTACAAAAGCTACCTTGTGCTTTAATGTCCACAGTAAGAACACAGAACATGTACTAATAGGTGGTCAGACACACCACACTCTGAAGTCAATTGACAGGTGCCACCTCAACCAGATGCTATGGATCTCTCATCAACTCCCCCCAGATGCTTGTCACACCGTGAGCCAACCAGTTTCATTGAACTCCGTCTTTCACATGAGGGTTTCCAATCATCATGCTCGAGGAGCTCAATTTGGAATCTTCTCCTAAACCGATGCTTTCTCACCGATGCCTTCTGCAAGTGTTCACCTCCAGGGTTTTGAACTCTCCTTCTGATGTTCCTCTCCCCTGGGTCATCACATGCATTCAAGCTGTCTTCCATGCACTCTCTCTCACTGACTCAGCCGTCAACAGTACCACTGCTTCACGTGCCCAAAGCAAAGAGTTACAGACCTTCAGCCGTCTCTTTGGACCTTCTTGCCCCTTGCAAGCTGTTCTCACTTTAACTCTGCTTTCTGCAGCTTTTGTCTTTTTAAATCTGAAGCTTGGAACCTTTCTCTCTGCCCCTCACTCTTAACTTCACTTAACAGGACCTTTTCTAGGTTCCTATCCTTCTTTTGAATAGAAGGTCTTCTTGAGACTTTCTCCTGTTCCACTCCCTTGGGTTTTCGGTTATTTTCTTTAGCTGAGACTTGCTATCTGTCTCTTTTGCTCCAGTCTCTCCTGGCAGCTATTTTCAACAAATTTTAGCTTGGGACTGGCTATCTGTCTCTTTCAGGTTGCTTCCCTGGCACCTATCTTCAAAACCAGCTAAACTCCAACAGCTTCCAAACAAACTGCTATTTCTCGCTTGTGTGTGTCTGTGGGAGGAACCTGCCTCTCTGGGCCCCTATTGCGAGGCATCAACACTGTTTTTTTCTACTCCTGATTGCTTAGTTTATGGCTGTAAACTCTCATTAGAAATGCAAGCACTTTTTTAAATGTGAAACTAAAACTCAATTTAACCTTTCTTAACACACAGATACAGAAAGACAAATCAAACTTAAACATTAAAGCTAGAACTCATTCCTAATACCCAAAAAATACAAATATAACTTACTTAAACTATTTCTATTTCCTAACACTTCTTTTGTTTCAGATATTTTCTAATTCATGTCTGTGTTTTACTCAATAAACTTTAGTTGGTGAAATTCTCCATTGATTTAGGTCTTTAATGTTTTGACTGATTAATAATTCCCCACTAGAGTACACAAATAGGAATATTGTTGCTTTGAATAGTTCCCTCTAAAATTAAAAGATGGTCATCCTGCAGGACTCATGTACTGTTTCCAGTCTGAGCCAGAAAGGATGTGTAACTTTACTAGCTACTGGAGATTTTTAAGGTCAAGTTGATTTATGTTTCCAACTTTTTGTTTCTTCCTCTGGAAAACATCTCATTCAGAAGTATCCACTTTTGCCACAATTGGCTATGTGGGCACAAATTGTGCTCAAAATTGCATCAGTTTCAAGATTTTCTTTTGCTCAAGTTTCCACTCTAACATATTGTTGAACATAATTGGACCAGATTTTCATGTCGGAGCTGGGAATCAGGAGATGGGTCCCATTCCTTCATTTGTCTTGAAACTGGTGGGAGATGGAATTTTCCAGGTGCCCAGGCCCTATGTGGCCTGAAGATTGTCCTGACACTAGAAGCCATAGACCTCGATGCAGGAGTAGAGGTGGGCCGAGCCCAGAGCTGGTAGGTTAAAAGGTCCACCTCCGATTCCAAACATTCTCAGCCCAGTTCTTCCGATGCAATCATAGGCTAATCTATATAAAGTTGAATGTTGTGTCCACTTTAAACCCCCATGCTCACCCTACCCTCTCACCCCCTCAGCCCAGTCAGTCTCTCATTCCCTCATCCTTACCCCCTTACCCTCACCACCTCAATCCCCTCAAACTCCCCACAGCCCCTCACCCCTTTCACCCTTAATCCCTCACTCCACTCATCTATTGTCCACTTTATGAACAGACCTCACAACCTCTACTATAACAAAAGGAAGCCATTGATTAGCTCATAAAACTCCCTGAGTAAACAGACAGACTCTTCAAACAATCCGTTTAAACAAAGTCAAGTATTTGTAAAATGATTAGGCAATTGGATTGTAGCCAAGAGCCCAAAAATCCTCAGGTAAACAAACAGACTTCAGAACAACCAAGTCGGCAAATGTCCATACTGAATACATAAAAACTCACCTTAATGAACACAGATACAACTCATGCTACAGCACTTCATGATGAACTGTAAAGGGGGCAAAACTCTTCCTGCCTCATGATTCATATCACTTTGTAACTGATGTAAAACCTGATGCTGCTGAAGTTTGGCCGCCTCCATGAAAATTAAAACACTTGCCTGAGACAAACTCTCAAAGAGCCAACAATGCTGTTAATTGCCTCCTTAATAGGAGTGGCCATGTTTCAGAGCCTGTTCCTTCTACTGTCTTCGTGGAAATGGCTGAGGGTGGAAATGAAGCCAGAGCCTTTGGACACGCCAGTCAATGGCCTTTTTTCCCCACTCTGCCACCATTTGGTCTCAATCAGGACTATGAAAATCTGACTAAATTCCTCCATGTATCAGCACAATCAGGCAGCATTTTAGAACTTTATTTTTTTTTTAAATTGCATTAAAGATATTCCTGGCAAAATATAAGAATGCTAATCTGGAGCAACTTTATATGTACAGCTGAAAATTGGTTTATTACAAAAAAAAGCATTTTTAGTCAGAGTGTAGCCCACTACCTGTGAGTAGATCAATTTTAAATTACTAAAACTAACTTGAGAAACCAAGCTATTTGTTAGTTACATCAGTGTAAGGTAGTCTTAATAAATTTTTATATATATATGTATATATATATATTTAAAAAGCTTTTAAAGCTTGCCTATTAGTGTCATTGGCACCTAATAATAGAGCTTAATTTTACGAGCCTGCTCCAAGGTCATAATTAGTAAAAAAAAACTCGTAATGGTGATTAATTCAACCTGGGGGTGTGGCTAGTTTTGTGGGCGGAACTGGCTTCAAATGTGATGCCTTTTATATTTGTTCAAAAGACCATGGAAAACTTATTTGTGCTGTTTGTAATTTACATTTGTAAGCTCTTTGTACTGGTTTGGCAAATTGCACTGAAAAAACAATACAATCCAATGGAAACACTTGGCCCTCATCTTCCCCAGTGTTATTACTATGATCAGAATTTGCTATGAGGGAGAACATGGCCTAGTTTCTTGCCAATAAGTGGCACAACCTGTCATCAAAAGAAGTGTTCTGCCGGTAGCCTGTTTCCCATTATTGCTTAAGTTACTGTATTTAAATATTGGTAATCAAATAAAGGAACAAGGCAATGAAATGCTTGCCCAAGGACCTTTGACCAGAATCCTAATTGTGACTGGGGCTACATAGCAAGCTATTTTACTTGGGCTAAACATTTCCATCATTTATGTAATGGCATTTAGTTCATTTTAAATGAATATAAATCTCCCTTTAATACTATAAACCAGCTTTTCCTTAATTGTTACTATAAAGTTGGCACCTGCAGTCGATAATTCATAATCATGCCTATGTTGCAAGATATAATGAGTGGGGAAACTTAGAGTAGTTAAGTTTACAATACACAGGTTATCTGTAATTTAAATTGAATTATCAGAGACTTAAAGGAACTGAGCAATTAAAATGTCTTGAACACAATGAGACAAATTAAAACACAATTGCTTGCAAAGTGCAGTACTTTAAAATACATCTCTCCAAATTTGAAGCATGTTGTTGATTTGTCCCTATCTAAAACCATTTGACAAATGCCAAACAATAGATGATCAATTAGGGATGCATTACCAAGTGTATATGTATCTGAGTTAGTTTGAGGCTGTTATCCAAACAAGACTCACGCTAACAGGGAGCCATGTATGTTCAGGTAATCTGTCCCAAAATGACTATTATTTTATATAGCGGTCTAACATTCTAGAATCAAGAACTTTCCATTGAGGTTTTTTTAATGGCAAATAAATTAACAACCTCCACAAGTGACAGCTTCTCCTTGCTACCCCAGACCCTGAGCCCAGAGAGTGAGCTGATTTGGTATTTTGTCACCATTTCAATTCTTTGAGGCATCACATACATACCATAACTTTTCAAAATATAAAATGGTTGGTTCAACAGTTTCACTGTTTGGACAGTGGAGCCGGTGTGCTCCTCTTGGCCACATTTAAGGAATGAGTGCCCCTGCTCCCAGGCTCCCAGCACCCCACCTAAATAACTGCTAATCCCCTGACCCAGCTTTGGATCAAACCTGCTAAAGCCCCCCCGTGCTCCATTTCTACCTGCTGGGCTCTAATCTTCCCCACCTACAAACTCTTTTGCTTATATCACCCACAACCTCTGTTCCCAGTCTCCAGTTCACCCTCCCCTTAGGGTTGCATTACTTAGTGTCTTTCTGCATAATGTAACAAATGGAGTAAAATTAATAAAAATGCCCTTAGAATTGTCTTCATGCCAATACAAAGAGTGAATATATGTTTATCTTCTATCCCTCTTGTAGTTCAATGCCTTGCCCTGTCTCATCATGATTTTACATATTTACGTAATTTGACTTCCTGACCAGTTTTTTCATACTTCGCCACAATTCAGATAATCCAAAAGTCACATAGCTGAGATGTAGACAGTCGGAGACACTTTCACAGAGTTGCATTCTCTATGGAATGAAAATAACAAAGAATGAAAATTATTTTTTGGCACTATGAAACAGACTTGGAACAATAAATATAAGTATATATATTATATGTATGCACAATAATGTATAGGACTGTTCTGTAACTGACTTTCAAAATATACTGGGAGTACTACTCAGAAAATATATTCAGCAAAGTCCTTCATCATAATGCAAGCAATTTTTCTGACATTACTTGGGATGTTTAAATCTATTACTATTATAAGGCTGGTTTTATGAGTTTGAACTGCCAGCCCAGCAACAGAAAATTTGGGTCATAATTTCTGACTAAAATGGTTGGAAAATCTTGGGCAATGTCAACCCAAATTTTGATGCACAATGTGACAGGATTCCTGCCTCCATCCACCTTCTCCTTTAGGGCGTAAGGCAGAGGTTTGGCCTTAAAGAACCGGGGTGTTGCCTCCGAATTTAAGTATATTTTTGCTTCTAGGCCTTTTATCTTTCCCAATTCATTACAAAATACACTGTCACACTTTTTAACAACTCAGGAATTCCTTCTGTTCTAACTTGAAAAATGTCTGACCAGTTGAGTTTAAAGAAGTTATGCTGAACTTATATAAGACGCTAGTTAGACCTCAGCTGGAGTATTGTGTACATTTTGGGGCGTCACAATATAGGAAGGATGTGAATGCATTGAAGAGAGTGCAGAAAAAGTTTACAAAAATGGTCCCAGGGATGAGAAATTCCTGATAAGAAGATAGATTGGTGAAGTTGGGACTGTTCTCCTTGGAGAGAGGAAGGCTAAGAGGATATTTGATAGAGGTGTTCAAAAACATTGAGAGGGCTGGATAGAGTAGATAGGGAGAAACTGTTCTAGCTCATAAAAGGATCAAGAACGATAGGGCACAGATTTAAAGTGATTTGAAAAGAAGCAAATGTGATGTGAGAAAAATCTTTTTCACACAGCAAGTGGTTCAAGTCTGGAACGCACTGCCTAGAAGTGTGGTGGAGTCAGGTTCAGTTGAGGCATTCAAGAGGGCATTAGATGATTATTTGAATAGAAACAATGTGCAAGGGTATGGAGAAAAGGCAGGAAAATGGCACTAAGTCATACTGCTCATTTAGCGAGCAGGTGCAGACGTGATGGGCTAAATGGCATCCTTCTGTGCCGTAACAATTCTGTGATTCTGTGATGCTTTCTCAGAAGGAAGTCCTGCCTTAGAGAGCTGCCGGCCTATCAGATGGCCACCAACTCTGTAGTCCCATCAGGAATGGCTGCCACTGCTGGGACTATAGGCAGTCCTATCACGCTGAGGAGCCCAGGTAAGTCTGGGAGCCCAGGCACACCAGGGGTTGGAGGTTTTGGTTGGGGGATAGGGGACGCAAGAGGGGCAAGGGGGATGGGGCTGTGCGCAAGAGGCCAGTGGGGAGAATTAAAGAAGGGGGGAGTTGCCTTGACGGGTATTGGCATACATGACAGTGCCATTCAGCAGTGTTTACTTTCAGAAGTTAATGTTGACCTGAAGCATGCCATGGAAATAGCACTAGCAACAGAGGGTGCTGAGAGGGATTCGCAGGCTTTGCAGAATGTGCAACACGGAGCTGTTCTTCAGTTGGGGTGGGAACCTACCACCAGGCGTGGCTCGAAAACCAGAGAGATAACCGTGAAGTGAAGTGGGAGGCAGTCTCTACTGCTCAAAAAATGAAAAGTAACCCTGGAAGTACTTCACCAGAGATTCAGAAATTAATTTGTTACCAATGTCAGGGGTAACCATGCACCGGAAACTTGCAGGTTTAAAGAGGCACAATGCCACAACTGTCACAAAAAAGGGCATGTAACAAAGCAATGCAGGGCGAAATTGAGACAGCCAATCAGACAGCAGACCAAGATGATTGAAATGCACAATATAACTGAACCAGAAGCTGCTGATGCAGATATCTATTCCCTATACAACATCAAAGCAGTAAAAACTGAACCAATAACCATCTCTCTTCAAGTGAATGGGAAGCCTCTAGTCATGGAGGTAGACACAGGAGCAGTGGCCACGGTGGTGGGAGAACACATATTTAAATGTTTAAGCAATGGTACCCAGCCATTGAATCTGGAGCAAACCACAGCTCAGCTGAAGATGTATATTGGACAGGCAATAGAGATGAAAGACATTGCCACAGTGCTTGTATCCTACAGGCAACAGACAGTTTAGCTTCCAGTGATCATTGTAACAGGTGAAGTACCTAACCTTTGGGACCGCGATTGGTTAAAATAAATTAAGCTGGTCATAAATTTTTCAAGCTCCAACAGGAGGAATTCCTGAGCTGTTAAAAATGTATGACAGCATATTCCGCGTTGAATTGGGAAAGATAAAAGGCATACAAGCAAAAATATACGTAGATTCGGAGGCAACACTCTGGTTCTTTAAGGCCAGACCTGTGCCTTATGCCCTAAAGGTGAAGGTGGATGCAGAATTGTGCCACTTAGAGAAGCTAGACATCATCCAGCCAGTCCAATTTTCAGAATGGCCAGCGCCCATAGTCCCTGTGATGAAACTAGATCAAACTATTGGCATTTGCAGAGACTACAGATTAACTGTGAACAAGGCTGCTAAATTAGATAAATATCTGATCCTGAGGATTGAAGATTTGTATGCTAAGCTTGCAGGAGGCAAATCCTATAACAAACTGGACATGAGTCATGCATACCAACAACTAGAGCTGGACAGCACACCTAGAGGATATGTAACAATCAACACGCACAAGGGCCTGTACCAATAAACACGCCTACCCTTTGGTGTATCATTTGCCTGTGCAATCTTCCAAAGGGCCATAGAAAGGCCCTTATTACAAGGATTTCCCTGAGTTGTAGTGTACCTCGATGATGTCCCGATCACAGGATCAATGGAATCCAAACATTTGGCCAACTTAGAAGAGGTTTTAAAGAGGTTTTTGGAAGCTGGTGTATGATTGAAGAAAGAGAAGTGTACTTTCCAAGCGACTGAAGTCACTTATTTGGGTCATCGATGCCCAAGGTTTGCATCCAGTAGAGGAGAAAATCAGGGCCATCAAGGAGGTGCTTTGTCCTACCAGTGTCACTGAACCCATCTTTTTTTGGGCATGATTGCTTCTACGGCCGCGTCTTGCCAAATTTGTCAAGTGTGAGACCCTTTACATTTATTGAAAAAGAACCATAGATGGTCATAAAGGCAAAGAAGCCTTTGTAAAAGTCAAGAAGCTATTACACTCATCATGTCTACTAGTACATTATAACCCATCAAAAGAATTAATATTAACCTGCAATGCATCTCCCTACGGTGTGGGAGTGGTGTTGTCACACAGGATGGAAGCTGGTTCCAAAAGACCAATAGGCTATGTCTCCAGGGCCCTCACTGCAGCCGAGAAGGGTTATTCACAGCTTGAAAAAGGTTTATCCATAATATTTGGAGTAAAGAAATTCCATCAATATTTGCATAGTTGACAGTTCGCCATAGCATCACATCATTAGCCACTAATGGGTTTATTTAGTGAAGATAAAGCAATTCCACTGATAGCCTCTGCCAGAATTCAACGATAAGCCTTGATTTTGTCGGCATATGAGTACACCTTTATGCATTGTCTGGGTGTACATATAACAAATGAAGACGCATTCAGTACTCTTCTGTGATCAGATAGCATTGTACATGCAAAAAGAAGTTGTGTTGAATTTCTTGGACTCCTCTCCAGTCTGTGTGAAGCAAATAAAGATTTGGACAAACCGGGATCTAATTTTATCAAAAGTCCGAAACAGGTACAGCAAGGATGGTCAAATGCACCAGTCTCTGAAGAGATAAAACCATTCTATGCCCGTGAAACTGAATTAAGTTGTCAAGATGGAATCTTGTTGTGGGGAGCAAAAGTCATCGTCCCTTCGCAAGGAAGAGAGCTGCTCTTGACAGAGCTTCACAGTGCGCATCCAGGCATTTTCAAGATGAAGATGCTTGTGCGAAGTTATGTCTGGTGGCCAGGTATAAACAGTGATATAGAAAAAATAGTTAAACACTGTCTCCAGTGTCAGCAACAGCAGAAGTTGCCCGTTTCAGCTCCACTGCATCCGTGGGAGTGGCCTGGTTGACCCTGGGTTAAACTACAAATAGACTATGTAGGACCATTTTTGGGTACCATATTTTTAATGATCATCGATGCGCATTCTAAGTGGGTGGATGTATATAAAGTTAGATCACCAACATCATGTGCAACTATTGAAAAGCTGCGCCAATGTTTTAGTGCACATGGCCTACCAGAAGCTATTGGTTCAGATAACGGTGCTGTCTTCACTAGTACAGAATTCCAGAGATTCATGAGTTTAAATGGGATTAAACATATTAACATAGCACCATATCATCCCTCATCCAATGGGTTAGCAGAAAGAGCAGTGTAATCTTTTGAAGCAAGAATGAAGAAGTTATCCGAAGCAACATTAGAAACACAAATTTCATGATTTCTCCTCAAATATCGCACGACTTCTCATGCAACTACAAGTTCAACACTGCCTGAATTACTGCTGAAATGCCGTCTCTGTACAAGGTTGAGTCTGGCGTTTCCAAACTTAGAGGGGAAGGTAGAGAAGAACCAAAACAGTCAGAAAGTGAATCATGACATTCACAGCAAAGCTCAAAAAGTTACTGTGGGAGAGAGAGTTTCGTGTGAAATTTGGAACTGGACCCAGTTGGGTTCCTGGTATAATCGCCTCTGAAACTGGGCCTTTGTCATTCCAAGTGGAAGTGGAAAACCGGATTGTTCGAAAACATGTGGATCATCTACGAGACATTCCATCAGCCAGTTACTCCACCTGAAATTGTTGTTGAACCTTTAATCCCTGAGGTGCCAGATCAACATAGAATAGTCATGCTTGATTTCTCTGTTGAAGTAAATAATTTTGAACTGCTATTGTCTAAGGATGTCCCTGATGCTGCAGTTTCTGATCATGTCGATTCAGTGGTATAATCTCAAATAGTAGAGCTATGTCGCTCTAACCAAATTAGAAAACCACCTCAGATATTTGGAGCTGAATTGTCCCAGATTTGCACTAAGTGTGGTAGTGGGCTGGTCAAACAACGTTTTACCTGCCGGCTGTGATGCCGGGTTTTCAGGCCGTATCGTTCCAACCCCACCACATTATTTATGCACTGCTGGGAAAAACGCCGTTTCCATGGTGGGTGGGCTCATTCTGCCACCATCCATCACCCTGCTGCTACATCACGCCGGGTGCCATGTTTAAAGTTCAGTCGCAAGCACACATCTCAGTGCTTCAAGACCATCACTGCTGCATGGGAGGCATGGACCTGAAACTGAAGAAGACTTCAGCCACCAGGTTCTTCAACACGTCCCTTGAGCACCTTTTAAATGCCATGGAAGCCCGCCGGGATGTCCTCTACCCCCACTCTGGCAACAGGATGGGCAGCAAAGCACTAACCAGGCTTGGGAGGCGGTGGCAGCGGTGGTCAGCACCAATGTCCTTCAGAAGAGGACAGCCACCCAATGCTGCAAGGGGATGAATGATCTTCTCCATTCCGTTAGGGTAAGTCACTCTTCTCATCACTCTCAACTCATACACTCACAAACCCATCACACATCCACAGGGCCCTCACTCACTGCCAGTTCAAGGGACATCGCCACTCACTCTCTCACACACATTGTCATTGTCCTCATCCCATCTATGGGACCACTTACCACCCACACATGGCAGGCATACTTATCATCAGGCCTGGCAGGTGAACTGCTTACACTTTCTCTATCTCTATTCATGCAGGACAAGTTGGCACACAACAAAAGAGAGAGGTCGCTGACTAGTGGCAGAATGCAGAAAATCAAGAGACTCACGGACGTTGTAAATAGAGCCATCCAGCTGGCCAGTGATGATCTGGACCAGTCCTGTGCTGATGGTGAGGTCGGCGGTGCTCTACCAAGTGAGGATCCAGCAGCGCATCATCCATCAGACAACCATACTGTGAGTGATGTGTCCTGTTTCACAGGCCACTGCCATGCACTAATTATCTCTCCTCGCTTTCGCAGGCACATCTGCTAAACAGCCGACAGAGTCCATGACCCAGGGCCTCCAATCAAGCACCAAAGAAACCTCTGGAGAGGAATCTGAAGGCGCCCTCCCTGAAGCCCTGTCACAGCGCTCACCCACACCCTCCACCATCGTAGTGACGCACACCTCAGAGGGATCTAGCTCTAGAATAACCCCAGATCACAATTTGGTGAGCACATTGCATCATCCGAACCACAGCAGGTGCAGGCAGGACTTCCCAGCTTGCTGGCACTCGGAGGACTGCTAGAGGCCAGAAATTGGCTGAAACCAAGTCAGATGACAAACATCTAGACTCGGTCGTGTCACAGTTGCTGGAGCTGCAAAGGCAAGCTTGGGAACATCAGGAAGGGGTGTTCGCTGCAATCTTCGGATTGCAGGGTGTGATGGAGGAGTCTGTCTGCCTCCACTATGAGGTGATAGCACTGGCATGCAAATGCTTCGAGGTCAACACTGGTAAGATGACGGCCGCCATGGAGACCTTGGTCCAGGACTTCACTCCTGCACTGCTTTGCGGGCTCAACTCCCATTGCTGATGCCATAGTTGGCCTCCAACAGTATGTACACAAGAAGGGTACCGGGCAGCTCGATCTCGCTCCAGCTATCCCTGCTCCCCAAGAAGTCAGCCTGGGGCCTCTGGTCACCCATAGGGAGGAGGATCAGCAGGTGCACACATCCATCCAGGTGACTCCGGGAGTGTCCGCCCATCCGACACCCCTCTTCCTGTGACCTCAGCAGCTCTAGCTCCACAAGTCATGGAGGATGCCACAGCCACACAGCCTGACCCTGAAAGCAGGCTGGGGCCCTCCAAACCTTGGCCTTCCAGAGGATACCCACCAAGTTCATCACAGGCAGGGCGATGCAATCAGCAGGCTGCCTCCACCTCAGCTGTGAATGTGCTGGGAGCACCAAGACGTAGCAGCAGGGTTAGGACAGTTAAGGAGAATTAGTTGCACAGCATGGGCACAAGTGATAATCACTTGTACATACTGTTCACTATTGTAAATAAACTCCCAAGAATGTCTCCCTGCCTATGGCTCCTTGTTCTGATGAGCAGTGTTCTTGTCACTCAGATGTGAAACCTTTCTGTGCAAGATAAATGCAGGCTTCTCAGTCCAGGGCCTCTTCCCTGTGCTCTGTGCAGCCTTCAGACCAAAGTGATAAGCCAACCTCAAACTCCCTGGAAACATTACTGTTGCCTACAGCTTGGCGGTGCTTGTCAGTGCTGCCAGAATGCAGTGGGCAGGCACCATAGTGTTCTCTCATTCTCTCAATGTGCTCTCAACACCCTTAAGGAGGGATTGGCCCCTCATCTCGGCAGCATCTGTGACCACTGACGCTGTGCTCCTGAAGGGCTCAGGTGCTGAAGGTGGACAAAGGATCAGATGTTTCTAAAGTTTCATGGCTGCGTCTCTATGACATGACCCTGTTCACAGAGCACAAGCAATCTGCCCTCGGCCAGACAGGAGGCAGAAATTCTCGGAGACTGTGAAGTTTATGGAGTGTCATCACTGCATGATGTCATTATCCTCCTGCAATTGAGCAACTATTAGGGCTTCCACTGCATCTCCATGGCAGGAGCATTCTCACAGAGTATATTCATGCTGCCATAAGCCATACTTGAGTCAAACATTCGCAGATGCAATGTGAGGATCTATGGGGTCACCTCACTGCATGTCATTATCATGCTCTACAAATCTACCAGCTATGAGGGCCTCCCGAGTGCACCTGCCTCATCTAGCCAGTGCGAGGGCCTCATCCCCATCATCGTCATCTCTGATGACCTCCTCAGATTCATCCATGTCGGCCTCCTCCTCATCGGAGGAGACATGTAGCTCCTCCATCTCCTCCTCATCCAGCTCATCCCCCAGTTGGAGCACCAGGTTGTGAAGGGTGCAGCAGACGACAACGATGATACATGACACCCTCTGTGGACTGTATTGCAGAACTCCACCAGACCGGTCCAGGCACCGGAACCTCATCTTCAGCATCCTGATGGTTTGCTCCACCGAGTTGTGAGTTGCAGCATGAACCTCATTATAGCGTCGCTCTGCTGCAGTCTGAGGCTGCCACACGGGTGTCATCAGCCGTTGTCTCTGCGGGTAGCCCTTGTCCCGGAGGAGCCATCCCTGCAGCTTCTGTTGACCTGGAAGACTCCTGGGATCTGTGACTGAATGAGGATGTAGGAGTTGTGCACAATCCCTGGAAACCCTGTGCACACCTGCAGGATGCGTTTCTGGTGGTCGCACACCTGCTGCATATTCAGCGAATGGAACCCCTTGCGATTAATGTAGTCCACTATGTGTATGATGGAGATCTGAATGTCACATGAGTGCAGTCAATCGCACCCTGTGCCTGTGGGAAACCTGAGATCTGGGAGAATCCAACTGTGCTTGCATCCTGGCTTTCCTGGTCCTGGGTGAAATGCACAAAGTTATGTGCTCTCACAAAGATGGCATCCATGATCTCATGGATGCATTCGTGAGTGGAGGCTTGTGATAGCCCACAGAGGGCACCTGTGAAGCCCTGAAAGGAACCATTGGTGTAGAAATTGAGCACCGCTGTCACTCTCATGGCCACTGGCAGTGGATGCCCTCCATGTCCCCATGGCGCGAAATCCTGCAGTAGCTGGCAGATGTGATCGACCAGTTCCCTAAACAAGCGCAGTCTTCCGTGGCACTAGTTCTTGATCATCTGCAGGAATGAAAGGCGGCATCTATAGACCCTGGTTGTCACTAGGCGCCCGCCTACGACAGCTCGTTGATTTTCTTAGGAGGCGTGTGCGGGATTCCCAACCTCCGCTTCTTCCTGAAGTTGCTGCTCCTGCCTCTGCTCAGCCAGGAGCCTCAGTCGCTCTCTCCTCCATCTTGTTCACGCTCTGTAGGCCATCAGGCATACAGCTAGTTCACCAGACTCCGTGATCCTGAGGTACTCCTGCAGGATGAAAGAGTGAGTCACGCGGTTAGCATGGGTGTAATAAGAACCTGTCCTGGTAAAGTGTGATGGCCCCTCAACGCTTCCCGGAGAGCGCTGGCCACCACTTAGATGGCCAGAGATTAGTGCGCTGCAAGGCTGCCCTGTTGGCTTGAACCATGGGGGAGACTGGTCCAAACCGGAATGCTCACATTGCAAAGGGCTGTGAGCGCCTCCAGCAGTGACTGCTCATTGTCCAGCTTTAGTGAGGAGATTGTACAATGTGTGCAGTTGTCCAATTGTTCTGCAGTCCACTAGAGTGCTCATGAATTTGCAGTCTGCGCCAGAGTGGGGCGGAGGGGTGGGGGAGGGAGGTGGAGGTGAGGGAGTGAGGGAGCTCTGGAGAACTTGGTCGCACTTTGATGCCTCTGCACTGCTTGAGTGGGGAGGAAAGCTATGAGTTCGACCCCAGTCTTATCAAAAACAAAAACAGAATTACCTGGAAAAACTCAGCAGGTCTGGCAGCATCAGCGGAGAAGAAATCAGTTAACGTTTCGAGTCCTCATGACCCTTCAACAGAGGTGAGTAATATTAGGAGAGGGGTGAAATATAAGCTGGTTTAAGGTGGGGTGGGGGGGTGGTGCGGGTGGGGGGAGAGAAGCTGGTGGGGAGGTGGTTGTAGGGACAAGCAAGCTGTGATAGGAGCAGATAATCAAAAGATGTCACAGACAAAGGAACAAAGAGGTGTTGAAGGTGGTGATATTATCTAAACGAATGTGCTAATTAAAAATGGATGGCAGGACACTCAAGGTACAGCTCTAGTGGGGGTGGGGTGGAAAGACTAACAGGGCATTAAAGGTATAGATTTAAAAATAATGGAAATAGGTGGGAAAAGAAAAATCTATATAAATTATTGGAAAAAACAAAAGGGAGGGGGAAGAAATGGAAAGGGGGTGGGGATGGAGGAGGGAGTTCAAGATCTAAAGTTGTTGAATTCAATATTCAGTCCGGAAGGCTGTAAAGTGCCTAGTCGGAAGATGAGGTGCTGTTCCTCCAGTTTGCGTTGGGCTTCACTGGAACAATGCAGCAGGCCAAGGACAGACATGTGGGCAAGAGAGCAGGGTGGGGTGTTAAAATGGCAAGCGACAGGGAGGTTTGGGTCTTTCTTGCGGACAGGCCGGAGGTGTTCTGCAAAGCGGTCGCCCAGTTTACGTTTGGTCTCTCCAATGTAGAGGAGACCGCATTGGGAGCAACAAATGCAGTAGACTAAGTTAGGGGAAATGCAAATGAAATGCTGCTGCACTTGAAAGGAGTGTTTGGGCCCTTGGATGGTGAGGAGAGAGGAAGTGAAGGGGCAGGTGTTGCATCTTTTGCGTGGGCATGGGGACGTGCCATAGGTGGGGATTGAGGAGTAGGGGGTGATGGAGGAGTGGACCAGGGTATCCTGGAGGGAACGATCCCTACGGAATGCCGCCAGGGGGGGTGAAGGGAAGATGTGTTTGGTGGTGGCATCATGCTGGAGTTGGCGGAAATGGCGGAGGATGATCCTTTGAATGCGGAGGCTGGTGGGGTGATAAGTGAGGACAAGGGGGCCCCTATCATGTTTCTGGGAGGGAGGAGAAGGCGTGAGGGCGGATGCGCGGGAGATGGGCCGGACACGGTTGAGGGCCCTGTCAACGACCGTGGGAGGAAAACCTTGGTTAAGGAAGAAGGAGGACATGTCAGAGGAATTGTTTTTGAAGGTAGCATCATCAGAACAGATGCGACGGAGGCAAAGCAACTGAGAGAATGGGATGGAGTCCTTACAGGAAGCGGGGTGTGAGGAGCTGTAGTCGAGGTAGCTGTGGGAGTCGGTAGGCTTGTAATGGATATTGGTGGACAGTCTATCATCAGAAATTGAGACAGAGAGGTCAAGGAAGGGAAGAGAAGCGTCAGAGATGGACCATGTGAAAATGATGGAGGGGTGGAAATTGGAAGCAAAATTAATAAATTTTTCCAGGTCCCGACGAGAGCATGAAGCAGCACCGAAGTAATCATCGATGTACCGGAGAAAGAGTTGTGGGAGGGGGCCGGAGTAGGACTGGAACAAGGAATGTTCCACATACCCCATAAAGAGACAGCTGGGGCCCATGCGGGTACCCATAGCCACACCTTTTATCTGGAGGAAGTGAGAGGAGTTAAAGGAGAAATTGTTCAGTGTGAGAACAAGTTCAGCCAGACGGAGGAGAGTAGTGGTGGAGGGGGATTGTTGGGGCCTCTGTTCAAGGAAGAAGCTAAGGGCCCTCAGACCATCCTGGTGGGGGATGGAGGTGTAGAGGGATTGGACGTCCATGGTGAAGAGGAAGCGGTTGGGGGCAGGGAACTGGAAATTGTGATGTGATGTAAGGTGTCAGAGGAATCACGGATGTAGGTGGGAAGGGACTGGACAAGGGGAGAGAGAAGGGAGTCAAGATAACGAGAAATGAGTTCCATGGGGCAGGAACAGGCTGACACGATCGGTCTGCTGGGACAGTTCTGTTTGTGGATTTTGGGTAGGAGGTAGAAGCGGGCCGTCTGAGGTTGGGCGGCTATCAGGTTGGAAGCTGTGGGAGGAAGATCTCCAGAGGAGATGAGGTCAGTGACAGTCCTGGAATTAATGGTTTGATGTTCAGTGGTGGGGTCATGGTCCAGGGAGAGGTAGGAGGAAGTGTCTGCGAGTTGACGCTCAGCCTCCGCGAGGTTGAGGTCAGTGTGCCAGACAACAACAGCACCACCCTTGTCAGCGGGTTTGATGACAATGTTGGGGTTGGACCTGAGAGAACGGAGTGCAGTAAGTTCAGAGAGAGACAGATTAGAATGGCTGAGAGGCGCAGAGAAATTGAGACGACTGATGTCACGCCGAAAGTTCTCAATGAAAAGATCAAGAGAAGGTAAGAATCCAGAGGGAGGGGTCCAGGTGGAGGGAGAATATTAGAGGTGGATAAAAGGATCCATTGTACGGGGAGAGGGCTCCTGCCCAAATAAGTGAGCACGGAGGCGAAGACGGCGGAAGAAGAGTCAGCATCGTGCCAAGCCCGAAATTCATTGAGATGAGGGCGTAAGGGTATGAAACTAAGTCCTTTGTTGAGCACTGAACGTTCAGCATCGGAGAGGGGAAGGTCAGGGGGTATAGTGAATACACGGCCGGGGCTGGGATTGGAAGATGGGATGGGGACAGAGGGACAGGCAGGGGTGGAGGGTCCTAGATGGGTGTTGGTGTCGATGAGTTGTTGGAGCTTGCGTTCCTTAGCTATTGAGAGAAAGAGAAAAAGTTTCTTGTTGAGGCGTCGGATGAGACGAAGAATAAAATAAAACTGGGGCACGCGCAGCTTTGAAAAAGGGTGCGGCGGTGCTGCTGGAGGGAGAGGTCGAGTGTGTTCATATGGCAGCGCATGGCACTGATTGTGGATCTCAGAATGCGACGGGAACAGCAGTCCGAGAAACGTTTTATGTCCCGGAGATACTTGTAATCCTGGGTGGGTTCGAAACAAGAGGGATGGAATTTCAATTGAAATCCATGTGGGGTAAGTCGGAGACGGAGACAGTCACTGAGAAAGGAAATATGGCTGTGAAAGCGGGTTTTAGTAAACACCTTGTCAAACACCAGGAGAGAAATGGAAAGCAATGAAGGTGAACAAGGCAGAAGAGACAGGCGGAAATCCTGTCGGAGAGCAGTGCAGTACTTCTTCAAAGTAGGCATTTCTTGAAGAGGAGTGGCAGTCAATTAAACACAGAGATACAAAGATAAAACAGCCTTCCGGACTGAATATTGAATTCAACAACTTTAGATCTTGAACTCCCTCCTTCATCCCCACCCCCTTTCCGTTTCTTCCCCCTCCCTTTTGTTTTTTCCAATAATTTATATAGATTTTTCTTTTCCCACCTATTTCCATTATTTTTAAATCTATACCTGTAATGCCCTGTTAGTCTTTCCACCCC
This sequence comes from Cetorhinus maximus, assembly GCF_964194155.1. NCBI lineage: Eukaryota > Metazoa > Chordata > Chondrichthyes > Lamniformes > Cetorhinidae > Cetorhinus > Cetorhinus maximus. Next base: position 96,353,699 of record NC_135883.1, read on the forward strand.
ACCCCCACTAGAGCTGTACCTTGAGTGTCCTGCCATCCATTCTTAATTAGCACATTCGTTTAGATAATATCACCACCTTCAACACCTCTTTGTTCCTTTGTCTGTGACATCTTTTGATTATCTGCTCCTATCACTGCTTGCTTGTCCCTACAACCACCCCACCCCCCAACCTCTCTCCCCCCACCTTAAACCAGCTTATATTTCACCCCTCTCCTAATATTACTCAGTTCTGTTGAAGGGTCATGAGGACTCAAAACGTCAGCTCTTTTCTTCTCTGCCGATGCTGCCAGACCTGCTGAGTTTTTCCAGGTAATTCTGTTTTTGTTTTGGATTTCCAGCATCCCCAGTCTTATCAATGTGGCTGTGCCTGGACTGTCTCAGTTGCAGAGGAATGGTCGATTTTCTTACTCATTCATCGGATGTGGGCTTCACTGGCTGGGCCAGCATTATTTCCCATCCCTAGCGGCCCTTGAAAAGGTGGTGGTGAGCTGCCTTCTTGAACCACTGCAGTCTATGTGGCGTAGGTACACCCACAGTGCTGTTAGGAAGGGAGTTCCAAGGTTTTGACAATGCGACAGTGAAGGAATGGTGATATATTTCCAAGTCAGGATGGTGAGTGACTTGGAGGGGAGCTTCCAGGTTGCACTGGTCTATCTGCTGCCCTTGTCCTTCTAGATGGTAGTGGTCATGGGTTTGGAAGGTGCTGTCAAAGGAGCCTTGGTAAATTCCTGCAGTGCACCTTGTAGAGGGTGCACACTGCTGCTACTATGCGTCGATGGTGGAGGGAGTGAACGTTTGTGGATGTGGTGCCAATCAAGCGGGCTGCTTTGTCCTCGATGGTGTCAAGCGTCTTGAGTGTTGTGGGAGCTGCACTGATCCAGGCAAGTGGAGAGTATTCCATCACACATCTGACTTGTGCCTTGTAGATGGTGGACAGGCTTTGGGGAGTCAGGGGGTGAGTTACTCGTCACAGGATTCCTAACCTCTGACCTTCTCTTGTAGCCACAGTATTTATATGGCTTGTCCAGTTCAGTTTCTGGTCAATGGTAACGTCCAGGATGTTGATAGTGGGGGATTCAGTGATGGTAATGCCATTGAATGTTGAAGGGCGATGGTTTATTCTTTCTTCTTGAAGATGGTCAATGCCTGCCACTTGTGTGGCGCGAATGTTACTTGCCACTTGTCAGCCCAAGCCTGCATATTGTCCAGATCTTGCTGCATTTGGACATGGACTGCTTCAGTACCTGAGGAGTCACAAATGGTGCTGAACATTGTGCAATCACCAGTGAACATCCCCACTTCTGACCTTATGATGGAAGTAAAGTCATTGATGAAGCAACTGAAGATGGTTGGGCCGAGGACATTATCTTGAGGAACTCCTGAAGTGATGTCCTGGAACTGAGGTGACTGACCTCCAACAACCACAACCATCTTCCTTTTTGCTAGTTATGACTCCAACCAGCTGAGAGTTTTCCCCCTGATTCCCATTGACTTCAGTTTTTCTAGGGCTCCTTGAACCCACACTCTGTCAAATGCAGCCTTGATGTCAAGGGCAGTCACTCTCATCTCACCTCTCACCTTTTGTCCATGTTGGAACCAAGGCTGTAATGAGGTCAGGAGCTGAATGGCCTTGGCAGAACCCAAACTGGGCATCAGTGAGCAGGTTATTGCTAAGCAAGTGCTGCTTGATTGCACTGTTGATGACCCCTTCCATCACTTTACTGATGATCGAGAGTAGACCGATGGGGTGGTAATTAGCTGGGTTGGATTTGTCCTGCTTTTTATTTACAAGACATACATGGGCAATTTTCCAAATAGCTGGGTAAATGCCAGTGTTGTAGCTGTACTGGAAAAGCTTGGCTAGGGGCGCAGCAAGTTGTGGAGCACAAGTCTTCAGTACTATTGCCAAAATATTGTCAGGGCCCATAGCCTTTGCTGTATCCATTGCCTTCATCCATTTCTTGATGTCACGTAGAGTGAATCGAATTGGCTTAAGACTGTAGCAAATGCTTCAGCCTTATCTTTTGCACTGATGTGCTGGGCTCCTCCATCATTGAGGATGGGGATATTTGTGGAGCCTCCTCCTCCTCCAATGAATTGTTCAATCATCCACTACCATTCACGACTGGATGTGGCAGGACTGCAGAGCTTCGACCTGATCCATTGGTTGTGGGATCACTTGGCTCTGTCTATCGCTTGTTGCTTATGCTGTTTGGCATATAAGTAGTCCTGCGTTGTAGGTTCACCAGGTTGACACCTCATTTTTAGGTATGCCTGCTAGATCTGTTCAAAATCTATCCCATTTAGCACAGTGGTCGTGCCACACACAACACAATGGAAGGTATCCTCAATGTGAAGGCAGGTCTTCATCTCCACTACAACTTTGTGGTGGTTACACCTACCAATACTGTCATGGATAGACGCATCTGCAGCAGGCGGGTTAGTGAGGATGAGGTCAAGTATGCTTTTCCCTCACCACCTGCCGCAGACCCAGTCTAGCAGTTCTATCATTTAAGACTCGGCCAGCTTGGTCAGTAGTGGTGTGACCGAGCCATTCTTGGTGATGGACATTGAAGTACCCCATCCAGAATACACTATGCACCCTTGCCACCCTCAGTGCCTCCTCCAAGTGGTGTTCAACGTGGAGGAACACTGATTCATCAGCTGAGGGAGGGTGGTACGTAGTAATCAGCAGGAGGTTTCCTTGCCCATGTTTGACTTCTTGCCATGAGACTTCATGGGGTCTGAAGTCAATGTTGAGGACTCCAAGGGCAACTCCCTCCTGACTGTATACCACTGTGCCGCCACCTCTGCTGGGTCTGTCCTGCTGGTGGGACAGGACATACCCAGGGATGGTGATGGTGGTTTCTGGGACATTATCTGTAAGATATGATTCCGTGAGGATGACTATGTGAGGCTGTTGCTTGGCTAGAATGTGAGACAGCTCTCCCAATTTTGCTGCTAGCCCCCAGATGTTAGTAAGGAGGACTTTGCAGGGTCGACAGGGCTGAGATTGCCATTGTCGTTTCCGGTGCCTAGGTCAATGCCGGGCGGTCTGTCCGGTTTCATTCCTTTTCTGTGACTATAACTGAGTGGCTTGCTAGGCCCTTTCAGAGGGCATTTAATAGTCAACAAGAGTCTGGAGTCACATGTAGGCCAGACCAGGCAAGGATGACAGGTTTCCTTCCCTAAAGGACATTAGTAAACCAGATGGGTTTTTGCAACAATTGACAATGGTTTCATGGTCTTCATTACACTTTGAGTTCCAGATTTTTATTGAAATCAAATTCCATCGTCTCCATGGTAAGGTTCAAACCTGGGTCCCCGGAACAATAGCCTGGGTCACTGGATTACTAGTCTAGCAACAATACCACGAAGCCTTCGCCTCTCTTTCTATTGGTTTCCCGAATGGGCCATCACTTCCCTTACGCCCCCACCCTGAATGCTTGTGCACTATATTCAATGCCAGGGCTGCCCTTGCAACACCCCTCCCCCCATGACCCCCAATCATCAGTCCCCTAAATGGCAAGGCTGCCCTTGCCCTCCCCTTACCCCCAACCCCCAACCATCACCTGTCACCTCAAACCATTCCCCCCAACCCGCCATGAGTCACCTCAACAGTAGTGCTGCCCTTAACCCCTGACCCCATCCCCCAATATCCCTGAAGCTTGAAGTCCAACAGTTGACCCTGGCGAGCGCTGCACAATGTGACTGTGTACTCACCTTCACGTTCCCCTGAAAGTGCAGGCCACCAAGTGCGTACCTTTTATATGCTGTTGTGAAACACGCCGACATGGATGGACAATCCAGCTGGGCTAGGGGCGGGGGGGCAGGGTACGATTCCGGTGGGCTGGCCTGATAATGATATGCTGATATATTAAATGGCAGGAAACGCGGCCCGCCATCAGTAGGCTGAGCGGACGGTTGCAAACTGGTTTCCTGCCGTCGTAAAACCTAACACGCCATATTGTCCACTCACGCTCAACGCCAGCGGGCATGGAAAATTCCACTGTTGATCTATAATTGCATGATGTGTGTATATATGTATATGGAATGGATTAACATATTCTTGTATATTAGAAATGTAAAAAAATTAAGGGGAGGAATGTAGCAATTGTAAGTAAAAGCCTTTCCTACTGTTTAAGGGATCACGTGATTGTACTGACGAACTAACCCTAAGATTAGGTAATCTAAGGGGTGGGGCTTTCTAGTTGCGGACCTGGTTCAAGCATGTAGCTTCATCAAGAGTTCTGTAAATAAAGTTAACTCTTTCAAGTAAGAAACCTGTCCAGTTCACCAAGTTTATTACAAAGGAGTGGTCACATCTTCCTCTGCCATAATCCATCTTAATGAACATAGATACAACTCATGCCGCAGCATTCCATGATGACCTGTGAAGGAGGAAGTGAAGAAGCAATTTTACTTAACTTTTAAACTCTTACCTCCTCCAAGCCTTGATTCATGCCTCCATGCATCTGGTATAAAACTCAACAGGTTGGTAATGTCCAGCCATCAAATTTAAAATTAAAATAACTTAATGGAAACGGGTTCTCAATGAGCCCACAATATTATTCATAGGCACAAGCAGGTTTCGGGGCCCTCTCCCTCTCCAGCCCTCATGAAAATGACCAAGGGTGGGAACGGAGGCGGGAAGACCGCTTCGTGGCCATTCTTATTCTGTCCTGCCTCTGTTTGGTCCAAATTGGGACCATGAAAATGTGGCCCATTTGCTATCTTTTATATGAGATGAAATTATATTAATTCACCATAACTCAAAAAACCCAATCCACTGCCCTCCACCTCAATCCAGGTCATTTTGAATATTTGTTCATTATTGTCTATCCGAACAACTTCTATCAATAAAATACAGTTCAACATGGAATTAAAGCACTCCCTGAACCTCAGGTCTTTCCACAAGTAACACTGCTTGGTATTCAGATGCTGTAAATACAGCATTCAAACTTTGCTCTCACGGTTTAGGAATTATTCAATGTTTTATTATTTTATAATTTATTCCATGCAATTCGGTACACAGTAGATTATGTATGATTTGTACTAACATTAGTAGTTGATAGCAATCAGTGATGTGATAGAAGCTAAAAACATAGCTGTTAATAATTTCATGTTTGTAATGCCATTGTCTTTTTAAAACAATGATCCAAAAAATCCTGAGAAAAATCACAATATTAGAAAACAGAAATGCGTAAAAAGCCTATTAGGAAGCAATTTTGATTCATCTTTTATTTAATTTTCATTATATATAATATACAATGTTAGTCAGGCAGTCTGGAGGGCAGAATGAGTCATGAATAATTAGCCTGATAGTAATTTTCTAGTCAGACATACAAACAGAGGAGAGACAAGCTGGTAAAATGCCAATCTATAATGAAACCAGTATCGCTGCAAGTGATTATTTAATTCTTTGTTGCTAAGCCAATGACATATCTATAACACTGGTAGGTCATGGCATTTTGCTAAGCTAATGTCATAATACATCTTTGTCCATTACATGAACAGCTAGGTGCTTTGTTTTGTACCCCTGAAGCCCATTATTTTCCATTACAGGGAAGTTAAAATTGTATTTCTCCATACTGCAAAGTTTCTCTTGAGAATTACTGTGTTTTAAGTCTCTCAATATGACAAAAAAAAGCTTTTATTCACCCTCTCATTCCTTGATGATCCCATGCACTCAAGTCCTACCATTTACAGTCTGTCTTGTAGGCCAAAACTGAACAGTTATTACCTGCTGGGTCACTGGAGGTTTGAAATTATTATGTTGGCTTTGTTCATCTGCAAGAGACTGCAAGGTTTTTAATCTTCAGATTACCATATCTGCACACATACAATTGGAAATACAGACCATAAGACCATAAAACGTAGGAGCAGAAGTAGGCCATTCGGCCCAGCAAGTCTGCTCTTCCATTCAATGAGATTATGGTTGATCTGATAATCCTCAATTCCACTTCCCTGCCTTTTCCTCATAATCCTTGATTTCCTTACTGATTAAAAATCTGTCTATTTCAGCTTTGAATGTACTTAATGACGCAGCTTCTACAGCCCTCTGCAGTGAAGAATTCCACAGATTGACTACCCTCTGAGAGAAGAAAATTGTCCTCATCTTTGTATTAAATGGGCAACCCCTTACTCTGAGATTATGCCCTTTGGTCCTAGACTCTCCCACAAGGGGAAACAAGCTCTCAGCGTTTACCCTGTCAAGCTCCCTAAGAATCTTATATGTTTCAATGAGGTTGCCTCTCATTCTTCTAAACATCAATGAGTACAGGCCCATCCTACTCAACCTCTCCTCAGAAGAAAATCCCTCCATACCCAGGTTCAACCTAGTGAACCTTCTCTGGACTGCCTCCAATGCCAGTATACATTTCCTTAGATAAGGGGTGCAAAGCTGTTCACAGCATTCTATGTGCGATCTAACTAGTGCCTTGTATAGTTTTAGTAACACTTCCCTATTTTTATACTCCACTCACTTTGAAATAAAGGCCAACATTCCATTTGTCTTCTCTATTACCTGTTGAACTTGTATGTTAGCTTTTTGCGATTCATGCACGAGGACCCCCAAATCCCTCTACACTGCAGCTTTCCGAAGTCTTTCTCCATTTAAATAATATTCAGCTCCTCTTTTATTCCTTCCAAAGTGCATAATCTCACATTTTCCCACATGATATTCCATCTGCCAAGTTTTTTTCCCATTCACTTAACCTATATCCTCCTGTAGATTCTGTGTCATCCTCACCACTTGCCTTCCCAACTATTTTTGTGTCATCTGCAAACATTTTTTTTATTCATTCATGGGATGTGGGCTTCGCTGGCTGGGCCAGCAGTTATTGCCCATCCCTAGTTGCCCTTGAGAAGGTGGTGGTGAGCTGCCTTCTTGAACCACTGCAGCCCATGTGCTGTAGGTATACCCACATTGCTGCTAGGAAGGGTGTTCCAGGGTTTTGACCCAGCGACAGTGAAGGAACAGTGATATATTTCCAGGTCAGGATGGTGACTTGGGGGGGATCTTCCAGGTGGCGGTGTTCCCATCTATTTGCTGCCCTTGTCCTTCTAGATGGTAGTGATTGTGGGTTTGGAAGATACTGTTGAAGGAGCCTTGGTCAATTCCTGAAGTGCATCTTGGAGATGGTACACACCACTGCTACTGTGCGTCGGTGGTGGTGGGAGTGAATGTTTGTGGATGTGGTGCCAATCAAGTGGGCTGCTTTGTCCTGGGTGGTGTCAAGCTTCTTAAGTGTTGTGGGAGCTGCACTGATCCAGGCAAGTGGGGATTATTCCACCACAGTCCTGACTGATGCCTTGTAGATGGTGGACAGGCTTTGGGGAGTCAGTTGATAGTCAGTTTGAGGATAGTACATTAATTTCCCTCATCCAAGTCATTAATATATATTGTAAATAATTGTGGCCCTAGCACTGATCCCTGTAACATTCCACTAGTTACAGTTTGCCATCCTGAAAATGTCCCCCTTATCCCAACTCTCTGCCTTCTATTAGTTAGCCATTCCTCTATCCATGATAATATACTACCCCCAACACCATGGGCTCTTATCTTACGGGCCAGAATCTTCGGCTCGGCGAGCGGGGGCATTTTACTCCACTCCTGCTCCACTGTTTCCCGCACCATGGTGGAGCCTTGCTTTTTTGTGCCACTTTTGGCTGACTGGTTCCACCCGGTTAGAAGCCATTTTGGGCCCCTTGTATTGCTTGTGAATCTCTTACAGTGCTTTCCATGGCCAGTGCTATTTCTAGCGCCTTCTTAAAATCCAGATTCACTTCAGCCAGCAATCTTCCCTGAATTGTGCCTTCTTTCACGCCACACACTAAATGGTCTCATAGAACTTGAAATGTTCCATTAGTTGCTTCAAATTCATCATGTACTTAGCAATTGACCCACCCAGGGCTCTATTTCGCTAATTGATCCGGAACCTCTGCATCGTGACTAAGGCTTGGGTTGAAAATGTCCCTTCACGAGGTCCACCAATTCTCTGAAATTCTTCAAATCTGGGTGCCGTCAGACTTTGAATCAAACTGTAGGTTTTGATCCTACAAGTACTCTAGAAGATCGCTCGCCTCTTTTCTTCCCCCATGATTTCATTCGCTTGAAAGAAGAAAGCAAGCGTTCTATATACTGAGGCCAATCTCCTGTGGCTGGCTCAAAGGTATCGATTCTATCAAATTGTGGCATTTTGGGTGAGTATACCTTCTGTCATTTTAAACAGACATTGATACTCAGAATCGCTGGGCACAGTACCGATTCCAATTTATCTTGATTTATCCTGATTTATCCTCGTTGCCAGTTCATTGTAGTGTGGCCTTGTCACCTATTTGTAATAGAGTTGATCTGCAGACAACTTTCGAAGTGGAAACATTAGGTTTATTTACAATACAGCCAACAGTAACTACATGCGTGCCTTCGACTCCATCTCTATCTCTATACTGGCTGTGGAGGTAGCTCACGCTGCTAACACATTGGTTTACACAGATCATTTGATCTTACATCACAGGACTATTCTTAGATGTACAGTCCAACATTTAACAAAAGCATATCTGCTAGAGCCATGCACTTCCATCTTTCACGATCTATCTCTTCCCCGTAAAGGTTCCTTTGTTGCTGCTGCATTTGATTTAATATGTCACAATCTAGAGATGTGTTTCCTTCCTTGTTCTTACTTCCAAAATGTATTACTTCACATTTTGCTACATTAAACCAAGTGTCATTGATCCATCATTCCGCTAGCATTTCAATGATTTCCTTCAATCTTTTACAACTCTCCTCACAATTTGCCATAGCCTGCAGCAGATTTGGTGCCATCAGCAGATTTTGATGTGCTCCTTTGATTTAGATAATTGTTATGTGCCAATAGAACTTATATTCTCATGAACTTGTCCTTTGAGTTTCAACATGAAGAACATTACTTGTCAAAAAAAATAAATTATAGCACAGCCTTGGATTCATTCTTCCTCAACTAGTCTAGCTATGAGGCTCAGTGATCCAGCATCTCTTATGCCCATCAGATAAGGCAGGAACTTGGAAAATTATATATTCCTTAAAAGAAACTCCCACCCCACTGCCGACTGAGTCCCTTACATGGGCAATTAACCCTCCGCCTGGTGCTGCCGAGCAAAGCATAGCTGCCAGCCTCTGATTGGCTGGCGGCTCTCTGGTGGAGGAGTGGAATTTCTGCTCTTGGGGCCGTTGGTCCCAGGGAAGGCCCACTACTGTCCAGTTAAGTGCTTGATTGGCACTTAATTTTTCCGGGCCTCTCCAAAAGGAGGTGATGTAGGGCGTTTTCCAGCTGGCCGAGACCCCCCATCATCTCCATTGAATACCACACAGTCATTCCCTTCTGTCTGCTTCTGCCAGCCTTAGAAGTTGGAGACTGTCTATTTTTGACAGTTACCATTTTTTAGATGAATTAATTATTTGGAATCTGATGAAAATTAAGATTTGCATGGTAGGTTTACATTGTGGAATGTGCAAAGTTTACACCTCAACCTTGCCTAGAAAATCTAACCTTAAGAAGAGAAGACAATAAATTATGACGTTCATTAACTGGCGCATTTCTTAATTTTAAATATCGGCAGCGTTTTTGTAGGGTATTGCAGCTGTTTCAGAGGTGATTATCATTTTCAAACTGAGTATTTTTCATTAATAATTTTATGAACTTTCATAAATTTATGACCAAGCCTCTCCTGAAGTCAGTTGCTTGCTTTGGAATGCATTCCCATTACATTCAACAGCCCTCCAGTACCTCAGCAAGGTATTATGGCCAAGCCTCATTTTATCTGTTATTCAATGCCACCACAACATGTTCATTTACAGCCGGTTTCTGATTATTAGTCAAGAGCCTTGGATGATTTTTCTTTTCCTTATCTGAGTGGTACTTAAGGCACTGCTGCCTTAGAAATTTCATTACATTTATTAGGAGCTAACATCAATTTTTAGCAATCTTTGGTAAGAAAGGTGACTATTCACCTGAATTATACCTGGAATGAAAGTATTATGTTATGATGAGCAAGTGTTGGTGTATGTGGATTATTTTCCCAAGGAATGAGGAGATGATCTAGTTGCGTGTATAAAATAAAGAAAAGAATTAACGGATAGGGAAAATTCTTCTCTCTAATGGGAGATTCTGGAACGAGAGATCATTATCTCAAAATTCAAATTAAACCACTTAAAAGCAATCCAGAAAAGGAATTGTCACACAAAGGGTTATGATAATGTTGACTGCACTGTTCATGGATGGATAGCCAATTTAGGTGATTAAAGGGATATCAGAGTTTGATGGAAAATCAGGATATTTACATAAGAAATATATATTAAAAATAGGTATGTTTAGGCATATAGAGAAGATGTTTAAGATTAAAATTAAAAAGATTTAGCTGCCATGCCTAATATGATAATCCAATAAACTTAATGGATGATAGTAAAGGTTCCTATGCTTGCAGTTTGCTGGTAGTCAATGGGTAAGAGGTTTACTTTGAACTTACAATGCTTACAAGTCATGGGTGATAGCCTCAGTCCAACTTTTTTGCTCTAAAGATTTGACTGTTACAGACTGTTCCTAATGTTTATCCATTGCATAAGACAGACATTGCCTTTTTAATATCTCATCGATGTCCTTTATTTCCCTACAGTGCTTACAGTCCACCAGTTTTAATAACATGCATGAATACAGATGCTTTTTAAAAATAATTATTGCGCTGAGATTTTCTTCATATTGTAAAGCAATCAATGAGCACACCATTTTAGTGCCACTCTTAGAAATCTATTTAAAATAGGAACACGTCTAGGTATTTTCAGAAACTTTTCCATTTCCGGTCTGTAATTTTCCATTACAATGTAATCTAAATTGTCTTCAAAATAATGCAGATAATGTTTTATGGGTAATGATTTCCAATTTTCTCCAGCTAAATTCCCTGTTATTATGTAGAGCAGTGCAGCAGTGTAAATTAATTTTCATTTCACTTCAGGGAATTATTAATATGATTCATTCAGCTTGCATGTTAGGAAAATTAAAAAGAGATTTTCAACATTCTGAGTACCAATCTGAATTTGTTTTGATTATTTGACAAAATAAAGTACAGGACTGTTTAAAGAAAATAGAATGCATAAAATAGATGCGTAGATTTATATTAAATTAACATAGAAATTGCATAATAGTTTTGATAAGGAAGGAGATGGAGAACATTAAGGGCAGCAGTGAATCACAAATCTTAAAAGAAAATATGTTAAAAATGTTCACAACAGCAAAGTAATCTTGCAATGTACTACAATCATACTTAAAATAGTGTGTATTTATTTTCATCACCAATATGTCAACACACATTTATATAGTGCCTTAACGTAGTAAAACACCCCAAGGTGCTTTAGAAACTAGGGGTGGCATTTAATGGAGGCAAAGTGGACCTTGTCCGCCAATTGGAGAGCTGGCAAGAGCCTTGTGTCACCTCCTCTCAGGAAAACCAGCCAATATTAAATGCCTCTTGGGCACTTAACTGGGCAGCAGTGGGTTTTCCCCGGAACAAGGACCCTGGGGCTGAAATCCTGCTCCCTGAAAGCTGACGGTCAATCAGAGGCCAACGGCAGTCCTTTACTTATCAGTACCTGTGGGAACAGTGGCTACTGATGGCAATGCGCCCACCCAAAGTGACCAAAAAGTGCTGAGATATGGGGTCCTGGGTTGGGGTTAATGAGGGGGCGGGTGTCAGCAGCAAGGAAAGGGGTGTCTGCCAGCCTTTCCAATGCCAGATCCATTGATAGGGCACTCAGTTTGAATGTGCCCCCACCACAACTGCCCCTCCCCCTCCAGTCATTGGGTGAATAACAGAGGCATCGGGGTAGGGCAGGATTGGTGGTGGCCTACATATACCTTCCTGCCCTGGACTTAATTGGTGTAGAGGCCAGAAGCCGCCAGGGTCATCACTCTCCAACCTCCCACCTGATTAAATGCCACATGCCACCAAACTCGCCATTACATTTTGCCTTTGACACTGAGTCCCATAAGGACAGATGGCCAAAATCTTAGTCAGAGAGGTAGGTTTTAAGGAGTGTACAGTGAACTTGGAGTATCGGGCAGGTTTCTTGTAAGAAACAGTAAACTTTATTTACAAAGCTCCTGATGAAGCTACATGCTAGTACCGAGACCAAGGCTAGAAACTCCACCCCTAAGATCACCCACGCTTAGGCCTGATTCATCTGTATAGCCACATGATTCCCATAACAGTACGAAAGGTTTAACTTCCAATTACTACTTTCTTCCCCCGTGCAGTTCATGCAACTATAGATTTAGTCTTTGAAGAGGTTTTCTGATTTGGGTAGAGCGATGCAACTCTACAACTTGAGAGCCTTCCATTGGATTGGCTTGACCAGGAGCTGTGGCATCAGGGGTATCCCTAGACAACATTAGTTCAGAATTGTTTACTTCAACAAATACATCAGGTACGTCTATTCTATGTTGATCTGGCACCTCGGATCAAAGGTTCAACTTTGATTTCAGGTGGATTAACTGGTTGTTGTAGTGTCTCTTTACTTTTGAGATGATCCACATGTTTCCTCACAACCCTGTTTTCCACTTCCAATTAATATGGTCCTGTTTCAGAGATGATTGTACCAGGAACCCATCTTGGCCCAGTTGCAAAATTTTGTACAAAAACTGTCTTTCCCACTGTTACTGTGAACGTCGTGATTCACTTTCTGACTACTTGGGTTTTTCTCCACCTTCCTCCTGAAGTTAGGGAATACTAGACTCAATCTTGCATGAAGTCGGCTTTCATTCACAATTCAGAAGGTGTTAAACCGTAGTTGCATGAGGAGTCATGCGATAGTGGAACAGAAATCTCGAAATTCGTGTTTCTAACGTTCCCTTGGATAATTTCTGCACACCTGTTTAAAAGTTTGTACTGCTGTTTCTGCTAACCTATTGGAGAGGGTGCTATCCTGACATTTTTAATCCCGTTTAGGGTCATTAATCTCTGGAATTCCGCACAAGTGAAAGCAGTGCCATTATCTGAAACAATGGGTGTAGTTTTCCCAGAATTGCACTGAGTGCGGTAGCGGGCGGGTAACAGGGAGTCCGATCTGCCGATGAAAATGGCGGGTTTTCACAGCGTATCACTCCTGCAAAACACACCGTTTCCATGACAGGCAGGCTCTTATTCACCCGCATGCCATCAGGTCGTGTTTAAAAGGCAGCCGCCAGAAAAGCCCTCATCGCCACCAGCTCACCACCGCTGCCCGGGAGACATGGCCTGCAAAGAAAAAAAGACTGCAGCCCCCAGCTTCAACTATGGGCTCCTCGAGGGCCTGCTGGATGCTGTGCAGGTCCTCCGGTTGTGCTCAACCCCCACTCTGGCCACAGGATGGGCAGCAAAGTCAGCAACCCGGCTTGGGAGGCGATGGCAGCGGTGGTCAATGCAAATGCCCTGCAGGGAAGGACAGCCACCCAATGCTGCAAAAGGGCGAATGATCTCTATTCCATCAGGGTAAGTTACTCTTTTCATCTCTCCCAACTCACACACTCACAAACCTATTACACATCCACAGGGCCCTCACTCACTGCCAGTTCAAGGGACATCACCATTCACTCTCTCACACACACCGTCATTGTCCTAATCCCATCCATGGGACCACTCACCACCCACACAGGCCAGGCATACTTAACTTCTGGGTTGGAAGGCATCTTGATACATTCTCCCCATCTCTATCCATGCAGGACAAACTGGCACACAACAGGAGGGAAAGACAGGTGGAGGGATGCTGAAGATCAAAGTTCCGACAGAATTACAAAATAAGGCCATCCAGCTGGCCGGTGATGACCGGGACCGATCCTGTGCTGACGGTGAAGTCAGTGCTGCTCTACCAAGTGCGGATCCAGCGGTGCATCAGACAATGATGCCGTAAGTGATGTAGCCTCTTTCACAGGCCACTGCCATGCACTAATTATCTCCTCTTGCTTTCGCAGGCACATCTGCCAAACAGCCAACAGAGCCCATGACCCAGGGCCTCCAATCAAGTCCTGAAGAAAACTCTGAAGGAGAATTTGGAGGCACCCTCCCTGAAGTCCCATCACAGCGCTCACCCACACCCTCCACCAGCACAGAGACACACACCTAGGTGGGACCTAGCTTTAGAATATCCTCAGGATCACAATCTGATGAGCACATTGCACTGTCTGATCCACAGCAGGCGGAGGCAGGGACTTCCCAGGCCCCCGGCACTCGGAGGACTGCTGGAGGCCAGAACGTTGCTGAGTCCGAATCAGATGATGAGCCTCTGGACTCGGTCATGTCACAGTTGCTGGAACTGCAAAGGCAAGTTAGGGAACAACAGGAAGGGGTGTCTGCTGCACTCCTCAGGTTGCAAGGCATGATGGAGGAGTCCATCCGTCTTCAGGCTGAGGTGATAGCGCTGGCATTGAGGTCAACAATGGCAGGATGGTGGCCTCCATGGAGACCTTGGTCCAGAATGTCACTCCTGCACTGCTGTGTGGGCTGAACTCCATCATTGATGCGATAGTTGGCCTCCTACAGTGTGTACGCAAGAGGGGTGCTGGACAGCTCGATCACTCCGGCTACCCTTTCCGCTCACTGAGTCAGTGAGGGGCCCTCAGGCACCCATAGGGAGGAGGATCAGCAGGTGCACGTTCCTGGGCCATCCATCCAGGTGGCTCTGGGAGTGACCGGCCCATCTGAATCCCCTCTTCCTGTGATCCCAGCAGCTCCAGCTTCACAGGCGGGGGAGGGTGTCACTGCCACACAGCAGGAGCCTGAAAGCAGGCCGGGGCCCTCCAAGCCTCGGCCCTCCAGAGAGCGCCCGCCAAAGTCATCACAGACAGGGCGTCGCAGTCAGCAGGCCGTCTCCACCTCCACTGTGGATGTCCGGGTAGCACCAAGACGTAGTGGCAGGGTTAGGAAAGTTAGGTAAAAGTAGTTGCACAGCCTGGGCATGGGTGTTGATCACTTGTACATACTGTTCAATATTGTCAATAAATTCCTAAGAATGTCTCCTTGCCTATGACTCCTTGCTCTAATGAGCAGTGTTCTTGTCACTAAGATGTGAAACCTTTCTGTACAAGATAAAAGGCAGGTGCCTCATTCCAGGGCCTCTTCCCTGTGCTCTGTGCAGCCTTCAGACCACAGTGATGGTCCAGCCTCACACTCCCTGGAAACATTAGTGATGCCTGCACCTTGGTGGTGCTGGTCATTGCTGCTAGAATGTAGTGGGCAGGCACCACAGAGTTCTCTCAAACTCTCTGTGTGCTCTCAGCACCTTTAAGGTGGGGCTGGCCCCCATCACACCAGCATCTGCAACCAGTGATGCTGTGCACCAGCTCCTGAAGGGCTGAGGTGCTGAAGGCAGACACAGCATCAGGTGCGTCTAATGTTTCATGGCTGCGTCTCTGAGATGGCCCTGATCACAGAGCGCAAGCGAGCTGCCCTCAGCCAGACAGGAGTCAGACATTCTCAGAGGTTATATGAAGATCTGTGGCGTGTCCTCACTGTATGTCATCATCATCCTCCTGTGATCAAGTGACTATTAGGGCCTCCTCTGCATCTACATGACAGGAGCATACTTACAGAGGGTATTGGCGCTGTCATAATCCAGACTAGAGTCAAACATTCACAACTGCAATGTGAGGATCTATGGGGACACCTCACTCACTGCATGTCGTCATCATCCTCCACAAATCTGGCAGCTATGAGGCCTCCCAAGTGCCCCTGTCTCATTTATCCAGTGCGAGAGCCTCATCCCCAACATCACCACCGAGGACCCCCTCACCCTCATCCCCATCGGCATCCTCCTCATCCGAGGAGACCTCCAGCTCCTCCATCTCCTCCTCAGCCAGCTCCACTTTCCTTTGCAGTGCCAGGTTGTAAAGGGTGCAGCAGACAACGCCGATGCGTGACACCCTCTGTGGACTGGGCTCCACCAGACTGGACCAGGCACCAGAACCATATCTTCAACATCCCGATGGTTTGCTCCACCAAGTTGCGAACTGCTGCATAAGCCTCATTATAGCGTCGCTCTGCTGCAGCCTGAGGCCTCCACACGGGTGTCATCAGCCACGGCCTCTGTGGGTAGCCCTTGTTCCCAAGGAGCCACCCCTGCAGCCTCTGTAGACCCTGGAAGGCTGCAGGGATCTGTGAGTGATTCAGGATGTAGGCGTCTTGCACACTCCCTGGAAACCGTGCGCATACTTGCAGGATGCGTTTCTGGTGGCTACATACTAGCTGCACGTTCAGTGAGTGGAAGCCCTTGCGGTTCATGAAGTCCACGGAGTGTAGTGATGGAGACCTGAGCATCACATGAGTGCAGTCAATCGCACCCTGCACCTGTGGGAATCCCGAGCCCAGGGCAAATTCAATGGCCCTTGCACCCTGGCTGTCCTAGTCCCAGGCAAAATGCACAAAGTTGTGTGCTATGGAGAAGATGGCATCCATGACCTCATGGATGCATTTGTGGGTGGCGGATTGTGAAATCCCACAGAGGTTGCCTGTGGAACCCTGAAAGGAGCCACTGGCATAGAAATTAAGTGCCGCAGTCAATTTCACAGCCATTGGCTGCAGATACCCTCCTTGGCACCAAGTCCTGCAGTAAGTGGTAGATGTGAGCCACCGGGTCCCTAGACATGCGCAGTCGTCAGTAACACTGGTTCTCAGTCATCTGCAGGAATGGCAGGCGGCATCTATAGACCCTGGGTGTCGCTAGGTGCTGACCAGCCAGGGGTCACTGTCGCTCCTGGGCAGCGTGTGCGGGAGGCCCTGCTGCCCCTTCTTCATGAGGTTGCATCCCCTGTCTTTGCACAGCCAGGTGCCTCAGTCACTCTCTCCTCAGCCTTCTATGGTCTCTGTAGATTATCAGGCATACAGCTAGCTCACCAGGATCCATGATCTTGACATGGTCCTCCTGCAGCATGAAAGAGAGAGAGAGAGAGACGTGGTTATCATGGCTGTACTTAGCACCTTTCCTGGCTCTGTGTGACTGCCTCTTAATACTTCCCGGAGAGTGCTGGTCACTCTTTGGATGGCCAGAGTTCAGTGCGCTGCATGGCTGCCCTGTCAACCTGCGACATGGGGGACACTGGTCCAAACCGGGATGCTGAGTTTGCAAGGGGCTGTGAGCACCTCCAGCAGTGACTGCTACATGGCCAGCGTTGGCGAGGAGATTGTACAACGTCATCAGTCCAACTGCTCCATGGTCCAATAAAGTGGTGGCGGTCTTGAAGTCTATGCCGGAGTGGGGGCTGGGGGCTGAGGGGGCGGAGGGAACGGGGTAAGGCATGGAGTGCTTGGTGGCCCTTTGGGGTGCCCCCATGTTGCCTGCATAGGCGGGCAGGCTAGGAGCCTGACCTCAAACATATCACTGTTGCTGCACCAGATCTGTCTCAGGTGCAGAGGCATGATCAGTTTATACAGGTGTCCCTAGATCGTGGCCACTTCATTCACTTACCCTAGCCTTCACCTCGATAGCCTGTGCGTGGGATGGAGCGCTAAGGCAATACTTGACATCCTCCACACCCCCCCCACCCTCCCACCATCGACAACAGTAATTTCCAAGCCAGGCCAGCACTTGTACCCAGACACCGCAATCCCCTCAGCAGTCGCCGCCGGGGCCAAGCATCAGTTGACCAGCACCACCCCCACCCCACCGCCCCCGGCGCCCCTGAGGCCTGTAAACAACAGGTGAGCTGTGGAGAACGCTGCTACTCACTCACCTCAGTTCCCCCAAAGTGAAGGCCGCCAAGTGCACATCGTCTGCGTTCTGTTGTGAAGCACGTCTGCGTGCTTTCCAGCCGACATGGATGGACAATATGGTGGGGTTCCAAGAGACTGGCGGGATGGCCTTTTAATTATATGCTAATGTATTACAATTAACCCCCCGTTGACCGATGGTGGGAAATGCGGCCCACCATCCGCGGGCTAAGCGGACGATTGCAACCTGCCTTCATGCTGTCATGAAGGAGGTTGCACCATATTTTCTACGCACACCACCTATCACACCCGCCGCCAGCGGGCTTGGAAAATTCCGCCCAATAACTTCTGATAGGCCTTGTTGTACACTAAAACATTGGTGCAGCTTTTCAATAGTTACACACAATGTAGGTGATCTCACTTCCTACACAACCATCCACTTTGACTGCATCGATGATCAATAAAAACGTTGTACCTAGAAATGGACCCACATAGCCTATATATAGTCTAACCCAGAGTCAACCATGCCACTTCCACGGGTGCAGTGGAGCTGAAACAGGCAACTCTTGTTGTTGCTGACACTGGAGACAGTGTTCAACCATTTTTTCTATGTCACTGTCTATACCTGGCCATCAGATATAACTTAGGGCCAGGGTCTTCATTTTCAAAATATCAGGATGTGTACTCTGTAACTTTGTCAGTAGTGGTTCTCTTCCTTGCAAAGGGATGATGACTCTTGCTCCCCATAACATGATGCCACCTTGACAAATTAGTTCAGATTTATGAGCATAGAATAGTTTTAATTCTTCAGAAACTTGTGCATTTGACCATCCTTGCAACACCTGTTCTCAGACTCTTGATAAAATTAGATCTCAATTTGTCCAATTTTTTATCTGCTTTACACAGACCAGTGAGGAGTCCAGGAAATTCAACACAAGTACAGCCTCTTGAGGTACTGGAGCACGCGTAATGCTATCTGGCAAAGGAAGACGACTGAGGGCTTACGCATTTGCGATAGCACACCTGGACGGTACATAAAAGCATATTGCCCTGACATTCTCCTCTAACCCTTGGGCATCCACTCGATGACCCAAAAACGTGACTTCAGTTGCTTGGAAAATGCACTTCTTTTTTTTCAAATATACTGCAGCCTCCAAAAATCTCTTCGGAACCTCTTCTAGGTCAGCCAAATGTTCAGTTTCTGTTGATCCTGTGATCAGGACATCATTCAGGTACGCTATAACTTGGGGAAGTCCTTGTAGTAGGTTTTGCATGGTTCTTTGGAAAATCACACAAGCAGATGACACACCGAAGGGTAGGTGTGTATATTGGTATGAGCCCTTGTGTTTGTGGTGACATGCCCTCTTGATGTGTTGCCCAGCTCTAGCTGTTATTATTGTCATGATCCCAGCTGAGGTTACCCCCTGGACAAGCCTGATCCCAGAGTGGAACCCAGTTTGATGGATCCTAGCTTTTATTTGTTTGCTTAGATACATGGAGAGGGGCAACTGAACAGAGTCATTGGAGTCAGCTAATGAACTTTTAACAAAAGAATAAAACATTTATTCAGCAAGAAAAGATGAACTATATTACAAAATTCCATCACCCACAACTATGCCTTTACAGATGTATACAGATTTGTAAGGATACTCTCATGATTACAGTAAGTACACAGTCCGTATATACCAATAGGCACCCTGTGGTCAGCCAGACCACGCTCTGAAGCCAAGGGCAGGATTTTTAGTTCGGCAGGCGCCCGGGATTGGCGGGACCCCGGGTGCAGCTGGGGAAAGGACTGCAAACCGTGATTGACTCCTGACCGTGATTTCACGCCGGCTGGCCAATTAATGGCTCAGCGCTGCTGGAGTGGGGGCAGGAGGAGGGCGAGCGCTGAAGTCAGATCGTGCATGGCAGAGCACGGAATTAAAGCTCCCTGTAGGCAGAGAGCTGCCTCAGGGAGCTGAATAATTTCAAAGCAATCAATAAAGGTTTTAAAATCCATTAAAAAAAATGGCCACACATCAGAATCAGGCTCCTGAACATATACATGATGACAATTCTTTCCATATATTTTTAAAAATTTAATAACGGAAACCTCATCCAGCCTCGGATGAGGTTTCATCGAAAAGGTAAAGTCCGCCTGGCCAATTCGCCCGTCCGCCAACCGTAAGGTTGGATGGACCACGAACCATTGGGAACGATTGAAATGTTAATGGGTATAATTGCCCTCTTAATTGTCGGCAGGTGTGCTTCCAACTTTCGCGCATGCCTGCTGACTGAAATATCGCATGAGCGCAGGATGACATTGGGACACTCACCCAACGTCATCATGCGCTTTTTCATGCTCAAGTGGGTCAGCGAGAGCCCGCACGCCTAGCTAAAAATTCTGCCCTAAGTGACAGATGCCACCTTAACCAGGCACTACGGATCTCTCCCCAACTCCCCACAAACTCTTGTCACACCGTGAGCCAACCAGTCTCACTGAACTCCGTCTTTCACATGAGGGTTTCTAATCTCCACTCTTCAAGAACTCGCCTTGGAACCTTCTCCCAAACCAACGCTTTCTTTCAGATGCTTTCCGCAAGGGTTCACCTCCAGGGCTTTGAACTCTCCTTTTAATGTTCCTCTTCCCTGGGTCACCATATGCATTTAAGCTGTCTTCCACACACTCTCTCTCACCAACTCAACTGTCAACAGTATACCACTGCTTCACATGCCCATAGCAAAGATTTACAGACCTTCGGTTATCCCTTTGGACCTTTTTGCGCCTTGCAAGCTACTCTCACTTTAAATCTGCTTTCTGCAGCTTTTGTCTCTTTAAATCTGAAGCTTGGAGCCTTCCTCTCTGGTCCTCACTCTTAACTTCATTAACAGGACTTTTTTCTAATTTCCTGTCCTCCCTTTGACTAGAAGCTCTGCTTTGGGCTTTCTTTTGTTTCTGTCTAACCTGAATTTTGAGGACTTTTCTTTAGCTTGGGACTGGCTACCTGTGCCCTTTGCTCCAGTCTCTCCTGGTAGCTACTTTCAACAAATTTTAGTTTGGTAAAAACAAAAAGCTAAAAGCTACTGCGGATGCTGGAAATCCAAAACAAAAACAGAATTACCTGGAAAAACTCAGCAGGTCTGGCAGCATCGGTGGAGAAGAAATCAGTTAACGTTTCGAGTCTTCATGACCCTTCGGCAGAACTGAGTATAGTTAGGAGAAAGGTGAAATATAAGCTGGTCTAAGGTGGGGGGGGGGTGGGGGGGTGGGGAGAGAAGTTGAGGGTGTGGTGATTGTGGAGATAAGCAATCAGTGATAGGAGCAGATAATCAAACGATGTCGCAGACAAAAGGATCAAAGAGGTGTTGAAGGTGGTGATATTGTCTAAGAAAAGTGCTAATTAAGAATGGAAGACAGGATACTCAAGGTACAGCTCTAGTGGGGGTGGGGTGGAAAGACTAACAAAGTTTTAGTTTTAGATTTAAAAATAATGGAAATAGGTGGGAAAAGAAGATTCTATATAAATTATTGAAAAAAAAGGGAGGGGGGAGAAACGGGGTGGGGATGGGGGGAGGGGGAGTTTAAGATCTAAAGTTGTTGAATTCACTATTCAGCCCGGAAGGCTGTAAAGTGCCTAATCGGAAGATGAGGTGCTGTTCCTCCAGTTTGCGTTGGGCTTCACTGGAACAATGCTGCAAGCCAAGGACAGACATGTGAGCAAGAGAACAGGGTGGAGTGTTAAAATGGCAAGCGACAGGGAGGTTTTGGTCTTTCTTGCGGACAGACCGCAGGTGCTCTGCAAAGCGGTCGCCCAGTTTGCGTTTGGTCTCTCCAATGTAGAGGAGACCGCATTAGGAGCAACGAATGCAGTAGACTAAGTTAGGGGAAATGCAAGTGAAATGCTGCTGCACTTGAAAGGAGTGTTTGGGCCCTTGGACGGTGAGGAGAGAGGAAGTGAAGGGGCAGGTGTTGCATCTTCTGCGTGGGCATGGGGAGGTGCCATAGGTGGGGGTTGAGGAGTAGGGGGTGATGGAGGAGTGGACCAGGGTGTCCCGGAGGGTACGATCCCTACGGAATGCCGTCAGGGGGGGTGAAGGGAAGATGTGTCTGGTGGTGGCATCATGATGGAGTTGGCGGAAATGGCGGAGGATAATCCTTTGAATGCGGAGGATGGTGGGGTGATAAGTGAGGACAAGGGGGACCCTATCATGTTTCTGGGAAGGAGGAGAAGGCGTGAGGGAGGATGCGTGGGATATGGGCCGGACACGGTTGAGGGCCCTGTCAACGACCGTGGGTGGAAAACCTCAGTTAAAGAAGAAGGAGGACATGTCAGAGGAGCTGTTTTTGAAGGTAGCGTCATCAGAACAGATGCAACGGAGGCGAAGGAACTGAGAGAATGGGATGGAGTCCTTACAGGACTCCTGTAAGGAGTCTTCCTGTAAGGACTCCATCCCATTCTCTCAGTTCCTTCGCCTCCGTTGCATCTGTTCTGATGACGCTACCTTCAAAAACAGCTCCTCTGACATGTCCTCCTTCTTCCTTAACCGAGGTTTTCCACCCACGGTCGTTGACAGGGCCCTCAACCGTGTCCGGCCCATATCCCGCGAATCCTCCCTCACGCCTTCTTCTCCTTCCCAGAAACATGATAGGGTCCCCCTTGTCCTCACTTATCACTCCACCAGCCTCCGCATTCAAAGGATTATCCTCCGCCATTTCCGCCAACTCCAGCATGATGCCACCACCAAACACATCTTCCCTTCACCCCCCCTGACGGCATTCCATAGGGATCGTTCCCTCCGGGACACCCTGGTCCACTCCTCCATCACCCCCTACTCCTCAACCCCCACCTATGGCACCTCCCCATGCCCACGCAGAAGATGCAACACCTGCCCCTTCACTTCCTCTCTCCTCACCGTCCAAGGGCCCAAACACTCCTTTCAAGTGAAGCAGCATTTCACTTGCATTTCCCCTAACTTAGTCTACTGCATTCGTTGCTCCTAATGCGGTCTCCTCTACATTGGAGAGACCAAACGCAAACTGGGCGACCGCTTTGCAGAGCACCTGCGGTCTGTCCGCAAGAAAGACCAAAACCTCCCTGTCGCTTGCCATTTTAATACCACCCTGTTCTCTTGCCCACATGTCTGTCCTTGGCTTGCAGCATTGTTCCAGTGAAGCCCAACGCAAACTGGAGGAACAGCACCTCATCTTCCGACTAGGCACTTTACAGCCTTCCGGGCTGAATATTGAATTCAACAACTTTAGATCTTAAACTCCCCCTCCCCCCATCCCCACCCCGTTTCTCCCCCCTCCCTTTTTTTCAATAATTTATATAGATTCTTCTTTTCCTACCTATTTCCATTATTTTTAAATCTAAAACTAAAACTTTATTAGTCTTTCCACCCCACCCCACTAGAGCTGTACCTTAAGTGTCCTGTCTTCCAATCTTAATTAGCACTTTTCTTAGACAATATCACCACCTTCAACACCACTTTGATCCTTTTGTATGTGACATCTTTTGATTATCTGCTCCTATCACTGCTTGCTTATCTCCACAATCACCACACCCTCAACTTCTCTTTCCCCCCGCCGCCCCACCTTAGACCAGCTTATATTTCATCTTTCTCCTAACTATACTCAGTTCTGCCGAAGGGTCATGAAGACTCGAAACGTTAACTGATTTCTTCTCCACCGATGCTGCCAGACCTGCTGAGTTTTTTCAGGTAATTCTGTTTTAATTTTAGTTTGGAGCTGGCTATCTGCCCCTTCTAGGTGGCTTATGTTTGGCAGCTATCTTCAAAACCAGCTGAACTCCAGCAGCTTCCAAAACAAACTCCTGTTCCTAGCTTTTCTATGGGTGTGTCTGTGGGAAGGACCCAGAGGGGCCCCTGTTGCTCAGCCACAGCCCAATTCTTCCACCATTGTTTGCTTAACTTTTCTTTAGGAGTTGTAAAACTCATTAGAAATGCAGGCACCTTTTTAAAGTGAAACTAAAGCTCAATTTAACTTTTCTTAACATGCATATACAGAAATACAAATCAAGTTTAAACTTTAAAGCTAAAACTCATTCCTAAAACCCACAAATAAAAATATAACTTACTTAAACTATCTGTATCTCCAAACAGTGTGCATGGCAAGGTTAGCATACAGATCTTCAATCCCTGGGATTGGGTGTTTGTCTAATTTTGCAGTCTTGTTCACTGTTAATTTATAATCTCCGCAGAGGTGAATGATTTGATCTGGTTTCACCACAGGGACTATAGGTGCTGCCCTTTCAGAAAACTGGACCAGCTGGATTATTCCTAACTTCTCCAAATGGCACAATTCTGCATCCTTTAGGGTGTAAGGCACAGATCTTGCCTTAAAGAACCATGGTGTTGTTTCACAATCCATGTATATTTTAGCTTGTAGGCTTTTTATTTTTCCCAATTCACCTTGGAATACTCTGTCATACTTTTTTTAACAACTCAGGAATTCCTCCTGTTCTGACTTGAAAAAATTCTGACCAGTGGTTTAATTTCCTTCAACCAATCATGGTCCAGAAGGCTAGGTCTTTCACTTTTACAACAATTACTGGGGGTAGAATTTTCTGCTGACCGGACGGGCGGGCCCGACCCAATCTCCGGCGGGCGGGGAGCCGATCCCCACCGGAGAAGGGGGCCCTGTCGCCATTTTAAGTGGGTGGGCCAATTAAGGCCTTCCCAGCGTGACGTCTGGCAGGATGCGCTATGCGCTCCCTGTGTGACCGGGGGGTGGGTGGGGGGATTCCCCAAATGCGAGAGTGCGCTCTTTCGTGTATGTGGATGAAAAAGCGTACATCTCCCTGAGGCTAAATGCTGCCTCAGGGAGATCGCTGACACTTTTAAAAACATTGAAAATAGAAAATAAAAACGAATCCTTAACATGTCCCCCTCATGTGACAATGTCACACGAGATGGGACATGTTAATACATTTCACTAAAACTTTATTCAACTTTTTTAAACCATACATGAAACCTCATCCCGCTGGTGGATGAGGTTTCATGTTTTTTCTATTCCCTGCCGGGGCTCCTGGCCTGCCCACCAACCTTAATGTTGGATGGGCAGGTCCTTTAATTGTTTTAATGATCCTGTCAATGGCATCAATTGGCCATTGACAGGTCGGCGGGCCTGTAGCTGATTTTGCTGCGGGCCCGCCTTCCTGAAGATTTAAATGGGGCGGGATGACATCAGGGGGACCCCTGATATCATCCCGCGTCATTTTGCGCATCGGCGAGCGGACCCCGCCTCCTGCTCGCCGACGGCAAAGTTCAGTCCTGGGAGTTGGGCTGTCTGTTGCCTGTAGGAGGCAGGTCCAGAGGCGATGTCTTTCATCTGTATTGCTTCTCCAGTATATGTTTTTAGCTGAGCTGTGGTTTTCTCCAGATTCAGTGGTTGGGTGCCTTCTCTGAGGTATTTAGATGTGTTCTCCCACTGTGGTCGATGCTCCTGTGTCAATCTCCATGACCAGAGGTTTTCCATTTACTTGAAGGGTAACAGTGATTGGTTCAGTTTTCCTGACCTTAAGATTGTATAGGGAATAAATATCAGGATCAGCAGCGTCTGGTTCATCTATGTTGTGCACTTCATTCAATGTGACCTGCTGTCTCAATGGCTGTCTTGATCTCGCCCTGCACTGTTTTACAACATGCCCTTTTTTGTGACAGTAGTGGCATTCTGCCTCTTTAAATCTGCAGTTTTCCGGTACATGATTACCTGAACATTGGTAACGGTTTAATTTCTGCATTACTGGTGAGCTGCCTCCAGTGTTTCTTTGTGTTTTTCGAGCGGGAGGGAGCATGCCTCCCTGGTCTTCGCGCGATGCCCGGTGGCAGGTTCCCCCCCCTAGTTGCAGAATGGCGCCATGTTGCACACTCTGCAAAGTCTGCGAGTCCCTCTCAGCTTTCTCCATTGCTAGTACTATCTCCGTGGCGCGCTTCAGGTCCATCTCAACTTCTGCAAGCAAACGGCGTTGAATGGCGTTGCCGTGTATGCCGCAAACCAAATGATCTCGCAACATGTCATTTAGAGTATCACCGAAATTGCAGTGCTCCGTTAACTGCTTTAACTTTGCGATGTACATTGTGATTGACTCACTGGGGGCCCTTACTCTTGAGTTGAACTTGAATCTTTGCATGATCACCGATGGTTTAGGCTGAAAATGTGCCTTCATGAGGTCTACTAGCTCATTGAAAGAGCTGGAATTTTGCGCATTTGGAGCCATCAGAGCTTGGATCAGGTTATACATTTTGGTTCTGCAGACACCTGAGAGAATTGCCTTCTGCTTGTCCTCTGTCATTATTTCATTCACCACAAAGTCAAACCCAGGCGCTCTATGTACTGACTCCAGTCCACGGTGGATGAGTTGTACGGGTCAATTCTGCTGAAGAGAGGCATTGCTGGTGAGTTTGCTTTTCTTTCTTCCCATAAAAATCAAAATTCTCATATTCATGAGGCGAGGTGCTGCGCTGCTGCTATTTATCTTCGTCGCCAATTGTAATAAACTTGAAGTAATGGACAGGTTTCTTGTAAGAAATGCTAAACTTTATTTACAGGGCTCCTGATGAAGCTGCATGCTTGTACTGAAACCAAGGCTAGAAAACTCTGCCCCTAAGATTACCCTCGCTTAGGGCTGATTCGTCTGTATAGTCATATGATCCCCATAACAGTATGAGAGGTTTAACTTACCATTACTACAGAGTGCCTTGGAGAAGGAAATAGAAGCATGGAGACAAAAAGGTAGGGAGATGAAATTCCTGAACTTAAAGTCCAGACAGCTGATGCATTAATTGCCATTGGTGAAATTATGAAAACTGAGGAAGCACAAAAGGCCAGAATTGGCGGAGTACAGATAACTTAGAGGTGTGTAGGGCTGGGGGATGACAGAGAGATGAAGGAGCAAGGCCCTAGAAAGATTTGAAAGCAAATCTAAGAATTTTAATAGCAGACTTTGCCGGCCATAGTACGTCAGTGACCACAGGGGTGATACAGATCTATCAACATGTTTGTAAGGAATATATTTATGATGTTCCTACATCTAATGCACGAAGGACATCTTCCCTCTGGCAATATGCAATGACTGATGCAAAATAATAGATTATTTAAAAGGAGGTTGAACAATTAATAGCGGAGCGCCTCAAAGGTTAAAAAAAATGGACTTTCACAATATCTCATCCACCCAGAATGAAGGAGAGTCTCAACAGGTACTGCCATTCAATTGGTTGGGGAAACACAATATAACAGATTGCCGTGTTTAAGTCTGCCTAGGAAAACTACAAAAGTTGTTTTCAGTTTCAGGGGGGTAATTATAGTGAACTCAGATATTTTCACCATCATTATGAACACAAAATCTGAGCCAATGGATGGAGCCGATCAACGTATTTTTGTTTTAAGCAGAGAACAGGTGCGTCTCGGAGAATATTGGAAGTAGAATCTCAAGTTAAGAGCCCAGAGTCGTTAAATAACATAATCAGTGTCCTCTTTGGAGGACAGACATGCAGAATATGCATCTGTCATTGGAATATGTTCCAATAACAGTGAAAGGGATAAAAATTGGTCTGTTTCAATTCATGGGGTACTGGCATCAGTATTCAAGGAAGAGTAAGCTATTCCATTGGGATAGGCTTCAATTAAACTGGGCTTGGACCAGTCAATTATATAACTTGGGCAGTGTCTTTAAACCATCAAAGGGCAGGGGACGGGTGGTGGAGCCGTGGGAGGGACTGGGTGAAGAGATATTTAGTAACCTAAAAAAAAGATTGAGGCATCTGAATAGTATAATGGTGTGGGTAAAGGCAAGCAGAAAGGGACAGGAAAGGATAGAGAGTTGAACAAAAATTGTGCATCAGCAAATAAGGTCATTGCAGGGAATAGAAATAAAAAATTGAAATTAAAGGTTCTTAATCTGAATGCTCGAAACATCTGCCATAAGATGAATGAACTAATGGCACAAATAGATGTAATTGTTTTAGAACAAAAACAGAATTACCTGGAAAAACTCAGCAGGTCTGGCAGCATCAGCGGAGAAGAACAAAGTTGACGTTTCGAGTCCTCATGACCCTTCAACAGAACTAAGTAGAAATAGGAAAGGGTGAAATATAAGCTGGTTTACGGGGTGGGGGGTGGGGGGAAGAAGTTGGGGGGGTGGGGGTTGTAGGGACAAGCAAGCAGTGATAGGAGCAGATAACCAAAAGATGTCACAGACAAAAGCACAAAGAGGTGTTGAAGGTGGTGATATTATCTAAAAGAATGTGCTAATTAAGATTGGAGAGCAGGACAAGCAAGGTAACTCTAGTGGGGGTGGGGTGAAATAAACCATGGGTGGAATACATTTAAAAATAATGGAAATAGGTGGGAAAAGAAAAATCTATATAAATTATTGGAAAAAACAAAAGGGAGGGGGAAGAAACGGAGAGGGGGTGGGGATGGAGGAGGGAGTTCAGGATCTAAAGTTGTTGAACTCAATATTCAGTCCGGAAGGCTGTAAAGTGCCTAGTTGGAAGATGAGGTGCTGTTCCTCCAGTTTGCGTTGAGCTTCACTGGAACAATGCAGCAAGCCAAGGACAGATATGTGGGCAAGAGAGCAGGGTGGAGTGTTAAAATGGCAAGCGACAGGGAAGTCTGGGTCATTCTTGCGGACAGACCGAAGGTGTTCTGCAAAGCGGTCGCCCCGTCTGCGTTTGGTCCCTCCAATGTAGAGGAAACCGCATTGGGAGCAACGAATGCAGTGGACTAAGTTGGGGGAAATGCAAGTGAAATGCTGCTTCACTTGAAAGGAGTGTTTGGGCCCTTGGACGGTGAGGAGAGAGGAAGTGAAGGGGCAGGTGTTGCATATTTTGCGTTTGCATGGGGAGGTGCCGTAGGTGGGGGTTGAGGAGTTGGGGAATTGTTTTAGATCTGATTGCCACTAAAGAAACATGGGGTAGAAGTTTTCACTGATCGGGCAGGCATGCAGCAAACCCACTTGAACGTAAAATACCATGTGATGATGTCGGGCAAGCATCCCGACACCATTGTGCACTCGAGCGATATTTCGGCTGGCAGGCATGCGCAGGAGTCGGAGCTGTGCCTACCATCAATTACAAGGCCAGTTAAGGCCACTAAAAAGGTAATTAAGCTGGATTTTACATTGCCCATGTGATTTCGCGCTCGTCGCATGGACAAAATGGACAGGCGGGCAGCCGGCAAGTTGCTAAACCTTATCCAAGGGCGGGATAAAAAGGGTCAGCAGCATTGCCAGTGTGAGTGGTGAGGAGTTTAGGAGATAGTTTGTTGCTGGTGCTTATTGGTACTTGGCAGCTTCATCTCTATTCGGGGCATATCCAGGCTTCGTTTCAGGAATTACTGGTGTCTCCAAGGCCCCTGGAGGATTTTGACCATGTGGGTTCTTCCAGGTATCAAACAGAAAGCAGAGGTTGGATCATGTCTCAGCAAATGAAAGCTGGAGGGAGGTGCATCAGGTTGTTATCCCATTAGGGAATAGAAATGAGACTCTGAGGATTGCTCATGGAATTCCAATGGGGGGATATTTAGGAATTAGGAAAACACAGGAAAAGATACAGAGGTTTCTTTTTTGGCTAGGATTGCATAGCGATGTTGTCAAATTCTGTAGAACTTAACATACACATCAAATAACAGGAATACTACAAGCAGTGATTAAGCTGGCACCTTTAATCCCAATACCAGCATTTGAAGACCCTTTTACCAGGCTCATGATTGATTGTGTAGGACCCCTCCCTAAGACTAAAAGTGGAAATCAGTTTACTGACAATAAGTGTGTGTCATGTAAATATGCTTTACAAGTACTTTGACAGGGAACAAAAAGAAGCATTAGTGAAGGTGGATGATGAGAAAGAGGTAGAAGTGCAGGACTCTATGAAATTTATTTTCCTCTAATCAAATTGGATAATGAGGGGGTGCTTGAAAATGCAAATGAAATATTGAGTTACCTTCCAAGCGAGTGTGAAAGTGACTTGGAAAAGCTATTACAGTCACACAAACCTAGGAAAGGCACATTTAGCTATACATGATGTCTCTGAATAGGTTTCATCTTCAATAAGGCAACACCCTTATGGATTAAATCCAGCAAAGTTATCACAAGTACAAAAAGAAATTAATTTCATGCTTCAAAATGATATCATTCAGTCTAGTTGCAGTAACTGGAGTTCGCCTATTGTACTGGTACCAAAACCAAATGGAACACAAAGACTGTTTGTGGACTATCGAAAAGTGAATGCAGTGACAAAAGCAGATTCATATTCTATACCACGGTTGGAAGATTTCATTGAGAAAGTGGGACAATCGAAATTTATCACAAAGATTAATTTGCTACAAGGATATTAGCAGGTACCATTGTTGGAGAGAGCAAAGGAGATATCAGCTTTTGAAATGCCAAGTGAACTATATCAGTTTAAAGTCATGCCATTTGGTATGAAGAATACACCTGCAACATTTCAAAGACTGGCAAAGTAATTGCAGGTCTAAGCAATTGTGGTGTTTACATTGATGATCTAATCGTTTTCAGTCAGACATGGAAGGAACATTTACAGCATCTGGAAGAATTATTTACTCAACTACAAGAAGCTAATTTGGCGATGAACATGGCTATAAGTGAATTTGGAAAAGCACAAGTTACGTATCTGGGCCATACCATTGGACAAGGTAAAGTGGCTCCAAGAGATGCGAAATTGTGAATTTCCCAGTGTCCACAACAAAATGAGAAGTTTTGAAATTTCTTGGCATGATTGGATTTTACCAGACATTTGTACCAAATTTTAGCGAAGTGGTTGCTCCACTGACTGAACTATTTAAAAAAAATAAGAGGTTTCAATGGACATTGGAGTTTCAGAAGTCATTCGATAGTTTGAAAACTGTATTAATTATGACACCAGTTTGGCAGTACCCAATTATGCCAAGCAATCTGAGTTGGCTGTTGACATAAGTGATATAGGCATTGGGGCCGTACTGTTACAAGAAGATGACACAGGAATTGAAAAACTGATAGGGTATTTTTCACGGAAGCTGAATGTACAACAGAGAAGATATTCAACAATCGAGAAAGAGACTTTGGGTTTGGTGTTAGCATTGCAGAATTTTGAAATTTATGTTGCAAACAATTAATTAGAAACAATTGTTTATTCAGACCATAATCTTTTAAAGTTTCTGGGCAAATTTTGAGGCAAAAGTGCAAGACTTTTCAGATGGAGATTATTATTACAACCGGTTAATCTACGGATTATACATATTGCTGGAAGAGAAAATCTGTTCACAGATACATAATCAAGAGTTTGAAGCTTAAAGGAAAATTGGACGTTTTTAAAACCCTGGGCACTGAACTGGAGTGATTTCTGTTGAAACCAAGGACTTGTGTATAAATATTGTTATGTTAATGTATGCATTTGGTAATGTAATAGTGTAATAAGTATAGGAGATAGTGTGAGATGGGTTATTAAAAATGAAGCCGTCTTTTAGAATTACGATGGTTCATTTTGCGATAGGGTGGGGATGTCATGAAGCTAATAATGTATATAATGTTATTTGAAATTATTATTTTTTAAATAGAGGTTTAGTCTGTGGGTATGTCTATGTGTGTGTTAATTGGATTAAAGCCAGCTAGTCTGGGTGCTTTGACGTATAGTAGTTTTGAGATGAAAACATAGGTAGAGGTACATTTGCATTTTGTTGAATGGAGCATTCAAGAGTGGGAATGAAATCTTGCACCTAGTCATGAGACACCAAGCAATATGTTTATATTACTAATAAAATTGGTACTATGAAAGGGATTTTATTGTTAGAAGAGGTGGAGTTCAAAGGGCCCGGTGATACAATGAGAATTTGCATTCAAAGAGAAGTGCTGGGTATAACCTTCAGGAGAATTTTCCCCATGTCGGGCGGGCCTTTTGAGAGCTGGCATGGGTGGGCACAGAGCTGATTGCCACCTGTGATTGGCTCTGTGCCGCCATTTTACATGGGCGGGACAATTAAGGCTCACCCAGCCTGAAGCGCCGCTCCAGAGCAGAGCGGGAGTGGACGGGTGGCGCCGGGAGTGCAATGACCAATAGCGACCTGGCGGCCTGTTCAAATAGAGCGCTGGCAGCCTTGCAAAAATTGTTTATCATGGCCAGCAGAGGGGCTCCCAAGAGCACTGCTGGAGAGCAGGCCAGGTAGGAGGGTAGGGCAGCGGGGCAGTGTGCCCCTTGGTTTTCTGATGAGTGCCTAGCTGCCCTCCTGGAGGAGGTGGCAGCACGGCGGGAGGTCCTCGTTCCGAGGGACAAGAGGAGGAGGCCCCCCACCTGACCAAACGTGCCTGGGAAGAGTTGGCAGACATAGTCAGCTCCCACGACGTGGTGTGGTGCACGTGGGTCCAGTGCTGCAAGCGATTCAACGACCTCCTGTGCTCGGGAAGGGTGAGTGCTATGTTGGCAGAGGTCACTTAACACAGCAGGTGGGCTTTTCCCCAAGCACCGCTGCCCCCCCTCCCCCCCAAGCCCCAGCTCTGAGTGCAGCTACAGCATTGAATCCTTCATGGCATGTTTCCCTCGCTGGGTGGGCCAGCAGATATTGCCCATGCCTAGTTCACCCTGAGAGGGTAGTGCTGAGATGGGTTCTGCACCCGCAGCATGTGTGACACTGACACCTAGAGTAGAGTTTTGGGGGCAACCTCAAGGATCTGCACCTAGGCAGAGTGCTGGAACTGGGAAGCATGTCAAAGTCAGGGTGCTAACATGCTGGGAGGGGAGCTTCCAGGCGGTGGGGCACCAATCCATCTGCTGCCCTTGTGCTTGTGCCTCCTTGCTTTGCAAGGTTAGACCGTCTGGTGCCAAATATGATGGAGGCAGCATGTGGGCAAGGGGGGGTCAGCCCTGGCTTCTTGGTGTGAGTGTGCAGCAGCTGCAGGGTGACGAATCACTGGAGCCCTGCAATGTCCCACTCTGGTTGGGGTGGCAGGGATGCGATGAGAATCCAGGTACAGGGTGGACTAATCAATGCTCTTCTCCCCTTTTCAGGAGAAGACTGCACACAATGCCACTGAGCGGATGCGGACTGGCAGAGGCCAAGCCCAGTTGGCCATCATCAGCAGATACGAGCAGGAAGCGATGGATTTGGAGAGGCGCCATGCGCTCAAGTCCACTGGTGGCGGTGAGGCTGGGGTGCCACAGGGAGGTATGTTTGCTGAGCACTGAGGTCACCATGTGTGTCCCAGTAGCCATGGCACTGCTGAACGTTCAGTGATTGAAGTTTGCAACATGGGTTGAACGTTGATTATGGAAGGATGAGCGCATAATGATCCGGGGGACAGGCATGCACATTGACATTGTCTCCACTTTAACAAATCAAATGTCATTGTTCTTCTTTTCAGTATCGCCGGAGCAGGGCCGGGAGGAGGAGGCAGAGGGGCTACCCCTCACACCTGAGGGCCCTGAAGCCTCGGGCTCACCAGCATCACACCATCTCTGTCAGGCAGGCACCTGCGCAGATACTAGCACCTCAGTGGGAATTAGAACATCGGTTAGTGTCCCGGGGCACAGCGGTGAGAGCACGTCACACTCGCTTGAGGTGCGGGTGGAGACAGACAGTGCCCATGGCGCCGGCAGTCGGAGGACTGCAGGGGACCAGGCACATGCTCGGCCGATAGCTGATGATGTGCCTCTGGAGTCGTCTGTGAGGCAGCAGACACTGGAAGTGCAGCAGGGTGTGCGGGAGGATCTGGCGGAGATATATGAGGCTATGCGTGGCATGGTGCCCGTGCTGGAGGAGTCCACGCGGAGCATCACCAATGCAATGAGCCTCATGTCCCAGTGTCATGCTTCCTCCATGATAGTGGCGACTCTCGTGGAGTGGCTCCTCCAGGAGAACAATCAGGGCCTCCTGGTGTTGCGCTCAGACCTGCAAGTCCTCACAATGGCATTGACCTCAGCTGGTCAGCGGCAGTGTGGGAAATGGTTTGGGCACCAAATATCCCAGTTTGGTGCCCATCCATCAAACGGTGAGCAGGGAGGTCCGGAGTGACCAAACGTCAGTGCATGAGTTGCCTGTCGTCTCTGCGGGCTCCTCGCAGGGCGCTCCGGATGACGGCAGCAGCTCCTCCGCTGCTCTGCCAGTGACCATGGCATCCGATGAGGCCACAGCAACTGGGGAGATGCCAGTTGTGGAACTGGCTGCTCCCATCCAGGTGGGGCTATCAAAGGCTCCACAGGCCAGAGCAGGCCCACCAAGGTCAACAGGACAGCACAGTGAGCAGGTTTTCTCAGATGCCAGTGCCAGCAAGGGGGGAGCACCTAGACGTAATACCCAGAAACATAAACTAAAGGCACCTTAGGCACACTACGGGTTTCTCACTGGTGGTTTTATGTTGCCCCACTATTAGTTGATGACCACTCGGTGCGATGCATAACACCTTTGCAATTTATTTTTTGTGTGGTTCATTTTGTTAAATCATTAAATTCTGATTTGTGAGCATGGCTCAGGGTGACTCCTTACTTCTTCAGGTGGACGGGAAGCCATGATGTTATGAGTAACTTGTTTGACATTAAGCTTTATTGACAAGGCTCTTAGTTTATGTTCCTAACCAGGCAAGATGTTGCCCTCAGGTATCGAGTATGGAGCCTGCAGCCCTGGCGTGTGTTGGAGAACCATCTGTGGTGCACTAGCTGAAGGTTTGTTGGATTAAACCCTCCTGGGTATCCCTGCCTCCCTGGAGGATGCCCGGGTCAGCTTCTACCCTCTCAGCATTTCCCTGAGCATGCTCATCCTCGGACTCACTGCTGGACTCATTGTGTGCAGCCGGAACAACTGCGTCAACCAGTTGAAAACATAGGTTATGATAGTTGTTTAAAGTTGCCCTCTGGGGTTTTAAACAACTCAGCCTTTACAAACTGCTGGGTCATAATAGCAGCGGTACAATATGAGTCATGCCTCCACAAGGGCGGTGGTAGAAAGGACCATTGGTCTTCTCAAGGTGCGCTTCCAATGCCTGGACCGTTCAGGGGGAGCACTCCAATACCCCCAGAGTGGGTGTCACTGATAGTGGTTGCATGCTGCTGCTCTCTCCACAATCTGGCACTGGCAAAGGAGGACCCACTGGAGGAAGACGATCTTGACGCAGCTCCACAGGCCACAGAAGATGAATCCAGTAGTGAGTCAGAAGAGGAGCATGGTGAGGAGAATGCTGAGGGCATGGAGGCAGACCTCAGTAACCGCCAGGGTGGCAGGGACACCAGGAATGCCTTGATCCAATGCTCCTTCAGCCAGGCTGCCGAGCATCTGCTTCCATCTCATCCTGGATTTCTGAAATGACCCTTTCATTTGCACCCAAAGTCCACTCAGTGCCCGTGCATTAAAACATCCAGAAAATCATGTCCAGCATTACATACTGGCCTACCCTGCTCCAGAAATAAAAAAGGTGAAGTGTACTCATGCCATCAAAACCAAAGCAAATTAATGTTATTGTCACATTGAATGCATCATGGCATTCCCATAACTGGCGTTGGTTTCCACACCAGCAGACATATAAACTAAACATAACTGAACAGAAAACAACTGTTTCTCTTTTGCTCATGGTGCCTTTAACTTATTCTCATTTCCAAGTGCTATGTCTTGGTGCGCCCTTCCCCCCAAAAGCATTGGAGACAGCCTGCTGACTCTGCTGCTTTGTTGGCCTTGATGACCTTGGCACTTGTCCACTGGCCAGTGAAGCCTATGCTGGTCCCTCCTGGGAGGGAGTGGCCAGTGGCATGCCTGGCATCTCCCCAGTTGCTTTAGACTCATCAGATGCCACGGTCATTGGCAGAGGGGCGGAAGAGCTGCTGTTGTCATCCAGAGCACACTGAGTGGAGCCAGCAGAGACGACAAGCAGGTTGTGCACCAACGTGAGATTTCTCTGGACCACCCTGTTCACCATTGATGTATGGGCACCTAGCTGGGACAGTGGGTGCCTCATCCACCTGAGGTCATTGCCTGTGTGAGGGCTTGCAGGTCCGAACGCAACTTCAGGAACCCCTGATCCTGTCCCTGGAGCTGCCTCTCCACGAGAATCGCTACTCTCTCAATGGAGGAGGCAGTGCACAAAGCAGATGTGACACAGGTGCAAGTGAAGCTCGGTGGTTCTCCGGCATCAGGGGTGGCCCTTTGGGGCCCAGAGAGTGAGTGTGTGCTGGCCAATCTAAGGGAGAACAAGGACATGTCATTAGTTTAAGTCATCAGACTGTTACTGTGCATGCCAGGCACCCTGGTGAGACAATGGAGATCTGCATCGTCTTTCAATGATAAATGGCGACTCCAGGTTTGAGGCTTCCATTAATGAAGAGGCTATGCTAGAATGGTTGCACAATCCAAAACTTCCGCCTCTGTGCATTGCACTGTTACCTTCGTCTGGCACCCCCGCCTCTCCATGCCAGGTTGTATGGGGCTGACTCTCCAGCTCAAGGCCGTCCTGCTCGAACCTGGTCAGCTTCAACAGGTTGGGCCTGCTTCCGCCTGTGTGTGACCTCTCTGATTGGCTATGGCTTGTCTTATCCTGAAAGGGCAGAGGAGCATTGATTAGTTCACTCTGTACCTGCAGCACCATTTCAGCCTGGCTAACCCCAGCTGAGGAACACCTCACAGGGCACAGCTAAGCCATGGCCCTCAAGCCACAAGGTGCTCAGTCCAAGCAGCCAGCTTTCACCCTGTTGGCCAGCTCTGGCATCAATGACAGTTGGCACTCAGACTCCAGCACCCCTGAGGTCCAAGGAGGGACAGCCACACCTAAACACAGCTGCACACTGACCCATGCCAACACAGTACTCACCCTTCCTGAGCGCAGCAGGTCATTGACCCTCTGCCGGCACTGCACCAATGTATGCTGCACCACAGCATGGCTAACCAGCGCTGCCGCCTCCTCCCATGCTTTCATTGTGAGGTGCGGTGGCCTTCTCCTCCTATCCCTGGGGGCAAGAATGCCCCTTCTGGAGCCGCCTCCTCCAGGAGGACCGCGAAGCACTCATCCAAAGAGAGGGGGCTGAGTGCCCACCCAACATGCCCTCCCACCTGCTGTATCCAACTGCACTTGACTCCATCACTTGGAATATTGAGAATGCAGAGGAGATGTTCTTCTGTGGCAGTCTTCAAGGGTCTGCTTGTGCCATTTTTAAACCAATGGCGACCTGGCGGCCAAAAGGCACTTGCCCCACCCACCCTTCCCGACCATTGTGGAGCCGCATTTCATGCTGGGCGGGCCTTAATTGGTCCGCCAGGGTGATATTGCAGTTGTGGGCCAATCACAGGTGGAGGCCTCTTTCCAGGCTGATCCCAGGCCCACTGATCGGGCCCGCCTGCCCACCTGAAACTTCGGCCCATGAGGCAGAATTTTATGCCAGTGGAATGCCACTGATGTCAATGGATTTTTGAATGGCTCACCACATTTGATGGCCCCGTCCCCACCGCAATGGGGCCATAAAATTCTGCCCCTGGTTACAAGGTGATCAAGGTTGGGAAATAAATATTTTGGAAAGACAGACAGAACGATAAAAGCGGAGGGGTAGCCCTGATAGTAAAGGATGACATGTGGGCCAGAATCTTCTGTTCTGGGTGTGCATCCTGACGTCACCAAGCATCAGTTCGATCTTCCATTCGGTGGGCGCACAGCGGAGTAGGCTGCGCGCCTGCCGAACTGTCAAAGGCCTGTTAAGGCCATTAATAAAGCAATTAAGCCTATTGAGAAAGCTGCCCGTTCAACCTTAAGGTTGGTGGGCAGGCGAAGAGCCCAGTCAGCTTCTGCATTTTTCATGAAACCTCATCCACGAGCGGGATGAGGTTTCATGAAGGTTTCGTTAATTAAATATAAATTGTAATGAAAATTCATAAACATGTCCCAGCTCATGTGACTGTCACATGAGGGTACATGTCTGAATTTTTTTTTCTGCTTTTCACTGTTTCATAATGAAATTAATCTCTCTGAGGCAGCTCCGTGCCTCAAGGAGAGCATGCGTGAAAGAGCACAGGCCCTGACTCTCCCCCCTCCCCTCCGCTTGCACAGGTAGCGCTGAATGCTTCCGGATGCACGTCATGCTGGGCGGGCCTTAATTGGCCCGCCCACATAAAATGGCGGAGCGCAGCTGATCGCGGATGGCAATTGGCTCCACACCCACTCACACCCGCTCCTGACTGGCCCGCCTGACGGGGAGAAAGTTCTCCCCATGGACATTGGTGAGAAAGAGCCTGGTCTCAGAAAGTCATGAGGTAGAATCAATATGAGTGGAAATTAGGTATAACAAGAGCCTGAAAACACTGGCGGGAGTAGTATACAGGCCCCTAAAGTAGTTATACCTTTGGAGAGAGCAAATCGAAGCTTGTGAAAAGATGATATAATAACTTTGGGGAACTTTAATCTTCATATCGGCTGGGACAATCTGATTGGTAAGAATAGTCCAGAAGATGAGTTTGTAAAATGTTTTTATGACTATTTCATGGAGCAATATGTTGTGGAACTGAGTAGGGATAAAACTATCTTAAATCTAACATCGTGTAATGAAGCAGTAACCCTACAATAACCATTAGTAATGTCATAGTAAAAGACCCACTGGCAAATAGTGATCATAATACCATTGAATTCCATGTTCAGTTTGAAAGAGACCAACTTCAATTACAAACAAGAATCTTAAACTTAAACAAAGCATTTGCATGAGGAAAGAACTGGCTAAGGTTAACTGAGTAACTAGACAAAAGGGTATGGCGGGAAATGAACAATGGGAGACATTTAAATAAAC
Organism: Cetorhinus maximus; assembly: GCF_964194155.1. Classification (NCBI taxonomy): domain Eukaryota; kingdom Metazoa; phylum Chordata; class Chondrichthyes; order Lamniformes; family Cetorhinidae; genus Cetorhinus; species Cetorhinus maximus. The sequence goes on from NC_135883.1 coordinate 96,392,150, forward strand.
AATGCAAAATGTTCAATAAAAGTACATTCCACTGAAGAGCAAAAGTCAGAATCGTCCCTTCCCACCAGCAGCAGGACTCGTGACAGGTGGGTGGGAAGAAGTGAAAAAACCAGTTTACCGATGGTGGAAAATGACAGCGGGAACTTGCGGTCCCAGTTATAGCAGTAGAATATGCCGGGTTGCCATTCCTGCCCAAGGCCGTCGGGGAGCCATTTACCATATTACTAGTGGGATTTAAAATAACCACCCAACCGGAATTAGTGCCCCTCAGCCCCGTCCAATCATCTGCCCCGCCCACAGGAATTCACACTGGTCCAAAACACGACCGGACCAATGTGGCATGCACATGTCAAGACTTACCAGAATGGCAGGCTGGAGCAGGTGGAAGGTGCGTGGTGACCTGGGTGGGGGGGGATGTGATGGAGCACGGGGAGGAGTGGAGAGGGTAGACATAAGGTGGGGCGAGTGGGGATACCGAAGGGTTGGGGTGGGGGGTGGTGTGGGGGAGGTGGGGTGCATGCGGTTTTAGTGTATGTGTGCAGCCTTGCAGGGGGGTTGGTTGGGGGGCTGGGAAAGGGATCGGGCAGCGACGCAAGGGCCATGGGAGAGCAGGGGACGGTGAGGAGCAGGACAGCAGAGGGCAGTGGGGGAGGGGGGGAAGAGTTCAGATGGAGGGTTGGTTGTGTCAATCACAGAATCCTGGGGGGGCAAACCCAGGCTACTGATGGTAGGAGGGAACAGTATCAGCTTAACGGGCAGTGGAATGTTGTAGGATGGGATATTGAGGGGTGAAGGGCCAGTTTGGGTTGTTGGAGCGAAGTCAGAGATGGATCGGATCCTGGGGGTGGGCAGGATAAGGATGAGCAGGCGGACTGTGACTGGGGTGGACTCAGCAGGGAGGGAGGGTGAGTGACAGTGATGGACTGCAGGGTTATGGGGCCCAGGGGGGTGGGGGTTCAAGGGGATGGTAAAGATTACACCGGGAGGGGGAGACAATGGTGATGGGGGGAGTTAGTGTGGGTTACTGATGGAGGGTAGAAACTGCTTGAAAGGAAACGCATACCACCCTGTGCTGAGGCACTGTCCACTCCTTCAATGTCCAGCTCAAGAGGCGCTGATTGGGAGGAGGGTCATTGGATGGGTGGAGCTGCAGGTCAACTCAACTGGGCAAGTGAAGGGAAACCCTTTATACCATCCTAACAAGGGAAAGGTGTTTCTGTAGACTATGCAGTGGAGGGCAAAGGAACAATATGCATGGGAGGCTTCTCACACATGGCTCACAAGGACCCTGCCAAAGATCAATGCCACCACTTGCAGGCATGATTCAGGGGGACATAGACCCAGGTTGGGTTGGACCCTTGAATTGGGGGTGGGTGGTGTCGGGGCCGGGGGGGAGGTGGGGTGTGGGTGTATAGGCACGAACATGAACAGGTGCAATGAAAACCCAGAAGATCTCCATAAAGTGCAACTATATATATATTTCCAAGCATGTAACAACAATGTACAATGATTGTACACCCGTGCTTCCGGAGTGAACTCAGACCTTTTTAATTTTACCTGCCCTACCACTGCATCTAGGTGCTTCCCCGACATCCGCAGCAGGTGTGGAGGAAGCCTGCTGACCACTGTGCCCTGTTGTCTATGATGACCTTGGCAGTTGTATTCTGGAGGCTCGAGGCCTGGAAGGCCCCAGCCTTCTTTGGGTTTCCTGCTCTGGGGTAAGTGCATTTTAAGTCCCAGATGCTGGAGATGATGGGGTCACAGACAGGGGAGACTCAGAATGTTTTTTTTTATTCATTCATGGGATGTGGCCATCGCTGGCAAGGCCAGCTTTTATTGCCCATCTCTAATTGCCTTTGAGAAGGTGGTGGTGGTGAGCTGCTTTCTTGGACCGCTGCAGCCAAGTGCTGTACATACACCACAGTGCTGTTGGAACTGAGTTCCAGGATTTGATCCAACATCAGGGAAGGAACGCCAATGGATTTCCAAGTAAGGATGGGGAGTGGATTGGAGGGGAACTTCCAGGTGGTGGTGTTCGCATGTATCTGCTGCCCTTGTCCTTCTAGATGGTAGCTGTCGTGCATGGGTTTGGAAGGTGCTGTCTAAGGGGCCCTGATGAGTACTTGCCATGCATCTTGCAGATGGTGCACACTGCTGCCACTGTAAAGGGAGCGAATGTTTGTGGATGTGGTGCCAATCAAGTGAGCTGCTTTGCCCTTGATGGTGTCAAGCTTCTTGAGTATTGTTGGAGCTGCACTCATCCAGGCATGTGAAGAGTATTCCAGTACACTCCTGACTTGTGCCTTGTAGATGGTGGACAGACTTTGGGGAGTCAGGAGGTGAGTTGCTCGTCACAGGATTCCTAGCCTCTGACCTGCTCTTGTACCCACAGTATTTATATGACTAGTCCAGTTCAATTTCTGGTTAATAGTAATCGCCAGGATGTTGATAGTGGAGGATTCAGTGATGGTAATGCCATTGAATGTGATGAGGTGATGGTTAGATTCTCCCTAGTTGGAGATGCTCATTGCCTGGCACTTGTGTGGCACAAATGTTACTTGCCACTTGTCAGCCCAAGCTTGGGTATTGTCCAGGTCTTGCTGCATTTTGACATGGACTGCTTCAGTACTGAGGTGTCATGAATGGTTTTGAACATTGTGCAATAATCAGTGAACATCCCCACTTCTGACCTTAAGATGGAAGGAAGATCATTGATGAAGCAGCTGAAGGTGGTTGGACCTAGGACACTACCCTGAAGAACTCCTGCACTGATGTCCTGGAACTGAGATGGTTGACCTCCAACCACCACAACCATTTCCCTTTGTGCTAGGTATGTCTCCAACCAGCAGAGAGTTTTTCCCCAATTCCCATTGACTCCAGTTTTGCTAGGGCTTGCTGATGCCACACTCGGTCAAATGCTGCCTTGATGTCAAGGGCACTCACTCTCACCTCACCTTGAGAGTTCAGTTCTTTTGTCCATGTTGAACCAAGGCTGTTATGAGGTCAGGAGCTGGGTGGACCTGGCGGAACCCAAACAGACCATCAGTGAGCAGGTTATTGCTAAGCAAGTGCTGCTTGATAACACTGTTGATGACCCCTTCCATCACTTTACTGATGATCGAGTGTAGACTGATGGGGCATATTTAGCCAGGTTGGATTTGTCCTGCTTTTTGTGTACAGAACATTCCTGGGCAAATTTCCACATTGCCAGGTAGATGCCAGTGTTGTAGTTATACTGGAACAGATTGGCTAGGGGCGCAACAAGTTCTGGAGCACAAGTCTTCAGTGCTCTTGCCTGAATACTGTCAGGGCCCATAGCCTTTGCAGTATCCAGTGCCTTCAGCCAATTCTTGATATCACGTCAAGTGAATCAAATTGGCTGAAGACTGGCATCCATGATGCTGGGAACCTCCAGAGGAAGCCGAGATGGATCATCCACTTGGCATTTATGGCTGAAGATTGTAATGCCAGCGCGTCCTTGGAGAGTCCTGAGTGGAGACCCCAGGCGTGTCCTCCTGATGTCACTCCTCCCTTTAGATGCCCAAAGGCCACTCCCATTCTCCTTAAGGAGAAGAGGCACCTGGAGGGAGGTTGTGGTTTCCCGTGCCCCCTCATGTAGCCACTGCAAAAGCTCACTCTTGGCTGCAGTGATGGAGTGCAGGTCTGTGCGCATCTCCAGCAGAAATTGGGCATTCTGCTGGACCAGGTTCTCTATGGCATCTGCCATTCTCCCCATGGAGAACTCGATGCGTGCACATGTCGGAGCAGCTACATCAGATAGCTGGCGGACGGACCCGTCTGCCTCACCCGCCACTCTGTTGAGGGCATGTGGCACCTCTGCCTGATGTTGCCCTGTCTCTTGCTGTATCTCCAACATCTTATCCTGGACCGCTCCCAGAGACTAGTCATCAGACTCAACATAGCAGGGCCCTCATCCCCAGCAGTCCTCCGAGTACCAGTAACATTAGCTGTTCCTGCCTCCTCCTCCTGCGGACATTCAGTGTGGTTACCACCAGAGTGCCAGCCCGAGCCTTAACTAGATCTATGACCTACTGAGGTGAGTGTCTTTGGGCTGGTGGAGGGTGCAGGCAAATGATGTGATGGTGAGAATTTCTCAACGTCATCATCCTCCTCGGTCCTCTGCATACTGGAGCTGGGATTGGACTCAGGATCAGAGTCTGGCCTCAACCTCTTCCTGCTGGCAGCTGGAAGCAGGAGAGAATGAGTGACTGGATGGGCTGCCTCCTACACTGCACCGAGTATCACCCTCAGGTGCAGAGATTAAGCATGCTTCCTCACTGGCTGTCTGGGGAGATCAGCCTCACTGCCACAAGAATGGTCACAGTGTTCCCCTGCCAGCTTAGCAGCCCGTTCTTTATACTGTGTGAGGGGTGGAAGCTGGGCATGCCCCCTCCCGTCTTCTCTCTCTCTCATGCCTGTTGCACACTGTCCTCTCCTGCGTAAAGGTAGAGAATGGTTTGTGAGCACTTCTGATGTGGAAGATGTTCGCATGCTGCCAATTTCCACCGCCAACCCATTGGCAACTCTGTGGTGTATGAAAGGTGCACTGCTGCTAGTTGACAAGGGTACTCCAGGCCAGTGAGTTCCAGCAGTTAGAAGAAGAAGGACAACAGAGACATGACAGCAGCAGCAGTTACACTTGCCCTCTGCGCTCACCAGCAACCCCCCTCCAAAATTTATGCCTTCATTGTGGATGGGTCAGCAGCCCACAGTCGCCTCCGTACCTGCGGACCACATGGACTGAAGTAGGGCTATGAGGCAGCACTCCAACACCTTACAAAGGGCTTTTTTGCATAGGCAGCATGGGTGGTGGGCTTGCCATTGAGGACCATGTTCCAGTTCCCATTCAGCGAGGTGAGTATGGGGAGTAGAGGATTCACTTACCCTGGTGGCACGGGTGAGGTCATTCATTCATTTTTTGCACTGCAGGGTGGTCCTCTATGAGCTGAATTGGCACTCACCACACTGGCGACCTCCTTCTATGCAGCTGTGATGAGACGGGTGGACCTCCTCTTCCTTCCATACCTCAAAAAAAGGACATCTCTCCTGCCCTCCACTGCTTCAAGTAGTGTTGCCAGCGAGGCAATTTGGAAGATTTCCCCACTAGTCTCTGCGGCAAGGGTCCCTCTGACTTCCCACCCCCACCATAGGGCTTAGGCCCCAGAGCAGTAAATCCCAGCCATATACATGGCAAGAAAGACACAACTGTGCTCACTCGGGGAGTTAAGGATAGTACTAGATTGAAATATATGTAGCTTAATGCATAGAGCATTGTTCTTTGCAGGCATAAAGAAAATGTACACGCATTGCGTATGCTTCAGCTAAACAAAATAAATGACAACAATTTGTTGGTTCATTCCCCAGGGCAATGTCTTGACCAATCAGAATCAAGCTGCCTGGTTTAAATTTCAAACAATGGTTGGCAGTTAACTGCCAGTCACAATCAACCGGTGCATTCCCCATGGCAATACCTCTGACATTGAAATTAATATCACCAGAGAAATAGTATTGGAGAAACATAAGGGACTAAAATCTGACAAATCCTCTGGACCTGATGGCCTACAGTTTAGGATTCCAAAAGAGATAGCTGCAGAGATAATGGATGCGCTAGCTATGATTTTCCAAAATTCCTTAGATTCATGAATGGTTCTATCAGATTAGAATTTAGCAACTGTTACACCACTTCGGTTCTATCAGATTAGAATTTGGCAACTGTTATACCACTTTTCAAGAAAGGATTGAGAGAGACAAAGCAGTGAATTGTAGGCCAGTTAGCCTAACATCAGTTGTTGGAAAAATGCTGGAATCTATAATTTAGACAGTATTAACAATGCACTTAGAAAAGCATTTTATGATTAGAACAAGTCATGGTTTTACTAAAGGGAAACCTTGCTTGAAAAATTTATTGGAACTTCTTAGGGATGTAACTAATGTGGTAGCTAAAGGGGAAATCAGTCGATGTAGTACACCTGGGTTTCCAAAATCCATTTGATAAGGTGCCACACAAAAGGTTAATAGGCAAGATAAGGGCTCATGGAATTAAGGATAATATATTAGCATGGATAGAGGATTGACTAATGGACAGGAAGCAGAGAAAGGGCATAAACTGAATATTTTCAAGTTGGCAGGCAGTAAATAATGGAGTGCTGCAAGAATCAGCGCTGGGATCTCAGCTATTTACAATCTATATTAATGACTTAGATGAAGAGACCGAGAATAATGTAACTAAGTTTGCTGGTGACACAAAGCTAGTTGGAAAGATAAGCTGTGGGGAGGAAACAGAGAACCTGCAGAAAAATATAGACAGGTAAAATGAGTGGGCAACAAGATGGCAGATGGAGTATAATCTAGGTAATTGTGAAGTTATTCACTTTGGTCATAAGAGAAGAAAAGCAGATTTTTTTTTTTAAAGATGAGAAATGTGTAAGTGTTGATGTTCAAAGAGACTTGGGTGTGCTTGTACAAGGAACTCATGAAGTTAGCATGTAGGTGCAGCAAGCAATTAGGAAGGCAAATGGTATGTTGGTTTTTATTGCAAGAGGGTTGGATTAAAAGAATAAAGCAGTCCTGCTACAATTGTACAGGGTTTTGGTGAGACATCTGGAATATTGTGTGCAGTTTTGGTCTCCACGCTTAGGAAAGGCTATACTTCCATTGAAGGTGGTACAGCGAAGGTTCACTAAATTAGTCCCTCGGATAAGAGGGTTGTCCTATGACGAGAGGCTAAGTAAATTGAGTTTATATTCTGTGGAGTTTAGAAGAATGAGAGGTGATCTCATTGAAACATACAAAATTCTTAAGAGGCTTTATAGAGTGGACGTTGAGAGGTTATTTCCGCTAGTTGGGGAATCTAAAACACAGGGGCACAGTTTCAGGGTAAAGGGCTGATCATTTTGGACTGAGATGAGGGGAAATTACTTCACTCAAAGGGTTGCGAATCTTTGGAATTCTCTACCCCAGCGGGTTGTGCATGCTCTATCGTTAAATACATTTAAGGCTGGGGTAGGCAGATTTTTGGTCTCCCAGACAATCAAGGTATTTGGGGAGTGGACAGGTATTGAATGATGGAACAGACTTGACCACAGCCAGGCAGCCTATTCCTGCTCCTATTTCTTGTGTTCGTGTGTTCTTGTGAACCAATTTTTGGATGGAGTGTTGCAATTTGCAACTCACACCTGTTGAGATGGAGGTAGGCAGCACACAAATTTTGAGTTGCCACATATTTACATGATTTTAGCATATGGTTGAGTGTCTGCCATCTTGCTGGCTGCCTAAGCAGCAGGAGGTTCTAGCAGCATGTGAGCACATGATGTAGACAGACAATGCTTTGTTCTTAATGGTAGCCTGACTCTCTTAAAGATGCATTGGAGACTGCTGAATACTACTGTAATTATAAATAAGGAAAATGAATACCCAGGCAGACAGGGGCTTACCAAGATCATGGGGCTGAATTTTCCCCCCGTCAGGGAGGAAGTTTATGGGCGGGCGCATACAGGCACGCTTTCGATCGGCGTCCCCGATCGGAGGCGCGTTGCCATTTCACGTGAGCGGGCCAATTAAGACCTACCCAGCGTGACGTCCGCACAGAAGCGCTATGCGCTCCCTGTGTGGGTGGGGGGGAATTCCTAAAATCAAGAGTGCGCTCTTTCGCGCATGCGCACAAAAGAGTGCACTCATCTCCCTGAGGCTAAGTGCAGCCTCAGGGAGATCGGCTGTAAATGTAAAAAAGATACAAATAGAAAAATAAAATTTCTCTTACATGTCCCCTCATGTGACAATGTCCATAATTTTTACACAATCTTTATTAAAAAATTTTAAAGCCTACATGAAACCTCATTCTGCCCGTGGATGAGGTTTCGTGTTTTTTCTAGCTCCCGCCAGGGCTCCTGGCCTGCCCACCAACCTTAGGTTGGACGGGCAGGCCCTTTAATTACTTAATTGACCCTGTCAATGGCCTCAATTGGCCATTGACAGGTTGGCGAGCACGCAGCTGATTTCGCTGCGCTCCCGCCTTCCTGAAAATTTAAATCGGACGCTGTGATGTTGGGAGTTCCCCCTGATGTCACCATGTGTCATTATAATTGTCGGCGAGTGGGCCCAGGCCCCGCTTGCCGACTTGTAAAATTCTGCCCTTGATGTAGGATTGGCAATAATTAGCATATCTGGCCACCTGGTGAACAGTTACACTGCTGAGGTTCCTGCCACTGGTAATATACTATTGAGGTGGGAAATTGTTGGACTTCCCTCCCGACACCATTTTACCAGCCCTTCTCTCTCCCAGCCCATTCCCAGAGGGTTGGTAAAATCCAGCCCATTAAGGAGACTCAGCATCGAAAAGGATGGCTGGTTGATGTAGCATCTAATCTTGATGGTGGGACCTTCAGCTATTTCTACAGAAGTCCAATATTACTGCTACAATGATATAATCCATTGTTATAACTGCTCTGTTCTGAATATTTTAACTCCCTCTGCTTCATTGTTAGTAATGGCAATTCATAAAACTATTGGGGTTGCCATAGCATGCAATATTTGGCAAACAAATTGTCTGGAAGGTTAGAGGACTTTCAGAGACCATAGATACACACTGAGACCTATTGACTGACATAAGTATAATTGTTTACATAATTGAAAGTATTTCTTATATGTTTGTAGATGACTGATATCAGTGCACTAATTTGTGAGATGTATGTGTTACTTTGTTCTTCATATTTGTGGTTAAAAATGAGAAGGCCTTACCTTAACAATAAATAATGTCTTGTGAGTGATGAAGGTGCACATAAATTTACTTAATGTTTTGAGATGATTGTTACTATAGGTCTGAACTGTCATAAAATCATAGTGCTACAGCAAAGAAATAGACCATTCAGTCTATTAAGCCTGCCCCAATTTTCTCCAAAATAGCCATTATTTTAATATAATTTGCTTAACCTTTAATCTTGCTCTTTTTCAAGAAACTATCTAATTCAATTATTGAATACTATTGTAGCAATCTACAATCTACAAACGTAGACAATTCTGCAATAAAGTGATGCTCTTACAAGCTGAAGCTTTCTCTTTTAAATCTGTTTAGATTTAACTTGCAATATGATAATATATGTAATATATTACATTAAATTGACTATCTCGTATACCAGGGATGGCCCACGGCTATGTTCTCGGGCTAGGTGGTGATGAATGGAACATGGAGGGGGGGCGGAGGAGGTTGGGGAGCAATGCAGCAACTTCCTGAGCCATTCCTGTGGAACCAGGAGGACCACTCCTGTTCTTTCTGGCTCCACACAAATATACCTCTAGCAATTCATTTAAGCACTACTACTTGGACTGTTGTAGACCTGAAAATATTGACTGGGTGCACCCTGACTTTTGCCAATATTTGGGGTCCTGAAAGAGGCGTTGGCCCTCTAATTGGCATATTCGAGGGATCTAATGTTTGTTTTATGGAGGCACCATGGATATTTCGATGGCAGGGGTGGGTGGCAGAGCTCTGCCATGAGAGGTCACACAAGAGCATTAGACCCCCTATTTTTTGCTCAGTAACTGTGCATTAGTGACCAATTTCTCCCCTTTTATTTTGGTTCTGTTGCTACCAAAACAACCCAAAAGCTTAGTATGTTTCATTGACACATGTAATTTAGCCATAAAATATAGATTACAAGAGATTAAAATAATCTCCAGCACAAAGTCTATGCAATGTTATTTGTCTCATGATGAATGAAAGATGTTAAGGATGAATGCATGGACTTATCACTCAGGCTGCCTGCCTGAGGCTTCCCATTATAAGGTCCTTAACTGGATGTATCTCTCCCTCAGTAGGGTAGTTTATATGAAATTAAGAATCTTTTTGCTAAAGATGTGTGGTTGGATGTTATTAGTATCTTCTTCATTTATATTGGGTTTGCCTGAAGGTGCAACTCTGTATTCTTAATTAGTTGCAACCAAATTCTGAGTGAATCAAGATCAGCAATTTTAGGAGATTTTTCCAAGCTGAACATAACCCCTGAAGAAGCGTGTGCTGAATTAGATCTCTTGGTTCTATATCTTCAACTGTTTAAAATAAGAGTTGCCTATTTTTCACGATTATTTACAGACCCATTAATGAAATTCTACAAAGGTGCAGCTTTGAAATGTGTGATCCTTAAAAATATGGTGAGTGCAAAATTGGGAGCAGTATGCTGAACACCATATTGGTGAGGCCATGAGCATGTGTGTAGTGAGCATTCACCAGAAGTACAAAGACTAGGCAGATCCAAACTTCAATCAGCATGTAACAATGACTTGACTCCAGTCCTTCCATTCTGGGGTTTAATGTTCCAGCTAATGTCCTCTTGTTAACTCTCACAGCAGAAAACATGTTCATCAGCAGGAAGGCCCTCTCCAGCAACAACTACTTTCAGGTTAGTTCTTGATTGATTTGTGCAGGCTGTTGCTACAATTGTACATAGGCTTGGTGCTTTCTAGAGTTCTTTTCAAGCTGTTAAAGTCTATGGGGAGTGGTGTGGTAGGTACACCTGCTGCCCCACGCAATTTCTCATACGCTCCTCATTGAATCAGAGTTGATCTCCTGGTATGATGGTAATGGTAGAGTGAGGGATATGTTAGGCTATGAGATTATAGATTGTGGTGGAGTACAATTCTTCTGATGGCCCACAGCACCTCATGGATGCTCAGTTTTGAGTTGCTAGATATGTTCCGAATCTCTCCCATTTAAAATGGTGGTAAAGCCACACAGCGTGATTGAAGTTGTCCTCAGTGAGAAGAAGGACTTTTGTCTCCAAAAGGATCGTGTAATGGCTACTCTATCAATACTTTCCTGGATAGGTGCATCTGTGACAGGTAGACTGGTGAGGACTAGGTCATGGAGTCTTTTCCCTCATGTTGGATCTCCACCTCCAACACATCCCTGCCACCCCCACCCCCACCCCCAACCTGCCCAAAACTTCCCTGCTCAAGATCCCAGGCAAACCTGTTTCCAGGGATCCATTAGGCCTTCTTCTGCTTCCTTGTTGCAGCCCCAGCAGTGCCCACTAATGCGCTCTTGGTCATGCCAGGGTTAATGGAGTTGCCAGCCAGTCAGAATGGCTGGCAACTCCCAAGGGCAGGACTTAGGTTGGAAATCCCACTTGGCCCTTGTTAAGCCAGCCCACAGCCTGTTATAGCTGCAGGACAGGCTGGCATGGAGGGGTTGGCTCCACGCCAACTCTGCTTCCAGAATTGGGGTGGGGTGGGCGAGCTGTCCGCTTCATGTAATACGCAGCCACTTAAATCTGTTTTTCTCTCCACAGATGTTGCCAGGCTTGCTGAGCTTTTCCAGCACTTTCTGTTATGATTCTGTCATAACCATGGGATATGAGAAAGATGATTACGTTTGAGGATACTGTCATCTTCTATGATCTCAGCCCACTGTTGACCACAGCCTCAACAATGGCTGTTCAAATAATGATGAGCACTGCATCCTCCATATGACTAAGTTTCTTTCAAGGATGTTTGTTTCCTGATGGTTAATTTCTGCTGTCTCTTATTGTGCTATCTTGTCCAGAAAGAGAGACAGAGAGAGGGAAGAGTGGTGCAACTTGTTTGGGTGATGTGGCTGTTACTGTTTTGTGGTTGGCATTGTGCGTAGGCTGTAAATGCTTCAGTGATGGGGGTGAGATGAATTGAACAGGGTCTGAGGCTAGTGGTGCAGTTAGTGGGATATGGCATTTGAAGATGAATTCACTGACCATGATGAAGTTACTAAACTTCTTGGAGCACTGCATCTAGGTCCTCAAGGCTAGACTTCTGCCATTGAACTCCATGGCTATCTGCTCCCACTGCCTTCTTAGTATTTGTCTGGAAGGCCTCCTAGACTGTCTTTTTATACACCAGTTCTCTCCTCCTTTCCAGTTCCTCTGCCAAGGCCTTCATTGCAATGTTCGAGAATGTTGGAGCCCGCCACACTCTTATGTTGTGCCATTAATCAGTCATTTTTTAAAATCAGAGTGACTTGTGCAAAGACTTCCACCAACTGCCCCAGTCACAATTCCCTGCTCCTTTAAGAGGTGCAGGCCAACTTTAAATTCTGCAGGTCAGCTTAACTCATGCTTGCCTCTCTCAATTTTGGTCCAATTCTGAGGCATGCAGTCACTCAACAGAGAGTTAGTGCTGGCTACAAATTGCAGTCATGGTATGAGCAGGCATCATGGGATTGGCATGCTGCCTGCATAACATTAAATGGTCACAGAGTAATCACACATCATGAGCCCCATATCTGACTTTGGCAGCTGTCCGATTTAAACCCGTTTCTTTAATGGTAGCGATAACATTTCAATCATTTTTTACCAGTAATAACGATCACAAACTGCTAATAGGACAATTAACTGACACAAGCTCCAAAATGTATTAATCCAGCTGTGTGCAAAATTTCAGTTCAATGGCTCTACCGGATTGTGCTTTTTCTCCCGTTTACTGAGAAATTTGAGCTCACCCAGCTAGATGAGTACAACATCATTCACCCCACCCCACCCCACCCCTGGCCTTTGTAGATTATCAATACTCTGTTCTCTTCCATGATAAAACACATGAAAAAGCTGAAATAAAAAACTGAAACTCCTGGAAATACTCAACAGGTCAGGCATCATCTGTGGAGAGAGAAACAGAGTTAAGGGGCAGCATTTAATGCCCCCAAATGAGTTTGGAAGAGGGGGTGCTGTGTGATCAGCTTGGAGGGTACGGGGTGGATATCCCAACGTCCTCCCATCTCCCTCTGATTAAGTCTGGGGCGGGAAGGCTTGTGGGCACTTTACCCACCCAAAAACCAATTGAGGCCATTAGGAGGCCACTTAAGAGCCACAAGGGCCTCATCCCACCACTGCTGGTGTTCAAACAGCAGGAACTGGTCACCTGGGGGCGCTGTCCAGCAAACTCTGTCAAGTTTGTTACAGGGGTTGAGGAGTGGGTAGGGGCTTCCTTGTTCACGGGCAGTCTGTGATCGACGGACCCGGCACTGGGAAGGAGTGTTGTGGGGGCAGCTCACAGGAAGTCATCTGCTTGCCTTTGCTCCTGACACCTCTCCCACGCTCAGCGGTGACCCCCTTCCCGCATCCCTCATTACAGCCATGCTCACCTCTGTCTGGGGATCTATCGGCAATCCACATATTAGGCCCCACTGGAATATTGGCAGTGACCAGCACTCATGGTGACACTGCCGGTATTGGAGAGCTGCTGGCCTTTGATTGGCTGGCAACGCTCAAGGATGGGACTTCCTAGAGGCTTGATTGGATGGGAGGCCCGGCGTGCCCATGTATTGGCGTTGGGCCTACAGAAGAAAAGCGATGCAGGCTCCCACTGATTCTCCAAATGGTGGGTGAGACCCCTGTCACCTACATAAATCCTGGTCGACATTTCAGGTCAACGACCTTTTATCATGAATAGGGAAAGTGAGAAATGTCATTGGTTTTAAACAAATGAAAGGGGGGAGGGTGAAAAAAAGTACAAAAGTAAAGGCTTGTAATAAGATGGGAGACAGGAGAGACTAAATAACAAGAGTTGGTAGCGCAAGGCCAAAGAGAGTGATAATGGAACAAGTAAATAAACCAAAGATATGCCGAGAAGAGGTGTGAATGGCAGAATTGTGAACAACTGCCATTCGACAGCCAAAATCATGGAAGAATTAATTCAATTCAAAATTCAAAAATGGGGGCAGGAGTTACAAACTGAAATTGTTGAACTCAATGTTGAGTCTAGAAGGCTGCAAAGTGACTAATCAAAAGATGAGGTGCTTTTCCTTGAGCTTCCATTGAGCTTCAATGGAACACTGCTGGAGGCCAAGAACAGCGAGGCCAGTGTGAGAAAGGTGTTGAAATAAAATGAAAGGTGACCAGAAGCTCAGGATTGTGTCTGCAGACTGAACGGGGGTATTTTGCAAAGCAGTCACCCAGTCTGCATTTGGTCTCCCTGACGATAGAGCAAACCACATTGTGAGCAGTGAGTGCAATATACTAAATTAAAAGCGATACAAGTAAATCTCCATTTCGCCTGTAAGGTAAGCTTGGGATCTTGGATGAGAAGGGAGATGATTAAAAGGCAGCTGTTGCATATCTATGCTTGCATGGAAAGGTTCTGTGGGAAGTGGAGGGAGGGTGTGTTGGGGGTGACTGAGGAATGGATCAGGATGTTACGATGGGACTGGTCCTTTTGGAATGCTGAAAGGGGAAGACATGTTCGGTGGTGGACTGGAGGTGGTGGCAATGACAGTGGATGATCTGTTGAATATGGAGACTGGTGGGTTGGAAGGCGAAGACAAGAGGAACCCTATCATGGTCCTGGGAGGGAGGAGAAGGGATGACAGCAGAAGTGTGGGAAATGGAATGGGCATGATTAAGGGTCCTGTCAACAAAGGTCTGGGAAAATCCCTAGTTCAGGAAAAAAAATGACATATTCACAGTTTCATCAGAACAGATGCAATGGAGATGGAGAAACTAGGAGAATGGAATCGGGAACAGGTTATGAGGAAGTGTTGTTGATGTAGCTATGGGAGTCAACGGGATTATGGTGAATGTTTGCTGATAGCCTATCCCGGAAAAAGAGACAGAAGTTGAGGAAGGAAAGGGGAAAGTCAAAGATAGACCATTTGAAAGTGAGAGAAGGGTGGAAATTGGAAGTAAACATGATGAAATGTTCCAGTCAGGAAACAGCACTGTTACAGTTATCAACATACCAGAAAAAGAAATGAGGGTAGGGGGCCTTAGTAGGACTAGAACAAGAAATGTTTCATATATCCCAGAAAAAGGCAGACATAGGTCCCATAGCAACACATTTGATTTGGAGGAAGTGAGTGGAGTTAAAGGAGAAGTTGTTCAATGTGAGAACAAGTTCAGTTAGGTGGAGGAGGGTGGTGATGAATGGAGACTCTTAGGGCCTACATTTAATGAAGAAGGAAGAAACTGTCCTGATGGGGGATGGAGATGTAGAGGGATGGGAAATCCATGGTGAAGAGGAGATGGTTAGGGCCAGGAAACTGCAAAAATTATGGAGGGCATTGGAAGAGTCATGGAGTAGGTGAGAATGAGACTAAACAAGGATTAAAAAACATAGAAGCAAGATGGGGAGAAATCTGTTCAGTGGAGCAGATATAGGCTGAAATGACAGGTATTCCAGGGCAGCCCTATTTGTGGATCTTGGGAAGGAAATCGAGGTGGTGTGTTCAAGGTTGGGGAGCTAGGAGGTTGGAGGCCAGGGAAGGAAGATGTTCAGAGAATATGGGGTCAATAACTCTCCTGGAGATGATGGCTTGATGTTTGGTGGTGGAGTCATGATCCAGGGGAAGGTACGAGGAAGAATCAAAGTTGTCGTTTGGCTACTGCAAGATAGAGATCGGTTCACCAGACAGAAATAGCGCCAACCTTGTTAGCAGTTTTGATGACAATGTTAGGGTTGACCTAAGAGTGCAGTAAGTTCAGAGGGAGACATATTAAAGTGAGTGAAGGGAGCAGGGAAATTTATATCAAAGCAAAATACTGAAGATGCTAGAAATCTGAAACAAAAACATATGGCAAAATTTTTCCCTTGTTGGGCGGGCTCGGTGGGGGCAGTCGGGAAGCCAACCGAGCGGGTCGAGTGTGAACTTCGCGCATGCACACAAGTGCGCACTTGATGATCGCCCTGAGGCACAGAGCTGCCTCAGGGAGATGAAGAGTTTAAAAAGAAATAGAGAAATGAAAAATGGTATAAAACATGCCCCCGCATGTGACTCTGTCACATGAGTAGGCACATGTTATTAATTAAGTTTTACATTATTTATTTTATTTTTATTTGCTTTAGGAAACCCCACCCCGCCTGTGGATGAGGTTTCCTAAAAAGTGCCAAGGTCGCTTGGCCTTTTCACCTGCCTGCCCACCGTTAGGCGGGATGGGCAGTGAAAACTTTATTTTTATTACCTTGTCAATGGCCTTAACAGGCCTTTTAATTGTTGGCAGGCGTGCTGCCGACCCTGACGCCCGCCCGCCGACTGAACTATCATGCAACTGCGCGTTGACATCGGGATGCTCGCCCGACATCAACGCGCATCATTTTACACTTGAGTGGGCGCCCGCCCAGCGAGGTAAAAATTCTGCTCGTGAAGTGCTGGGAAAAAATTCAGCAGTTCTGGCAGCATCTGTGGCAAGAGAAACAGAATTAACGTTTCGAGTCTGATATGTCTATTCTTTGAAACTCAAGATGAAACTCAAGAGAAATTGAAAACAAAAACAGAATTACCTGGAAAAACTCAGCAGGTCTGGCAGCATCGGTGGAGAAGAAAAGAGTTGACATTTCGAGTCCTCATGACCCTTCAGCGGAACTAAGTGAAGTTAGGAGAGGGGTGAAATATAAGCTGGTTTAAGGTGGGGGTGGGGGGGGAAGAGAAGTTGGGGGGGTGGTGGTTGCAGGGACAAGCAAGCAGTGATTGGAGCAGATAATCAAAAGATGTCACAGACAAAAGGAACAAAGAGGTGTTGAAGGTGGTGATATTATCTAAGAGAATGCGCTAATTAAGAATGGATGGCAGGACACTCAAGGTACAGCTCCGTCATTTCCGCCAACTCCAGCATGATGCCACCACCAAACACATCTTCCCTTCACCCCCCCTGGCGGCATTCCGTAGGGATCGTTCCCTCCGGGACACCCTGGTCCACTCCTCCGTCTCCCCCTACTCCTCAACCCCCACCTATGACACCTCCCCATGCCCACGCAGAAGATGCAACACCTGCCCCTTCACTTCCTCTCTCCTCACCGTCCAAGGGCCCAAACACTCCTTTCAAGTGAAGCAGCATTTCACTTGCATTTCCCCTAACTTAGTTTACTGCATTCGTTGCTCCCAATGCGGTCTCCTCTACATTGGAGAGACCAAACGCAAACTGGGCGACCGCTTTGCAGAACACCTGCGGTCTGTCCGCAAGAAAGACCCAAACCTCCCTGTCGCTTGCCATTTTAACATTCCACCCTGCTCTCTTACCCACATGTCTGTCCTTGGCTTGCTGCATTGTTCCAGTGAAGCTCAACGCAAACTGGAGGAACAGCACCTCATCTTCCGATTAGGCACTTTACAGCCTTCCGGGCTGAATATTGAATTCAACAACTTTAGATCTTAAACTCCCTCCCCCCATCCCCACCCCATTTCTTCCCCCTCCCTTTTGTTTTTTTCAATAATTTATATAGATTTTTTTTTTCTTTTCCCACCTATTTCCATTATTTTTAAATCTACAACTGTAATACCTTGTCAGCCTTTCCACCCCACCCCACTAGAGCTGTACCTTGAGTGTCCTGCTATCCATTCTTAATTAGCACATTTGTGACATCTTTTGATTATCTGCTCCTATCACTGCTTGCTTGTCCCTACAACCCCCCCCACCCCCCAACTTCTCTCCCCCCACCCCCCCACCCCCCACCCCCACCTTAAACCAGCTTATATTTCACCCCTCTCCTAACTTCACTCAGTTCTGCTGAAGGGTCATGAGGACTCGAAACGTCAACTCTTTTCTTCTCCGCCGTTGCTGCCAGACCTACTGAGTTTTTCCAGGTAATTCTGTTTTTGTTTTGGATTTCCAGCATCCGCAGTAGTTTTTTGTTTTTATCAAGAGAAATTGATGTGGCTGATGTCGGCTGACAGTTCTCAATGAAAAGATGTGAAAATTGTAAGAGGCCAGAGGGAGGGATCCAGGTGGAAGGGAAATACTGGAGATGGGTAAAAGGAAATGCTGTGTTTGCAGAAGACTCCTCACTAAAGAAGTAGGCATGCAGGTGAAGGTAACAAAAGAAGAGCTCAGTGTCATGCATGTAAAAGGTGAAAGAGCCTAGGAACATGACCTAGAACTTAACTAAATGGTGTCTGAATGGTGAGAAGAGGCAGAAGCTCAACATCACCACCTTCTACTAAATTGGTGTGGCTCAAATCAAGATCACTCCCTGTATATGATAAATACTCAAAGGGCTTCAACCAGAATGGTACCACCAAACATATTTTGACGTGACCTCTTATTAAGCTGCGCAGGATGCTAAATGGAGGGGAAACTAAGTCTGGTCTGCCATTTTCCATGGATCCAGTATCTATGGATACTTGCTGAATTAATTCACTGGAATTCAAGTGTCTTGTGCGAACATGTAGGCCAGCACAGCTGTCCTTATTAACAATAAGAGGGTTCATCCCTAATTCTCCTTGATTAATGCGGCTGAAACGTGGCTTGAGTTCTGCCTGAAATGAAACATGCCAAGCAGCCTCAAATCATTCACAGGATCACATAGCATAAATCCTTTATTTCCACATGGAAGTTACTTCACGGAAGCAAAAAACAGACCAGCAACATTGATACACTCACAGCTAGGTATGGAGGGAGATATCAACCAATGGGGCCACTAGTAAGCAGAGTACCTTTCATTACTTACCCTATCTGAATGCATAAAATCAGGAATAAATCCTTCAACTGTTAATTAAGGCAAATGCGGGCACTATGCAATCAAAATGTACAGTGAGGTAGAAGATCAGCCATGATCTAATAGAATGGTGGAGCAGGCTCCAGGGGCTGAACAGTCTACTCTTGCTCCTATCTCCTATGTTTCTATGTTCCTAAACACAATGCTACACAATCATTTATGTTCTGCCCTCTCTCTTGCGGGACAAGGAAGCACAAAACAGCAGAGCCAATGGTGGACAAGGATGCCTGCATCTCCTGACCCTATAGAGGAGATGGTTCTCAGTATCATGGGGCCAGCAGTTACAGAGCTGGTGTCGCTGAGAACATTGAGGATGATGATATGTTCCTGCTTTATGACCCTTCTCAAATTCCAGCTCACCCACATCCTACTGTCTGAAATGAGTATAAGCTGCTGATGGTGTGACCATGGACCACTTGCATAACATTGCACCCCGCCCCATTCCCCCACACCAACCTTTCCTTTCTGAATTCATGCTCTCCGAAACTCAAGAACTGCAACCTGCCTAGCCACAGCAGCCCAAGGTGGATGGAATAGAAAGCATCAGCACAGCACTGATGAAGGGGCCTCACCGCTTGATCTGATACTCACAGTCACCAACTCAGATATTGGTACTGCCTGTAGCCTGGAAGCTAGTATAGTTTTGGGATCAGCAAAGTGAGTCATTGGGCTAGAGTGGACTGCAGCCAACTGGGGAGAAAGGATGATTTGTTTGCTAGCTAACGGGAGCGTGAGGTTGCTCTGCAAGAGGACTTCAATAAGGACGCAGACAGGACAATGCTGATGAGGATGCAAATAGAGACACCAGCTGCTTTGGATGGCCTGCCAGACAGCCGCCTGTCACTGTCATGGAGCATTGAGGAGTCCAGCTCCAATTGGCAGAGGGCATCCATCCCCCTGTTGTGCTGCAGATGAAGAGGCACTGCCACTGCTTTCACCAAAACTGTTGCAACCTTTGTGTAGACAAGTCACTTCCTCTCTCTTCTCCATGAGGGTGTAACATTACTCTGCCAAATACAGGAAGTCACTACAGCTCCTCCAAAACCCTCCAGAATATTTCCAATAGCAGATGTTCTTCAAAATCACAATGCCCTCATGTTGGGCATCTGGACCTTTGAATAATGCTAGTGTTGGGCTACCCTTCCAGCTGCATGGTCCAAATTAAAAACTTGGTGTTGCGCAGTTGGTGGGTTGTGTCGTACCCGAGTAGTGTTCCTTCACAGATTGCTGCCGCAGACACCCTTCTCAAGAGCGCAGCAAAAAGCAACTGGTGGTCAACACATCTCTGCAAAAGTCTCCATAGCGCCACTGGAGGTGGTTTTGCAGAGATGGAATTTTCACCCTATTACCTCATTATTTCTTGGAAATTGTGTTCCAATGGCGTCAAAGGACATCAATGCAATTTTACCTCATTAGTGGATGATGTTGCTATTTAACAGTCTAACCAGCGATTCTTAAAGGGACCCCTAGAGGCTGCCCCAAAAATCTCTCAGTAAGTTTCTAAATACATTTTGTTTTAAAATAATTACTACTCCTCGTAACCCCTCAGGTATCCAGCCTCCCTAACGTCTGACTTTCGACAGTCTTCCCGCTCTTCCACCAGCCTGGAACACCTCTCTTTGTTTTTATTTACCACAACAAATTGAGCTTTGCACTGGAGATGCCAGACCTGCCGTCCCCTCTGCCTATCAGTGCTCATATGGGGCTGCAGGGCTCCAATTATATTTAAATGGCCATGAAAATATTTTGGACCTCTGACCACTTCCATTTGAGTTTGATCCATCAGTTTGCTGCCCATTGGAAATAAACACATGGAAATCATACCCCCAGATATTTGAGGGGCACTTGTAGAAAAGCCAGTTAACCATATAAAACAAATATGTGATGAAAGTACAGTTGAATTATTGGAGAGACGAAGCATTGAATTTTGAATCTGTAGTTATACCATATCATTATTCAGATGTTATATCATTTGCACAGAAGTTACATCAATGTATTCATGTCAGTGATTGTGCATAGCATATAATAACGCATGAGCTACTGTCAGCTCTCCTCACAGCAAGGAGAATTAGGTTGCCTTCTTGTTAAATTATGTTATTCCTTTTCAAAATATTTTTAGGCTCTATTTACAATACTAATTTTGCCAGAGATTCCTATATTCTAACCATCCTCTGTTCAAAGACATTTTTCCTCAACTTTCCTGTTGCTAATTTTGGATATGCAGCCAGGCTTAGGATTTGCTAGCACAGGCAGACCTCATGTCTCTTGTGACACGGAGAGCATCTTTATGCCAAATATCTAGTTATGAAAGCATGACGCAGGATTGGAATAAAATACCTTCTTCTCTGTGCAGGCTGCTTTAATCTGGGGGTGGGAGGGATCCAGTTCCAGTGATCCAGGGGGGGTCACAGATCTGAAGCGGGGGAAGGGCGGGGGGGGGGAGCAGGAGTCACAGTAGGTTTATGGATTACAGACTCCTCACGAACAGCCAGATTGATGCTGCTGGATGACAAGGAGTGAGTGCCTGTCTGGGTGTTGGTTCAATATTGCGCCCATCAGGTAACAATGGGGCCAGTGACTTCATTACCTTCCTCCTGCGTGATTGGCTGGGCCCCTAGCCTCTGCATATTTAATTGGCTGGCTGCCGCGTGATTACGTGTGGCCAGCCACTCTGCCTGCTGCACACTTCCAGTCCCGCTGTTGGAACCCTCGTTGTGAGAAGATGGTTTGACTAAGTTTTATTGAAATTTGAGCTGACTGATCCTGACTACCTCACATTTCTTAAAGTGCTTCGTAATTTTATTCTGTATTTTAAACTATCTTAGTTGACTAACAACTGAAGTAAAACTAATCAGCAGATATAACTTCCGAGCTTACCACTGTTTCTGTTTTTTTGAAGAGGGGGATTACATTTCTCACCAGCACCAAAAGAAATAGATTGTAATGTTGGCCAAGAGTCACAGAGAAAGGAATAGCAGTGGTAATGGTTCCTGGAAGGCTATATGGTACACAATAAATGCCCAGCGTGCTTCTCCTGATTTATATGGAAAGATACATTTCACTTGAAGATTATCTGGTTTCAGAAGCTACTTGAGTTCTTCAATATAACAGTAAAAAGTGATCAGGAGAGATTGGGGATGTTCAAGACTCATTAAAGTACTGCCATCTCCCAATTGAGTTATAGCATGGACCAGCAGTTGCGTACATTGCAGTACGCCATTCGTCATATGGCAGTACCAGTGCACCTGCAGTGTTGACTTCCATTATGCAAGCTATAGGTAACTTAGGAGCATCCCTCCTGAATTCCAAACCTCAAAATCCACGGAGTCATGGCTGACTTCAGGTTATGGGCAATTACAAGAGAGACAATTTTTACGACTTCATAGTCAGATCTATGGATGCTGTGAGGATATGGCAGGAGGTAGGAAGAGGGAGCGCAGCTGTTCCTATACTAATACACAGATGCCGCTGCTACAACTGGGAACACGGGAACAGTTTTTTGGCACCCATGCCAATTTTGTGCCACCATATAGTCTTACATAATTGACAGTTGGCACTGTTGCCTCTGAAAGCACAGCCCACAACAGAGGTTGGGCTCAAATACAGATAGAAAACTGTCTCTATTTTACGCAGCTCACCAAAATTTATTTATTAATGTTTTTTGGGCATGTGAAAACCTGTCTAAGAACCATTAACATGGAGGGGAGGAATCATCCCAGATTTGCATTAAGTGCACTAGCGGGCGTGAAAAAAGATCTTTTATCCGCTGAATGCAATGGTGGGTTTCCCTGCCACATTGTGAGTTCAGCGCGTCCTCACTCTGGGCACCATATTTGAAGCACGCCAGAACGCAGTCTACTTCATGGCCAGGATTTTTCCCTCGCAGGGCAGATTCAGCGGGGGTGGGCGGGATCGGTCGGGAAGCCGGCAGCTGCCCGCGTTTGGGGCCAGACCACGATTTCACGCTGGCGGGCCAATTAAGGCCTACCCAGCGTGGAACGCCCGCGGCTACCCTCAGCGCTGCCTGTGTGGGGGGGCGAACACACACAACTTCGCGCATGCGCGTAGGTACACGCTGATAAAGCTCCCTGAGGCACAGCGCTGCCCAGAAAGATGAAGAGTTTAAGAAATAAAAATAAACAATTTTGAATTATTAAAATACATGCCCCCTCATGTGACTCTGTCCTTAATGAAATTTTAAAATTTATATTTTATTTTTAATTGCTGTTGGAAACCTCATCATGCCTGTGGATGAGGTTTCCTAAAAAAATTGAAAGGCCGCTTGATCTTTTCACTTGCCTGCCAATCGTAATGTTGGATGGGCAGTGAAAAATTTCATTTAATTAAATTTTTAATGGCCTTAATAGGCCTTTAAATTGTCGGTGGGCGCGCTGCCGAATTTCGCGCGCACCTGCTGAGCGAAATATCACGCGTCATTTTACGCTCAAGCAGGTTGGGCATTTGCCCACCTGCTCAGCGAAAAGTCCTGCCCCATGTCACCAGACCAGGACTGCTCCAGGCAACAGATGGCCCTGAAAGCAAAGAAGACAGCAGCACCCAAATTTAGTGAAGCCTTTCTGGGGCACCTACTGGATACAGTGGAAGGCCACCGGGATGAATTCTACCCTGACCCTGGCTGCAGGAGGTCCACCAGAGTCACCAATCCAGCCTGGGAGGCAATGGCAGTGGTGGTCAGTGTCTTCGGACATGGAGGAGGTCAGCCCTCCAGTGCAAGAAGAGGATGAATGATCTCATCCCTTCTGCCAAGGCAAGTCAACCACCTCATCACTCTTAACTCTCACTCACAAACCCATCACACATCCCCGGGTGTCTCACACCTCAAAGGACAACACCATCATCTCTCACACACACCCTCACATCTCCATTAGGCTCATTTCATGTGGAGCTCACTTCCTCTTCTCGTCCATGGCTCCGGTCACCATACAAACATTCCATGTAGTGCCATGCGTCCTGCTCACACTCCCTCCATCTGTTTTCATGCAGGAGAAGCTGGCTCACAACAGCAGGGAGAAGTCCCAGACTTGGGGTGGAGTGGCCCACATTAGGCCCCTCACTCACTTTGAGGACTGTGCTATCGCACAGATTGGTGAGGATGTGGACCGTGCCTGCGGCAACGGTGAGGTCGGCGGCGAATACCCACATGAGGATCCTGCACCTCATCATCCCTCTCTCTCAATGCAATGGTGAGTGCTCTCTCTCCTACTTTTGACTCTGCTACCATGCATTAATTATCTCCACTTTGGTTCACAGGGAGCTCTGCCAAGTGAATGACACCCTCAGCCAGCCAGTCCCTCAGCTCAATCCAGGTCCTCACTTCCAGCCAAGAGGACACCTCCTCCGCTGAAGAGCTGGAAATAAGCAGCCTAGAAGACCTGTCATAGCGCTTACCCAGACCCTCCACCAGTGCAGAGACACGCAGCTCAGTGGGACTGAGGTCTAGAGTACACAATCTGGTGGTCATCGCATGGACACGTGTCCGCAGCAGGAGGAGGCAGGTTTAGCCGAGTTCCCCGGCACTCAGAGGACTATGGGGAAAGAGGTATCTGTGAGGTCTGGGTCAGGTGATGAGCCTCTGGAGTCAGCCTTCCAACTCATCATGGAGAGTCAGTTGAAGGCGCGGAAACATCACAGAGCTGTTGGAAGCTCTCAACAGAGTGGCAGGCGAGTTGGAGGCATGCATCCGCCTGCTCTCTGATGACGAGTTTCCCACATGTGCGCTCATGGGAATCTCTATGGAAAAGATGGCGGACATCATTGAGACCCTGTTCCAACAGAACACGGAGATGCACACAGACCTGCACTTCATCATGGTAGCCATGGGTGAGTTCCTGCAGCGGCAACGTGGGAGGGAAACGGGGCACCTCGACACCCTTCCGGGTGCTCCTTCCACTCAAGGAGTCAGGCCGGGGCTCTCAGGCACCCAAAGAGGAGGAGCGGAAGCTGGACACCCTTGGGGCATCCACTGAGGAATCTCAGAGGATGTCTGCTCCCTCCAAGTGCCCTTTGCCTGTGACCCTCTCAACTGCATCCTCTGTCACCGCAGAGGGAACAAGCTGGCCCAAAGGAGGACAGCCAAAGCATGTCGGGGCCCTGCAGGCCTTGGCTGTCTGGAGGCCATGCATTGAAGTCATCAGAGGCAACAGGGCCAACCATTGCACATGCTGTCTCTACCCTTGCTGATGAAGTCAGGGCAGCACCTAGAAGAAGTTGTAGGCCTGGAATAGTTAAGAATTTCTGATCACAAGTATTTATGCGGGTGAACACATTTTGTCACTTTATAGTCTGAAAATATATGTGTAATGTTGTTTTTTAGCTTCATTGACAGGCTTCACGAGGCCTCTCACTGCATTCTGCGCCCCACCCCCACTACCAGTTCAGCTGCATGCAGTGGACCATGAGGGATTCTGGAGGGGGGTGTGTGTATATGGCAGGGCATTTCGGAGCCTCAAGAAAGCACTCTTCCACATACGCCGAATCACACTCAAAGCTGCCTGCTGGGGTACTCTTTCAGTTGTCCATCTGAGCTGACCTGCATCTCTGCCCACCCACTGATTGCACTGCCATACAATACCTGTGCCTGTCCAGCATGAGGCTCTGCTCACTTTCGAGTTCTGAAAAATGGTAGTTGTCAAGTTTATCATCAGCTTCCCTGTCCTTACCCATCCGCCAATTTCCCATTTCCTCTGGCATCACTTTTCCCCTCCCCACCATCACCTACCAACCCAAACCCTTGTCTTTCCAGAATGTCCAAGTGAACATGCACGTTCCAAACCTTCCTGAGAATCTCACCCCCATTCATATTGACTTCCTCTTTCCCACCCCCAGGGTCCGTGCCCGCCTCCGAGTCCCAACTAACCACCCTCACCATACCTTCTACCTCTACCAGTACACCCTCATCCTCCCACCCGACTGGCCCCCTCTGCCACTTCTCATACTCACCATCCCCTCCTACCATGTCCATCCTCAGTTTTCTCCCCAGGAGGCAGTCATCGACTTCACAGACTCCTCCCTTGTATCCCCCCCCTCCTCCGCCCTTACACTTTCCTCACCCCCCTGACACCATTGATCCCCCCTCCCAACCTAACATCCCCTTCCCGCCCAGTGCACCTTCCTCTCTCAACCAAACATAGACCTTCCTCTCCAACCCTGCCCCACCCCAGTACACCTTCCTCTCCCACCTACACAGGCACACCTTCCTTTCCCACTCACATTTGGATCTTCCTCTCCACGCCTCACCGATCATCTAGAGCAGCCCATGGCCAAGAACGTGATGTTCTGAAGCAGACTCGAGACATCAGTGGAAGCCACCTTCTGTGAGCTGCTTTGCAGCAGAGCCATGTCCATGAGAACCCACCCTGCATGCAATGTACATGTTCCTCCAGGGTCTGGTAGCTGTTGGGCTCCGGCATCTTCTGCTCCTCTGATGTCCGTGGTCTGAGCAAGGCCCTAATGGTGAGTTCGAACTTCTGCAAGTCACATTTGTCCAGACGTGTTCTGGGCCAACATGTTTTCCTGCCAGTGTAATGGAAAATCTGGCGGGGGAGCGATTCTTACTTTGCTTTCCTTTATCAGGATGCAATCAGATTCACGGTGGCTTCCAGCAGGATTTCAGTTCTGCCATGCCGGACGCCATCAGATGATCCCGCTGTGATTTCACACCAGTGTGTGTTACGAAAGTGTAATAACTTTCATAATATTATTCTGGTTTATTGTTAACTAGGTTTATGGGTGTGAGTGTAGATGGTTCCAAATGTGTGATTTAATTGCATTTGCAGTCAGGTAGACTGTAAGCTTGAAATTATCAAAATAAGTTAGGTGTAGAAATGTACTTGAAATGCTAATGAGTAAACATGGATGGTGCCTTAGCATGTAAGGTGTGAAGGGAATTTGCATTTTTAGATAAGTGAAGGGGTCATTTGGATTTCAAAGGGCTGTTAAGATGTTTACAACTAGCCAGATAAGCAAGGCTAAGCAGTGTGTTTACTTTTCCCAAAGGTTACTGACAATATTGGCAACATGAAAAATTCTTATATTATGGGAAAGGTAAAGCTCCAAAGACATATGGAACAATTGAATTTACATATTAAAGAGAGAGAAACATATATAAAGGAGAATGAAAAGCTATGTTGGAGGGCCATGTAAGATCTAATAGGAGCATAAGGAACAGCCTTCGTGAAATCTCCAGCCATGTTTGCAAAAGTTTGCTGTGTCCAGTAACTAAAGTTGGAAACAAGCTATTGGAATTTCACTGTCAAGTGGGTGCTGTGGTGACTTGCTGGCTTGTTTTTTTAATCTAAAATCTATTTTGGGCTTTTACCTTAAAGGGGGTGTATAATTTAGAGGCAGGTTAATTAGAAATTTTAGGATTGTTATAGTATTAAGTAATTGAAGTCTTATGTATGTGCTTGAAATCTTTTCTTTTGTTAATAAATATTTAAATTTAATTTTTAGAATCTCTAAAGGTCTTAGTGGACTCATTACTTTGAATTCAGTGCACTCATCTTCTCATAATAAATACAAATAGCAAAACCATTGTGATAGCACGGCCAAGTTTCCCTTATGGATTTGGTCCGCCTGGCACACACGATCTGCCACGTCACAACAGTGTGAGACCGATTTCTGCCCCTCGCGCTGAATTGTGTCCCAAGGGCCTCCCAAGCAAGCCTCTTCTGGCCAGTGCGAGGGTCTCAACCCCATCATTGCCACCTTTGAGGACCTCCTCACCCTCATCCCTGTTGGCGTCCTCCTCATCTGAGGTGGTCTTCAGCTCCTGCACTCCTCCTCAGCCAGCTCCTTTCCCTGTTACAGCATCAGGTTGTAAAGGGCGCAGCAGGCGACAATGGTACGAGACACCCTCTGTGGCCTATATTGCAGGGCTCCACCAGACAAGTCCAGGCACTGGAACCTCATTTTCAGCATCCCGATGGTCTGCTCTACCAAGTTGTGAGCTGCTGCATGAGCCTCATTATACCTTCGCTCTGCTGCAGCCTGAGGCCCCCACACGGGTGTCATCAGCCACGGCCTCTTCTGGTAGCCCTTGTCCCCAAGGAGCCATCCCTGCATCTTCTGTGGACCCTGGATTACATCAGGGATCTGTGACCGACTGAGAATGTAGAGTCATGCACAGCTCCTGGAAATCCATATGCAGACCTGCAGGATGTGTTTAGGGTGGTCATATACCAGCTGCACATTCAGCGAATGGAATCCCTTGTGGTTGATATAGTGTGTTGTAATGGAGACCTGAGCACCAAGTGAGTGCAGTCGATCGCACCCTGCACCTGTGAGAAACCTGAGACCTGGGCAAATCCAATCGCTCTTGCATCCTGGCATTCTTGGTCCTGGGCGAAAAGCACAAAGTTGTGTGCTCTCACGAAGATGGCATCTGTGACCTCATGGATGCATTTGTGGATGGAGGCTTGTGATATCCCACAGAGGTCACCTGTGGACCCCTGAAAGAAGCCATTGCTGTAAAAATTGAGTGTCGTGGTCACTTTCACGGCCACTGGCAGTGGATGACATCCATGTCCCCGTGGTGCCAAATCCTGCAGTAAGTGGCAGATGTGACCGACCAGGTCCTTAGACATGCACAGTCTTCGGCAACGCTGGTTCTCGGTCATCTGCAGGAATGAAAGACAGCATCTATAAACTCTGGGTCTAGCTAGGCGCCGACCAGCGGTGGCTCGTTGTGGCTCTTCGATGGATGTGCTGGAACCCCAGCCGCCCCTTCTTCGAGAGGTTGCTGCTCCTCCCTCTGCGCAGCCAAGAGCCTCAGTCGCTCTCTCCTCCTTTGTCTTTGCTCTCTATATGCCACGAGGCTAGCTAGCTCATCAGACTCAATGATCCTGATGTACTCCTCCTGAAGGATGAAAGATAGAGACACATGGGTTAGCATGGGTGTACTAAGAACCTGCCATGGTTAAGTGTGAAGACCTCTTAATGCATTCCGGAGACTGCTGGCCACTATTTTGATGGCCAGAGATTATGTGCTGCATAGCTGCCCGAAACCACACCCACCACCTCCACGTGGCCGATTGGCAGCAGCTTTGCCCGTTGGATTGCATGCTGTGCTCTCAGCTCAGGCGCAGGCATTCTCCTAACCCGCACTGCAAGGCTGCACTGTTAGCATGAACCATGGGGAGGTCCATGGTCCAAACCGGGATGCTGACATTGCAAAGGGCTGTAACCCCCTCCAACAGCAACTGCTCCACAGCCAGCTTTAGCAAGGAGACTGTACAAAGTGTGCAGTTGTACAACCGTCCCACTGAAACGCTCATTATTTTGTAGCCTGTGCCCGAGGGGTAAAAAGCTTTGGAGCACTGGGTGCCACTTTGATGCATCTGCATTGCTTGAGTGGGCAGATAAGCTAGAAAACCAACTTCAATCATATCAATGGCTGCGCCTGAACTGTCTCAGTTGCAGAAGAATGGTCACTTTATATAAGGTGTCCCTAATGTGTAGCTGCTTTCCTTGCCCACCCTACCCCCACCCTGAATGCTTGTGTGCTACATTTTATCGCAGGGCAGGCCTAGCCCACCCCCCCATCCACTCAAGTCACTTCAACCGCAGGGCTGCCCTTGCCCATCCCCCATCAAGTCACCTCAACTGCAGGGCTGTCGTTATCACCCCAACACCTCCCCACCCCGCTGCTATATGCGCCTCAAGCTTGAAGTCCAACAGGAAACCCTGGTGAGCCCTGTGCAATGTTACCGTGTACTCACCTCTGAGTTCCTCTCAAAGCCTGCCAAGTGCATGCCTTTAAATGCTGTTGTGAAACACAGTGTGCTTTCCCATTGGCGTGGGTGGGCGATCCAGCAGTGGGGTGGGGGGACGATTCTAGCAGCCTAATAATGAAACAAAACAGAAAATGCTGGAAAAACTCAGCAGGTCTAACAGCATCTGTGGACAGAAAAAAAAACAGAATTAACATTTCAAGTCCTTATGACTCTTCTTCAAAGCTAAAGCAAAGTAAAAATGTGATGAAATTTATATTGTTTAAGGGGGTGGAGCAGGTAACAGGGAGGTCTGGGTCATGCATGCGGACAGACCGAAGATGTTCCGCAAAGCGGTCACCCTGTCTGCGTTTGGTCTCGCCAATGTAGAGAAAACCGCATTGGGACTGCATTGGGAGAAATTGAGATGACCGAAGTCACGCCTCCAGTATTCTCCCTCCACATGGGCCCCTCCCTTTGGCCACTTACCTGCTCTTGATCTTTTCGTTGAGAACTGTCGGCGTGACATTGGCCATCTCAATTTCTCTGCTCCTCTCACCCACTCTAACCTGTCTCCTTCTGAACTTGCCGCATTCCGTTCTCTCAGGTCCAACCCTAACATTGTCATCAAACCTGTCGACAAGGGTGGTGCTGTTGTTGCCTGGCGTACAGGTCACTACCTCGCAGAGGCTGAGTGCCAACTCTCAGACACTTCCTCCTACCTCCCCCCGGACCATGACCCCACCACCAAACATCAACCCATTGTTTCCAAGACTGTCACTGATATCATCTCCTCTGGAGATCTTCCCTCCACAGCTTCCAACCTCATAGTCTCCCAACCCCGGACAGCCCGCTTCTACCTCCTCCCAAAAACAGGACTGTCCCGGTAGACCAATCGTGTCAGCCTGTTCCTGCCCCATGGAACTCATTCCTTCCTATCTTGACTTTGTTCTCTCTCCCCTTGTCTAGTCTCTTCCCGCCTACATCCGCGATTCCTCTGATGCCCTACGTCACATCAACAATTTCCAGCTTCCTGGCCCTAACCGCCTCCTCTTCACCATAGACATCCAATCCCTCTACACCTCCATCCCCCACCAGGTTGGTCTGATGGCTCTCCGCTTCTTCCTTGAAAAGAGGCCGGAACAATCCCCATCCACCACCACTCTCCTCCATCTGGCTGAACTTGTTCTCTCACTGAACAATTTCTCCTTGAACTTGTCTCACTTCCTCCAAAGAAAATGTGTGGCTATAGGTACCTGCATGGGCCCCAGTTATGCCTGTCTCTTTATGGGATATGTGGAATACTCCTTGTTCCAGTCGTACTCAGGCCCCCTCTCACAACTCTTTTTTCCGTACATTGATGGCTGTTTTGGTGCCGCTTCATGCTCTCGTCTGGACTTGGAAAAATGTATCAATTTTGCTTCCAGTTTCCACCCCTCCATCACATGGTCCATCTCTGACACTTCCCTTCCCTTCCTTAACCTCTCTGTCTCAATTTCTGGTGATAGACTGTCTGCCAATATCCATTACAAGCCTACCGACTCCCACAGTTACCTCGACTACAGCTTCTCACACCCCGCTTCCTGTAAGGACTCCATCCCATTCTCTCAGTTCCATCACCTCCGTCGCATCTGTTCCGATGATGTCACTTTCCAAAACGATGCTTCTGACATGTCTTCCTTCTTCATTAACCAAAGTTTCCCACCCATTGTGGTTGACAGGGCCCTAAACTGTGTCTGACCCAACTCCCGCGCATCCGCCCTCACACCTTCCTCTCCCTCCCAGAACCATGATAAGGTCTCACTTGTCCTTACTTTTCACCCCACCAGCCTCTGCATTCAAAGGATCATCCTCCACCATTTCCGCCAACTCCAGCATGATGCCACCTCCAAACCCATCTTCCCGTCACCCCACCCTGTCGGCATTCCGTAGGGACCATTCCCTCTGGAACACCATGGTCCACTCATCCAACACCCCCAACGCCTCACCCCCCTCCCACGGCACCTTCCCATGCAATCGCAGAAAGTACAAAACCTGCCCCTTTACCTCCTCCCTCCTCACCGTCCAAGGGCCCAAACACTCCTTTCAAGTGAAGCAGTACTTTGCTTGTACCTGCTTCAATTTGGCCTACTGCATTCACTGTTCCGAATGCAGTTTCCTCTACATTGGAGACCCCAAATTCAGACTGCGTGACCGCTTTGTGGAACACCTTCGATCTATCAGCAAGCATGGCCCAGACCTTCCTGTTGCTTGCCATTTTAACACTCCACCCTGCTCTCATGCCCACGTGTCCGTCCTTGGCCTGCTGCAATGTTCCAGTGAAGCTCAACACAAACTGGAGGAACAGCACCTCATCTTCCGACTAGGCACTTTACAGCCTTCCGAACTTAACATTGAGTTTAACAACTTCAGACCATGAACTCTCTCCTCCATCCTCACCCCCCACTTTTTTATCCCCTTTTTTTAATATTAATTTTCATTTTTTATTTTTATTCCCTTTTATATTTGTTTTCATTTTTATTCATTGTTTTATCCTATTATCAATCTTTTTTCCCACCACCGTCCCCTCCCCCCACCCCACCCCCACAAGGGCCATCTGTCACTTGTTCATGTTGTTCTTTCCAGAGTGCTTACCCTGGTCCTGCTCTGATCACATTCTGCTTTCTGACCTTAATGTCACCATCAGCACCTCCTTTAGCCAGTACTACTACCATTAACACCCCCTTTGACCTTTTGTTTATGACATCTTTGGCAATCTCTCCTTTGCCCCCACCTATCGCTGGCTTCTATCCAGCTTCACCTGCTCCACCCCCCTTTAGCAGTATAAATTTCATTACATTTTTACTTCTCTTTTGCTCTGAAGAAGAGTCATATGGACTGGAAACATTAACTCTGTATTTTTCTCTCCACAGATGCTGTTAGGCCTGCTGAGTATTTCCAGCATTTTCTGTTTTGTTTCAGGTTTCCAGCATCCGCAGTATTTTGCTTTTATCTTAGTCCTAATAATGATATGCAGATGTATTGCAATGAGGTTCCCGACGTCCGATGGTGGGAAATGCAGCCCCCCCTGTCGGCGGGCTGAGGGATGATCGCAAACTGGTTTCACACTGTCGTGCAACTGATCGTGCCATGTTGTCTGCTCACGCTGCCGGACACGCCTGATGTCAGCGGGCACGGAAAATCCCAGCCTATGTTTTAGTCTTAAACACAGACAAACCATTCACTGTTGCTGCCTGCTGATATTCTAGTCCCTTACACTGGTGTTTAGTTTTTCAGAGAAATTACCACGCTAAGGAAAGACAATACTTAATTGCTAAAATCCTAGTTTTGCTAAACGGAAGGGTAGATTTTAAGGATCAATATTGTTGATGCTGGGGTTTGTGCACCCAACAACAAATTGTATTTATATGGCACCTCTAATATAGAAAACACAAACCCAACATAGATATATATATATAGATAGGAGATTTTATGTGGAGGGAGAAGTTTAGGAAGTATAGAAGACAGTGAAATTAGAAGAGAGAGGGCAAGGTGAGCTGGGGTGGAGATTGAAATCAATTGTGACTGGAGGATGCAGAGGCTGAGGAAGGAAAGGAGCACTTACATCTCAGTGCAGATCCTCATGTGAGGCTTGGGTGTGCTGTAGAGAACAAGGATTTTAGAAGAGATATGAGAGGGGTGGGACAAGGTAAACTACTTGAAGGAGGATGAGGTACCAGATTATCAGACAATAAATCATGTTTCCCATAAAATAACCCTGCCAATAATTGAGGATCCAGGTGCCTTTTCCTCTGTCAATTTTTAGCCACTTTATAGCTGTCTAGAATCAGCTCTTTAGCTTTTGGACAAGAAGTAATTCGAAGATACTTTACACAATAGATACATTTATGTTTATATGGAGTAACTTGACAAAATGTGTGTTGTAGAGCTACGATTCATACACTTCTAACCAGTCAGGACTTGAAGCTGAGATACAGTTTTAATACTTCATCCCTTGGCAGCTAGAATTTCAAGATGATGGCTGGGTCAGCTTTGGGAAGAGCTCAAAGGCAGCCCACGTGACATAATGTGAAGTTTTAAAGCAATCTCAGTCTTTTTAATAAAATTAGTTCATTATGAGACTAGATGATTATTATAAATATAAAATGCAAAGGACGACAGTGAAATATGATTTTAATTCACACTTGTGAGACCCCACTATAACTCATGTCTGGAAATAAAAATCATATTTCACTACACTCCTGAGATTATCCTTGATTTTCTTTCCTGATATGCCTTTGTAATTTTGTTGATTAATTTTGTATGGGTAATGATTGGATAAAGCATATTTTGGTTAGTGTAATAATCTTCTATCTTTCTCAGTGGATGTATGTATATGAAAACAATAATGTGTTGATTGGAGTGGTTTAATTGACAGAAGTTAATTTTTTAATGTACGAACTATTTCCAAATTATATATTTTTCCCACAATGAAGTTGACAAAAGCCCAATAAGCTCTAATGACTAGTTTTTAATTTGCTTGCAACAATATATATACTTGTATCTATTGCTTTTCAGCAGTGTTAATGACTAATATTCTGAATTTTGAAGTAAATTCTGAATCTTAGCAACAATTGAAGATTAAGTTATCCCACAACAATGTGTGGAATAATTTAATGCACTAATCATTAAATTAGCCTGCACTTTAGTAATGAGAATTTTGTCAGTGCAAAGTGCCTTCTTTCAATTAACTCTATTTTGCTTTATCTTTATTTTTTTTTGGCTCAGAGTTTTAAAAAAATATTGCTACTATTTTGAATTCTACTTCTGCCTTTAAGTCACTGAATCCAACAGAGTATATAAATCACTAAAGGTGCTAAATTAGCTGATCACAGACAGGGTGCTAGTAGCAGTGCTAAAATTGGCTTCAGTGTTTTTGAGTTAGGGAGGGAGAAGTCTGACTGCATTTCTCTCTGCTGACCGCCATTCCGTGTGCCCTTCTGCAGGTGAACACCTGAAGGCTTCAGAGAAAAAAAAGGTCAGGCTGCAATGCCCTAGGAATCACCTAGGCTGCTGACACTGAATATCTATTGGAGTTCTCCCAATTCTTTACTGTAACTTTAACAGAGATCTGCAGAATCCCCAAGATAACAACCTGAATGTTGTTTACGTCATTGGTCGGCTATAAAATTACCAGGCAAGCAGGAGAAACCTGTGGACCTTGAACCCCATAGAATTAATTCCATCTGTGCAATATTTTTAGCACATCAGTAAATGGATACACATAATTCCTGCCTATTTTAACAGCTATTTACCTGTTTACATAAGGCAGGTCACAATTACAACTGTTTGACAGACATTCTGGTGTTCAGTCTTATACTGTTCCAAATACAAACTCTGATTTTCAGTCTGTCAAAGGCACAATCTGCTTTTGCAATGTGAGGAAGGTCTTCTGATCAATGAGAGCAGTGTTTCTCAGCACACTTTCCAGGAAGGTAAAGGCTATACACATTCAGGTTAATATTGTCAATGGTGATCAATAGTTTGATTTACTGTACGCTCGATATTAATTGGTACATAACTTTTGTTTCTTTTCTGTTGATGTTAAACTCATAAATTTTCACAACTGCTGAAAATGTTTCTACAATTCATTGCAGGTCATCCCTAGTGTGTCCTTCAACTGGACAATTATCAGCAAACCCGAATGGACAATTTTATTCATTGATCTTTAGCCATCCAGCCTGCTCAAGGGAAATAATTTGAGGGATGAGTCAAATTTAAGGCATACGCAAGTGTTCAGATATTTGTTGGCATCGTAATTAGCTGATGTAAAGAAGAGGCAAAAGAGGCTGAATGCAGTAACGCACTGCACAGGTCACATGGCTTGGAAAACACACAATGGACATAGCCTCTGCACAAAATGACATCATGGTGAAAATTCTGAATATCCTCTTCCAGATAATAATTTCAACAATCTTGAATTGGACAAGGTGCTGAAAGATCGCAATTCTCCAGCAAGGGGTCAGTACTTAAGGTCATAAAAAATAGGGAGTCATCAATATTGGTGAGAAAAGGAAAAGAAGTAAAGTGGGAAAGGATCTCAACCACTCATCATGACCCTGAATTCTATTCTTAGTAACTACATATACAAACACAGACATGAATATATACATATATAAGAGTACATATGCTTTTTCAGACACTTCAGAAATATGTTCATAGCTCATCAGAGCAGCACTGAAACACACAAAAGTCCAAGCAAGTGAAGCTATCCCAGTAAGTGGTATTATGAGGAATTAGACCCTACTGTGATAAGCTTTTCCTGTTGTTGAGAATAGCAAAGATTTTGAAATCTTCTGACTATCATTGGTGTCAGTATCATGGTTAAAATAATGATACAATCTATCTCTGGAGCATTGTTGGGCCTGTGAGCAGAGCTTCAGTGCACGCCTGTAAGAAGAAAAAGCACAAAGGTAAACCATTACTTACAACAAAATACTGAAGCAAATCCCTGCATTAACCAGAACCCTGTAGAAAATCCCTGTGGGAAATGAGTGCCACAGAGAATCCTTTAAGAAAAAACAAAATGGACTGGAGCCAATTATTGAAGAAAATCCTTACAGGTACAAAATCATTTGGAACAAATCCTTTCCTGAGATTGGTTGTCACAAGAAATTGGAGGAAAAATATCCTGAAATCACAGAACAATAGTTTCCTTCTTTGGTCACATTATTGCATACTAAAAAACAATGGAGAATACAGCAGCTTTCATAATATTAGTCTGCACAGAAAAGGAACAATTACCACGATGAACAATAACATGTAATGAAGAATTCTTTAAATGTACTAAAATTTCCTGAAATTTTTCCCATTAAAGATTTGAGGGGAGATTCTGCAAATTAGTGCTCCCGGCCTAGGACACTACATGATGAGAGTGTATATCAGGGATCACAGGGACAGGTTAGCACGGGGAGCTAATTTTTAAAATTTACCCCTTATGAATAACTGTTGGTAGCTCTATTATTAGTCTGACACAAACTGTTACAGTGATCAGGTCACATCTGCCAATGTATTTATATTGCAGGATGGGTGACTGTGAATCTACACTCCCATTACTATCAAGAGAACGCTGTACATGCGTGTTTCCTGTCACCTGACTTCAAATTTGTACACATTTTGGAAGTGTGGATGCAAGTGCTGGCAATTTATGAAACATTCAAAAAAACTCTGCTTTATTTTAGAACATTCAGAGGATGTCCAATTAATCCCATAATAATATCTGAAACTGGAGTGACATCATATTGTAAAGTATTTTCCAAAATTCCCTAGATTTGGGAAGGTTCCATTGGATCAGAAAATAGCAAATGTAACTCCTTTACTCAAAAAAGGAGGGAGGCAGTAAGCAGGAAATGATAGGCCAGTTAGCTTAGCATCTGTCATAAGGAAAATGTTGGAAGCTATTATTAAGGATGTTATAGCAGGGCACTTGGAAAAATTCAAGGTGATCAGGCAAAGTTATCAAAGTTTTGTGCGAAGGAAATCATGTTTAACCAACTTATTGGAGTTCTTTGAAGAAGTAACATGTAGTGTGGATAAAGGGGAACTGGTGGATGTACTGTAATAAGATTTCCAGAAGGTATTTAATAAGGCACCACATCAAAAGTTATTGCAGAAAATAAAAGCTCATGGTTTAGTGGGTAATATATTGGCATAGGTAGGAGATTGGCAAGCTAACAGGAAACAGAGAACAGGCATAAATAGGTATTTTCCTGGTAGGCAACATGTAATGAGCGATATGCCACAGGATCAGTGCTGCGGCCTCAACTTTTTACAATTTAAATAAATGACTTGGAAGAAGGGTCCAAAGGTATGGTTGCTAAATTTGCTGAGGATACAAAGAAAGGTGGAAAAGTAAGTTGTGATGAGGACATAAGGAGGTTACAAAGGGATAGGGACCAGTTAAGTGAGTGGGCAAAGACCTGACAAATAGGGCTGAATCTTACCTATGTTGGGTGGGCTGGGCAGGGGCAGGTGGAGGCTGGCATGGAGCCGATCACCGCCCATGATCAGCTGCGCACCGCCATTTTACGCAGGCGGGCCAATTAAGGCCCGGCCGGCGTAATACATGTTCAGTAGTGTTCAGCGCTACCTGTGCAGGCGGGGGGAGGAGGGAGAGTCGGGGCCTGCGTGCATGAAAGAGTGCAGCAATCTCCCTGAGGCATGGAACTGCCTCAGGGAGATTGAGTTGGTAAAAAAACATTTTAATAAAGGAAGTAAAAAATTATTTCAACATGTCCCATCATGTGACAGTGCCACATGAGCTGGGAGATGTTTGAGAATTTTGCAAAATTTAATTAATTATGAAACCTTCAGGAAACCTCATCCCGCCCGTGGATGGGGTTTCCTGAAAAAAGCCAAGGCCACTTGGTCTCTTCGCCTGCCCGCTATGCTTAAGGTTGGACGGGCAGCGTCACTAACAACTTTAATTGCTTTTTTAATGGTCTTAATAGGCCGCTGACAGTTTGACAGGTGCGTAGCCGCCTCTGGTGCCCATCCGCCAAACAAAATGTCGAGCGAGGACGTCGGGACGCACGCCCGATGTCATCGTGCATCATTTTATGCCTCAGCATGATGGGCCCTGCACGCTGACGGCAATATCCTGCCCATGGAGTATAATGTGGGCAAATGTGAAATTGTCCATTTTGGCAGGAGGAATAAAAAGGAAGCATTTTATCTAAACGGTGAGAGAATGCAAAGTTCTGAGATGCAAAGGGACCCGGGTGTCCTAGTGCATGAATCACAAAAGATTAATGTGCAGGTGCAGCAAATGATTAGGAAAATTAATAGAATTTTATTATTTATTGAGAGGGGAATTGAGTACAAAAGAAGAGAGGTTGTGCTTCAGTTAGAAAGGGCATTAGTGAGAGCAAATCTGGAGTACTGTGTACAGTATTGGTCTCCATATTTAAGGAAGAAAGTAAATTCGCTGGAGGCAGTTCAGAGAAAGTTTACTAGACTAATAGCTGGAATAGAAGAGTTGTCTTATGGGGAAAGGTCGGACAGGCTTGGCTTGTATCTGCTGGAGTTTAGAACAGTAAGAAACAACTTGTTTGAAATATATCAAGATCCTGAGGGGTCTTGACAGGGTGAATGTTGGGAGGATGTTTCCTCTTGTGCGGGAATCTAGAACTAGGAGTCTCTGTTTAAAAATAAGGGATTGCCCATTTAAGACAGATGAGGAGAAATATTTTTCTCTCGGAGGGTTGTGAGTCTTTGGAACTCTCTTCCTTAAAACAGAGTGAAAGCAGAGTCCAAGAATATTCTTAAGGAAGAGCTAGATAGATTCTTGATGAGCAAGGAGGTGAAAGGTTATTGGGGGTAGGTGGAAGTGTAGAGCTGAGCTTACAATTAGATCAGCCTGATAAATTGAATGGGGCAGCAGGCTCGGGGGGCTGAGTGGCCTACTCCTGCTCCTAATTCATGGGCTGAATCCTCCCCCCGTTGGGGGTGTTGTGCGGGAGCGAGTGTGAACCCAATCGGCGCTGCTGATTGGGTCCGTGCCGCCATTCTACATGGGCAGCCAAATTAAGGCCTGCCCAGCGTGAAGCTTGCCCAGAAGCGCTGGGCGTTCCCTGTGCGGGCGGGGAGAGATTCCCTGAGTCGGGGCCTGTGGTCTTTCGCTCATGTGCTCAAAAGAGCGTAGAAATCTCCCTGAGGCACCTCAGTTTAAGGTTTTAAAATTTAAATAAAGGGAAAAAAAACTTTTAAAACATGTCCCCTCATGTGACAGTGTCACATGAGCTGGGATATGTCAATGAATTTTTAAAATAATTTTTATTGAATTTTAAAACACTTCATGAAACCGCATCCAGCCCGTGGATGACGTTTCATGAAAAATGCGAAGGCCGCCTGGGCTCTTCACCTGCCCCCCAACCTTAAGGTTGGACGGGCGGCTCAGTTTATTGTTTTAATTAGTTTTTAACAGGCCTTATGGCCAATATCGCTGCACACCCGCCAAACTGAAAATCTAAATGACGCGCGGTGATGTCGGGCCACCCGCCCGACATCACCGTGCGTCATTTTATGCGTCAGCGAGTGGACACCACCCCCACTTGCCGACCCGAAAATTCTTCCCCATGTGTTTATATGTAAGGGGAGGTGGTGGCGGGGTGGTATTGTCACTAGACTAACAATTCAGAGGCCCAGGGTTCGAATTTGAATTCAATAAAAATCTGGAATCAAAAGTCTAGTGATGACCATGAAACCATTGTTGATTGTCGTATTTCCCTTTAGGGAAGGAAATTTGCCATCCTTACCAGGTCTGGCCTCTAGATCCACAGCAACGTGGTTGACTATCAACAGCCCCTCTGAAATGGCAAAGCAAGCCACTCACTTGTATCAAACCGCTAAAATGTCAATAAAAAATGAAACTGGATGAACCATGTGGTATTGACCTGGGCACCGGAAACAACAATGGCAAAATCAGCCCTGTTGGCCCTGCAAAGTCCTCCTTACTAAGACCTGGGGGCTTGTGCAAAAATTGGGAGGGCTGTCTCACAGGTTAGTCAAGCAACAGCCTGACATAATCATCCTCACGGAATCATATCTTACAGATAATGTCCGAGATACCACCATCGCCATCTCTGGCTGGGTATGTTCTGTCCCACTGGCAGAGTAGGCCTAGCAGAGGTGGAAGCACAGTGGTATACAGTTGGGAGGGAGATGCCCCGGGAGATCTCAACATCGACTTTGGATCCCACTAAGTGTCAAGGCATCAGGTCAAACATGGGCAAGAAAACCTCCTGCTGATTATCACATACCTCCTCCCCCCGCCACCACTACCCCACTGGGGACCTCCAGAGGAGGCCAAGATGGATCATCCACTCGGCACTTCTGGCTGAAGATTGTTGCGAAAGCTTCAGCATTATCTTTTGCACTGCTTTGCTGGGCTCCTCCATCATTGAGGATGGGGATATTTGTGGAGCCACCTACTCCAGTGAGTTGTTTAATTGTCCACCAGCATTCACGACTGGATGTGGCAGGACTGCAGAGCTTAGATCTGATCCGTTGGTTGTGGGATCGCTTAGCTCTGTCGATCACTTGCTGCTTATGCCAATTTGATTCACTCCACGTGATATCAAGAAACGGCTGAAGGCACTGGATACAGCAAAGGCTATGGGCCCTGACAACATTCCGGCAATAGTACTGATGACCTGTGCTCCAGAACTTGCCACACCCCTAGCCAAGCTGTTCCAGTACAGCTACAACACTGGCATCTACCCGGTTACGTGGAAAATTGCCCAGGTATGTCCTGAACACAAAAAGCAGGACAAATCCAACCCGGACAATTACTGCCCCATCAGTCTACTCTCCATCAGCAGTAAAGAAATGGAAGGGGTCATCAACAGTGCTATCAAGTGGCATCTGCTTAGCAATAACCTGCTCACTGATGCCCGGTTTGGGCTCCGCCAGGGCCACTCAGCTCCTGATCTCGTTTCAGCCTTGGTTCAAAGATGAACAAAAGAGCTGAACTCCCAAGGTGAGGCGAGAGTGACTGCCCTTGACATCAAGGCAGCATTTGAACAAGTGTGGCATCAAGGAGTCCTGGCAAAACTGGAGTCAATGGGAATCAGGAGAAAACTCTCCGCTGGTTGGAGTCATACCAGCACATGGGAAAATGGTTGTGGTTGCTGGAGGTCAGTCATCTCAACTCAAGGACATCATTGCAGGAGTTCCTCAGGGTAGTGTCCTAGGCCCAACCATCTTCAGCTGCTTTATCAATGACCTTCCTTCCTTCATAAGGT
Organism: Cetorhinus maximus; assembly: GCF_964194155.1. NCBI lineage: Eukaryota > Metazoa > Chordata > Chondrichthyes > Lamniformes > Cetorhinidae > Cetorhinus > Cetorhinus maximus. Next base: position 96,433,128 of record NC_135883.1, read on the forward strand.
CAGAAGTGGGGATGTTCGCTAACGATTGCACAATGTTCAGCACTCCTCATGACTCCTCACAAACTGAGGCAGTCCATGTCCAAATGCAGCAAGACCTGGACAAAATCCAGGTTTGGGCTGACAAGTGGCAAGTAACATTCGTGCCATGCAAGTATCAGGCAATGAACATTTCCAACAAGAGAGAATCCAGCCATCGCCCCTTGATGTTCAATGGCATTACCATCACTGAATCGCCCACTATCAACATCCTGAGGGTTACCATTGACCAGAAACTGAACTGGACTAGCCATATAAATACTGTGGCTACAAGAGCAGGTCAGAGGCTAAGAATTGTGCAATGAGTAACTCACCTCTTGCCTGGATGAGAGCAGCTCCTACAACACTGAAGAAGCTGGACACCATCCAAGACAAAGCAGTCCACTTGATTGGCACCACATCCACAAACATTCACTCCCTCCACCACCGACACACAGTAGCAGCAGCGTGTACCATCTACAAGATGCACTGCAGGAATTCACCGAAGCTCTCTAGACAGTACCTTCCAAACCCACGACCACTACTACCTAGAAGGACAAGGGCAGCAGCTAGATGGGAACATCACCACATGGGAAGTTCCCCTCCAAGCACTCACCATCCTGACATGGAAGTATATCGCCGTTCCTTCACTGTCGCTGGGTCAAAATCCTGGAACTCCTTTCCTAACAGCACTGTGGGTGTATCTACACCACATGGGCTGCAGCGGTTCAAGAAGGCAGCTCACCACCACCTTCTCAAGGGCAACTAGGTATAGGCAATAAATACTAGCCCAGCCAGCAAAGACCACATCCCGTGAATGAATTAAAAAAAACTACCACCTCCACACCCCTTCAGCTGATGAGTTGGTGCTCCTCCATGTTGAAAACCACTTGGAGGAAGCACTGAGCATGGCAAGTGCACAGAATGTACTTTGGGTGGAGGATTTCAGTGTCCATCACCAAGACTGGCTCAGCAGCACCACTACAGACAGAGCTGGCAAGTCCTAAAGGACGTATCTGCTAGACTGGTTCTACCACAAGTGGTGAGGGAACCAACAAGAGGGAAAAACATACTTGACCTCATCCTCAACAACCTGCCTGACGCAGATGCATTTCTCCATAAATGGGATGGATTTTGAACAGATCTAGCAACTCAATACTTGGAAACAATTAGGCACTGTGAGCCATCAGCAGCAGAAGAATTGTACTCAACCACAATCTGTAACCTCATGGCCCAGCATATGTCCTAATCTACCATTACCATCAAGCAGGGGATCAACTCTGGCTCAATGAAGTGTGCAGGAGGGCATACCAGGAGCAGCAACAGGCATAATTAAAAATGATGTGTCAACCTAATGAAGCTATGACACAGGACTACTTACATGCCAAACAGCATAAACAGCAAGTGATAGACAGAGCTAAGTGATCTCACAATCAATGGATCAGATCTAAACTCTGCAGTCCTGCCACATCCAGCTGTGAATGGTTGTGGACAATTACACAACTCATTGGAGGAGAAGGCTCCTCAAATATCCCCATCCTCAATGATGGGGGAGCACGTATCAGTGCAAAAGATAAGGCTGAAGCATTTGGCAACAATCTTCAGCCAGAACTGGCGAGTGGATTATCTACCTCTGCCTCCCCAGCATTACAGATGCCAGTCTTCAGCCTATTTGTAGTAATTGAAGGTATAGCTTCTCTTCCTGTTTATCAGGGATCACGTGATGTTCTTGGAGGCTCCAACCAATGAGCTCTAAGCGTGGGTAGTCTGGGGGCGGGGCTTCCTGTTGAGGATCCTTTTCAAGCACATAGCATCTGAAAAGCTCTCTGTAATAAATTTTATCTATTTCTTGTTGAAACCTGTCCGGTACATCAAGTCATTACATTTGGCGACAAGGGTAAAATAGCTCTGACGCTGCACCTCGCCTTGCTAACATGAGTACATCAAACTTTAAGAAAAAAGAAAAGACTGCTCACCAGTCATGCCACTCTTCAGCAGAATCGATCCTTACGATGCGACTATGGAAGAGTGGAGCCAGTGTGTAGGGTGCCTTAGTTTTTACTTGACTGTTATTAGCAAACAAAATTACAGTGGAGGAAAAGTGGAAAGTAGTCCTTTTGAGTGTATATGGTAGCAACACATACAATCTCATCTGCTATCTACGGTCCCAAATGCGCCCAATTCTAAGTCCTTTAATGAATTAGTGGACCTTGTGAAACGCATTTTCAGCCGAAGCCATCCGTAACAGTGCAGAGGTTTAAGTTTTATCTCCGAATTAGGGGCCCGAGAGAGTCCATCGCAACCAATGTAGTGGAGCTAAAACAGTTGATAGAACACTGCAACTTTGGGGACACACTAAATACAATGCTGATGGACTGATTAGTTTGTGGAATTCATGACAACGCCATAAAGCGCTGTCTAATTGCAGAGGTCGACATCGATTTAAAGTGCGCCCTAGAAATAACACTAGCCATGGAAAGTGCTGTGAGAGACTGACAGGCATTACAACGTATAGAACGTGGCACTGTACTTCATGTGGGCCAGGAATCTACAGCCGAGTGTGGCACAGAAACCAGAGACACAGTGCGAAGTGAGAGACAATGTCCGCTGTTAGAAACACAAAATGACCAAGCAGAAACACTTCAGCAGTAACTCCAAGATTAAGTTGTTATAGATGTGGGGGTGACCATGTACCAGACACCTGCAGATTCAAGGAGACAGAATGCCAATACTACCATAAGAAAGGTCACGTATTAAAGCAATGCAGGGCAAAGTCAAAACAGCCCATGAAGCAGCAAACCAACATGATTGAATTAAAAAAATACAGCAGAACCTGAAGTTGCCAACATCGACATCTATTCCCTGTATAATGCCACCACAGTAAAAACCGAATCTATCACTGTCACAATCCAAGTGAATGGGAAGCCACTAATAATGGAGGTAGATACGGGAGCCTCAACAACAGTAGTGGGAGAGCACACATTTAAATACCTAAATGAAGGTACCCAGCCACTGAATCTGGAATGGACAACCGTTAAATTGAAGGCATATACTAGAGAAGCTATTTGGTAAAGGGCATCGCCACAGTATCTGTGCCTTATAGGCAATGGACAGCTCCGCTTCCAGTGATAATAGGAACAGGTGAAGGACTCAGTCTTCTGGGCCAAGACTGGCTACAGAAAATCAAGCTTGACTGGTTTGAAATATTTCAGTTGAGAACAGGAGAAGCTTCTGAACTGCTAAGGAAATATGACAGTGTATTTCGGGTTGAATTAGGGAAGTTAAAAGCTTGCAAACAAAAATATATGTGGATTCTCAGGTGACGCTCTGTTTCTTTAAGGCCAGACCTGTGCCTTATGCATTGAAGGAGAAGGTGGATGCAGAACTGTGCAGGTTAGAAAAGCTGGGCATCATCCAACCTGTCCAATTCTCAGAATGGGCAGCACCCATAGTTCCAGTGGTTAAGCCTGACCAAACCATACGCATTTGTGGGGACTATAAATTGACCATAAACAAGGCAGTCAAACTAGATAAGTATCCTATTCCAAGGATAGACGACTTATGTGCAATCTAGCTGGAGGCAAATCCTATACAAAGTTGGACATGAGCCATGCTTAACAACAATTAGAGCTGGATAGCACATCTAGAGGATACGTGACTATCAACACACACAAGGGTCTTTATCAATATACTCGCCTAGCCTTTGGAGTATCGCCTGCATGTATTATCTTCCACAGGACAATGGAGAGTCTTTTGCAAGCACTTTCCCAAGTGGTAGTGTACCCAGATGATGTTCTGATCACAGGGTCAACCGAGACCGAACACTTGGCCAACCTGGAAGAGGTGTTAAGAAGATTCTTGGAAGCCGGCGTATGGTTAAAGAAAGAGAAATGTACATTCCAAGCACCGGAAGCTACTGACCTGGGTCATGGGGTAGACGCCATGGGCCTGCATCTGGTAGAAGAGAAAGTTAGAGCAATCAAAGATATGCCCTCACCGCCCAGTGTAACCAAACTAAAATCTTTCCAGGGCATGATCAACTACAATAGCCTTTTCTTGCCTAACTTATCAGCAGTGTTAGCACTATTACAATTGTTGTTAAAGGAAAATCACCATTGGTTGTGGATTCACAACAGGAAGAAGCCTTTGTGAAACTTAAGAAACTATTACATCCATCATGTTTATTAGTACACTACGACTCATCGAAAGACTTGGTATTAACATGTGATGTTTCTCCTTATGGTGTGGGAGCTGTGTTATCACATGGAATGGAAGACGGATCTGAAAGGCTCATTGGCTGTCTCAAGAACCCTTTCCTCATTAATCATAGATGCACATTCTAAATGGATGGATGTGTATGAAGTCAGGTCATCAACATCAAGCTCAACGGCCGAAAAGCTGTGTCCTAGCATACATGGCCGACCAGAAATCATTTTTTCTGATAATGGTACAGTCTTTACCAGTACAGAGTTTCAGACATTCATGAACTTAAATGGAATCAGACATATTAAAATAGCTCCATACCATCCCCTATCAAATGGTTTAGCTGAGAGAGCTGTGCAAACTTTCAAATCTGGAATGAAGAGGTTATCAGAAGGTACTCTAGAAACTCAACTTTCCCACTTTCATCTCAGTTATTGTACAACTACAGGTTCAACACCGTCTGAATTATTGATGAAACACCGCTTACGTACAAGGTTAAGTCTGGTGTTTCCAAACTTAGTGGGGAAGGTAGAGAGGAATCAGAATAATCAAAAATTGACTCACGATATTCATGGCAAAGCTCGCAGATTCACTGTAGGGGACAGGGCAGGATTTTGAGGTCGCCGGGTGGGTGTGGCGTGCGGGCCCGGGAGCGGCTGGGAAATGGCCCGCCACCCGCGATTGGGCCCCAACCCCAAGTTCACATTGGCTGACCAATTAACGGCCAGCAGCATGAAATGCGCGCTGAAAGGACCAGTGCTGCCAGGGTGGGGGCGGGAGGAGAGCGAGTGCTGAAGTCTGCACGGGAGCATGCAATGAAAGCTCCCTGAAGGCAGAGAGCTATCTCAGGGAGCTGAAGCATTTTAAACCCTTAAGTAAAAATTTTAAAATCCGGGAAAAAATTTCCACAGTCTGCCCAAAATATTTTTATTTTTAAAATTATTATCGGAAACCTCATCGTGCCCGTGGTTGAGGCTTCCTCAAAAATCCAAAGGCCGCCTGGCTGATTTGCCCACCCGCCAACCGTAAGGTTGGACAGGCAGCGAAAAATAGTGGTTAATTAATTTATTAATGGCCTTAATAGGCCTCTTAATTGTTGACGAGTGGCTGCCGACTCTCGCGCGTGCCCGCCGACCAAAATATCGCACACTATTTTACGCCTGATAGGGTTGGGCGTGCGGCTGCTGAGGGATGTAAAATTCTGCCCACAGTATTCGTGCAGAATTTTGGAAGTGGACATTGTTGGGTTGCTGGAATCATTGTCTCAGAAATTGGTCCCTTGTCCTTCCAGAGGAAAGTGGAAGACAGAATTGTTTGAAAACAGGTAGATCATATTTGAACTAGAGAGACATTCCAATAACCTTCTATGCCACCTGTGATTAACTTCGAACCATTAATCCGTGAGTTAACAGATCGACCTAAAATAGACATCACAGAATCACACAGTGCAGAAGAGGCCCTTCAGCCCATCGACACATGAGAAACACCTGACCTACCTAATCCCATTTACCAGCACTTGGCCCATAGCCTTCAATGTTGTGATGTGCCAAGTGCTCATCCAGGTACTTTTTAAAAGATGTGAGGCATTTATATAAACAACATAGATGACGATGTAGGGGGTAGAATTAATTAGTTTGCTGATGACACAAATATTGGCTGGATGGTTAACAGTGAGGTTGAGTGTCTTGGGCTACAGGAAGATATAACGGGATGGTCAAATGGGCAGATACCCTCTCAGGCAGCGCATTCCAGACCAAGACCACCCTCTGCGTAAAAAGGTTTTCCCTCACATCCCCCCTAAACCTCCTGCCCCTCACTTTGAACTTGTGTCCTCTCGTGACTGATCCTTCAACTAAGGGGAACAGCTGTTCCCAATCCACCATGTCCATGCCCCTCATAATCTTGTACACCTCGATCAGGTTGCCCCTCAGTCTTCTCTGCTCCAGCGAAAACAACCCAAGTCTATACAACCTCTCTTCTAACTTAAATGTTTCATCCCAGGCAACATCCTGGTGAATCTCCTCTACACCCCCTCCAGTGCAATCACATCCTTCCTATAATGTGGCAACCAGAACTACACACTGTGGCCTCACCAAGGTTCTATACAACTCCAACATGACCGCCCTACTTTTGTAATCTATGTCTCGATTGATAAAGGCAAGTGTTCCATATGCCTTTTTCACCACCCCACTAACATGCCCCTCCGCCTTCAGAGATCTATGGACACACACGCCAAGGTCCCTTTGTTCCTCAGAACTCCTAGTGTCATGCTGTTCATTGAATACTTCCTTGTCAAATTACTCCTTCCAAAGTGTATCACCTCACACTTCTCAGGGTTAAATTCCATCTGCCACTTATCTGCCCATTTGACCATCCCATCTATATCTTCCTGTAGCCCAAGACACTCAACCTCACTGTTAACCACCCGGTCAATCTTTGTGTCATCCGCAAACTTACTAATCCTACCCCCCACATAGTCATCTATGTCGTTTATATAAATGACAAATAATAGGGGAGCCAGCACAGATCCCTGTGGTACGCCACTGGACACTGGCTTCCAATCACTAAAGCAGCCTTCTGTCATCACCCTCTGTCTCCTACAACTAAGCAAATTTTTACGCCACCTTATCAAATTACCCTATATCCCTTACGCATTTGCCTTCTTTATGAGTCTCCCATGTGGGACCTTGTCAAAGGCTTTGCTGAAATCCATATAAACTACATCAACTGCACTACCCTCATCTACACACCTGGTCACCTCCTCAAAAAATTCAATCAAATTTGTTAGGCATGACCTCCCTCTGACAAAGCCATGCTGACTATCCCTGATCAAACCTTGCCACTCCAAGTGGAGATAAATTCTCTCCTTCAGAATTTTCTCCAATAGTTTCCCTACCACTGACGTGAGACTCACTGGTCTGTAGTTCTTTGGCTTATCTCTACAACCATTCTTAATAGCAGAACCACATTGGCTGTTCTCCAGTCCTCTGGCACCTCCCCCGTGGCCAAAGAGGAATTAAAAATTTGGGTCAGAGCACCTGTTATCTCATTCCTTGCTTCCCTCAGCAGTCTGGGACACAAATCATCCGGACCTGGAGATTTGTCCACTTTTAAGCCTGCCAACACCTCCAATACCTTGTCACTCCCTATATCAATTTGTTCAAGAACCTCACAGTCTCCCGCCCCATGTTCCATACCTTCATCCTCATTCTCTTGGGTGAAGACGGATGTGAAGTATTCGTTCAACACTCTACCGATGTCCTCTGGCTTCACCCATATTTGCCCCCTTTGTCCCTAATGGTCCCTATTCTTCCCCTGGCTATCCTCTTCCCATTGATATACTTATGGAATATCTTGGGATTTTCCCTACCTTTACCAGCCAGAGCTTTCTCATATCCCCTCCTTGCTCTCCTAATTGCTTTTTAAGGCTCCACCCTGCACTGTCTAAAAGCCTCTCTTTTCCTTCTCATCGTATCCCTGGTATCTCTGGTCATCCATGGCTTTCTGGGCTTGTTACTCCTTCCTATCACCCTAGAAGGAGCATGTTGAGCCTGTACCCTCCCCATTTCCTTTTTGAACACCCCCCACTGCTCTTCTGTAGATTTCCCCACAAGTAGCTGTTCCCAGTCTGCCTTGGCCAGATCCTGCCTTATTTGACTAAAATCCACTCACCCCCAATCGAAAACATTTTTTTGCAACTTGTCTATTTCTTTGCCAATAACAAACTTAAATTGTACCATGTTGTGGTCACTATCACTAAAATGCTCCCCCACCAACATCTCAGCCACCTGTCCGGCTTCATCCCCCAGAATTAGGTCCAGCACTGCGCCGTCCCTTGTTGAACCCTCTACATATTGACCTAAAAAGTTCTCCTGTACATGTCTGATGTCTCTGTAGAGTTGCCTAACCCTGAACTGCCAGTTTCTAATGATGTATCTGGTGCTGCAGTTCCTGATCATGTTGATCCTGTGGAAGAACCTCAAGTGGTATAGCTACGCTGCTCTAACCAAATAAGGAAAGCACCTCAGAGACTTAATTTTTAGTCACCTGAGTTGTATGTATGTATATATATGTTGTTGGATATTCAAATGTTCTCTGTAAATCAAAACTGTAAAAAACTAAAGGGGGAGGAAATGTAGTAACTGAAGGTATAGCCTCTCCTAATGTCTATCAGGGGGCACATGATGTTCTTGGAGGCTCAGGCCAATGAGCCCTAAGCACAGGTAATCCAGGGGTGGAGAGGGGGTGGGTGGGTGCTTCCTGTCGGGGATCATGTTAAAGCATGTAGCATCTGAAAAGCTCTCTCTAATAAAGTGTATCTGTTTCTTGTTGAAACCGGTCTGGCACATTAAGTCATTAAACCATTCCGTTCACCCCATTTGATATAAAGAAACAGCTGAAGGCACTGGATAGTGCAAAGGCTATGCACTTTGATAATATTTTGGAAATAGTACTGAAGACTTGTGCTCCAGAATTTGCTGTGGCCTCTAGCCATGTTGTTCCGGTTCAGCTACAACACTGGCATCTACCCGGCAATGTGGAAAATGTTCCACACATGTTGGAGGTCAATGATCTCAGTTCAAAGAGGTCACCACAAGAGTTCCTCAGGGTAGTGTCCTAGGCCCAACCATCTTCAGCTGCTTCATCAATGACCTTCCTTCCATCATAAGGTCAGAAGTGGGGATGTTTGCTGAAGATTTCACAATGTTCAGCACCGTTCGTGACTCCTCAGATACTGAAGCAGTCCTTTTCCAAATGCAGCAAGACCTGGACAATATCCAAGCTTGGGCTGACAAGTGGCAAGTAACATTTATGCCACACAAGTGACAGGCAATGACCATCTCCAACAAAGAGAATCTAACCACCACCCTTTGACATTCAATGGCATTACCATTGCTGAATTCCCTGCTATCAGCATCCTGGGTTTACCATTGATCAGAAGCTGACCTAGTTTAGCCATATAAATATTGTGGCTCTGAGAGCAGGTCATCCTGCAGTGAGTAATTCACCTGCTGCCTCCCCAAAGCCTGTCCACCGTCTACAAGGCACAAGTCAGGAGCTCGATGGAATACTCTCCACTTGCCTGGATGAGTGCAGCTCTAATAATACTCAAGAAGTTCACAACCCTGCAGGGCAAAGCAGCCCACTTGATTGGCAACCCATCCACAAACATTCACTCCCTCTACCACTGACACGCAGTAGCAGCAGTGTGTGCCATCTACAAGATGCACTGCAAGAATTCACCAAGGCTCCTTAGACAGCAGCTTCCAAATCCATGACCACTACCATCTAGAAGAACAAGGGCTGCAGACAGATGGGAACACCACCACCTGGAAGTTCCCCTCCAAGTCACTCACCACCCTGACTTGGAAATATATCGCTGTTCCTTCACTGTCGCTGGGTCAAAATCCGGGAACTCCCTCCCTAACAGCACTGTGGGTGTACCTACATCATATGGACTGCAGCAGTTCAAGAAGGCAGCTCACCACCATCTTCTCAAGGGTAACTAGGGATGAGGAACAAATGCTGGCTCAGCCAGCAAAGGCCACATTCCCGGAATTAATTTTTTTAAAAGTAGTGTTTGTATATTTTATTCACTGCCAAAACTAATGGGGACAGTGGGCCTACCTGTGGAATCGCTCACCAATGTGCTCCTGTACTAGATTGGCATCCAAGACCAAAATTCCACTGCTATAAGAATCAGAGTAATACTTGACCGGTTTGCACTCTCAGCACTGGTTATGTTTCAGTGCTTGCAACCTTATGTACATTTTTAGCATTAGCATTTGAATAAGCAGCTTGTATGATTAAATTGTTGAAAATTAGTTTTACTCTGTAGTGAGGTGCTTGATGCTGTATTGAATTCAAGGAAATTAAGGATAATATTAGATTAAAAGAACAGGCCTACAATGTTACAAAAAACAGTCACAAGTCTGAATATTGGGAGGGTTTTAGAAACCAGCAAAAGGCCACAAAAAAGTTGATAATAAGGGAAAAATTAGAATATGACAGTAAACTAGCCAGGAATATAAAACAGGTTGTAAGAGCTTTTCTAAGTATATAAAAACAAAGAGAGTAGCTAATTTAAATGTTGGTCCCTTAGAAGCAGAGACAGGAGAAATTATCATAGTGAATGAGGAAACGGCAGAGGCATTGAACAAATACTTAGCATCTGTCTCCACAGTAGAAGGCAGAGGTTTCATACTAGAAATAGATGGTAATCTAAGGGATAAAAAGAGCAAGGAAATTAAGGAAATTAATATCATCAGGGAAAAGTATTGGAGAAATTTAAGGGACTAAAATCTGAGAAATGCCTGGGACCTGATGGTCTACACCCTAGAGTTCAAAAAGAGATGGCTTCAGAGACAGTAGATGTGCTGGCTATGATTTTCCAAAATTCTTTAGATTTGGGAACAATCCCATTAGATTGGAAGTTGGCAAATGTAACACCACTTTTCAAGAAATGAGGGAGAGAGAAAACAATGAACTACAGGGTTGTTAGCCTAACATCAGTTGTTTGGAAAATTCTGGAATCTATTTTTAAGGAAGCCTTAATGTACTTAGAAAAACATAATGCAATTAGAACAAGTCAACATGGTTTTAGTAAAGGGAAATCCTGTTTGACAAATTTATTAGAGTATTTTGAGGATGGAACTAGTAGGGTAGATAAAGGGGAACCAGTAGATGCATTATACTTAGATTTCCAAAAGGCATTCGATAAGATGCCACACAAAAGGCTAATAGGGCTCATGGATTTGGAGGTAATATTTTATCATATATAGAAGATTGGTTAACTGATAGAAAGCAGAGAATGGGCATGAATAAGGCTTTTTCAAGTTGGCAAGCAATGAATAGTGGAGTGCCTCAAGGATCAGTGCTGGGACCTCAGCTATTTACAATCTATATTAATTACTTAGATGAAAAGACAGAGAATAATGTATCAAAGTTTGCTGATGATACCAAGCTGAAACTTGCATGTGTTGATATTCAAAGAGACTTGGGTGTGTTCGTACAAGGAACTCAGAAAGTTAGCATACGGGTGCAGCAAGCAATTTGGAAGTCAAATGGCATGCTGGCCTTTATTGCAACTGAATTGGAGTACAAGGTTACAGAAGACTTGTTATAATTGTACAGGGTTTGATGAGGCACATCTGCAATATTGTGTGTAGTTTTGGTCTCCACATTTGGTTCAGTGAAGATTCACTAAATTGGTCCCTGGGATGAGGAGGTTGTCCTATGATTAGAGGCTGAGTTTGGTTTGGAATGAGATGAAGAGAAATTACTTCACTCAAAGGGCTGTGAAACGAGGTGAAAAGCTTATCTGGATAAACTGTAATAAGCTATTTGTTAGAGGTTTATGATGGCCAGCATTTTGCCCTTGTTGGGTGGGCTCAGCGGGGGCGAGTGGGAGCAGTCGGGAAGCCACCCGCTGCCCGCGATCAGGGCCTGACAGTGATTTCACGCTGGTGGACCAATAAAGGCCTGCCCAGCGTGAAATGCACACTGCAGCGCTCATCGCTGCCTGTGTGGTGGGTGGAGGGTGACGACCGGGAAGTTTGCACATGCGCAGAGCTGCCTCAGGGAGGTGAAGATTTAGAAAAAATAAACAAAAAATTAAAAAATGTTAACAACATGTTCCCTCATGTGCAGGGACATATTAGAAATTAATTTGAAAGTTTAATTTTTTTTTAATGACGGATTGAAACCTCACCCCACTTGGCCTTTTCACGCCCGCCCGGCAAGCAGAGAATTCCACCCAATAAGTTTGTGTGAAGCTTTCTTTCTTATGGGGGTGAAGTATTAGTTTTAAGCAAGTTATATTCACATCGGTGGGCGTAGGAATAATCTATAGCTTTAAGCTTAAGTTTAACTGTTAGCTTTAAGTTTAATTTATATGTTGTGTGTTTGTGTTAAGAAAGGGTGAAACCTGGGCTGAGTTTTATTCAGAGTTTTCTCTGTGAGATGGAGTCAGCAGGCATGAAGCTGTTTGTGTACCTGAAGTTTTACAACCCTTGAAGTGGTTAAAATAAAGTAAGGAAAACTGTGCTGTTGCCTAGAGGCAAAGAGCCCACAGAAACAGGGGCAAACAGAAAAGCAGTTTGAGTTCAGCTGGTCAGGGCAATTCACAGAAATTGTCAGAGCAGGCAGGAAGGGAGCTGCAGGGACAAGGTCCCAAAAAAAGAAGAAAGTCCCAAAAACCAGGGAGTTGGGTGAAAGATGGTTCCAGGAAGTCAGTGAAGTCAACGGAAAAGAACAGGAATCTGAACCAGTCCTGTTCAGTGGAATTGCAAGAAAGGAGTAGAGAAAAAGGCTCTGAATTAAAGAAAGAGAGAACTGCGGGGGCTGGCGGGGGGGAGCAGATTCAAGGCAAAGTGGGCATGTGAGAAGCCAGGAGATCCAAGGAGACAGCCAAAGGTTGGTGGTTCCTTACTATGGGCCTGTGAAGCAGTGGTCTTCTGTTGGAATGGTCGAGTATCTGAGAAAGTGTGTGGAAGATGAAACCTGAATGCATGTAGAGATCCAAGGGAGGAGTAAATCGGCAGGGCAGCTCAAACCCTAGATGTGGATCCTTGTTGAAGACGTCCAATGCAAGTATTTCGAATGTTGAGTTTGGAAACCCTCGTGCGAAAGATGGAGTTCAGTGAGACCAGTTGGATCACAGTATGACAAGCGTCTGGGGCGAGATGATAAGAAATGCATAGCACCTACTTTGGGTGGCATCTGTCACTTGGTTTCAGAGTGTGGTGTGTCTGACCACAGGTCGCCTATTGGTTTACATGGACTGTGTACTTACTGTGAACATTAGAGTATAAAATTAACTTTGTAACTTGTGTTATCCTTACAAGCCTATATAGACCTGTAAAGGTATAGTTGTGGGTTTTCTTTTCTTTCTTGTTTAATAAATATTTTATTCTTTTGTTAAAAGCTCAGCAGTGGACTCTGTTCAGCAGCCGCCCTCCATATTTCTAAACAAAAAATAAAGGCTAGGATCTATCGAGCCAGGTTCCATCCTGGGATCGGGCTTGTCCAGTAGTAACATCAACTGGGATCATAATAGAATGACGCAGAAAGATCATTTTAATTAAAGGTAGAAGGCTGAGCTACTACGTTACAAAGGCCTGAACTTCACGCTTGTCGTGCATGCAAAGTTAGCGGGAGCGGAAGCGAATGTGGAATCCGCTCCCGGCCGCTGTTGTGTTGAAAACGCGATTTCATGCTGGATGGCCAATTAATGTCTGCCCGGCGTGAAACATGTCTTCTGAATGGTCGGGAAGGGCCGGGTGGGGTGGCTGGGGGGTGCCTGTCGGGTCAAATGGCGACACGGTAGGCACTTTAAAACCAGCAAAGGCAGCTCCCTGAAGACTGCCAGGGGAGAATCTTTAGAGTCGGGCCGGAGACTGGAACAATGGCCTCACTAGCGGCTGGAAACATCAGGCGGGAGGGAAGTCAGGTGGGCACTCGGCACCCTGATTTTCGGACGTGTTCCTCTCAGTCTTCGTGGAGGAGGTCAGTGTCAGGCAGAACACTCTCCTACCCAGGAATGGCAGGAGGGAGCCACCGCACCAGACCAAAAAAGCCTGGGTGGTGGTGGCAGCTGAGATCGGCAGCCATGACGTTGTGCGGGGCAGTACTGCAAATGGTTCAATGACTGCCTGCTTAGCAAGGGTGAGTACCGTGTTGGCATGGATCAGTGAGGAGATGTGCTAAGAGTTGGCTGTCCCCCCCGTGGAGCTCAGGGGTGATAGAGTCTGAGTGCCAGCTGTCAATGATGCCAGAACTGGCCAAGGGGGTGCACCCTGGCTACTTGGACTGAATGCCTTGCGGTTCGAGGGCCATGACTCCGGTGTGCCCTGCAAAATGCTCCTCAGGTGGCATTGGCCAGGCTGCAGTGGCACTGCAGGTAGAGAGTGGACTAATCCATGCTCCCCTGTCCCTTCGGAAGAGGAGCCAGAACACCATCGAGAGGTCAAGGACAGGCAGAGGCCCCCCCAAACCTCCTAATCTTGACTAGGTGTGAAATGGATGCATTGGAGCTGGAGAGCCACCACCCACCTCGGTCAGCCAGTCGTGGAGCCTCAAACCTGGAGTCCCCATTGATCATTGAAAGACGATGGCACCATGATGCAAATCTCCATTGTCTCACCAGGGTGCCTGGCATGCACAGTGACAGTGTGATGACTTAAACTAATGACATGTCGTTGTTCTCCTTTAGATTCGCCAGCATGCACACAATTGGAGGACCCCAAAGAGCCACCTTTGATGCCAGAGGACCACAGGGTTTTAGATACACCTGCATCACACCCCCTCTCTGAACCAGACACCAGCGCAGATACCAGCACCTCGGTGGGCAATAGATTGTCAGCCAGAATGTCAGTACACAGCACAGTGGTGAGGGCACTTCACACTCGCTTGAGGAGGACTGCTGGAGACCAGCACGATGCTGAACTGAAGGCAGATGATGAGCCTCTGGAGTCGTCCATTAGGCGGCAGATGCTGAATGTCCAGCGAGATGTGCGGGAGGATCTGGCGGAGATCCATGAGGGTCTGTGTGGCATGGTCTCTGTTGTGGGGGAGTCCATGTGGAGCACGAATGGTGCATTGACCCTCATGGCCGAGCACACTGCCTCCTCCATTGAGAGAGTGGCGACTCTCATGGCGAGGCAGCTCCAGGGGCATAATGAGGAGTTCCTGGGGTTCCCCTCGGATCTGCAAGCCCTCACACAAGCAATTACTTGTCAGTGCCAGTGTGGGAGATGGATGAGGTACCCAGTATCCCAGCTAGGTGCCTGTCCATCAATGGCGAGCAGGAAGGTCCAGAATAACCTCACATTGGCAGACGAGCTGCTTGACATCTCTGTGGGCTCCTCTCCAGGGGCTCTGGATGATGGCAGCAACTCTCTCACCCCTCTGCCAGTGACCGTGGCATCTGATGAGGCTGCAATGACTGGGAAGATGCCAGCCGTGGTACTGGCCGCTCCCTCCCATGCGAGGCCAGCACAGACTCCACTGGCTAGAGGACGACTACCAAGGTCATCAAGGCCAACATGGCAGCAGAGTCTGCAGGCTGTCTCCAATGCCAGTGGCAGCGAGGTGGGGGCTAACAAGATACAGCACCCGCAAATATAAGTTTAAGGCACCATGAGCACAAGAGGGACT
Organism: Cetorhinus maximus; assembly: GCF_964194155.1. Taxonomy (NCBI): domain Eukaryota; kingdom Metazoa; phylum Chordata; class Chondrichthyes; order Lamniformes; family Cetorhinidae; genus Cetorhinus; species Cetorhinus maximus. Next base: position 96,448,503 of record NC_135883.1, read on the forward strand.
GTTCACGGGTGATATTCTGTTCTGCCATGTTATGTTAATATGTTTACTGGTGTGGCCATAAACATCAGATATAGTTCTGTTCATTTGATGTGAGTCTCAAAATAATATGAATTTTGCTTTTGTCTTAATGGCCTGAGTATGCTTCACTTGTTTTGTAGGTGCAGGGCACACCAGTATCTAATGCTGGATGTGAGTGGCTCTAAACTTTATTGCACAGGCATTGAGTGTACTTTGGGTTCAAATGAAGGGGTCATTTCAGACATCCTGGATGGAGGCAGCAGCCCTGACATGAGGTGGAAGCAGGTTTTTGGCAGCCTAGCTGAAGGAGCATTGGATCAAGGCATCCCTGTGTCCCCGCCTCCCTGACGGATGCAGATGTCTGCCTCCACACCCTCAGCGTTCTCCTCACAGTGCTCCTCTTCTGGCTCACCACTGGATTCATTCTCTGTGTCCTGTGGAGCTGCCTCAAGATCCTCTTCCTGCAGTGGGTACCCCCTTGCTAGAGCCTGATGGTGGAGAGCACCTCATGCAACCATTATCAGTGACACCTGCTCTGGGGCTGTTGTAGTGTTCCCCTGAATGGTCCAGGCATCGGAAGCGCATCTTCAGAAGCCCTATGGTCCTCTCTGTTACCACCCTTGTGGAGGCATTAATCCTATTATAATGTTGCTCTGCCTCTGTTCTTGGGTGGCAGAGAGGCATCATTAACCACCTTTTCAAAAGATTGCCCTTGTCACCCAGCAGCCATCCATCCAGTCGGGCTGGAGCACTGAAAAGCCTCAGCACCTGTGAGTGTCTGAAGATGTAAGTGTCATGGGAGCTGCTAGGGTACCTTGCATAAACTTGCAGAATCTGCATCTTGTAGTCACCCACTATCCGGAAGTTCATGGAGTGGAATCCCTTCCTATTGACGAAGGTGCACGGCTCACCCGCTGGCGCCTTGATGGCCACATGTGTGCAGTCGATTGCAACCTGGACACGGGGGAACCCAGCAATCACTGCAAAGCCTTTGGCTCACTCAGCCTGGCTGGCCTTGTCCATACAGAAATGAATAAATGTCATTTCCTGCCTGAACAGAGCATCAGTCACCAACTTGACACAACTGTGGACAGCTGATTGGGAGACTCCACACAGATCCCCTACTGAGCCCTGGAAAGAGCCAGAGGCATAGAAGTTGAGGGCCACAGTGACCTTCAGAGCCACTGGCATGGGGTTTCCACCCACACAGTTGGAGGTGACCTCAGGCCCAACAACCTGACAAATGGAGGTCACAGTATTTCGTGGGGAGGCGGAGCCTCCTTCGGCATTGCACCTATTGAGGTAGCTGCATCGTTGCCTGTAAATCCTGGCAGAATAGTGGCATCTTCTATGACCCCTTCCACCTTGGACTATTACCTACTGACCACAAAGTGCCCTTTGTGCCTGTGCCTGTGCCTGTCCTCCCGCAGGTCGCTCCCCTGGAAGCTGCACTGGGACACCTGGCCTCCTCTCCCTTCTGCCCCTCTCTTCCTCCTCAGAGGAGATTCCACCAGTGGAGTCCACAATCCCCATGCCAGGGTCACAGGGGGCTGTCTGATACCTGGAAGGGTCCACATTCTCCAGAGACACCAATGGGTTCTAAAATGAAGCCTAGAAATGATAAGACTGAAGCTCAGGACAGAGATGAAGCTGTCAAGTTCAAATAAGCAACTAGCAGCAAACTATCTCCTAAACTCCTCACTGCTCACACTGGCAATGCTGCTGACCATTTTTATCCTGCCCTTGGATAATGTTTCAATAAAAGTGGGCTGCCCACCTGCCCGTTTTGCTCGTGCAACAAGTGCAAAATTGCACAGGCAACGTAAAATCGAGCACAATTGGCTTTTTAATGACCTTAAGTGGTCTTTTAATTGTTGGCAGGCTGGGCTCCGACAGCTGTGCTCACCCACCGACCTGAAGATTGCTCACGTGCGAGATGATATTGGGACACTCGCCCGATGTCATCTCGGCTATTTCAGGTCCGTTTGGGCCCGGCGCGCGCCTGCCCACAAGGCATAAAATCTTGCCCAAAGAGATAGAATCATCTCTAGCTCTGATTAAACAGCAAAACCCAACACAAGCTCTAATTAACTGTGAGCAATGACATAAGGGGTTCCCTAATTAATTTCTTCAACCAAGCTGTCAGCTTTGAGGAACTAAGACCATCAGCGATAGCCTTAGGCCTCATCACTTTGTGTGAGACTGAGGCCTAAAAAGATAGCATTTTGTGGGCATTACCAAGTGAAAGAAGACTGCTCTTCTTCCATCAAGCGATCCAAGTTATTTACCACTACCACCCAATGGATATGGAAGAGACAACTGGTGGTAATCACTTTGGGAAAAGGTGGGCAGAAATTGAGTTTGGGGTCAGAATATAGTCGAGAACAAATTGTCCAAATTTTCCCTATTTCCTGTCACTACCTGGTCAATTTTGGGTGGGAGAGTGGGAAGAAATCTAGCTTGCCTTCGCCTGGAAAGTTATGCCTCCATCTGATTAGGTTAGTTCCCTAGAGGAACCTGACTTTAATTAGATACTACAATTAAAAGACAGAACATAAATGGTACACCACTGACAATAGGTTATTCTTTGAGACGGGTTTAACCCAATCAAATTGTTCAAAAAATTTTTACTGACTCCCAGAGTGGGTTGGGAGGGTTGGTAAAACAGGGGGGGGCCGTGTTGGGATGGGTCCATGGAGCAGTCTCATCGCCAGAGCATTTTCCCAGCACTGCGACTGGATGTAGGATCAGTTGCCCACTCCTTGGGGGCGGGCAACTGATTTGCACATTTAAAGGCCCTATTAAAAACCATTTTACATAGTGGCCTGCATTTTGCTGCTGGCAGAGCAACCCTTCGCTGTGTGGGGAGGCTACCAGCTTAAAAGAAGCGGCCAACGTGTGGCAGCTCGGTGATGGTGGGGTGGCGGGTAGGGGAGGTGCAGCGGGAGTGTCGGGGGAGGGCATCAGAGCCAATGGCCCAAAGAGGGGGTCACGGGCATGGAAGGCAGCCATCATGCCCCCAACAATCTCCATGGAAGGATTGTACTTACTTTTCTACTTACTTTTTGGAGGCTTGAATTCTCCTGCCCTCCTCAGCAGCACCCACCTCTCCTGATGGGGATGCTGAGGCCTCAGAGCTGCTGGCCCTCTGATTAGCTCAGTAGCATCAGGAGTCTGCCTGACGCTTTTAATTGGATGGCTGACCCTAGAGGCTGCCTGCAATTAAGTCACCGAGCCAGTCTTGCTCCCAGCATGTTTGGGCTTGGGACCCATCTTTACCCTGGTGTCGATAACATTCAGCTCCAGGTTTCTAAAATATCAGCTGTGAATTCAGTATTCTTGTGAGTTTGGGATGTACCAACAACTTTGTAGGTGGTTTCTCAGGTGGCTCTGTTTTCATTCTGTAATGGCAGTACTGCAGCTGCCATCATAATCTGGGACCTCCCATGTATATGAGCTCATTATTCTACATTAAAATGAGACTGGCCAGTGTTCAAAGTGACCATAACCCTGACTTGCACTCACAATGCACCTAGAGCATTTAGCAATTAGGTGGTGTTCTTGCACCCTTGTTGTTCAATCTTTATACCAATGGCCAGCCCATTCATCCACATACCAGAAGTTTTCTCTATGCTAATGATCTGCACATAGCTTCTCAGGACCAATCATTTGATATAGCGGAGAAGTGCCGTGATGATGCTTTGGTGAGCTAACCAACTACTATGTAATTAATCATCTGCAGGCCAACCCTGAAAAGACACAGGTCTGTTCTCTTAGGAATAGAGATGCAAAGCAAGAACTTAACTTACACTGGCATGGGAGGACACTGAGACACAACTTTAAGTCAGTATACCTTGGAGTAATAACAGAGTTAATGTTTTGAGACTGTATGACTCTTCTTCAGAGCTAAAGAGAAGTAAAAATATGATGAAATTTATACTGTTTAAGGGGGGTGGAGCAGGTGAATCTGGATAGAAGGCCAGCGATAGGTGGGGGCAAAGGAGAGATTGACAAAGATGTCATGAACAAAAGGACAAGGCGGGTGTTAATGGTAGTGGTTAGTGCTAAAGGAGGTGCTGATAGTGGCATAAAGGTAAGAAAGCAGAAGATGATAATAGCAGGATAAGGGTAAGCAATCTGGAAAGAACAACATGAACAAGTGACAGATGGCCCTAGTGGGGGCAGGGGGCGACCGGGGGGGGAGGGGGGGGGGACGGTGGTGGGGGAGAAAAGATTGAAAATAGGATAAAAGGTGTGGATAAAACAATGAATAAAAATGAAAATAAATACAAATAAAAATAAGTGGATAAAAAATAAAAAAATAAAAATAAAAAATGAATATTAAAAAAGGGAGTTAAAAAAGGGGGTGGGGATGGAGGACAGAGTTCAAGATCAAAAGTTGTTGAACTCAATATTCAGTCCGGAAAGCTGTAAAGTGCATAGTCGGAAGATAAGGTGCTGTTTCTCCAGTCTGCGTTGAGCTTCATTGGAACAATGCAGCAGACCAAGGATGGACATGTGGGCGTGAGAGCAGGGTGGTGTGTTGAAATGGCAAGCGACAGGGAGGTCTGGGTCATGCTTGTGGACAGACCGAAGGTGTTCTGCAAAGCGGTCACCCAGTCTGCGTTTGGTCTCTCCAATGTAGAGGAGACCACATTCAGAGCAGCGGATGCAGTAGACTGAAATGAAGGTGGTGCAAGTGAAGCGCTGCTTCACCTGAAAGGAGTGTTTGGGCCCTTGGACGGTGAGGAGGGAGGAGGTAAAGATGCAGGTGCTGCACCTTCTGCGATTGCATGGAAAGGTGCCATGGGAGGGAGAAGAGCTGTTGGGAGTGATGGAGGAGTGGACCAGGGTGTCCTAGAGAGAATGGTCCCTATGGGATGCCAACTGGGGGGGTGAGGGGAAGATGTGTTTGGTGCTGGCATCATGCTGGAGTTGGTGGAAATGGTGGGGGATGATCCTTTGAATGCAGAGGCTGGCAGGGTGAAAAGTGAGAGCAAAGGGCACTCTATGTGTTGCAAAGCTGGCGTTATTACCTCAGCCTGAAGACGGATAGATTCCTCCATCGTGCCTTGCTTTTAAAGGAGTGCAGCGGACATCCCTTCCTGATGTTTCCGAGTTTGCCTTTGCAGCCTGAGCAACTGTGACAAGACCGAGTCCAGAGGTTCGTCAGCTGACTTGGATTCAGCAAATTTCTGGCCTCAAGCTGTCCCCCGAGTTACGGACACCTGGGGACTCCCTGCATCCACCTGCTGTGGATCAGCCAGTGCGATGTGCTCACCAGATTGTGATCCCGAGGCTACTATAAAGTTAGGTCCCACCGAGGTGTGTGTCTGTGCTGGTGGAGGGTGTGGGTGAGCGCTGTGACTGGACATCAGGGAGGGTGCCTTCAGATTCCTCTTCAGAGGTTTCTTCAGGGCTTGATTGGAGGCCCTGGGTCATGGACTCTGTCAGCTGTTTGGCAGATGTGCCTGCAAAAGCAAGGAGAGATAATTAGTGCGTGGCAGTGGCCTCAGTGAAAGAGGATATATCACTCACGGCATGGTTGTCTGATGTATGTTGTACTGCTAGATCCTCACTTGGTAGAGCAGCACCGACCTCACCGTCAGCACAGGACCGGTCCCGGTCATTGCCGGCCAATTGGGTGGCTCTGTTTTCGAATTCTGTCAGAACTTTGGTCTGCGGCAACCCTCCACCTGTCTGTAGCCTTTCCATCCTGTTGTGAGCCAGTTTGTCCTGCACGGATAGGGATGGAGAAAGTGTATCAGGATGCCTGCCGGGTCAGATGATAAGTATGCCTGTCCTGTGTGGATGGTGAGCGGTCCCATGGGCAGGATGAGGACAATGGTGGTGTCTGTGAGAGAGTGAATGGTGATGTCCCTTGCACTGGCAGTGAGTGAGGGCCCTGGGGGTGTGTGCTGGGTTTGTGAGCGTTTGAGTCGGGAGTGATGAAAAGAGTAACCTACCCTGGTGGAACGGAGGAGATCATTTATCCTTTTGTGACACTGGGTCCTCCTCTGCAGGGCATTGGCGCTGAGCAGCTCTACCATCGTCTCTCAAGCTGGGCTGGTGACTTTGCTGCCCATCTTGTGGCCAGAGCAGGGGTAGAGCACATCCCTGCGAGCCTCCATGGCATCCAGCAGTCGCTCGAGAGATCTGTCATTGAAGCGGGGGGTTGGGGGGGGGCGGGGTGGGGGGGGGGGGGTCTGCAGTCTTTTTTTGCCTTTGCTGGCCATGTCTCCCAGGCAGCGGTGGTGAGCTGGTGGCGATGAGTGCTTTGCTGGTGGCTGCCTTTTAAAGATGGCGGCTGGCATGATGCAACAGCAGGGTGATGGTGGCCGGGCGAATGAGAGCCCACCCACAATGGAAATGGCATGTTTCCCAGGACCGAATAAATAATGAGGGCTCGGGACAATGCGGCGTGAAAACCCGCCATTTTCGACGGCGGGTAGGACTCCATTTTACCCACCCGCTACTGCACTTGGTGCAATTCTGGGAAAATTCCAAACTTTAACTTTCAGGCCAGAGCCTGCATGAAACAGTGGTGAGGGAAGGTGTGGTGACACAACAAGAAGAATTAGCAATGAGGGAAAAGTAGTATATCTGTTACCAGCAGCTGCTAAGACTGACTGAAAATGCCTTACAGGCACTTTGGAACCTGCAGCTTGAAGAAACTTTGAGAAATTGTTGCCGGAATTAAAAAGAAGGTATTAATCATTTTTTACTTAGTGCATGTGGGATAGAGTTGAAATTGCCTCTGACAACCTGAGGTGCAGTGAGATTCCCAATGAGCCTTCACTTGTTTGTAATTTTAATGGAGGCAGAGGAAATGGAACTCAGTTCAGAATGAAGCAAAGGAGAATTAAGCTCATATAGTTTGGATATTGGGCATTGGAGGACAATTTATCAATGATGTTTAACAATCTTTCTTTGTCATCACCACCACTACTGCCTTCCCCCATCTTAAAATAAATGGTAATTCCTTCAATCCAGTACACATCCAAAGTTGTTTAGTTTCATGACCATGCAATTTTAGATCATACAAATGAATAACAGCAGCATGACATAAGTTCACAGCCTCCTTCATTAGAAGCAACTTAAAAGTGAGCATTAGATGACCTATTCTTTCCTTACACCATATTTCCTCTGGGTGGCTCAAGGTTGTCTTTCCTTCTAGTCTAGTGTTTTTCTTAGCTGCAATCTCAGGGACAATATCACAAGGAGAGTTGACTGCTCCTGTGCTACAAAAACCTCAAATGGGCCACTTCTCATGTCAGCTTTGTCCTGGGAGGGAACTACTGATATCTGTATCTCTGGAACATGTGCTTGGCAACCTAATGACATCTCCCAAATGACACTTGCATGGGAAGCCCAGGTGTTTGGTATTTGCTGCTTGTGAAACAGCAGCCTAATGCAGGTTCACTCCATTGTACTGGGCCCTGTATCTGTGTTCCACTAATCAATAAACTGGTTGGTCTAAAGGCAGCACTCAGATCTTGAGAGCCCTGAGGGACAGCTACCTGCATTTCAGTTTCCTGTGTTTGAAAGCTGGTATGGTCTGTCTCTTAGTGCCACTGTCAGCAGTTTGTGCTTTCACGGAGGCACAGTTACCACCCGAGCCCAGGTCATGTCTGAGGTAAGGGCTCTTACAGATACTAGTGGAAGTGCTAGATGTTAAATGGGTAACTGCAATGAAGAGAAATCTTCCATGGTGTTGCTGTAAATAATAGCTGTAGATTCTAACTCTACTCTTGTCAGTTGCTGTGCATCCTTGGAGAATGACTTTAGAGCCTTTAGAAAGGTGTAATATTATTTGAACATGGTTCCCTTCATGTGGTTACTTATGAGACCTGCATTTTCCCCCTATTGGGGGGGAAGTACAGGAGCTGGCGCGTGCAGGCACGCCTCCGATCGGTGCCCCCAATTGGGTGCGCGCCACCATTTTATGTGGGTGGACCAATTAAGGCCCGCCCATCATGACATCCACCAGGAAGCGCTATGCGCTCCCTGTGCGGGCGGGGGGGGATTCCCTCAGCCGAGAGTGCGCTCTTTTGCACATGCACGCGAAAGAGCGCACTCATCTTCCTGAGGCTAAGAGCTGCCTCAGGGAGATCGATGCCAAATTCAAAAATGGTCAATGCACAAAATTAAAATTTCCCTTACATGTCCCCTCATGTGACACTGTCACATGAGTTGGGACATGTCCATCACTTTCATTCAAACTTTTGTTAAATTTTTAAAAACCTACATGAAACCTCATCTCACCTGTGGATGAGGTTTCATGCTTTTTCTGAAGTCCGCCAGGGTTTGCTAGTGCTGTTGGGAGGAGTTTAAACTAATTTAGCAGGGGGAGGGGACACAGAATGTTAACAGAATAAGGACACATCATAATACAGTAAAACAATCAAGTCATAGAGAGTACAGCTGCAGTAAGTTTCAAGGGAGTAAGGCAAGGCTGGATGGCCTCTACTTTAGTGCCAGGAGTATTATAAGTAAAGCGGATGAGTTAAGGGTGAGGATTGACACGTGGAATTGTGATATAGTAGCCATCATTGAGACATGGTTGAGGGAGGGACAGGATTGGCAGCTCAACATTCCGGGTTATAGAATCTTCAGGCGAGAGAGGGGAGGGGGTAAAAGAGAAGGAGGCATTGCATTATTAGTCAAGGAGTCAGTCACTGTAGTAAGGAGAGATGATATCTTGGAGGTGGCATTGAATGAAGCTTTGTGGGTAGAGCTTAGGAATAAAAAAGGGGCAGCCATATTGTTAGGTGTTTATTAACTCCTAGATAGTCAGCAGGAAATTGAGGAGCAAATATGTGCATGATTCGCAGAGGTGTGTAAAACAATAACAATAGCGTAATTATATTAGGTGATTTCAACATTCCCAACATTAATTGGGATAGATATAGTGTTAAGGGTTGGATGGAGTGGATTTCTTGAAATGTGTACAGGAGAACTTTTTAGGCCAAAATGTAGAGGGTCCAACAAGGGACAGCGCAGTGCTGGACCTAATTCTGGGGAATGAAGCCGGACAGGTGGCTGAGGTGGTGGTGGGGGAGCGTTTTAGTGATAGCGACCACAACATGGTTCAGTTTAAGCTTGTTATGGACAAAGAAATAGACAAGTTGCAAAAAAAAGTTTTGGATTGGAGGGGGAGTGGATTTTAGTAAAACAAGGCAGGATCTGGCGAAGTTAGACTGGGCACAGATACTTGTGGGGAAATCTACAGAAGAGCAATGAGGGGGGGGAGGGGGGCGCGGGGTTCAAAAAGGAAATGGCGAGGCTCAACATGTTCCCTCTAGGGTGATAGGAAGGAGTAACAAGCCCAGAGAACCATGGATGACTAGAGATACTCAGGATACGATGAGAAGGAAAAGAAAGGCTTTTAGCAGGTACAAGGGGAACAAATCAGCGGAGACATTAGTGGAGCTTAAGATAGCAATTAGGAGAGCAAAGAGGGGATATGAGAAAGCTCTAGCTGGTAAAAGTAAGGAAAATCCCAAGATAGTCTATAAGTATTTCAATGGGAAGAGGATAACCAGGGAAAAAGTAGGGCCCATTAGGTACCAAGGGGGCAATCTATGGGTGGAGCCAGAGGACATCGGTAGAGTGTTGAACGAACACTTCACATCCATCTTCACCCAAGAGAATGAGGATGAAGGTATGGGACTCGGGGAGAGAGACTGCCAAGTTCTTGAGCAAATCGATATAGGGAGTGACAAGGTATTGGAGGTGTTGGCAGGCTTAAAAGTGGACTAATCTCCAGGTCTGGATGATTTATGTCCCAGACTGCTGAGGGAGGCAAGGGAGGAGATCGCAGGGGCTCTGATCCAAATTTTTAATTCCTCTCTGGCCACAGAGGAGGTGCCAGAGGACTGGAGAACAGCTAATGTGGGTTCCGCTATTTAAGAAGGGTTGTAGAGATATGCCAGGGAACTATAGACCAGTGAGTCTCACATCAGTGGTAGGGAAACTATTGGAGAAAATTCTGAAGGGGAGAATCTATCTCCACTTGGAGAGGCAAGGTTTGATCAGGGATAGTCAGCATGGTTTTGTCAGAGGGAGGTCATGCCTAACAAATTTGATTGAATTTTTTGAGGAGGTGACCAGGTGTGTAGATGAGGGTAGTGCAGTTGATGTAGTTTATATGGATTTCAGCAAAGCCTTTGACAAGGTCCCACATGGGAGACTTATAAAGAAGGCAAATACACATGGGATACAGGGTAATTTGATAAAAACAAAAAGCTAAAAGCTACTGCGGATGCTGGAAATCCAAAACAAAAACAGAATTACCTGGAAAAACTCAGCAAGTCTGGCAGCATCGGCGGAGAAGAAATCAGTTAACGTTTCGAGCCTTCATGGCCCTTCGGCAGAACTGGAGCATAGTTAGAAGAAGGGAGAAATATAAATTGGTTTAAGGTGGGTGGGTGGGGGTGGTGGGGTGGGGGAGAGACACATTGAGGGTTTGGTGTGGTGATTGTGGAGATGAGCAGTTAATCAAAAGATGTCACAGACAAAAGGGTCAAAGAGGTGTTGAAGATGGTGGTATTTGTCTGAGAAAAGTGCTAATTAAGAATGGAAGACAGGATATTCAAAGTACAGCTCTAGCGGGGGTGGGGTGGAAAGACTAAAGGTTTTAGTTTTAGATTTAAAAATAATGGAAATAGGTGGGGAAAGAAGAATCTATATAAATTATTGAAAAAAAAAAGCTGGGGGGGGCGGAAAGAAACGGGGTGGGGATGGGGGGAGGGGGAGTTTAAGATCTAAAGTTGTTGAATTTAATATTCAGCCCGGAGGGCTGTAAAGTGCCTAGTCGGAAGATGAGGTGCTGTTCCTCCAGTTTGCGTTGGGCTTCACTGGAACAATGCAGCAAGCCAAGGACAGACATGTTGGCAAGAGAACAGGGTGGAGTGTTAAAATGGCAAGCGACAGGGAGGTTTGGGTCTTTCTTGCGGACAGACCGCAGGTGTTCCGCAAAACGGTCGCCCAGTTTGCGTTTGGTCTCTCCAATGTAGAGGAGACCGCATTGGGAGCAACGAATGCAGTAGACTAAGTTAGGGGAAATGCAAGTGAAATGCTGCTTCACTTGAAAGGAGTGTTTGGGCCCTTGGACGGTGAGGGGAGAGGAAGTGAAGGGGCAGGTGTTGCATCTTCTGCGTGGGCATGGGGAGGTGCCATAAGTGGGGGTTGAGGAGTAGAGGGTGACGGAGGAGTGGACCAGGGTGTCCCGGAGGGAACGATCCCTACGGAATGCCGTCAGGGGGGGTGAAGGGAAGATGTGTTTGGTGGTGGCATCATGCTGGAGTTGGCGGAAATGGCGGAGGATGATCCTTTGAATGCGGAGGCTGGTGGGGTGATAAGTGAGGACAAGGGGGACCCTATCATGTTTCTGGGAAGGAGGAGAAGGCGTGAGGGAGGATGCGCGGGATATGGGCCGGACACGGTTGAGGGCCCTGTCAACGACCGTGGATGGAAAACCTCGGTTAAGGAAGAAGGAGGACATGTCAGAGGAGCTGTTTTTGAAGGTAGCGTCATCAGAACAGATGCGACGGAGGCGAAGGAACTGAGAGTATGGGATGGAGTCTTTACAGGAAGCGGGGTGTGAGGAGCTGTAGTCGAGGTAGCTGTGGGAGTCGGTAGGCTTGTAATGGATATTGGTGGACAGTCTATCATCAGAAATTGAGACAGAGAGGTCAAGGAAGGGAAGATAACTGTCAGAGATGGACCATGTGAAGATGATGGAGGGGTGGAGATTGGAAGCAAAATTAATAAATTTTTCCAGGTCCCGACGAGAGCATGAAGCAGCACCGCTGTAATTTGATAAGGTGGATTCAAAATTGGCTTAGTTGTAGGAGACAGAGGGTGTTGACAGAAGGATGCTTTAGTGGCTAGAAACCAGTGTCCAGTGGCGTACCACAGGGATTTGTGCTGGGTCCTCTATTATTTGTCATTTATATAAACGACATAGATGAGTATGTGGGGGGTAGGGTTAGTAAGTTTGCGGATGACACAAAGATTGACCGGGTGGTTAACAGTGAGGTTGAGTGTCTTGGGCTACAGGAAGATATACAGGAAGAAGGGATGGTCAAACAGGCAGATAAGTGGCAGATGGAATTTAACCCTGAGAAGTGTGAGGTGATACACTTTGGAAGGAGTAATTTGACAAGGAAGTATTCAATGAACGGCAAGGCACTAGGAGTTCTGAGGAACAAAGGGACCTTGGCGTGTGTGTCCATAGATCTCTGAAGGCGGAGGGGCATGTTAGTGGGGCGGTGAAAAAGGCATATGGAACACTTGCCTTTATCAATCGAGGCATAGGTTACAAAAGTAGGGAGGTCATGTTGGAGTTGTATGGAACCTTGGTGAGGCCACAGCTGGAGTACTGTGTGCAGTTCTGGTCACCACATTATAGGAAGGATGTGATTGCAGTGGAGGGGGTGCAGAGGAGATTCACCAGGATGTTGCCTGGGATGGAACATTTAAGTTATGAAGAGAGGTTGGGTAGGTTTGGAGCAGAGAAGACTGAGGGGCGACCTGATCGAGGTGTACTAGATTATGAGGGACATGGACAGGGTGGATAGGGAGCAGCTGTTCCCCTTAGTTGAAGGGTCAGTCACAAGGGGACACAAGTTCAAGGTGAGGGGCAGGAGATGTAGGGGGGATGTGAAGAAAAACCTTTTTACCCAGAGGGTGGTGACAGTCTGGAATGCGCTGCCTGGGAGGTTGACGGAGGCAGGTTGCCTCACATCCTTTAAAAAGTACCTGGGTGAGCACTTGGCACGTCATAACATTCAAGGTTATGGGCCAAGTGCTGGTAAATGGGAATAGGTGGGTACGTCAGGTGTTTCTCATGTGTCGGTGCAGACTCGATGGGTCGAAGGGCCTCTTCTGCACTGTGTGATTCTGTGATGTGTGATCCTGGCCTCCCCGCCGACCTTAAGGTTGGACGGTCAGGTCCTTTAACCAACTCTATTACTTTTAAAATGGCCTCAATTGGCCATTGACAGGTCGGCGGGTGCACAGCTGATTCGGTTGCGCCCCCACTGACCTGAAAATTGAAATGACGCGGGGTGACGTTGGGAGTTCCGCCCGGCGTCATCCCGTATCATTTTACGTGTCTGCGAGCGGGCCCCACCCCCCACACGCCAACCTCAATATCCTGGCCCCCGAGTACCACGACTTCAACTTCATGGGCAACCTTCTCCTCTACCCTCACTGAGAAAGTGGCATTTTCATCCATTCCACCTTATTCTAACTCATTATCTGCTGTAACACATCCTGTCTACATTTACATTATCTAATTCTCGTTGTGTGGCAGTGTTTGAGTATGGGATACAGAGTTGCTGCATCATGATAATTGTGACAAATGCACAAAGGGTAGGATGCTACTCCAGGGAGTCCTAATCTGGTTCTCATTATCCTCTTTCTTATCATCACAATCCACAAGAGGCTCATCTCCTGGCCCTTAGTCAAGGCTAGAAGAGCAGCAATATTTTGGGAACACTACCACTACCAAGTTCCCCTTCAAGCCACACAACATGCTAACTTGGGCTTGTATCACTGTTCTATCATTGCTGATGGGTCAATATTCTGGAACTTCATACCTAAGATCATAGGACCACCATCAGCACACAGAGTACAGTGGTTCACGAGAATATTCACCACCACATCAGAGCAACTAAGAGTGGGCATCCCAAGAACATTTTTTAAAATCTGTTACTCTTATTCCTCCTGCTCCTCATTACATCATCATCTCCTTTCCATCATCTTCTTCTCCCTGTTGTTGAGATGGACCTATGAATAAAGAACATTTAAGCTAAGAATGGGTGAATAGAGCTCCTTTGCGCTTAGGCACACAGTGAATGGATGAAGGCTCCTGGCTTTCTGCTACTTCATAGAAATGCCTGGTGACTGTGTAGGTATGCACCCATTAACCTGCTGCTTGTACTGCCAACCACTACCCTTTCCCACTGCTAAAGCAGACTGCCTCCCCACCAGCTCCATGGTCCCCTATACTTTGAACATAACTCCATCTTATAAAAGAATCAGTGAACAAGATTTAAGGCCTGCTGGCTTTTCAGTGATGTCTTTAAGATGGCATAGGCAATTTGTGTATCTGCTGGTATCACCTTGATAAAGTGGTGGAATACATTTTAAAGTTTTTCATGCGAGTAATTGTTGTTAGGGAAGATGGCAACATGCACTGTAAGATTAGAACACACTTAACCTGAGTACAATGCGCAGGTTTACTATTGGACTTTTTCTGGTCTTCAGATCTGCACATAAGCAAGATCACTGCCACCTCCCTCCACAAGGTATCCAGACACATTTTGTGGATTTCTCCCATGGCACCCAGCCGGCTTTGTCATGTTTGTTGTATCTTTGGAGGAATGGGTAATAAAGGCTCTGCCAATAATGGCCACATCCCAGATTTTTAACAAAGGTTTGTTGGTCAGCCTAATTAAAATGTTATGTTTTTTCCTTTCTGCTCCTGTTGTCTTCTTTGGTTGCCCCTGCCGAGTCCTCTCCACTTGAAACTTGTCTGAAAATGACATATAAGCTACAGGAGTCATTTCACATACCTGACCATTAGCTCAATCTGGTAAAATGTTCACTACTCACCTGCTAGTATCTCTACCTTGTTATGGAAATATTAACCAATTCTAGCCCATTTAAAGGCATTCATCTGCAACTTCCATTCACTCAGCACAATTTGCCGATGAAACATACTCAGTCACCACCAATCAATACGTAAATGAGCTGACCTCTGAATTTATAGCATGACCAGGGAGGATTAGTGAGTGCAAGTGCCATCCCTGGGGGTACAATACTGGCATAAATGGTCCCATGGATTTTCTGGGCTAATAAAAACATGTTAAAAAATACATTTTTCATAAAAACATTATCAAACTTAACTATCAAGATGTCTTAAGTGCATTTGAGAACAACCATTAATGTTTTAAATGATGCCTGTCCTCAGAGCTTTGTCTCAGAGGTTGTATAGTTTCAGTGAAAAAGCAACAAAGAGAACTTTAAAAATGTTTGACTTTTTTGACTCCCAGTGGCGTTGGCCAACTTACACTGTGCTGAGGCAGGACAGAAAGTTCCCTTTCCCTCCAACCTGATAGCGCAGTGTCAACCCTGACTGTGTCAATGGCTTTGACACAGGGAAATGGCCTGGAATAAGGGACACTGCCAGGGATCAAGCAGGAGCCCTAACCCAACAGAAATTTGTCAGTTTCGTGACAAATAGGACATTTGGAGCTTTTGACTGCCATCTTCAAATTGTCTTTTTTAAATTAAGTATATTTGTAAAGGATCACATAAAAACAATCAAGGTCATACAATTATGGTTTTCACAAAAAAAATGGACAAATTAACAGAATTCAATTCTCAAAATACTGGTAAAATACCATGTGATTAAATGGAATTTGACTTATTAAGTTATTGTAAATCACTGGCCCTGGTAATAAATTAAATATTACACAGCGAAATACTATTTTTGTTTTAAAACAACATATCAATCAGGCTGCAGCAGATTCACTGATTGGATAGGAACACAGGGACTGAAGTAGACCATTGGGCCTATTGAGCCTGCTCTGCCATTCAATTAGATCATGGCTGATCATCTATCTCAATGCCACTTTTCCGCATTATCTCCATATCCTTTGAAGTCATTAATCTCCAGAAATCTATCAATTTCTGCCTTGAACATACTTGATGATTGAACTTCCACAGCCCTCTGGGGTAGACAATTCTAAAGATTCACCATCCTCTGAGTGAAGAAATTCCTCCTCATCTGAGTTTTAAATAGCCTACCCCTTATCCTGAGATTATGTCCCCTCTTTTTAGACTCACCAGCCAAGGGAAACATCTTGTCTACATCCTGCCTGCCATGCCTTTTAAGAATTTTGTAAGCTTCAATGAGGTCATCCGTCATTCTTTGAAACTCCAGGGAATACAGATTTCAATCTTTCCTCATAAGACAATTCCACTATCCCAGGGATTAACCTGGTGAACCCTTCATGACAAGTATATGCTTCCTTAAATAAGGGGACAAAAATTGTGTACAATACTCTAGGTGAGGTCTCACCAAGGCTCCATAAAACTGCAGCAAGGCATCCTTACTCCTGTACTCAAATTTCCTCATGATCATAAAGATAGAAAAGCTTCGACCTGGGCACCTTGGGCAAATCTCCTGTTTTTGAGCCAAGACATAATTTATCACCTGGGCACCACGTTGACAGGAAAATTATTTGAGGTGGATCCACCAATACAAATCAAGCTCACCCTATAACTCCTCTACTCACACTGACAGATGAAAAATTATGCAGCTGTGCTGTGGACATCCATTCCTTCCTGTCTGGCTTTTCTTTATGTACTATGTGTTAAATATTTTGCATTACCCGTAAACATATAAATAGCTAGGATCTACTTAGCTAGTAACTAATGCGTTATGTGTAAGTGTTCTGTGGGCCACATTTTATGGCTGCATTACTCATGTGATATTTAACAGAACCAGTTCAATCCAGCTCTTCTATTGTACCAGACAGCATGGCAAAATTAAGCATAAAAAGTTTCTGATTTTTATGAGCGTAAAGTGTGATTATTAACAACATCTGGGAACCAAAAGACAAGAAAAACACATAGCACTATGCCCAGCTAATATGCAGCCATAACTATCTGCAATGAGTTTAATTTGCAATGAAAGTGCAAGTGCAGCAATTTTCGTGAAAGTCAGTGGGAGGTTGAGGACGAACTGCCATTTTGCAAAACTAATGGCACAGCAGCACATGTCATCCACCAACTTGTGGTGATCAATTCATAATTCATGGTTTATCTGTTCCTTACCACAAGTTGCTGGATGATTTACACATTAATAATGGCAAGCACCATTAAACTCGCCATTAATTTGGCAGCTAAATCTGGGTCAATAAATACGTTTATATAAAACAAAAGCAGATTGACAAAGGAAGGAATTTGTAAAAGCAGCAAGTTACTTGCTCCACTTCCTCCCCCAGTGTTTTTTCATATTCCACCTGACAAACTCAAGAGAACTGTGATCATTTCTTTGGAGTCTGCATTTCTATTTCTTTATTCACCTGCTGTGCCTTGTGCAATTGTAAATGCATCAAAGATGAGTAATGAGAAATTCAGAATTACCTTGTCCCTCCTTTGTATGGTGACCACAGGTGGTCTCCCATTATGAGAAACATGATAATATTGCATTATCTATAAGTGCTCCCAACCTAGTAAATGTGTTATACAACAAACTCAATTGATATCTGTTCACACCCTTATGTCTGTCGGCTTTCACACTAGTGACTAGCCAAAAATAAAAGACAATGAGCAGCTGACATTGAAGAATATGCTAATTTGTCGATTTGATTTAGAAAAAGCAATGTTAATGACCTGCATGTAAACATTAGGGGATTTATAAATGTTAACTGTAATTACATGAAGAGGTTGTGGTGAATAATAATGAGATGCTGTTGCTGTGCTATCAGAAAGAACAAATTCAAATGCAGTTTTGTGTAATTTCACTATTTAACACATGAATACAGAAAAAAACCTTTGTGTCTCCCCATTTCTGGACTGATTGGTAAACAGTGGGACTTGCTTTTGCAATTGTAGAACCCATTCATCCACTCATGATATTGGGATACATTTTCATTTCTATAATTCTAGCCTTCCTTTTGGAGTTATCAAACATACCTTGGATCTCAAAATATGCTTGGCTGCAGAAACTAAATTTTGCATTCTTTAAAATTGAGTTGTCATTAACCTTACTGGATAAGGTGCTGTTTTTACTCTGCCTGATTTTAAAGTTGATGCTTTGGGGAAAAAATGCATCACAAGGTTGATTATTTCAATGGTACATCATCTGATGTAGGGGGTAACATATTAGCATGGATGAAGGATTGGTTACCTAACAGGAAGCAGAGAGTAGGGACAGATGGGTAATTTTTGCATTGGCAAGCTGTAACTAGTGGAGTGCCACAGGGATCAATGCTGGGGCCCTCAGGACTGAATGTATGGTAGTTGAATTTGCCAATGGCACCAAGGTAGTTAGAAAAGTAAGATGTCAAGAGGATGTGAGAGGCATAAGTGTGTGGGCAAAAAATTGGTAGATGGAGTATAATGTGAGAAAATGTGAACTTGTCCACTTTGGCAGGAAGAATAGAAAAGCAGTGTACTAAATGGAGAGAGATTGCAGAGCTCGGTGGTCCTGCTACCTGAGGTGCTGGGGATATGGTTCGGAGGGACCGGGGCATGCGTTAGAAACTGGAAGGAGCGAGTGGCTATGGTGAAAAGGAAACTGGGCATGTGGGAGCGACGCTCCCTCTCCATTGCGGGTAAGAACCTGGTCATCAGGTGTGAGGTACTCTCGCTGTTGCTGTACGTGGCGCAGGTCTGGCCCATTCCACACTCCTGCGCGATGGCGATCACTCGAGCCATCTTCCGCTTTATCTGGAGGTCGAAAATGGATCGTGTCTGCAGGGACGCGATGTACAAGCCTCTAGATAAAGGGGGAAAAAACGTGCCCAACATCGCCCTCATACTGATGGCCACCTTTGTGTGTGGCTGCATCAAGCGGTGCGTAGACCCTCAGTACGCAAACACCAAGTGTCACTACGTGCTGAGGTTCTACCTGTCCCCGGTGTTGCGAAGGATGGGTCTGGCCACGCTGCCACGGAACGCTCCAAGTAGTTGGACCGTGCCGTACCACCTGTCCCTGGTGGAAAAATTTATGCAGAGGAACACCTTTGACCACAAGTCCATCAGGCAGTGGTCAGCACGTAACGTCCTAGAGGCCCTGAGGGATAAGGAGAGGGTGGACCCTGTGGGATGGTTCCCCGAGCAGACTGTCAAAGTCATTTGGCAGAATGCCTCATCGCCAGAACTTTCCAACAAGCACCAAGACGTAGCTTGGCTGGTGGTGAGAAAGGCCCTCCCCGTCAGATCCTTCCTACACGCCAGGAGTCTCACCCCCTCTGCACGATGCCCTCGAGGTGGCTGTGGTGGGGAAGAGACCGTTGTTCACCTCCTTGTGGATTGTGCCTTTGCAAAGAAAGTCTGGAGAGAGATGCAGTGGTTGCTGTCGAGGTTCATCCCGAGCAGTTCTGTGACACAGGACTCTGTGCTCTACGGGCTGTTCCCAGGGACACACACCGAGACAAACATCGACTGCAGCTGGAGGATCATCAACTCGGTGAAAGACGCGCTTTGGTCTGCCCGAAACTTGTTGGTCTTCCAGCACAAAGAGTTGTCCCCGACCGATTGTTGCGGACTGGCACAATCCAAAGTCCAGGACTACGTGCTGAGGGACGCACTAAAGCTTGGGGCAGCTGCCGCAAAGGCGCAATGGGGAAGGGTCGCTGTCTAAGACCTTTCTACCACAGCGCACCGAGAGACTGGGAACTGTTTAGAGCCCCTCGGGCTGTACAGATCAAAATGAAAGGCTGTAAATGATTGTAATATTGTTTGTACTGATGCACCTGGTGATACATTTTGTAAAAGTTTAACCTGGATTGTACCCTTGTAATGTTGTTTTTGAAATGGTTTTGAATGTGATTGAAGATTTTTTATGAATAAAGTATATTTTTACAATAAAAAAAAAAAGTCCTGCTACATGAATCACAAAAAGTTAGACTGCAGGTACAGCAAGTGATTTGGAAGGTAAATGGAATGATGGTGTTTATTACAAGGGGAATGGAATAAAAATAGGGAAGTTTTAGTACAGCTGTGTAGGACATTGGTGAGACCACCTCTAGAATACTGTGTACAGTTTTGGTCTCATTTGAAAAGAAGGTATAATTGCATTAGAAGCAGTTTAGAGAAGTCTCACTTGACTCATTCCTCGGATGAAGGGCTTATCTTATGAAGAAATGTTGAACAGGTTGGGCGTATACCCATTGGAATTTGGAAGAATGAGTGGTGATACTAAAACATATAAGGTCCTGAGGGCACTTGACTGGATAGATACTGGGAGGATGTTTCCACTTGTAGGGGAGAATAGAACAAGAGGATACAGTGTAAGAATCAGAGGTTTCCCTTCTAAAGTGGAGAAGAGGAGATTTTTTTTTCTCTCAGAGGATCTTTGGTCTGTGGAATTCTCTTCCCCAGAAAACAGTGGGGTTGGGCCATTGAATTTATTCAAGGCAGAGTTGATAGATTTTTGATGGGTAAGGGAGGCAAGGGGATGGGGGGTAGGGGGAGGGGTTGTGGCAGCAGGCAGGAAAGTGGAGTTGAGACTATAATCAGATCAGCCATGATCTTAATGAATGGCAGAGCAGGCTTGAAGGGCTGAATAGCCTACTCTTGCCCCTAAGTCCTATGTTCCTATGTTGCTGCAGTTATAAGCAGCAGTACATTGGCCAAAATATATATGCTATTAGTACCATGTCTATTTGCTGCAATAAACACTACTCTTTTTCTACCTGCTTCCTTTTTTCTAGATATGGGCTGGATTTTTACAGCTCTTTGGGGGCAGGTTAGGTAGTGAGAAGTTTGACAAAATGGCGTAGTGGGTGGCATGGCCATTGACTTCCTGTTGCCATGCCATCTTGCCAGTGGCAGGGATACTGGCAGATTGCCCTCCTGTCCGGAGCTCAATTCAGAACTTAAGTCATCAATTAAAGGCCTCTCCACCTCCTTTGGCATTACTTGTGCTTGGATGTCCTCTGTTACATGGGGAAGCCATCAGGCTGTATCCTGGCTGGCTTCAGGTGAGGAGCGGTGAGTGCACTCCTTTTCAGTTACTCTGTGGCTCACGGAGGGACCCCTCGATGGCAATGGCCACTTCCACAGCAACAGCGCTGCCTGTCCTCACCAACTACCCCCCACCCTCGGCTGGGCCTGCCTGACTGGTCCCAATATTGCCAGACCCCACTTACTGCTAGGAAGCACACGGCCATCAATGCACCCTCCTCTTCCAGGTGCAGCCTCAGCAATGGTCACCGCTCCTGGTGCCACTACTGATGCTGCTGAGTTGCAGTCCTCTGATTGGCTGGTAGTTCTTTGGGGAGGGCAGGTGGCAGTTTGCCAGATACTGACAAGATGCCATCAGAGGGTCTCACTGACTGCCAAAGCAGGTTCACCCCCAGTGTTTGGCCCTGATGGTGGAACCTGTTGCCACTACTAAATCCAGCTCATTGTTTCTTTTCATTTCTTTCTCTGATTCTGTTCTTTGTGTTATGATGTCCTTTTCTCTCTAGTTCACTCAAGCCTAATGTGTTTTACCATAAAGATAAGTGCAGTAAAGAAAGAGATCATTTAGCCCACCTCGCCTTTCCTTCCATAGAATTCTCATATCACCCTATCAGGCTGTTTACATAGTCTGTGGGTGTGAAATTGGTCTTTAGCAATCATGCAGGAGAATACTTTGCTCTCTCAGAGGGTCATTAGTCTGTGGAATTCTCTTCCCCAGAGAGAAGCAGAGGCTGGCTGGGTCATTGAATTTATTAAAGGCAGAGTTAGACTTTTGATAGACAAGGGACTCAAGGGTTACTGGGGTGGGGGCAGGGGGGGTGAAGACAGGAAAAATGGAGCTGAGACCACAACCAGATCAGCCATGATCTTATTGAATGGTGAAGCAGGCTCGAAGGGCTGAATAGCCTACTCCTGCTCCTAAGTCCCAGTCCTATGCAAAACAGAAAACAACAAATCATCAGCCTGTTATGCACCCCATCTGATTTTCTCGATAGCGTAACATTAATACACTTTTGCATTCTTGGTGCATGCTGATATCGCTTATCATGAAATAGTCCAACCCCAGCCAATCGTTTTCCATTGATTAATTTTAAGACGCAGAAAGGTTAATGCAGGAAAAGAAAAGTATAAACTGATCGATGATGGGAAAAGTGATTGTGTGGAAGTATATCAGGTCATAAAAATGGAGAATACTAATAATTGGGAACATGGTTGGTGCCCAATGTTTTGAAAGGGGACAATAGCAAATTTTCTCCCATTCTCTCACACTTCCTACCCCAGAAAATTCCAGACCTTGCACCACCAGCAGCACCAGTCGCCAGCAATCCACAATACTACCCCCCTCTGGCCTCCTGAAATTCTGCAAAATTCCTCTTCAGTCCTTCTGGTCCCAGGACATCTCCGTAGATTTTCCCATTCCAGTAACATTCACACCATACAAGTGTCAGGCAATGACCATCTGTTACAAGAGAGAGTCTAATGGTTTCCCCTTGATGTCCAAAGACATTACCATCGCTAAATCCTCCACCATCCAGATCCTGGATCATCCAGATCCTTGAACAGAAACTGAAGTGGACCACCCATATAAATACTGTAGCTACAAGAGCAGGTCAAAGGCTGGGAATTCTGTGATGAGTAACTCACCTCCTGACTCCGTAAGGCCTGTCTACCATCTACAATGTACAAGTCTGGGGTGTAATGGAATAATTTCACCTTGCTTGTGTCAAGAAATCCCAACTTACCTGATTCCCGTGCGGAGGCCAGGACTATAAGCACCAACATGCCTTAGGAATTTCCACGCATGTGAAAATCTTCATGCTGGGCACAAGTGCCGAGTGTGACTCCATGGGAAGAAATGGAGTGAAAACTCAGATTGTGGGACCGAGGAGTGGGGCACCATAATGAGAGGAGTCCTGGGACAAGGGACAGGGAGAGGGCACAGGGAGTGGTCCCAAAGAGGGAACCCAGAGAGGGAAACTCAGGGAGAGGGGATAGAGAGAGGTCCCAGAGAGAACTGAACTGGGGAAAGAGCCACCGGGAGGGGAATACAACCAGTCGGAGTGGAGCAAAGAAAGAGGCTCCAAGCAGTAAAAGGACTGGGGTTGGCAGGCTTCAAGTAGTGAGGGCTCAGAAGAAGCCTGCAGAGCTAAAAAGGGGGCAAAAGGTTGGGGACTCTGTGCTGTGGGAATTTGGGCTAAGGTAATCCTTTGGAGCAGTGGTGTTCTGCTCAGTGTGGCTGAAGAGCCAAATTTGTGCCTGTGAGTTGGTGCTGGAGTGCAGACTCAGGAATCCAGAGGAATGTAATCTCGGGAGACGAGATTGAATCTCCGGGAGGTGAGAAGTTGATGAGGCAGTCTAGAGCGACTTTTGGAGGGAATTCTGAGCTTAGATCTTCGAAAGGGAACAGTGAAGCCTTGCAATCCTTCATATGGGAGGTATAGTTTTAATGAGATTGTGTAACTCACAGTGTTTACTGACTTCTGGGTGGGTTACTGAGAAATCCATGGGATTGGACTTGGTTGCAGCTGCCATGTATTGTGCAGTGCAGTGTGCTCAACCATATTTTATCTGTTAATTCTCATGTACCTCGTGTTAATTTTGAATGTTAAGGCATAAGTTAGATATTGTAAATTGTTTTACTTCTCTGATTTTGTAGATTAAAGCTTATTTATCTTTTGTTCAAAACCCATAGAATCTTGTAGATTTATTCTCTTGGTAAGTACCCTGGATCTCAAACGTTGTCTGCTTTGAACAAAATGTTACTGGTCCCTAATCTTAACAAAAAACACTTGGATGTCTGGTCCAGGATCATAAAATCTGGATGGGTGAAACTCCAACAACATTCAAGAAGCTCAAAACTATCCAAGACAAAGCAGCCCACTTGATCAGCACCCCATCCATCACTTTAAATGTTCACTCCATCCACAGCTGGTGCACAGTGGCTACACTCTGTACCATCTATAAGATGCACTGCAGCAACTCACCAGACCTCCTTCAACAGCACCTTCCAGACCCTCTACCTTTGCCACTTAGAAGGACAAGAGCAGCAGATGCATGGGAACTCCACCACCTGCAAGCTTCCCTACACACCATCCTCACTGCATCAAAATTCTGGAATTCCCTTCCCAACAGCACTGTGGATGTACCTGCACTGCATGGACTGCTCACCACAACCACCTTCTTAAGTGCAATTAAGAATGGGCAATAAATACTGATCTTGCCAGTGATGCTTGCATCTGCGAAACTGAACTGGACTAGCCATATAAATACTGTGGCTACAACAGCAAGTCAGAGGCTAGGAATCGTGCAATGAGTAACTCACCTC
Organism: Cetorhinus maximus; assembly: GCF_964194155.1. Lineage (NCBI taxonomy): Eukaryota > Metazoa > Chordata > Chondrichthyes > Lamniformes > Cetorhinidae > Cetorhinus > Cetorhinus maximus. The sequence continues at coordinate 96,472,561 of NC_135883.1, forward strand.
CTGACTCCCCAAAGCCTATCCACCGTCTACAAGGCACAAGTCAGGAGTGTGATGGAAAACTCCCACTTGCCTGGATAAGTGCAGCTCCCACAACACTCAAAAAGCTTGACACCATCCAGGACAAAGCAGCCCGCTTGATTGGCACCACATCCACAAACATTCACTCCCTCCACCACCAACACACAGTAGCAGCAGTGTGTACCATCTACAAGATACACTGCAGGAATTCACCAAGGCTCCTTAGGCAGCACCTTCCAAACCCAAGGCACTACCATCTAGAAGGACAAGGACAGCAGATACATGGGAACACCACCACCTGGAAGTTCCCCACCAAGTCACTCACCATCCTGACTTGGAAATATATCGCTGTTCCTTCACTGTCGCTGGGTCAAAATCCTGGACCCCCCTCCCTAACAGCACTGTAGGTGTATCTACACCACATGGACGGCAGCAGTTCAAGGGAGCAGCTCACCACTGCCTTTTCAAGGGCAACTAGGGATGGGCAATAAATGCTGGCTTAGCCAGCAAAGCCCACATCACATGAATGAATTAAAGAATAAATAAATAAATAATGATGCAGGGGACCACACAGTGCTCATAAATCCCTAGAATCCCCTCAGCTATGTTCCCGGTCCTCCTTAAACCTAGGGGCAGAATTTCCCGCGCCCAACCTGATCAGGTGTAAAATCGCATGACATGACGTCGGCTGTGTGTCCTGATGACATTGCACACTCACACGATATTTCGTTTGGCGCACGCACGCAAAAGCCAGAAGCACGCCTGCCAACAATTAAGCGGGCAATTAAGCCCATTAACAGTGCAATTTTCTGCGATTTTTCGTGGCCTGCCCAACTTTGCTGTTGGCGGACGGGCCAATCGGTCAGATGGCCTTTACATTTTTCATCAAACCTCATCCAAAGATGGGATGAAGTCTTGGTTAGGAAATAAAATAAAAAGAAATATCTGGGGACAGAATTTTTATGACAAATGCTTTCAGGTGCTTGATTGTGATGCATGGACATTTTATTGCAGCTCTTTAGAGCTTTATTTCATTATTTACAGGTCTGCAGCTGCCTGAGTCATCTGTCAGCCTTCAGGGAGGTCTTTTGCAGCGCTCACCTGTGGCCACGGTGATGTCATCGCCCGCCCTCTTCCCATCCCCACCCCAGCAGCGCTGAGCTTTTCAGCGTGCGTTTCATGCTAGCTGGCTGTTAATTGGCCAGCCAGCGTGAAATCACGGTCGGGGGCCAATCGCGGTCAGGGATCCATTTCCCGGCCGTTCCTGGGCCCGATGATTGCACATGCCCGACAACCGCAAATTTCAGCCCCTAGAGTCAAACCATACGGCTCCCAGACCCTGAAACCTCTCTCACCAGCCATAAATGTCAGGATTCCTCTCACAATTATCCTAAATCTCAAGAGACGCTTCAGTTTGTGGACCTTCTCTCTCATCATTCTAGAATAATGGAGCCAGTTTCTAATGCTCCAAATACCTGGGCTTGCCACTTTGAAACGTTACTAGACCTTGAAACTTTTGCCAATACTGTCCACTTCTCAATGCTCTCAGGTTCTCAGGCTGCTTCCAGTGCTAAAAGTTGGTGTCCCTGCCATACTACTGGTGTAATATTCATATTCTGATCAAACCTCAGGCTCATTGTGAGCAACATCACAGTGGATCTGCTTCATTGAGAGCAGATCTGCGGGGCTAAAAATAAAGGACAGGGTGCCGCATTGTACATACACATATCACTTAACAATTGGAAATAACATGGATCTTTTTAAATATATTCTATGAAAATTTTAAATAGTAAGTCCTGGTTTTCTTCTTAACTGTTTTTCACATAACAAATCAGTTTAACTGTTCACCTTCTTTGAACCTTTTTCATCAATAATCCACCTATTTAAGCAGAGAGGATTTATTTTGGTGAGGGCAAAAGGTTAATCCACAGAGTGCTTTAAATTTTATTCATAAAAAAACAAGTCAATGAAAACTGAATTAGTATGTGCTGTCTTGCAAGCAGCATATACTACATTTAGCATGTGGATTTCTGTTTTAAAAATACATCAAGTCTGAATCTATAATACTCAGTCAACCTTTGTTGGTTACTACCGCTGACATCTGTGAAATGGCTGTATCCATTATTGAATCTTCAAACGGGACTACAAAATGATCTAGACAAATGCATATGACAGTATCTCCTGTTGATGTCTAAAAATGGTGCTTTATGATAAATATTTTACCCTCCAATATCTTGCTGATCAAATTAACTATGATATATTTTTCACCATTTGAGATGTTCAGGATATCAATTTCTTTTCACTTTAGTGCACACAACATTAAATAGGGCTTGTGAATAGATTCCCTTCTTAATAAAAACTTGAATTGCAATGCATATTACATTTTCTACAGTTTCATATTTTGCCATATTATTAAATAAACAAAAGCATATTAAGAGAAAAATACAATAAAATAAAAGAAAATGTGGGGACATTGAAATAATCATATTATCAATTGCATCATTGCACTCTATTTGCTTAAAATTTAAACTGAGGCCCCATCTGCCTGTTTGGCTAAAAGATCGCATGGCACTATTTTGAAGAAGTGCAGGGGAGTTATCCTAATGTTCTGGCCTTAATCAACATCACAAAAACAGATTAACTGGTCATTATCACATTGCTATTTGTGAGAGTTTACTGTGCACATATTGGCTTCTGCATTTCCTATATTACAAAAGTAACGACATTTCAAAAAAAGTACTTAATTGGCTATAAGAAGCGCTTTGAAATGTCTGGTGGTCATGAAAAATACTTTATAAATACGAGTCTAACTTACTTTATTTATATTTCTTTCTTTTACATTTCATGTAAAACTAATTTGCAGGCCCTTCCTTAACCCAGTGAGCTGTTGTACTTCATTTTTATAGTTTCTGGAAACTGTTAGATGTGACTCTGCTTCATATTGTAAGCCCTGTTAATTAACATAATATATAGTGAACAAATTGTATTGTACAATTTCACAAATTTAAATAATTTATCATACCTATTAATATTCACAAGCACATGATAACCAGTGCTCTTTGAAAGTAATGTAGTAATATGATTTACTGCAAAGATTGACATTATAAAATATCAGCAACCTACGCAAGGGACTAGTAATATAAAGCCATAAGCCTAATATTAGATTTCTGATAACATTTTTCTTTGTGTCTTAGTGACAATTTGAATTTTAAACCTATACTTGTTGCATCTTCATATCTTGGCAGGAGCTTACAGGCAAATTTAAAAATTACAATCATGTCTTTTTTTCCTTTATTCTTTTAACAGACGAGGGCATCACTGGCAAGGCCAGTATTTGTTGCCCGTCCCTAATTGCCTTTGAACTGAGTGGCTTGCTAGGCCATTTCCGAGGGCAATTACAAGCCAACCATATTACATTGGATCTGGAGGCATTTGTAGGCCAGACCAGTAAGGACAGAAGATTTCCTTCCCTGAAGGGCATAATCAATGATTGTTTCATGGTCACCATTTCTGAGACTAGTTTTCAATTCCAGGTTTTATTAATTCAATTTAAATTCCACCAGCCGCCATGGGATTTGAACCCATGTCCCCAAAGCATTAGCCTGGGTTTCTGAAACAAAAACAAAAAATGCTGGAATGCTGTTTTTGTCTTTGTTTCAGATTTCCAGCATCCTCAGTATTTTGCCTTTAGCCTGGGTTTCTGGTCCAGTGATATTACCACTGCACTACCATCTCCCCATTGGATGGGATTGCTAAATGGCAAAGTTTAGACACTGTTCAAAAAGTGTTTTCCACCCAAAAAAGCAGAAGATGCTTTTGGGCAGGTGGAAAACTGGCCAAAAATAATCATTTCCATTAAAAACCAGAGCTGTAAAATTGAGCTCTAAAGTGCCATTGGGGTCAGTGCTATGGAAGCCTGTAGGTGCTGACAATGGCAGGCAATCCACTTCCAGCCATTTCCATGTGGCCCATGCAAATCACCAGGCTTCGAAAGGCAATAGCTGATCGAGCTGGCTGCTTTGCCCTTAATGGTGATGAGCTTCTTGAATGTTATTGGAGCTGCACTTATCCAGGCAAGTAGAGAATATTCCATCACACTTCTTACTTGTGTCTAGTAAATGGCTTTGGTGAGTCAGAAGGTGAGTTACTTGCCACAAAATTCCCAGCCTCTGACCTGTTCTTGTAACTACAGAATTTATATGGCTGGCCCAGTTACTGTACAATCAACCTTTTAGCCCCTAGGTTTTCACCCAGAAGAATCATGTAGGAACAAACTTCCACGAAATACATACTCTGCTGATCAAACTTGACAAAATTCAAAATGACTGTTGTTGGATAACATGGAAATATCCATAGATAGTACAAGAGCCAAATATATAACATGTTTTTAGCTTCCTCAACCGAAATTTTGTTTTTACAGGATTATATTTTTGGTTTTCTTTCTCATTCAATCTCTACTTTTTGTTTATTTCAAAATTTACTTTTTTTTTAACCAAACAAGTGTCACAGATGACATCAAAACCTAGATTGGAATTAACATTACATGATAATAGTGTGTCCTGTTAATGTACAAAGTAATGTAACTAAATCTATGCATAATACTAGGCTAATGACATTGTCACCGTGCCAGACACTCCAAGTATGCTACTTTCTTTGAAAGCCCATTAGACCTATTTTAACAGTAATTCATACCACTTCTATCTATCATGTAGTTTCAAATAAATCATTTACTTGTTGGTTCTAAGCTGAGGAGGTGAAGGTTTTAAATTTATTTAAGTCTGCTGCTGTATTTTTATCAGGCGGAGATGTGATGCCACAAAATTAAGCCTCCAGCCTACCTCCTGAGGGTTACCTAACCCCAGTTCCACCTAAGGCCTGGCCTGCCAGCCAACTCAAAGTAAGAATGAATGATTTCCTCCCCTTTCCCACATCTAGCAAATCACAGTCTCCGGATGGTTCAGGCTGTCTCACAGGAATAGTTACCCAGGAAAGGTTAGAAGAATTAAAACCACTTCTAACTCCTGGGTAGCTATAGTATTGAACCCCTTTGACTCTCCACAGGATCCCTGACTACACCCCCACCTCCCCCCCCGACTACCCCCCACTGCCCACCACCCCACCTCAACTGACTATGCCCAACCACCCCACCCCCTCTCTGAATACTATAGTTACCCAGGGGTTACAAGTGCTTTTAACTCTTGTAACTTTTCCAGGATAACTGTTCCTATAAGACAGCCTAAACCACCTGGAGATTGTGATTTACCTTCACCCCCCCCCGCCTAACTCCCACCCTCCTCCACTACCCTCATCCATCACCCCTTCCGATCACCCAACACCCTCACTGACCACCCTCGCTGACACCCGAACACCCAAAAATCCCTCCGACAACCCAAACCCCCTTGACCATGCCCCAGACCACCTGACCACCCTCCTGACCAACTGACCACCCGCCCAGACCATCCTAAGCCCATGACCATCCTGCCCCTCCCCTGACCATCCTACCCCCCATCCTGCCCCCCAGACCATCCTACTCTCCCATCCTGCAACCCCACCCCGCCCCATCCTGCCAAGCTGCCTTCCATCCTACGCACTTACCTTACACACTTACTCTCTCCCTGGCTTCTCAAAGTGGCTGGACATTTAAATTTATGTGCTTTACGGCAACTATTGCTGCAAAAAAGAGTGGGGCATGTCTTCTTTTTGTCCAACTCTCCAGCACTTGACTGAAAGGATTCTTGGAGAGCTGCACTGCACTTTTCCCACCCGGCCCGGGTCGGAAGTTCGGGTGAGAAAGGTGTGGTAGCATTTTAGTGCAAGTGAATAGTCGCGGGTGGCAATCCGACTGTGATTGCCACACCATGGAAATTAGCCAACATCTCCTCAAGTAGGACTCCTGAAACCTGGATGCAAGATTTGTATCAACTTTTAAAAGTTGGCCCTTTCTAGGTTGCACATTTCTGGAGCCTTTATTTTAGCTAGTGCAAATAATTCTCCAGCCATTACTTTCATTCTGGTAACTACATGACACAACAAGAAGGAGGCATTTATCAACTGAAGCCAATAAAGCAACATCATACTAGCTAACAATATTTTTAAAACTCATTGCTTTATAGTGTACTTTGATTCTATCCCTTCTAAGTTAGCTAACAAGGATTTTTAACTCTCTCTCATTGCTCAAAACATGAAATATATACCATATATAGAATGCCCTAAATTAATGAAACACCATCCAGGACTAGCCAGCCCGTTTGATTGGCACCCCATCCACAAACATTCACTCTCTCCATTACCGACACACAGTGGCAGTGTGTACAGTCTACAAGATGCACTGCAGAAACCCACCAAGGCTCTCTCAACAGCACCTTCTAAGCCCACGACTCTTACCATTTAGAAAGACAAGGGCAGCAGATCGATGGGAACACCACCACCTGGAGGTTCCCCTCCAAGCCACTCACCATTCTGATATGGAAACATATCGCTATTTCTTCACGGTCGCTGGGTCAAAATCCTGGAAGTCCCTTCCGAACAGCACTGTGATTGTACCTAGACCACACGGACTGCAGCGGTTCAAGAAGGCTGCTCACCACCACCTTCTCAAGGGTAATTCGGGATGGGCAATAAATGCTGGCCTAGCCAGCAATGCCCACATCCCTTGATTGAATTTAAAAAAACACCATCTATCATGCCCATAATATTATGGAATAATTTATTACAATGCTTTGGTTTGCTGTGAATGTAGAAGCGCTCAACAAGACACAAAACTTCTGGACTATAGTTATTAGTAAGTCCGTCTCTAATAAAGTCAAAGGTCAATGGATTCCTTTTCTTTCCCTCTTCTGGCTAGTCGATGCAAACACTTTGCTCTCACACATGGCTCTGAATTTTGCAAAGGAAAGACACAAACTACTTGAATAGTTCAGCAAATATTAATGGGAAGAAATAGTGTGACTCGGGGTCAAGACATTAGCTAATCTGCTCATCATTTGCAGAATGTAAGCAGGGATTGGGGGTAGATTAGGCAAACATTGTTCCGTTTAATGTCAAGGCCTCTCCAGCTGGTGCCCATCTCCTTCATCCAGAGATGAACCTTTCCTCGTGACTTTGACACTGCCCCTGCAGCTACCCCTACTTACCGTTACTACTCTGGACTTGAATGAAACAACTCCCACCGGATGGATTGCAGCACTCAGACATTCCTTACACCAAAAGATTGAGCAGCTGCTCTCAAGCCATCAGTACTTCAATTAGGAGTTAAACAGACAGCATCTTTTTTCTGTTGAATTACTGAAAATATTACCTAAAACTATAGAAATAGAAGCTTATAGAGTACATGTTAGAGTCTGTACTGATAAGAATTTGAACTTTACAAGGACAGTGTTTATTATGATGTATTTAACTTTTCCAGTGTTCTTGAAAGAAATTACAAACGGCATGTCTTCTGTGTTACCATGGGAATGGAAGATTAAAATGTCACCATCCTTTGGACTGTCAGCCATGTGCATACTTGCTTTAATAAGGGATAGTACACTCTTTGTACAATGGATTTACAATTTGTACCTTAATGAGGAGGAAATCTGACTAGAGAAAAGGTCAGTCGATACTCAGGAGTCTTTTCGTCCTATGCACCATTTTTGTACAAGTTCGATTAGAAATAAACTACATGCATTTTGCAGCTGGAAATTTAGATTGAACAGAAAATTTTGGACTGTGCATCCATGAGTTCTTCATATGTGCATCTGATAGTTAATGCTGCCCACTGATAAAATGCATTCATATATAAGCCCTGGTATCTTCATATCTTTTTTAAGTGCACCAACAATTATTTTTGCCTTCAAGGAACATAGGAATAATAGTTTGGGATTTAGGTTTGCGTCTAGGGCTTTAGTTGTGATGCCTAATTTGATTCTTAACTCAATTAAAAACATCTAGCTGCAGTTCAGCGGCTAGCAGGGACAAAATCTAGCACTAGAAACTGAACCCTTACCCAACCTCACATATTTAAAACAAAGAACAGGAGCAAAATTGACAATCGGCCATCATTGCAGTATTTTAAGTTTTATTTTATTTCAGTTCTTCCACACAAGCTAGGATACTGTAATTGCCAATAAAACCAACACAAACCAAACAATAATTTGAAATTGGAATTACAATAATGTAATAATAACTGAGTTCAACTTAACAGCTCAGTGGCCTTTCATTTTCAGGATTATAGTTTGTAGTTGGTAAAGTCATGCTCTATCAGTTAATAATGTTATGTAATAAGTAGCAGTTTTATGTTTTCCGTATAAGTAAATAATGATATATGTGCACTTATACAACAATTTATTAGTATCAAAATGTCATAAGGCGCTTCACACTGCAAGGGCAGAATAAAGGTTCTCATATCACTGAAGTCACTTTTGCAACAGATAAGTGTGCAGAAGAAGAGATTTTACTAGTATTCCTGCACCATTCATGCACCTCTTGACCCCACAAAGCTCATTGGCATGGGGTTTTGTCTTGTATTTAGATCAGCCTGCAGTGATCCATAAAAGTGCCATTTGTTAAACTATTCCATGTCTGGTACCACTGAATGTTTTGTGCACTTCATGGGCTGAATTTTACGTCCCGAGGGCGGGTGCGCGACTGACCTGATCGGGTGCGAAATCACACAAGAAGATATCCAGCGAGCATTCCGACAACATCGCACACTCACGCGATATTTCGCTCGGCAGGCACGCACAAAAGTCGGAAGTGCGCCCGTCGACAATTAAGAGGCTAATTAAGCTCATTAGCAGAGCAATTGTCTGCGGTTTTTCGTGGCCCGTCCAACATTACAGTTGGCGGAAGAGTGAATCAGCCTTTGCATTTTTCATCAAACCTCATCCAAGGGCAGGATGAAATTTCCGTTATGAAATAAAATAAAAATAAATATCTGTGGACAGCAGTTTTATCAGTTATATTTTCCGGTGATTGACTGTGATGCATGGACAATTATTTCAACCTTTAAAACCTTAATTTGGGCATTTTCAGGTCTGCAGCGCCCTGAGGCAGCTGTCTGCCTTCAGGGAGCTTTCTCGCAGTGCCCACGGTGACGTGATCACCCACCCTCTCCCCGCCTCCACTCCGGCAGTGCTGAGCATTTCAGTACGCATTTCACGCTGACTGGCCATTAATTGGTCAGCCAGTGTGAAATTGTGGTCCATGGTGCATTTCCCGACCGCTCTCGGGCCTGCCAATCGCGCATGTAACAGGTAAAATTCAGGCCCATATGTTCCATTCATTGGTGCTACAAAATTGCATCCAAATCCTACAACTGGTTAACGTAAGACACTAATTTAAATATTTAAATATAACAACAAATTGCATTTCTAGTACCTGTAATGTAGAACAGCATCTCAAAGTGTTTCACAGAAGCACAATGTTCAAAAGGAGATATTAAGAGGGGTGATTAAAAGCTTGGTCAAAGATATAACTTTTTCAGGAATGAATGTTAGCTCACCATTGAGCCCTCAAGCGGCTAATGGATGGTAGATTTTCTTATTAAATTTTGGATCACCTTCTGGCCCATTTTGAACATGAACATAATGGCCGATAAGTTAAAATATATAGTCCGTCCTATCAATGGGTGAATGTGAATTTTTCAAAGATTAACAAAGATTATAAACTTTTATCATGCTTCTGTGTTTAAATTTATTGGAAACTTTGTAATTTGATTTATAATAGGTAATACAAACTTCTGAGCTGGTAAGTGATTTTTAAATGATTCGTTCTTGAGCTGCCGACATCACTGACAAGACTGGAATGCATTGCCCACCCCTAGCTGCCCTGAGAAGGGGAGATGGACCTTCATGTGTTACAGCTGAGTGGCTTGCTTGGCCACTGCAAAGGTCACTTAGGAGTCAACCTAGTTTGTGGGATTGGAGCCACATATAGGCTGAATAGGTAAGTGATAGCTGGTTTCCTTCCCTGAAGGACATCAGTGGACCAAATGGGTTACATTGCTTGGAAGTGTCAAACCATAGTGTTACCTCTGTGTGAAAGCCCAATTAAACCACCTAACATGGTAAATGTTACACTTCAAATGCAATCTATTTTGACATGATTTCATTTCTTTATACCACAGATGAAACTTGTGCAATATATATGGTGCTGATTATGAAACTGGCTGTTAGTCCCTAGCCTCTGTATTTGTAATTAGTAGAGGGCAGCAGCAAAGAATAACAAGTCAAGTGCAAAGAAACTTCATGGTTACTGATCTGGATCGCTGCTACAAAACAATTAGCTACTGTAGCTTCAAAATGGAACATGTGGAAAATTTGATATTTTCAGTAAATATAATTCATCTTAGACTTTCACAGTCATGGAAACATGTACAACAAATGAATCGACAAGATAATTCACCTTCAAGAGAAATTCATCTGGAATATAATGTTAAAAAATATTCTGAAGAGCAATACCTTGCTGTCCCTTTTTATATAAATTGTTTTTTTATTTTGTCAAATGTCATTAAATTGTCTGTCAAAACATTAAGGGAAGAAGAAAAAAAAATCAAAATGCTGTGGGCAGAATTTAATAAGAGGCACGTGGGTCCAGATGGTGGAACTGGAAGGGGGCGCCACTTCTGCTTGCATGTCGGGACCCGATGAACACACAGTTCAAATTCAAATTTAAAGGGCCAGTGGCAGGCACGTGAGACACACGCAATCATGTGGCAGGGGTCAGTATTCATTGGTGGATCCTGCTGTCAGGTGACAATGCAGCAGGTACAGTTGGGTTATAAAAGAGTCTCCTGGACAAATAGAGAGGGTCTGTATGACTGGCACAATGTTCCTGTCCACCCCTATTCTATCAGTACTTTGTTTCATTTCTTGTTGCAACCCTTAATCACCCTCACCACCCCCTCAAACTACTCCTCTATCACTCCACCCTTTTGTGTTCTGGACAACCAATCCCCCCACAATCCAATACCCTTCAACTATACATATGTCTGAGCCTGGGCAGTGGCTGGCTCCACAGTTTAGTGACACTTCCCTGCAGATTCTCCTCCAGTCTTTTTATTCATTTTACGGGATATGGGTGTCACTGTCTAGGCCAGCATTTATTGCCCAGCCCTAACTGCCCTCAAGAAGGTGGTGGTGAGCTGCCTTCTTGAACCGTTGCAGTCCCTGTGGTTAGGGAAGGAGTTCCAGTCTATCAGGGAATGGTGGCTAGTGCCAATTCCCACAGGTGACAACAGGAGACCTGCCTCCCTGACCAAGGTGACCTGGACAAAGAAGTGAGCAACCGTGGGGTCCTCCAAAGATCCTGGGTCCAGTGCAGGAAAATTGTCAATGAACTGGTCCAATCTGCCAGGGTAAGTGGCATGGCTGCTTGTTACCAAAGGGTCTATAGTGGACTCATCAAGTCACATATCTTTGTAAGTGGGCAGCTAGGCCAGGCAGGTGAATGCATCATCAGCCTCAGTACCACATGGCAATTGAGGCCAAAGCTGCGATAGTTTGGATCTGTGAATGCTTGGATCTAACATACTACTGACGGACCAGTATGTGTGACGGGGACGCAGGCAGACAAGGGGATTAGGCGGCACTTGACATGTCATTAAATCCGAACATTGTCTTGCAGGAGAAGCAACTTGTGAGAGAGAGGGCAAGACTGGAGGAGGGGCATCTGACCTGATGCTGCTCACCCGTGCCGAGGAAGAGGCACTGCAGCATACTCACACTCTCTCCACCTGTCTCTATGCAGGACAAGTTCGTGCACAATTAACAGGAGAGGTCCCAGACCAGGATGGAGTGCCGGACATCAAGGTCTTCACTCCATTCGAGAGTCATGTATTGGAGCCGGCTGGAGAGGACGTCAACCATTCCTGCTGCGACGGTGAGGTCAGCGGCAAACACCCAAATCCTGCACCACATCACCCCTTTCTCAATGCTACTCTGGCTGCCAAGCACTAATAATCTCCACTTTCTCTCCTAGCTGCATCGGACTCGTCACCCTTAGGCAACCTTGACCCCGATCCCAGCACTGAGAGCATCTTGGATGAGGACCCTGAGGGCAGCACTGTTGAACACCCATCACAGCGCTCACCCACACCCTCCACGAGTGCAGCCACACACCCACACACTTTGGTGGGACCTAGATGTAGAGCAGTCTCGGGATCACAATCTGGTGAGCACAGCACACAACCTGTTCCACAGCAGGTGGAGGCAGGGACTTCCGAGGTCACCAGCACTCGGAGGACTGCTAGAGGCAAGGAATTTGCTGAGTCCAATTCAGATGATGAGCCTCTGGACTTGGTCCTCAATCAGTTGTTGGAGCTGCAAAGACAATCACAGGAACATCAGGAAGGGATGTCTGCTGCACTCCTCAGATTGCAAAGGACAATGGAGGAGTCTGACCGCCTTCAGTCCGAGGTGATAGTGCCGTCATGCTGGCACATCAAGATTAACACTGGAAGGATGGCAGCCACCATGGGGACCTTGGTCCAGGATATTGGCCCAGCGCTGCTGCCTGGTCTGTACTCCATTGCTGACGCTATAGTTGGCCTCCAACAGTGTCAATGCGAGAGGGGTGTGGGGCAGCTCGATCTCACTCCAGCTACCCCTTCTCCTCAAGGAGTCAGCCAGAGGCCATTAGGCACCCATAGGGAGGAGGATCAGCAGCTCGGCATCTCAGGACTATCCAGCCAGGTGATTGCGGGAGTGTCTGGCCGATCCAAATCTCCTCTTTCTGTGACCCCCACAGCTCCAGTTCTACAGGCCGAGGAAGGTGCAGCTGGCCCACAGCAGGACACCCAAATCAGGATGGGGGCCTCCAGGTCTCGGCCCTCCAGAGGACACATGGCAAAGTCATCACAGACAAGGCACCGCAGTCAGCAGGCTGCCTCCACCTCCACTGTGGATGTAGGGGGAGCACCAAGGAGTAATAACAAGGTTAGGAAGGTTAAGAAGATGTAACTCTTTCGAGTTATCAACAGATCGCATGTAACTCTTTTGAGTACATTCACAGTTCTTGGTTTCCATGAATGGGACATGAACCCACAACCTTCTGATTCAAAGGCGAGGGTGCTATGAACTGAGCCACAGCTAGTTGCACAACCTGGGCACGGGTATTAATCACTCGTACCTAATGTTTACTGTGGTAAATAAACTCCCAAGAATGTCTCCTTGCCTATGACTCCTTGTTCTGATGAGCAGTGTACATGTCAGTTAGATGTGAAACCTTGGTTCCTGCATAAGACAAAGGCAGGTGTCTCAGTTCAGTGTCGCTTCTCTGTACAGTGTGTAACCTTTAAAGCAAAGTGATGGTCTGGCCTTCACACTCCCTGGACACAATAGTGATGCCTGCACCTCAGTGGTGCTTGTCATTGCTGCCAGCATGTAGTGGGCATGCGTCACAGAGTTCCATCATTCTCTCTGTGTGCTCTTAGCACCTTTAAGGTGGGGCTGGCCCCCATCTCTTCAGCATCTGTGACCAGTGATACTGTGCCCCTGAAGGGCTCAGGTGCTGAAGGCTGACAAAGGATCAGTCAGGTGTATTTAAAGTTTCATGGCTGCATCTCTATGATATGACCCTGAACACAGAGCGCAAGCGAGCTGCCCTCTGCCAGTCAGGAGCCAGACATACACAGAGGCTATGTGAAAGTCTATGGAGTGTAGTCACTGCATGTCATCATCATCCTCCTGGAATCTAATGACTATTAGGGCCTCCGCTGTGTCTATGTGACGTGTGCCTGAGCACTGAGGGTACGTTCACTGCCATGAGTCACACAGGAGTCAAACATTCACAGATGCAAGGTGAGGATGTCAGGACTGTCCTGCATCTTGTCATCATCCTTCATGAATTTTGTGGCTATGGTGGCCTCCCAAGTGCACCTGCCTCATCTGACCAGTGCGATGACCTCATCATCGGCAACGTCACTATCAAGGACCTCCTCACTCTCATCCCCTTTGATGTCCTCCTCATTGGTGGAGATGTGCAGCTCTTCCATCTCCTCCTCAGCCAGGTCCTCCCCCACTTTTGCAGCACCAAGTTGTGTCCCGTGCAGCAAGCTACAATGATGCATGACACCCTCTGGGGACTGTATTGCAGTGCTCCAGCAGACCTGTTGAGGCACCAGAACCTCATTTTCAAGGTGCCTATCATTTGCTGCACCAAAGTCCGCGTCACGGCATGAGCCTCGTTATATCGTTGCTCTGCTGCAGTCTGAGATCACCGCATGGATGACATCTGCCACGTCCTCTGCGGGCCCTTGTCCCTGAGGAGCCAACCCTGCAGCCTCTGTGGACCCTGGAAGATGTCAGGGATCTGAGACCTGTTAAGGAAGTAGGAGTCATGGACACTCCCTGGGAATTGTGCGCAGGCCTGCAGGATGTGTTTGTGGTGTTTGCAGACCATCTGAACATTCAGCGAGTAGAAGCCCTTGCAGTTGATATAGTTGACTGCTTGTTGCCATGGAGATCTAAACACCACATGAGTGCAGTCTATGGCACCCTGCACCTGAGGAAAACCAGTGATCTGCACAAATTCCAGCACTCTTGCTTCCTGGCTTTCTTGATCCCAGCCGAACTGCTGTGCCTTCGTGAAGATGGTGGCCATGGCCTCCTGGATACACTTGTGCATGGAGGCTTGCGAGATCCTGCGCAGGTCACCTGTGGAGCCCTGAAAGGAGCCACTGGAATAAAGATTGAGTGCTGCAGTCACTTTCACAGTGGATGCCCTCCATGTTCTTGTAGCGCCAAATCCTGCAGCAGGTGTCAGATGTGACCAACCCATTCCCTAGACATGTGCAGTCTTCAGCGACACTGGTTCTCAGTCATCTGCAGGAATGACAGGCTCTGTCTAAAGAACCTGGGTCTAGTGAGGCGCCTACGAGTGATGGCTCACTGTGGATTTTCAGATCCGTGTGCAGCAGGCCCTGCCGCACCTTCATGGTGAGGAAGGTGCACCTCCCTTTGCTGAGCCAGGCACCGCCGCCGCTATCTTCTTCTCCCTCTTCTCTGCTCTCTGTAAGCCATGAGGCATACCGCTAAATCACCAGGTTCCATGATCCTGATGTTCTCCTCCTGCAGGATCAAAGAGAGAAACGTGTAGATTAGCATATGTGTCCTAAGAACCTCTCTCGGTTCATACATGTAGGAGAGTGCTGACCACGCTTTGCTTTGCCAGTGTGTAGTGCACTTCATGGCTGTCTAAAACCCCGCTCCACTTAACTGATTGGCGGCAACTTCGGCCACTGGACTGCATGCTGTGCTCTCAGCTCAGGCAGGGGCATTCTCCTAACCCGCACTGCAAGGCTGCACTGTTAGCTTGAACCACGAGGGATGTTGGTCCAAACCTTAGTAAGGACATTGCAAGGGGCTGTGAGCACCTCCAACAGTAACTGCGCCATGGCCACCTTTCGGAAGGGGTTTCTACAATTTGCCCAATCGGCCAATTGTTCTGCTACCCCCTAAAACACATATTAGTTTGCAGTCTGTGCTCAAGGGGTGAAAAGCTCTAGAGCATTTGGTGGCACTTTCATGCTTTTGCAATTTTTGAGTGAGCAGAAAATCTCCAGAGGCCTGACTTCAAGCATGTCAATGGAGCTGCAGCTGAACAGTCTCAGCTGCAGAAGAATGCTCACTTTTTCACTTTTGACAAACTTTTCCAATGCGTGGCCACTTCCCTCACCACCAACACCAACCTCCTCTCATCCCGGCATGTACTGGTGTACTTCTTCAGTCTGTGCTCTGTGCTGCCTTGCCCCCACACCCCAACTCCTCTTATGATGGAAGGAAGGTCATTGATGACATTGATAAAGCAGCTGAAGATGGCTGGGCCTAGGACACTACCCTGAGGAACTCCTGCAGTGATGTCCTGGAACTAAGATGATTGACCTCCAACAACCACAACCATCTTCCTTTGTGCTAAGTATGATTCCAATCAGTGGAGAGTTTTCCCCTCGATTCCCATTGACTCTAGTTTTGCGAGGGCGCCTTGATGTTAAAATCAATCAAATGCGGTCTTGATGTCAATGGCAGTCATTCTCATCTCACCTCAGGAGTCCAGCTCTTTTGTCCGTGTTTGAACCAAGGCTGTAATGAGGTCGGGAGCTGAGTGGCCCTGGCGGAACCCAAACTTAGCATCAGTGAGCAGGTTATTGCTAAGCAAGTGCCGCTTGATAGCAGTGTTGATGACCCCATCCATTACTTGACTGATATTGGAGAGTAGACATTAGCGGGTGGATGCCAGTGTTGTAGCTGTACTGGAACATCTTGGCTAGGGGAGCAGTAAGTTCTGGAGCACAAATCCTCAGTACTATTGCCGCCGGAATGTTGTCAGGGTCCATAGCCTTTGCAGTATCCAGTGCCTTCAGCCATTTCTTGATACCATGTGGAATGAATCGAATTGGTTGAAGACTGGCATCTTTGATGCTGGGGACCTCTGGAGGAGGCCGAGATGGATCATTCACTTGGTACTTCTGGCTGAAGATTGTAGCAAGTGCTTCAGCTTTATCTTTTGCACTGATGCACTGGGCTCCCCCATCATTGAGGATAGGGATATTTGTGGAGCCTCCTCCTCCAATGAATTGTTTAATTGTCCATCGCCATTCACAACTGGATACAGCAGGACTGCAGAGCTTAGATCTGATGCATTGATTGTGGAATTGCAAGTGTGCAGTTGTCACTCCTACTGATACTGTCATGGTCTGATGTATCTGCTGCAGGCAGGCTGGTGAGGATGAGGTCAAGTATGTTTTTCCCTCTTGCTGGTTCCCTCACCACCTGCCGCAGACCCAGTCTAGCAGCTATGTCCTTTAGGATTTGGCCAGCTCGGACAGTAGTGGTGCTATCAAGCCATTCTTGGTGATGACTTTGAAGTCCCCCACCTAGAGAATATTCAGTGCCCTTGACACCCTCAGTGCTTCCTCCAAGTAGTGTTCAGCATGGAGGAATATTGATAGCTGAGGGGGAGGCGGTACGTGGTAATCAGCAGGAGGTTTTGTTGCCCATGTTTGACCTGATGCCATGAGACTTCATGGGGCCTAGAGTGGATGTTGAGGACTCCCATGGCAATTCCCTTCTGACTGTATACAACTGTGTTGCCACCTCTGCTGGGTCTGTCCTGCCGGTGGGACAGTACACACCCAGGAATGGTGATGGTGTATCTGGGACATTTTCTGTAAGGTATGATTCCATGAGAATGACTATATCAGGCTGTTGCTTGACTAGTCTGTGAAGCATCTCTCCCAATTTTGGCACTAGTCCCAATATATTAGTAAGGAGGATATTGCAAGGTCGACAGGGCTGAGTTTGCCGTTGCTGTTTCCGGTGCCTAGGTTAATGCCGGGCGGTCTGAACCGTTTCATTCCTATTGTGGAAGAAACAAAGGTCTGCGTTAGCATTCAGTCTTCATTGAATGTTCATGTTCGTGTCCAGTTTTGTACTCGCCATCCTATGATACATGGCTGACCATGCAGGATCAGCTGGCCCTCCCTCATGTGCATTCTCAAGCAGGTTGTCCGAGATTACTCTCAAAGGGGATAATTTCATTTTTGTAGCTTTATTCAAAGCCCTGTAACAATGGTGCAGGATCTGAATTCTCAGTCATGGTAAGTTGACTTGACGTATGTCCAAGTGTGACGTGTGAAGTCCTTGGAACAGTATTCACTAGCGAGTGTGTGTGAGAAAAAGGTAAGCTCCCCTTATTCTTCTAGTTGGCAGAGGATGTAAATTCAGACGTAGCTCCAAGAGGGGGGCTGGTAGGGGTTGTAATACATCATGAGCAGATAATGGAGTTCTGATGATGGGACCATGGTCATATAAGTGCCTCACCCTTGGGTGAATTGGGGGTGTATTATGTTGTCCCTGGTATCTCATGTAGTTCTTTCCAGGGCCCTGGCATCCAGTAAAGGTTCAAGGACATTCATGGCCTTCTCCTCGGACTCATCCAATTCATACTCATATGAGGAGGAGTGCTGCTCCTCCCTCTTGTCCTGTTGCAACAATTTTCTGCATTGCATGGCACTGTGCTTCAGTGTAAGTAAAAGCAAAATACTGCAGATGCTGTCTCGAAATGTTAACTCTGTTTCTCTCTCCACAGATGCAGCCAGACGTGCTGAGATTTTCCAACATTTTCTCTTTTTACTTCTTCCGTGTATACCTGACTACAGCTTTTGTGATATCCTCTGTAGTGTATATTGCAGAGCATCTCCAGACTGGTAAAGGCAGCAGAAGCACATTTTCAATAAGCCAATGGTTTTCTTGATGATGGCTCGGGAGGAGGAGTCAGCTGCATTGTACTGCTCTCCCGTTGTGCTGCGGGGATGCCTCACTAGTGTCATCAACCCTTGTCACTTATGATCCAGCTATCAACCTGGGCTGGGACCTCAAAAAGCTCCAGGGACGGCGAGTTATGCAAAATGTAGGAGTCATGAGAGCTCCTTGGGAAACAAGCACAGATCTGCATGATTCTTTGTCTGTGGTCACAGACTAGTTACATCTTCAGAGTGAAAGCCCTTGCAATTTACAAATGCCATTGGCTGGTCCCAGGGAGCTGCAATGGCCACATGAATGCAATTCATGACCCCTTGCACTCTAAGGAAACAAGCAACGGCCCCGAAACCCAATGCCCTTCTCAGCTGACTGTCCTCATCTATGGAGTAATTGGTGAATTCATTCATCACCCACCCCTCCCCTGACCACACCCAAGACAGCAAGCACTCTGTTGTGCACTTCCATGCCCCAACCTCACCTGGTCCCCTTCGTCAATGTATTTTTGCTCACCTACATGGCCCGACACAAACACCACCACAACCACGCCCCCAGCTCCTCAAAGACAGCTGGCCACTATAGATATCCCTGACCCAACCTCCTCACCCCACAAATCGCCCTTGCTCCTTCTGACCCTCCAGCCAAGCTAGCAGTCTAGCTTGTTACCGTGTGCTCCAGATTTCCACAAAAACAACCACTCACCTCAGGTCCAAATGGGCACACTCAATTGGTGCATGCCACCTTTAAATGACTGTGAAACTGCTACAACGAGTTTCCCATTGCCTACTTAATGTCAAAGGTAGGACTTAATTTGAAAAACTTTTAAGATAATGAGGAGTCATGGGATGGAAATTTATTGAAAATAGATACGGACCATCGGACAGCGTGAGGCCTGCCCGCACTGCAATGCCCCTGACTTAATCTCCACAGGGAGGATCTTCCGGTCGGCGAGCGGGGGCAGGGCCCACTTGCTGACATGTAAAATGATGCGGAATGATGTCGGGTGGAACTCCCGACGTCACCCCGCGTCATCTCCATTTTTAGGTCGGTGGGGGCGCAGCCGAATCAGTTGTGTGCCCGCCGACCTGTCAATGGCCAATTGATGCCATTTAAAAAGTACTTAACATCATTAATGGACCTGCCCGTCCAACCTTAAGGTTGGCGGGCAGGCCGGGAGCCCTGGAGGGCTTCAGAAAAAAGCATGAAACCTCATCCATGGGCGGGATGAGGTTTCATGAGGGTTTTTAAATATTTAATAAAGGTTTCAGTAAAAATGATGGTCATGTCACATGAGGGAACATGTCAGGGAAATCTTGCTATCATTTGTTTAACATATTTTAACTTGAAGTCGATCTCCCTGGTGCAGCACATGCACGAAAGAGCGCACTCTCGGCTGAAGGAATCCCCCCCCTCACTGCCCGCACAGGGAGCACATAGCGCTTCCTGATGGACGTCACGTTGGGCAGGCCTTAATTGGCCCGCTCCTGCACTTCCCCACCAACGGGGGAAAAATTTTTCCCCGCACCTCAACCTGCTATTCCAAAACCGAGATTTCAGCTCCCACCATTTAAGTTACCCTACCCTGTTCTTAAATACCCCACTAAATACCGCCCTGTGTTTCACTTCAGAGTCTTTTTTTATTTGCCTACAGGAAATAATTTTGGATTTAATTAATGTTGAGTTGATGAGGTGCTGCATAACAAAGAAACAATGGTCCATAACTTCCAATTTCCAGAGGTACCCCAGAAGATGCGCAGGGGGAACCCCTGGAAGTCCCCACGGAAGGAGCGCACGGCAGTTGCCCAGGAAGTTCAAACTTGCGATGGACAATTACCCTGCACTGGGAACCATTCGATACTCCAATTTAAATTGCAGACCTTGGATGGTTCCAACTGTCTTGCCAGAATAGTTACCCATGAAACATTAGAAGAATTAATACAGTTCTAACTCCTGGGTAACTATACTACTGACACCCCCAGCTCAGCCACTGGACGCGCTGGCTACTGTCCTGGCCGCCCCCCACCCCCACGTGACCCCCACCCTACCCCAGCTACCCCTCAATCTAACGACTACCCCCATCCACCTGATTAACCCCACCCGCGACTAACCCCCACCCTTCCAGCTACCCTCCAGAGACCCCCGGCAACTCCCCCCCACCCACACAGCCCCCACCGTCTACCCTCCCAACCCCCCGGCTACTTCCCCACCCACCCCGACTACCCTCCCGATCACCCTCACTGAGTACCCAACACCTCAACAACTCTTCCTACCCCCTCCACTGACCACCTGACCCCCCCGACTACTACCCATCTGTCCCAACCGACCATCCGACCCCGCCCACTGACCACCCGAGCCCTCCCCCCACCGATCACCACACACCCCCCACCCATCCTATCCACTTAGCCTTCACACATACTTTCTCCCTGGCTTCTCAAAGTGGCTGGGCCTTTAAACTTACCCAGTTTATGGCAGCTGGTGCTGTAAAGAAGGGGGCAAGGCTTCTTCTCCTCTGAATCTGCTGTACTCAACTGGAGCTTCGGTAAACCACTGCACTATACCTTTCTCACCCAGTCCGAGTCTGAAGGTTGGGCAAGAATAGTTCAGCTCCTGACTAAAGTAGGTTAAAAGGAGCAAAGTGGCAATCTGGCTGTGATTGTCACCCCTCGGAATTTAATATTAAATTAATATTAATATTAAAGGAGTTGCTTTTATGACGGGAGAAGTTGTAGAAATCTGCAAGTTAGATGATGCCCTTGATAATGCTCAGCCCAGAAGTATAAAAATGGATTAGTTGATAAGCATTAGTGTGAATGTAAGATGTCATCAAATTCACAACCTAGCTTGCTCAAATGTATGTTAAGTTTAATCATATGGACAACATATTTCCCAATGCACTGATTCCAGGGCAAAAGCCCAATGAATCCTTCTAAGCATACATTTTAACCAGTCAGACTAACATGGGTTGCATTTTACGGGGCATCAGTGGCTGGCTCCCTCCAGAAGAATGAGAGGAGATCTCATTGAAACATATAAAGTTCTAACAGGGATGGACAGACTGGATACAGGGAGGATGTTTCCTCTGGCTGGGGGAGTCTAGAACAAGGGGTCAGAGTCTCAGGATTCAGGGTAGACTACTTAGGACTGAGATGAGGAGAAACTTCTTCACTCAGAGGTTGGTGAACCTCTGGAATTCTCTATGACAGGAGGCTGTGGAGGCCAAGTCACTGAATATATTTAAGAAGGAAGTAGATAGATTTCTAGACTCTAAAGGCGTCCAGGGGTATGGGGAGAGTGCGAGAGTACAGCGTTGAGATAGGGGATCAGCCATGATCATATTGAATGGCAGAACAGGCTCGAAGGGCCAAATAACCTACTCCAGCTCCTATTTTCAATGTTTCTATGTGCAGAGTTTCCCCCTCATTGAGCAGGCGCGGCGGGCGGGCCTAGGAGCAGCCGTGCAATGGTCTGTTGCCCGCAATTAGGCCCCGACCACAATTTCATGCCGGCTGGCCAATTAACAGCTAGCCAGCATGAAACACACGCTGATAACCTCAGGCTGCCTAGGTAGGGGCGGGAGGAGGGTGAGCGCTGAAGTTTGTGCATGTGCGCGGGTGCGTTCAGTGAAAGCTCCCTGACGGCATAGAGCTGCCTCAGGGAGCTGAAGATTTTTAACGTTAAGAATAAATATTTCAAAAATAAGGAAAATATGTCTCCTCATATGACTCTGTCACATGAGCAGGGACATGTTAAAAATGAGATTTTAGAAGTTTTATTGGTCTTTTATTTACAGTCCGAAACTTCATCCCGCCCGTGGATGAGGTTTAGTTAAAAATGCAAAGGCCGCTTAGCCTATTGGCCTGCCAGCCAACTGAACAGCTGGACAAGCAGCAGAAAATTCAATTTAATTAATTGGTTTAGGGCCTTAATAGGCCTCTTAATTGTTGGCGGGCACGCTGCCGCCTGTCATGTGTGCCTGCCGAGCGCAATATCGCAAGAGTGCACAATGACGTTAGGACATTCGCCTGAAGTCATCCTGCACTATTTCACCCCGATTCGGTTCGGGTGCCCACTCGCCCGTCCGCGAGACAAAAAATTCTGCCCTATGTTTTATACCATTGTCACCTGCCCTGCTTTAGTCTTTGAGAACTCCATTAGGTATTTGGAGACAAAATTAAAAATAGCACAATTGCATGTTTTCCTCTTTATTCCACAGATATTACAGAGTAGCATCCAATGAATAAAATATGCACCACCTTAGTTGAAAGCATGTTGTACAATGTATTTTCAGTTCAAGCCAATTTAAATCATATGATTCAGTGATTTCCACTCAGATTTGTCAGTGCTCACTCTGAACACCAGGAAAAAAATTCTTCAGAAAATATAAAGTTGCTTAAAACTCAGTTGGTATGTTTCATAAAGCACACAACATCCTTGTTTTTTATGTTGCCACCTGAATCTCTAAGTACTTTGAAACATGTCTGCATTATCCCATGGAGTTCCTTTTGACACTTTTATTGGTGCTGCTTAGATACAGGAGCCTCACAGAACCCTTTCCCCATGGCTTAGCTATGTGCTCGAGTTCTTGCCTTTCACACTATATACTTTGCGATAAAAGCCAGAATTCCATCAACTTTTATTTTATCAATTTTACTGGTCTGAGGCAGTGCACTTAAGACACAGATTCTCACTTTGAATTGATTATAGTGCATCCAAAAAAGATTACCTGAATATCAAAATAATCAAGTGCCGCAGCCATATTTTGGATAGCATGCTCACAGAGGTCAGTATAGTTGCTGTAATACTTTTTCCACATTTTACTCTTACTGCTAGCATCAGTTGTTGCCAATTCAACTGTAAAGGGAAGCAGAATCAGTCCCAAGCTGCTCATACTTGCAATATGATCTAACTATTACGGGCATTATAGTTTTGGACCTTATCTTGGATCCAACCTGGCACAAGCTGGCTTGGATTTGACTGGATAATCAAGTTGAAACCTTTGAGGAGGTCACTAAAATGTAGGATAGGATAGTGTCTATGGATGTCGTCTATATCAATTTCCAGAGCTATTTGATAAGGTTCTGCATAATTAAGATATTATTAACAAAAAATAGATGAGATTGAAGGTAATCTTGTGGAATGGATCAGTAATTGGTTGGGAAACAGTGAAGGGACAAAGGGAATGTTCACTGGTTGGTGAGTTGTGACAAGTGGTATTCCCCAGAAATTTGTACAAGGGTCTCAGCTTTTCACCATTTTTTTCACAACTCGGATGAAGAAATAGAGAGTTGTGCATCCAGTGTTGCAGATTGAAAGTTAGGAGCCACAGTATGTTGTGTGGATGGGAGCAGAAAGTTGTAATGCACA
This sequence comes from Cetorhinus maximus, assembly GCF_964194155.1. Classification (NCBI taxonomy): domain Eukaryota; kingdom Metazoa; phylum Chordata; class Chondrichthyes; order Lamniformes; family Cetorhinidae; genus Cetorhinus; species Cetorhinus maximus. Next base: position 96,496,179 of record NC_135883.1, read on the forward strand.
GACTTGATGAGAGAGCAAAACGATGTCAGGCGGAGTTCAACATGAAAGGAGGCATTGCTAGACCTAGCTCTGGGGAATGAGGAGGGCTAAGGGATCAAGTGTCAGCAGGGGGAACATTTACAGGACAGTGATCGTTGTATCATAATACTTAGGTTGGGTATGGGAAAGGACAAGGAGCAATCCAAAGTAAGAATAATTAACTGGCGGAGGGATAATTTCATTGAGAATGAGTCTGTCCCAGATAAATTGAAATCAAAGGTTAGCTGGAAAAACTGTATTTGAACAGTGGCTAGCTTTAAAAAGGAGATTGTTAGGGTACAGTCAAGGTGCATTCCCATAAGGAGGAAAGGTAAAACCAACAAGCCTAGAGCTCCTTGGATGATGGAAGAGGTAGAGAGCAAAATGAAGCAGAAAAAGGAGTACATATGACAGAAGTCAAGTGGAGAATGCAATTGAAAATCAGGATCAATAGATAAGGTTCAGAGAGGAATTGAAAGAACAAAAACAAGAAGCAAGGAGGGTGTATGAGAAGAGACCGGCAGTTAACATAAAAGGCAATCCAAAAGCCTTCAACAGGCATATACATAGTAAAAGGGTGGCAAAAGCAGGAATGGGGCTGATTATGAAACTAAAAGGGAATTTACACATGGCTGAGGTACAAAATGAGTGCATTGCACCTGTCTTTATCAAGAAATATTATGCTGCCCAAATCATGGTGAGGGGGGAGATAGTTGAGAAACTTGATGGGTTTAAAATTGTTAAGGAAGAGATATTAGATAGGCTGGATGTACTTAAAGTTGATAGGTAACCAGGACCAGATGAGATGCATCTTAGAATACTGGGGGAAGCAAGAGTGGGAATTCTGGAGGCACTGGCCATAATGGGGTGGTGCCAGAGGACTGTGGGATTGCAAATGTTATACCTTTGTTCAGAAAAGGGTGTAAGGATAAGCCCAGCAATGACAGGCCAGTCAGTTTAATCTTGGTGGTGGGAAGATTTTATAAATGATAATTTCAGACAAAATTAATAGTGACTTAGGCAAATGTGGGTTAATTAAAGCCAGAATGGATTTCTTAAGAGCAAACCTTGTTTAACTAATTTGCTTGAATTTTTTGAAGAGGCAACAGAGAATGTAAATGAGGGTAATCTGAAATGGAATAAAAGGGATGGCAACATGGATATAAAATTGGCAGAATGACAGGAAACAGACTGTAGTGGTGAAAGCAAAAAACTGCGGATACTGGAAATCCAAAACAAAAACAAAAATAAAAATACCTGGAAAAGCTCAGCAGGTCAGACAGCATCTGAGGAGAGGAATGTAGTTAACGTTTCGAGTCCATATGACTCTTCAACAGAACTAAGGAAAAATAGAAGAGAGGTGAAATATAAGCTGGTTTAAGGGGGGGTGGGACAGGTAGAGCTGGATAGAGGGCCAGTGATAGGTGGAGATTGCCAAAAGAAATAATGTCACCTATTAGCGCATTTCTTAGCTAATATCACCACCATCAACACTTTTTTGTCCTTTTGTCTATGACATCTTTTGGCAATCTCCACCTATCACTGGCCCTCTATCTAGCTCTACCTGTCCCACCCCCTCTTAAACCAGCTTATATTTCACCTCTCTTCTATTTTTCCTTAATTCTGTTGAAGAGTCATTAGGACTTGAAATGTTAACTGTATTACTTTCCGCAGATGCTGTCAGGCCTGCTGAGTTTTTCCAGGTATTTTTATTTTTGTTTTTGTTGTAGTAGTGGTGAAAGGTTGTTTTTCAGACTGGGGATGGTGTTAGAACCCTTGCTCTTCCTGATATATATTAATGATCTAGACCTTGGTGTACCAGCACAATTTCAAAATTTGCAGGTGACATGAAGCTTGGAGGTATTGTTAACTGTGAAGAGAATAATGATAGACTTCAAAGGGACATAGATAGGTTGATGGAATGGGTGGACAAGTGGCAGATGAAATTTAATGCAGAGAAATGTGAAGTGATTCATTTTGGTAGAAAGAACAGGGAAAGACAATATAAAATAAAGGGTACAATTCTAAAGTGGGTGCAGGAACAGAGGGGTCTAGGAATATATGTGCACAAATCATTGATGGTGACAGGGCTGGTTGAAAGTTTAAAAAGTATATGGAATCTTGAGCTTTACATAGAGGCATCAAGTACAAAAGTAAGACAGTTATGATAAATCTTTATAAAACATTGATTTGGGCCTCATCTGGACTATTACATCCAGTTCTGGGCACTAAACTTTAGGAAGGATGTGAAGACGTTAGAGAGGGTGTAAATAAGATTGACAAGAATGGTTCCAGGAATGAGGAACTTCAGTTTGGTAAGTAGACTGGAGAAGCTGGAGCTGTTGTCCTTGGAGAAGGTTGACAGGAGATTTGATAGGGGTGTTCAAAATCATGAGGGATCTGTATGGAGTAGATAGGGAGAAACTGTTCCCATTGGTGGAAAGATTGTGAACCAGAGGAAACCGATTTAAGGTGTTTGACAAGGGAAGCAATGACAAAGTGAGGAAAATCTTTTATAGGCTGTGTGTGTTGAGGATCTCGAATGCACTGCCTGAGAGTGTGGTGGAGGCAGATTCAATCATGGCTTTCAAAAACAATCGGATCATTATCTGAAGAGAAAATATTTGCAGGGCTACAGGAAAAGGTTGGGGAGTGGCACTTGGTAAATTGCTCTCACAGAGAGCCAGCACAGACACAACAGGTCGAATGGCCTCTTCTATGATTCTAAGTGTAACATCATCCACCTTGGATCCGCGAAAGACAAATTGAAATATTTTCTTAGTGGAGACTGGAGTTATGAAAGAGCAAAGTGACATGTGTCCATGTATATAAGTTGCTAAAAACAAGTGTAAAAGTACAAAAAGTAATCAAAAAAGTTTATGAAAAGGCTTTCTTTTCAAAGGGGTTAAAATTCAAAAGTGACAATTCAGTTGTAGAGAGCCTTCAGACACTTTCTGGGGTGTTGTACTCAGTTTGGGGCACAAAACCTGAGGCAGGTTATATTGTCCTATGAAGAGGCATATTTAATAAAAATACAGGATGGAACTTTCCACTTCCGTCAGCAGCAGAAATCACGGTGGGTGGGGGCACAAAATTTGGAGTGATGGCAAAAGCCTGTTTCCTGCTGTCGGGAAATCAGTTTGGAATTTAGTTCTCCCAACTTTACTGGCGGGTTAAAGGCGGGCTGAGTTTCCCGCTGATCTATGTCAGAAACCATGTTTGGATTCATTTCCATCTCCTGAATGCTCATTAAAAGGCCAACTCGCTGGAATCCAAATTAAGTGCCCCACCAGCAGATAATTAGACTGGTCTGTTTTACAAATGTACATGACTGGCTTGCACCTGGTGAGCTTCTCTTCATCAACAACTTTGAGGTACGTAGATGCTGCTTTTGCCTAACTTTAAGAGGGTGCAATTCATAGGCAGCTCCAAGGCTGGACAGGGGAAGCAGGCTTAAGGGAGAAGGTTGAGGGGGTTGTGGGTGGTGATTATCCCAGGAAGGGGGAGAGTGTCTTAGAGGGTCTTCTTCTTATTGTCTCCACGGACAGTCTATACATGGCCCAGCCAGAACTGGACACACTTTTGCGCCTTGTTGTTGAATTTGGCAAGATCTGCAACAGTGCAGGGTTCCTCTAGCGATAGGCATTGCAGGAGATGTTGCATAGTCTGTGGCTCAGTTCCACATTCACAAGTTGTCGGGTGAAGTCAGTGGAGTCAATGGTGGGGTCCTGGGGGAGTGAACTCAGGGGGCTGGTGGTAGGGGAGAACAGTCTCAGTCAGAGGGGAAATTGGGATGGGATAGTGTGGCAGGGTCAGAGTGTGAGTCTGGCAGGTGAATGTATCAGCGAATGTTTCATTGGGCGGGTCATGGACAGAGACAAGGCAGGTGGCTTGGATAATGGGAGCAGACAGGGTCAAGGTGGACATGGGGACAGTAATGGGTGTCAGCTCTGAGGGAAGGAATGGCATGTGGAGGTGGATGGTTATGGGGGGTGGGGGAAGTTTCAAGGGTGACAGAAATGAGAGGAATGGCAGTCAGAGGCAGGGATGAAGGGAGGGAGGGAGGTGGATGCCTCCAAGACGCACGACAGGTGGAGGGCAGACAACTCATAACTTCAAACCACCATTCTCCCGGGTCAATGGTCATGGCTGACAAGGGATCACGTGGTTAGTCTCTCTATGCTGCCAAGTCAATGATCTCTCTATCGAGTTCTGAGGGCAGTGCAGGCAAGCAGAAATGCATTCAAGTAAGGCTTCCTGCACATGGCTCCCATCACACTGGTCAAAGAGCAATTTCTCCAAACACAATCATGTAGGAAAGGGAGGAACATCCATCTCTGGTCCTCCAGGATGGTCTTTACCTGGGAGGGGTGGGATGGGGATGCCACGTCTAGATGGAGGCCAGGTGAAGAACTTAACACCTGCTTGCTGGCTTTGAGATGGAGGGAAACCTGTAAAGGACATGCACACTAAATACGTCATTTCAATTTATCACACATCAACTGAGGCATTGATGAAGCAGGTTGCAGGCATTGGTATTGTCTCTTATTCAAATGAGGAAATGGAATGCCTGTTGCAAGCTGACAAAGGGCCATGAGAAGCAAGGGCAGAAAATAACATCTTTCACAATGGACAGTCAGAGTCAATTGGAAAGAGCCAGAGGGTTTGTGACAATTGCAGGTTTCCCTAGGGTCCAGGGAGGCATTGATTACATGCACATGCATCTCACCATAAATGCTCGTGCTGGACAGCCCTACACCTTTATTAACAGGAAGGGCTTCCACTCATGGAATGTCCAGCTGGTCCTTGATCATCATCGACGAATAATGCAGGTATGTGTCGAGTACCCATGCAGCAGCCACAAGCCCTTCATTCTGGTAACTCACAGATGCCACCCCTATTCAGCGGCCCTGATGCCCTGGATAGATGGCTTCTGGGTGACAAGGGTTACCCATTGAGGAGATTACTCATGACTCCAATGAGGGCACCCAGAGTGGATACAGAGAGGAGCTACAATGACAGCCATGGAAGTACATAGAAACATAGAAACTAGGAGCAGGAGTAGGCCATTCGGCCCTTCGAGCCTGCTCTGCCATTCATTATGATCATGGCTGATCATCCAACTCAATAGCCTGCTCCCGCTTTCTCCCCATACCCTTTGATCCCTTTCACCCCAAGAGCTATATCTAACTCCTTCTTGAAAACATACAATGTTTTGGTCTTAACTACTTTCTGTGGTAACGAATTCCACAGGCTCACCACTCTCTGAGTGAAGAAATTGCTCCTCATCTCAGTCCTAAATGGTCTACCCCATATCCTCAGACTGTGACCGCTGGTTCTGGACTTCCCCACCATCGGGAACATCCTTCCTGCATCTACCCTGTCTAGTCCTGTTAGAATTTTATAGGTTTCTATGAGATCCCCCCTCATTCTTCTGAACTCCAGCGAATATAATCCTAATCGACTCAATCTCTCCTCATATGCCAGTCTCACCACCCCAGGAATACCAGGGCCATTGTCATTGAAAATGAGATTCAAATGCCTTGACAGATCTGGAGGGCATTGCAGTATGCTCCATCCCATGTGTCCTCCATAACCTCAATATTCCTCAGAGAGGGAATGCCCTTGAGGAAGAGGGGGTGCCAGATAGGGGCCATTCATCTGAGGATGAGGGCGAAAACGAGGTGGAGGAACATGGCAATGTCCAGGTGGAGGATCCTAGGCGTGATCGCATGGATGGCTGTGATACCAGGGATGCCTTGATAAGGCAGAGGTTTCAATATTTTCTGAAGCCCCGGCCTCAGAGATGCATGTACGGCATGTGTCCAAACCTTATTCCATGTGGAATGTGAGACTCACGTCATCGTCCTGACAACACACTTGCCCTGTCCAGTTATTGGCATTCAATGCATTTTGCCCTGCCTCAAACTATTAAAGCTAATGTCTACCTCCCTAAAGAAGGTCAACAGCAATAACATATTAAAATAATCTCTACATGAGGGACAATGAGGTCAGGGTTTATTGACATACTAATGATGAAACATTTCATTAGCAACAATAAGAAATGCACCCATGTGACCCACTTGGTGACAATTGTGAAGTTTTCTTAACGTGTTTCCCAGTGCTCCAGCGCAGCCCTCCCCCTTCGCTCGCTGCTGCACTGGAGAGAGGCTGCTGATCTGCCCCTTGCCCTCAATGGCTTTGGGCGGGTGTGCTCTGGGTGGCTGAGGCCTTGAGGGCCCCGGCATGTTAGGAGACTCCTGCTGAGTAGCAGGAGGAGTTTCTGGCACCACGGCGTTGGACAAGGTCTGTCAATGGCGGATGGATGAAGGTGATGTTGCCCCCATCAGAAGTGCCCAGAGAGGTGCTTCCAGGTGGTGGCAGCTGCTGCTTATTCTCCGCCATTAGATCCATTTGGTCCTCCCTGCCTTCCCGTCAGGTCCCAGGAGCTGGCTCAGTGCCCAGGTTCCCGATTCCCATGTCGCCCTGTTCCTGGGCCCCTGGGCTCAGAGCCAAGGTGATGGTGTGCAGGTTGGAGCACATACCTACGATTACATCTGCAATACGTTTGGTTTGCCCCTCCAGGACAGTTTCTAGTCTGTCCATGGAGGAAGCTTGGCACTCTGAAGAGTGGGCGATCACAGTGCACATGGCCCACAGTCCGAGCCAGAGCACACAACCCCTCTGGTATGTCTGTCAAATCTCCATACACCTCACACCGGATATTTAGTATCTGCTGCCTCATGGACAACTTCAGAGGCTAGTCATCTGACCTAGAATCAGTCTCTGGATCACCTTGTACACTCCTCCGACTGCCCGAGGTCGGCTCCACCACACTGCACATGCGAATGTGAAGTGCCCTCACCAGATGGTGCCTGCCCTTGTCCCTACATGCCAGTTTCTGCACTGGCACTTGGGCCAAAGAGAGGATGTGACGGTGCGTCATCTGAGGGTTCTTCCTCATCCTCAGAGGGGAATGACGGGCCGGCATCTACATTCTGGTCAGTGGAAGAGGCTTCACCTGTGTCAGTGACACAGAAGAAAGGATGTTAATAGTCTTCAAAAACCTTTCCACAGCTGTGCAAGGTCACAATGCTCAGCAACATTACAGTCATGTACGCCTTGAGATGTGACACAATGCAAACACTTCACACGCACAGCAATGTCAAAAGCTTTCAACTATGAAGCTTCCCTGGGCTTCAGTGTTGGGGCGAGATTTTTTTTACATTCATTGAATGCTGGCAAGCATCAATCCACACCCCACTTCCCCTATCCCCCTTTCATCTGGTTTCAGCCATTTGCCATCTCACTGGATTCACACCTTCCTCCAATCTTGCCTCTGCAAATCGAGCTGGAGGATTAGGATGCAGAGAGCAGGAGGACCACCTTCTGGTGTAGCGTAAGTGTCGCAAGGTCAGGCACACCACCTCCAGTTCTGCCTCTTTCCTGGGCATTGTGGGCACGCTTCTCCCGAAACTAGGTGTAACATTGCATTAACTAACACTGTTAGGTTATTTGATGTCTCCCACCTACACACGATCAGCACAATGCTTGGCAGGCAAGTTGCTGTCCACCTTCCTCAACTGCACAGGCTCGCAACCCCTTACCCTCCCATTGGACTAAGATTATGTGCACACAGGCATCAGCATTAAAACCAACACCTTTGCTGTATCATGCTGCCTTGGACCTCCAGACAACCTCACAAGCCTCCAGCATTTGCGACGATACCCTGTAGCTTCCCTGTAGGATACACATACTGAGGACTTATTCACCCTGTCCGACCTCAGGAGGTCATTGAGCCCTTTCTGGCGTGGAGTTGGTGTGACATGTTAGCCCAAAGCTGCCGACTTCCACAGCAAACTCCTCCCAGGCTGCACGTCTTGCCAACGGACGTCTCCACTTCCTGTCAGCTAGCATTAGTTGCTCTTGTTGGTTGAATTCAGAAATCTGGAGTGCAAAGGGACTTGGGAGTCCTAGTCCATGATTCTCTTAAGGTTAACTTGCAGGTTGAGTCGGTAGTTAGGAAGGCAAATGCAATGTTGGCATTTATTTTGAGAGGACTAGAATATAAAAGCAGGGATGTGCTGTTGAGGCTTTATAAGGCTCTGGTCAGACCAATTTAGAATATTGTGAGTAATTTTGGGCCCCGTATCTCAGGAAGGATGTTCTGGCCCTGGAGAGGGTCCAGAGGAGGTTCATGAGAACGATCCCAGGAATGAAAGGCTTAACATATGAGGAACGTTTGAGGACTCTGGGTCTATACTCGATGGAGTTTAGAAGGATGAGGGGGGATCTGATTGAAACTTACAGAATACTGAAAGGCCTGGATAGAGTGGGCGTGGGGAAGATGTTTCCATTAGTAGGAGAGACTAGGACCCGAGGGCACAGCCTCAGAGTAAAGGGAAGACCTTTTAGAACAGAGATGAGGAGAAACTTCTTTAGCCAGAGAGTGGTGAATCTATGGAATTCATTGCCACAGAAGGCTGTGGAGGCCACATCATTGAGTGTATTTAAGATTGAGATAGATAGGTTCTTGATTGGTATGGGGATCAAAGGTTACGGGGAGAAGGTGGGAGAATGGGGTTGAGAAACTTATCAGCCATGATTGAATGGTGGAGTAGACTCGATGGGCCGAATGGCCTAATTTCTGCTCCTATGTCTTATGGTCTTATGGACACTACTCCATGCCAAGTGGCCCTTTAAGTGACTGGCTGTCAACTCGTTCCAGGTCAAGGCCAACAACCTCCAACACCAGGACTGACTGGGTGGAATCGTCACTGCCTTTGGGCCTCAATCACTCTCCAGTCCCAATTTGCCTAACTGCTGTTTTATTTGGCGTATTTGGATGGAGGACCCAGAAGTTGGAAGGCTGCGGATGCCACCCACTACCCTGAAGCGTATTATTCAGCTCATAGTGCGATGATGTACAGCATGGAAATTATATGGGTGATTGCTATACTAAAACCCAATTAGACATTTTTTTTTGTGTTGCCCTTCTTTGAAATTCAGATCTAAGTCACATCGATTTCATTGTGTTACAGCCGAAAGAGTAACTATAGTTGAGTCAAATATAGGGTAAGATTCCTTTTCTGTCTCAGCCTTAATCTCGGTCTCATGACAGTAGCTCATTTTATCAATGTGTAACATTTCCATTTTCCACTCTAGAGATACGTGTGGCTTATTTAAGGAAGACTGACAATTTAGGTTCTCAGGAAATTTTGTGACCATCTTATGTACTTCCAAACATATTAGTACAGTTAGAGTCAACGAATGTTGATGTAATATGTCCAATGTGGCCAATGTAGTGTCTTACTGCTGCAATTTTAATAGTTGTTTTTGTGTTTTGTCTTTATTATTTGAATTCTGTGGCTTTCCTTAAAAGAAATTTAGAAATATTAGTGCCTTGTTGAGTCTAATTCTTCAGACAAGGACAATCTTTCAAGGCAAGAAAGCATACTACATATGCAATCACCTTCAAATTAATGGTTGAATTTCTTTTGTAATTCTTTCATTTAAGAAATATAAGACTATAAACTGAAAATCAAATATAATGATCAAAATTCAGACAAATTATTTTGGTAACTAAATAGTCTTGAATTCCATTTACAACATAAATTGAGTCAACAATAATTGAAATGGTATTTTTAACGTTGTGATGCATTCAGCTATATTGCAGAAGCTAACTATATCACAGAAGCTGATGGGAGAGTGGCAGCAATAATTATTGTTGCCAAGTTATCATTTCATCATCAAGTAAAAATGAAATATGGCCGCAGAATTCTCCCATTTTTTTTGTAAGACTTTAAATAATAAGTCAAACAACAGCATGATTGGCAAATGAAATCAGAGAGAAAGCACAAGATAAGGAAAAATAAAAGTGCCTTGACCTGTCAGATTAGACAATATGGATGTAATTTTGTATTGGTTAAAGAGTGAAAGTACATTAAAGTCAATTTACAAGCAATAGATTAGACAATGCATTTTAAATTATAGCTCATACAATTGCCTCAGGAAATAATGATTATGGACCCTCTTATGAAACGAGGAAACTGTGCTCAAGGGCTTAATATTTGTGTAACAGAATATATTTAAGAACAAAGTGTATTCAACAAAGCCACTTGCTAAACAGCTAACCTTATTGCTGATATATTCCTGGGAATTTTTTTGTTGCTTCAGAACTTAACAGGCATTTTAGTCTCCTATCACTGATGAAATCCAAATTCCCCTTGATCCATAAATCATTAAATTTACAACAGCATTGGGAAATCTTGTTCAGTTTCAGAATAAGTTTTCTATTCTCAGTAGCATAATCACCCTCTGCTAAATGCTAAACCATAAAATTCAAAGATAATATTCAACATGTGAGGATTATGGTGCAGTAGTTTATATTTCACTGGTGGTGTTTTATTCAGTACAGAACATTTATCTTAAACAGTCCAGCAAACAAATAACAAAACAATCTGTCGAATACTAGAAACAGAAGGAAACTTAGTTATGTGGTAGAATATCACAGTGTTGTGATAGACTCTTGATGCAGTGGTAATAGAATTAATATTTCAAATGCAGAATCCTACAATACATTTCATAGATTAACAAACACATTGATACCACTGTAGCACATCATCTACGACTTAAACATAAGAAATGTTTTTGTGCATAATTATTTCCAGTAGACTGAAACTGACAAGTTTTATATATTTTTAATGAACTGATAACGGGGCTTTGATATAAAATAATGCTTGCTGAGCTTTTAATGATAAATGTGCCATATGATGGAAGGATATTGCCTATGCACATCAAGTTAGAACCATAATAAAAGTGACATTTTAATTAAGCACCAATCACAGTTGTTACACTAAGTAAAATGGGAATGTCACTTTGGGAATTTTTAAAGATACTTGCAACTTCTTGTGATACATTATTTGTAACTAATCTTCCCTTGTGCATTTCTTCATAGACTTCTCATGTTTCCCCACGGTATAAAGGGCAAGACATACAGTATCATGCCTGTTGGAAGTGCTTTGTTCTATTTCAGGATTTGTCAAAACGAATTGAAATTTCATAATGCGGGGTATGGCCACCGTCAAGACTTCTGTTCTGTAGTTGAAGTGCTGTGTCATCATGAAGCATTCCTTTTATCAGCTTTACTTGCAACTCGCTAAACTTGGCATTGGCAGGGTTCCCAGATTTCAATCGGTCTTATCCTGCATGTCCCCATATAGCTTTCAAATTTTCATATCCTTTTCACTGCATGTTTTTGTGCATTGTCGTAAATCAAAATGATCTATGAAGTGCAGATATATTGCAATTGTGGGATAGAATGCATAATGAAAACGAGTATATTACAGAGTGCATCTTATGGATAACCTTCATAAAATTCGCTCATGGACTAACTTAAGCTTTTGATTGTTGCCAATTTTGTATCTGTCATAACTTTTCAATGGGACACAAAGGTACAGTATCTGTTTTTTTATTGAGAACACTTCACAAAATTCTCTTGTAAGTAAGGTAAGATGGAAAGAGGGAGTCTGTCAAAGGTTCTGTTGGTACGGCAACAAGTAACAATCAAGAGCCATTCTTGATAATTTGGTGTACTGGTCACTTAGTCAAGGTACTAGAGGACTGTTGTGTCAGCCTTGCTTCACTGTTAAGACTATGGCCTCTGAGTTAGAAGATTATGGGTTTAATCTTCATGCTAAGGAATTGAGCACATTATCTAGGCTGACATTCCAATACAATATTGAGAGAGAGCTGGTCTGGTCTGTGTTTTATTAAAGCCAAGGCCCCGTCTGCTCAGATGGGTATAAAAGACTCCACGGTATTAATCAAAAAACCAAAAGGAAGTTCTACCAGTAACCTTGCCAACCTTTATCACTCAAACAATGCCATTAAAAAAATAGATTATCTGGTTAGTTATCTCACTAGTGTCTGCGGGAACTCACTATGTGAAAATTGGCAACTGCTAACTGTCACACATACATGCATAATAATGGTTACCTGTCAGAAGAAAATGTTTTCATAGGCTGCAAAAGCACTTTGAAACATTGTGAGGACATGAAAAGTTCAATATAAATGCAAGCTCATTTTCATTATTCTGTATAGTGGCAGGTAGCTTCCCTATTTTTTTTCAAAGTCTATTTTTTAGGTTGGGGTAGAACTCCAGATTAGACAGAAACATGGGGCAGAATTTTCTCTTCGGCGTGTGGGGGTGGGCCGTGCGTCCTGACGTCACCGCGCATCATTCCAATCTTTTGTTCGGCGGGCACACACCAGAGTCGGCTGCGCGCCCGCCAAACTGTCAAAGGCCTATTAAGGCCATTAATAATCCAATTAACCAAATTGACAGGGCTGCCCATCCAACCCTAAGGTTGGCGGGCAAGAAAGGGCCCAACCGGCCTTTCATGAAACCTCATCCATTGGCAGGTTGAGGTTTCATGAAGGGCTTATTAAATTAATAAATACTTTTCAAACATTTCATAAACCTGTCCCAGCTCATGTGACGCCTTCACACGAGGGCACATGTGTAAATGATTTTTAACTTTCTTTATTTTGAAGTTTCAAATTGAACTTGATCTCCCTGAGGCAGCTTTATGCTTCAGGGAGATTTCTGCATTCTTTCGTGCACATGCGCGAAAGAGCGTAGGCCCTGATTCTCCCTCCTCCCCCCGCCCACACAGGTAGCACTGAGCGCTACTGAGTGCACGTCACACTGGGCCAATTAAGGCCCACCCATGTAAAATGGCAGCGCGCAGCCGATCAAAGGCAGCGATCGGCTCCACGCCCACCCACCCTCGCTCCTGACCAGCCCGGCCGACAGGGAGAAAATTCTTCCCTTGACATCTATAATACAAATAATAAGTAATAAGGCTAGGAAAGGAGATGGTAGCGTAGTGCTAATGTTATCGGACTAGTAATCCAGAGGTCCAGGCCAATGATCTGGTGACATGGTTTCCAATCCCATCACAGCATCTGGTGGCATTTAAATTCAATTATTAAATCTGGAATATAAAGCTAGTCTCAGTAATGGTGACCATGGAACCATTGTCGATTATCATTAATGCCCTTTGTGGAAGTAAATCTGCCATCATCACCTGGTTCAGCCTAAATGTGACTCCAGACCCAAAGCAAAGTGGTTGACTCTTAACTGAAATGGCCTAGCAAGCCACTCAGTTCAAGGGCAATTAGGGATGGGCAACAAATGCTGGCCTTGCCAGCGATGCCTACATCCCACGAAATGATTTTTTTTTAAATGAAACACAAAAAATTACATAATTGTACTAAAGGTTTTTCATTTCAGAAGAATGACAAAACAGAAAATTCAAAAAGTGAGAAGCATTGCTATAGTTAGAACTTCAAAAGTACAGTCAATTTCAATTTATTTACGTGAAAGATATCCTATTTTATCTCTTTTTCCTACAGTTAATCTGCTCAAATTAAGAAAATAGCTGACCTCTGGCCAGGTCTCTATCCAATGGCACACTTGAGATAGCTACAAGAAGTTACACAATAGCAGCTGGAGGGGTCATTTCAGTTTAATTTATCTGCTCTGAGCTGGAGTGTCTGATCTACATTTAACACTTACCCTAGCGGCATAATTGATGCTGGTAGCTCATCGTGATTCAATCACACATTGTTTCCTATGACCAGAACAATCCATAGCACTTGCAAATGATGTGCCCCTGCGCTACACAGATCAGTACTTCAACTGAAAAATTACTTTTTAAAATGAATATAATTAAATTGGTCTGTTTCATAAAGACAAATGAGGGTTCATTGTGAAATAAATAGCAACTCAGTATCTTCAGTAAAACTGGATGATTTAGAGGACATCAGCTGAATAGAATGTAAGGATCAGTATATTTCAGGGTTATGCATCTACTCCTCCAGTATTCCCTCTTCCTCTTGTAAAGGTGCTGGCTTTTGTTGAAAATTGGTTCCACAAGTGCTGGGCAACTAGTAGCCCCTCCCGCAAGTAGTCAATCATCATATTAGCGTGTAGTCAATTTTCAGTCATAAAAGCGACGAGAGTGCAGCGCAAAGGGCTGTGAAAGCGGTTAGAGTTTGGCGAGAGGGAAATGGCAAGAGTTCAGCAAGAGGGACCATAAAAGCGGCAAGAGTTTGGCGAAAGGGGTTAGCTGCCACCAATGGACAGTCAGAGCCACGTCTGGAAACAAAAATAGAAGTGTGTCATCACAGGAAGGCATGTAGATGATTGGCTGGTGAGTATTTCCTACTTATCCCATCTAAACTAGGGAATTCCAGTAGGGGTAAGTAGAACATTTATTGAAATTTTGGGCCGTAAATTTCTCGGAGTGGCAAACAGTGTTGAACTGCCACTCCATGGCCACTTACTTACACCAAATTTCTTCCGTGCCTGTTTCAACTCAGGCCAGGCAAGATCCAGGCAACACAGCTGTCTCCGAGGTCCAGAGTCGAAGTCCAGCAGAGGTGAATTGAAAGAAGACACGCCCCTTTACTACAGCACTAGCTGTTGTAAAGCAGGTCAGTTTAAAGGGCCTATTGAAATTCACAGGCCTGAGAGAAGGTAAGTGTCTAAGGTAAGTGAAAAGGATTTGGGGATAGGGGTATTCGGAGGTCAGGTGAGGATGGTGCGGTAGGGGGGGTCAGACGTCAGGGATGGTGTGGGGAGTCGGACATCAGGAGGAGTTAGGGGAAGGGAATAGAGGGAATGGAGCAAGCTGGACATTCGGGCAGGTGGGGGCTGGGGGGTCGGACATCGGGAGGGGGCGTGGGGGTCGTAAATCGGGGGGGGTGGGATGGGGGGTCAAACATCGGGGGGGAGGGGTGGAGCGGGCCCGACATTCGAGGGTGTTGGACTTCGGGAGGGTTGAGGGGGGTCGGGCATTCAAAGGGCTGGAATATTGGGGAGGTGATGGTCGGACATGGGGGGTCTGGGGGGTGGGTTTGGGGCTAAGAGTTGGGACCACGCGGAAGGGTGTTGTCAGGTGAGGAGTCTTGTGCGGGTGGGGGGAATCCCATGGGTGGTCGACAGGTGAGGAATACTATTGGGGTGATGTTTAGTCAGGGGTGGGGAAGTCCTCTTGGGTGTCGGGACTGTGGGAGGAATCCCATGGGGGGCATCGGTCTGGGTCTTTACAATAGTTACCCAGATGTTAGAAGAGGTTTTAATTCTTCTAACTTTTTCTGGGTAACTATTGGTATAACCCTGGCCGAGCCATCCAAAGTTTGCGATTTAAACCACATTTTCAGATGGTTCCCAGTGCAATGCAATTGTCCAGAGGAAGTCTGCACTTCTGGGCAATTGCCCTGCAAACCCTTACTTGGGAATTTCCCAGAGGGATTCCCCAGCGCATCTTTGGGGTACCCCCAAATCCAAGCTGGACAGCTCGGAGGTTACAGCCCAATAACAACATAAGCACAAACAAGACTAAATACAATAATTAAAAATGTAATTAAGAAATTAAATAATTAATTAGTTAAATAAATGCAATAAAGATGTCAGGGCAGATGATGTGTTGCAGCTGCCATATGTGGGTTCTTGGGCACCAATGTGATCC
The DNA here is from genome assembly GCF_964194155.1 of Cetorhinus maximus. Classification (NCBI taxonomy): domain Eukaryota; kingdom Metazoa; phylum Chordata; class Chondrichthyes; order Lamniformes; family Cetorhinidae; genus Cetorhinus; species Cetorhinus maximus. The sequence goes on from NC_135883.1 coordinate 96,511,736, forward strand.
ATGGCAAACACGTCTGCAGTAAGTGACTGCTGTCTGAGGAGTTTTAGCTCAGCGTTAATGAGCTGGAGGCAGAGCTGCAGACATTGCGGTGCATCAGGGAGGGGGAAAGTTAACTGGAAACTTGTTTCAGAAGGCAGTCACACCCCTTAGATCTTCTGATTTGGTCCATGGCCGGGGACAGGAGGGTGCGCCTGTGAGTGAGACAGGTTTGGGAAACCAGAAGGTAGAAGTGGAGGAGACTTAGCTCTTGCAATTGTCCAACAGGTTTGAGGTTCTTTCAGCTTGTATGGATGAGAGCGGGTCCTGGAGGGTGGATGAATGATCTGAGCATGGAACCATGGTACAGGAAGCCATTCAAGCAGGGGGAATAAAAAGGAATGTCGTGGTAGTAGAGAACAGGTTATAGACACAGTTCTCTGCAGCCGAGACCGAGAGTCCAGATGGCTCTATTGCCTGCCTCTTGGCAGGATTCAGGTCATCTGCTCAGGGCTGGAGAGGAACTTGTGCTGGGAGGGGGAGGATCCAGTTGTCAGGGTTCACATAGGTACCAACAACATAGATAGGACCAGGAAATAGGTTCTGCATTGGGAGTAAAAGCAGCTAGTAGCTAAATTAAAAAGCAGAACCTCAAAAGTAGTCATCTCTAGATTATCCCCTGAGCCACAAGCAAATTGGGATAGGGTAAATAAGATTAAGGAGTTGAATGCATGACTCAAATATTAGTGTGGGAGAAATGGGTTTTGATTTATGGGGCACTGGCATCAGTACTAGAGAGAGTGGGAGCTGTACCATTAAGACAGCCTTCAACCATGCTAGGATAGGTGAGCGGTATAACCAGGGTGGTAGAGAGGGCTTTAAACTATTTTTTTTAATTCATTCATGGGATGTGGGTGTTGCAGACCAGGCCAGCATTTATTACTCATCCCTAATTGCCCTAGTTCAGAGGGCTTTTAAGAGTCAACCACATTGTTGTGGGTCTGGCCAGACCAGGTAAGGATGGCAGATTTCCTTCCCTAAAGGAATTTCCTTTCCTAAAGGGGGGCTGGTCATTAGTGAACTAGATGGGTTTTTACAACAATCAACAATGGTTTCATGATCATCATTAGGCTTTTTAATTCCAGATTTTTATTGAATTCAAATTCCACCATCTACTATGGTGGGATTTGAACTCAGGCCCCTCACAGCATTACCTGGGTCTCTGGATTACTAGCCCAGTGTCAATACCACTACACCATTGTGAGGGATCAGATAAAGGAAGTTGTAGTAAATTAAAGGAAAACAGGTAATGTCAATCAGAGAATGGCAAGATGTGACAGTGTGTACAAATGTAAGAGTGTGACAGCAGTGAATTGTCAGCTCATATAGAAATAAATACGTTTGGCCTGATCAGAGATGTGGCTGCAAGATGACCAATGCTGGGACATGAATATTCAAGGGTACTTGACATTTCAGAAGGATGGGAAGCTAAGAAAGGTTGGTAGGGTTGCTCTGTTAATTAAGGACGATACTAGTACAATAGAGGGAGATAACCTTATTTCTAAAGGTCCAGATAAAGAATCATTTTGGGTAGAGATATGAAATAGCAAAGGGAAGATAACTATGGGATAAAAGCAAAATACTGCAGATGCTGGAAATCTGAAAAAAAAAAGAGATTGCTGGAAAAACTCAGTAGGTCTAGCAGCATCTGTGGAGAGAGAAACAGAGTTAACATTCGAGTTCGTATGACTCTTCTTCAGAGCTAAAAACAATTGTGGGAGTAGTTTATAGACCTAACAGAAACAACACTAGGATGGGGTATACAGGAAGAAATAGTGGAGGCTTCTAAGAAAGGCAGTGTAATTATCATGGGTGATTTTAATCTACATATAAATTGAACGAATCAGCAGAAGTAGCCTGGAAACTGTGTTTATAGCATGTTTTCAGGACAATTTCTTACAGCAATACATTCTGGGGCCAACCAGAGAGCAGGCAATTCTTGACCCAGTAGTGTGCAATGAGGCAGGATTAATTAATGACCTCAAAGTAAAGGAGCTTCGAGGTAGCAGTGATCATAACATTATTGAATTCTGCATTCAGTTTGAGGAAGAGAGTGGCTCTAAGGCTAGTGTTTTAAACTTAAATAATGACAATTACAAGGGTATTATGATGAAACTGGCTAAGGTGAACTGAGAAAATAGGATGTAAAGATTAGCAGAAATGGTGTGGGTAGACATTTAAGGAGATATTTTATAATGTTCAGCAAAGAAATATTCCAGTGAGAAAGAAAGACTCTAGGAGACAAATGCACTATCCTTGGCTAACTAAGGAAGTTAAAAATTGTATCAAATTGAAAGAAAAAGTGTACAATTCTGCAAAGAATAGTGATAGGTCAGAAGACTGGACAGAATTTGAAAGCCAGCAAAGAATGACTAAAATAACGAGAGAGAAATTAGAGTATCAGAGAAAGCTATCTAGAAATATAAAAACTGATCAGAAGAGTTTCTACAAGTATTTAAACAGGAAAAGAGCGTGGTCCTCTGAAGAGTGAATCTGGTGAATTAATAAGAGGAAATAAGGAAATGGTGGAAGTAGCGAACAGATATTTTATGCCTTTACTGTAGAAGACACAAATAACATCCCAGAAATATTTGTAAATCAAGAGATGAAAGGCAGGGAGGAACTTAAAACAATGAAATCACCAGGGAAAGTGTATTGAAAAAACTATTAAAACTAAAGGCTTGAAATGTCACCAGCAACTGGTGGACTTCTTCCTAGAGTCCTAAAAGAAGTGCCTGTGGTAATAGCAGATGCATTGGTTTTAATTTTCCAAAATTTGCTTGATTCTGGAAAGGTCCCATCAGATTGGAAAATAGCAAATATAACTCATCTATTCAAGAAAGGAAGGAGACTAAAAGCAAGTAATTGCAGGTCAGTTAGCTTAACATTTGTCATAGGGAAAATGCTAGAATCTATTATTAAGGGGCTATAGCATTTATTGCCCATCCCTAATTGACTTTGAGGAGGTAGTGATGAGCTGCCTTCTTGAACCACTGCAGCCCATGTGGCACAGGTACACCCACAGTGCTGTTAAGAAGGGAGTTCCAGGATTTTGACCTGACGACAGTAAAGGAATGGCAATACAGTTCTAAGTCAGGATAGTGTGTGGCTTGAAGAGGAACTTGATTGTGGTATTCCCATGAATCTGCTGCCCTGATCCTTTGAGGTGGTAGAGGTCACGGGTTTGGAAGGTGCTGTCAAAGGATCCTCGATGAGTTGCTGCCATGCATCTGGTAGATGGTGCATACTGCTGTCACTGTACGTCAGTGGTGGAGGAAGTGAATGTTTAAGGTGGTGGATAGGATCTCAGTTAAGGGGCTGCTTTGTCCTGGATGGTGTCCAGCTTCTTGAGTTTTGCTGAAGACGCACTCACTAAGCCAAGCGGAGAGTATTCCATCACACTCCTGATTTGTTCTTGTAGATGGTGGACAGGCTTTAGTCTATGGACAGGCTTTAGTCTATGACCTGCTTTTGTTCCATAGTCTTTATATAGCTTGTCTAGTTCAGTTTCTGGTCAATGGTAACCACCATGATTTTGACAGTGGGGGATGCAGTGATGGTAATACCAGTGAATGTCAAAGGAAGGTGGTTTGACTCACAATTGTTGGAAAGGTTCATTGCCTGGCATTTGTGTGTTGCAAATGTTACTTGCATGTTACATTGTAGAAACAAGGAGGATTTGGGGAATGGGGGAGGCATACACGTTTCTATTGAAAGGAGATTCTCTGCAGATGCACTAATACTTTTTGATTGGTTCCCAGAAAATAAATCATAGAAAATAGGAGCAGGAATAGGTCATTCTGCCCTTCGAGCCTGCTCTGCCATTCAATATGATCATAGCTGATCCTCTACCTCAATGACGTACCCCAGTGCTCTCCCCATACCCCTTAGCGTCTTTAGAGTCCAGAAACCATCCTCTGAATGAAGAGGTTTCTCCTCCTCTCAGTCCTAAATGGTCTACCCCATATCTTGAGACTGTGACCCCTTGTTCTAGAGCCCCTCCAGCCAGAGGAATTATCATCCCTGCACCCAGTTTGTCCATCCCTGCCAGTATTTTATATATTTCAATGAGATCTCCTCTCATTCATCTGAACTCAGGCCTAGTCGGTCCACTCTCTCCTCATATGACAATCCCGCCATCCCTGGAATCAGTCTGGTGAACTTTCATTGCAGTCCCTCTATGGCAAGTGTATTCTTTCTTAGGTAAGGAGACCAAAACTGCACACAATACGCCAAGTGTGATCATATCAAGGCCCTGTACAGCTGCAATAAGACATAGGGCAGAATTTAGCCCTCGATGGGCGGACGGGCTCCATCGGCTCGGCGGCGGGCGGGCAACCGAACTCCGCCGCCGAAACGGGCCCCGCTGCCATTTTAAGTGGGCGGGCCTTAATAGGTCCATCCAGTGGGCTGCCCGATGGGAAGCGCTATGCGCTTCCTGTGCTGGGGGGGGTGGGGGAGGGATTACCGAACTGTCAAAGTGCGCTCAAAAGAGCGCACTGCTTCCTGAGACTAAGTGCTGTCTTAGGAAGTCCCATGAGATGGGACATGTTAATAAATATCACATAAACTTTATTAAAGATTTTTTAAACAGACATGAAACCTCATCCCGCCAGTGGATGAGGTTTCATGTTTTTTCAGAAGCCCGCTGGGGCTCCTGGCCTGCCTACCAGCCTTAAGGTTGGACGAGCAAGGCCTTTAATTACCTTAATTATCCTGTCAATGGCCTCAATTGGCCAGCTGATTTCGCTGTCCGCCCGCCTTCCTGCTTATTTAAGAGGTGTCAGCTGTGGCTCAGTTCATAGCACCCTCGCCTTTGAAACAGAGGGTTGTGGGTTCATGTCCCACTCCCGGAAAACCAAGAACTGTGATTGTACTCGAAAGAGTTGCAATCTGTGACTGTTGATAACTCGAAAGAGTTTCCTGCTTATTTAAATGGGGCGGGATGACGTTGGGGGTTCCTCCTGACGTCATCCCATGTCATTTTCCTGTTGGTGAGTGGCCCCGCCCCCAAATCGCCGACGGGAAAATTCTGGCCATATTTGCTCCTGTACTCAAGTCCTCTCACAATGAAGGCCATTTGCCTTCTTAACTGCTTACTGCACCTGCATGCTTGCTTGCAGTGATTGTTGTACAAGGACACCCAGGTCCCTTTGTTCATCAGCATTTCCCAATCTATCACCATTTAAATAATATTGTACCATTCCGTTTTTCTACCAAAGTGGATAACTTCACACTTATCCACTTCATATTGCATCTGCCATTTATTTACCCACTCACTCAACCTGTCTAAATCACCTTGAAGCCTCTTAACACCCTCCTCATCACTTACATTTTCACCAAGTTTTGTGTTGTCAGCAAACTTAGAAATATTACATTTGGTTCCTTCATCCAAATCATTGATATATATTGTGAATAGCTGGGGCCCAAGCACTGATCCCTGTGATACCCCACTAGTCACCGCCTGCCACTCCGAAAAAGAGCCATTTATTCCTACTCTCTGTTTCCTGTCTGCTGACCAGTTCTCAATCCATGCCGATATATTACCCCCAATCCCATGTGCTTTAATTTTACACACTAACCCCTTACATGGGACTTTATCAAAAGCTTTCTGAAAATCCAAATATACCACACCCAGTGGTAGTCCCTTATCTATTCTGCTAGCTATGTCCTCAAAGAGCTCCAGTAGGTTTGTCAAACATCATTTCCCTTTCACAAATCCATGTTGACTTTGTCTAATCCGGTTGATATTTTCGAAGTGTCCTGTTATTACATTGTTTATAATCAACTCCAGCATTTTCCCTACTACTGAGGTTAGGCTTTCCCTCACCCTCCTTTTTTAATTAGTTCAGTTGCCACCCTCCAATCAGTTGGGACTGTTCCAGAATCTAGAGAATTTTGGAAGATGACAACCAAAGGGTCTACTATTTCCATGGCCACCTTCTTTGGTACCTTGGGATGTAGATTATCGGGCCCTGGGGATTTATCAGCTTTCAGTCCCATTAATTTCTCCAGCACTATTGTTTTAGTAATACTAATTTCCTTCAATTCCGGCTTCTCACTAGACCCTTGGTTCCTGAGTATTTCTGTGAAGTTATTTGTGTCTTCCTCTGTGAAGACAGAACTTATGTAGTTGTTTAATTGCTCTGCCATTTCCTTGGGCAGAATTTTGCCTTTGTCGGTTGGGCTAGGTGGGGGCGAGCAGGAGCAGTCGGGAAGCTAACGTCGGCGCTATCGGGCCATGACCGCGATTTCACGTTGGCGGGCCAATTAAGGCCCACCCAGCATGAACGCCAGCTGCAGAATGTACGAGAAGGGGCGCACAGGGACCTGTCCAATGGCAACCTGGCGGCCGGTTCAGAAACGGTGCAGGCAGCCCTAGGGAGGCTGCCCACATCGGAGCTGCAGCAGCGAAATGGCTGCAAACGCAGATGTAGACGCCGGGCGGGAGGTAAAGTTGGCTGGGCATTCGGCCCCCTGTTTTTCTGCTGGTTGCCTTGCCCCCATCCTGGAGGAGGTGGCTGCCAAGAGGGACACCCTTGTCCCCAGAGATGGGAGGAGGAGGCCACCACACCTCACAAAGAGGGCATGGGAAGAGGTGGCAGCCCAGGTGAGCAGCCATGACGTGGTATGGCACACCTGGGTGCAGTGCTGAAAGAGGTTTATTGACCTGCTGTGTTCAAGAAGGGTGAGTGCCGTGTTTGCATGGGTCAGTGTGTTGAAGTGTTGAGGTGTGGCCGTCCCCACTGTGGAGCTCAGGGGTGTTAGAGTCTGAGTACCAACTGTCAATGACACTGGAGCTGGCCAAGGGGCTGAGTTCTGGCTGCTTTGACTGAGTGCCTTGCAACTCAAGTGCCTCGGATCTGCCCTGCAAGGTGTTCCTAAGCCGGGCTTAGCCAAACTGCTATGGCGCTGCAGGTAGAGAGTGGACTAATCAATGCTCCTCTGTCCTTTCAGGAGAAGACATCCCATAACAATATTGAGAGGTCGCAGACTGGCGGAGGACCCTCACACCTCCCCATCCTCTCCAGATATGAGCAGGAGGCCTTGGAGCTCAAGAGGCACCATGCATCTTGGTCAACCGGCCGCGGAGGGGTTGGAGTACCAAACGAAGGTAAAAGTGCAGTGCAGAGGTGAGAGATTCAGATGCTGCAAACAATCTTGTGTTGTCTCATCATTGATGGGAGCCTCCAGACTGGATTCCTCATTGATCATTGAAAGACGATGGTACCATGATGCAGGTCTCTATTGTCTCACCAGGGTGCCTGGCATGCATAGTGACAGTGTGATGACTTAAACTAATGACATGTCCTTCTTTTCTCTTAGATATGCCACTAAGCAGCCAAGTGCAGGACCTCCAGGAGCTACCCATGACCCTGGAGGACCACCAGGCTCCCCAAGCACTTGCATCGCACCCGCTCTCTGAAGCAGGCACCAGCGCAGTTACCAGCACCTCAGTAGGCATTAGTTTGGTGGCTAGTATCTCGGTGCACATTGGTGAGGGCACTTCACAGTCACTCGAGGTACAGGCAGAAGCAGAGAGTGCCCAGGGTGCCAGCAGTCGGAGGACTGCTGGAGACCAGGGCGATGCTCAGTTGAAGGCTGATGATAAGCCTCTGGAGTCATCCATTAGACAGCAGATGCTGGATGTCCAACGACGTATGCAGGAGGATCTGGCGGGGATCAATGAGGGTATGCATTCCATGGTCTCTATTGTGGAGGGGTCCCTGAGGAGCATCAGCACTGCATTGACCCACATGGCCAAGCGCAATGCCTCCTTCATGGAGAGGGTGGCAGCTCTCATGAAGAGGCTGCTCCACAAAGAGAATCAGGGGTTCCTGGGGTTGCGCTTGGAACCTGCAAGCTCTCACACAGACTCTGACCTCAAGTGCTCAGTGTCCTTGTGTGAGATGGATTAGGCATCCAATATCCCAGCTAGGTGCCCATCCATTAATGGTGTGCAGGGAGTCCACAGCGACCTCACGTTGGCACATGAACCGCTTGTCGTCTCTGCGGGCTCCTCACGGGGCGCTCTGGGTGATGGCATCAGCTCCTCTGCTCCTCTGCCAGTGACCATGGCATCTGCCAAAGCTGCAGTGATTGGGGAGATGCTAGCCATCGCACTAGCTGGTCCCTGCAAGGAGGGGCCATCACAGGCTCCACTAGCCAGAGGACAACTGCCAAGGTCATCAAGGCCAACAAGGTAGCAGAGTGAGCAGGCTGTCTCCGATGCCGGTGCTAGTGAGGAGGGAACACCTAGACATAGCACCCGTAAACGTAAGTTTAAAGCACCTTAAGCACAAGAAGGACTGGTCACGGGTGAGCTTTTGTTCTCCCATTTTTTTTTCCCCTTTTTTTAATGGTGTGACCATCAACACTGGATATTGTTCTGTTTATAATCCGTGAGTGCCAACATTTATATTACATTTGCTTTTGTGTTATTGGCCTGAGTATGCTTCATTTGTACGTGCAGAGTATGGAGTCATGGAGTGTCCACCAACACATCAGAGCTGATCTCAGGCCCAATCATCTGACAAATGAAGGTCACTGTCTCTCTTGAGAGGCGGAGCCTCCTTCGGCAATGCACGGCAGACATATTGAGGTAGCTGCATCATCACCTGTAAACCTTGGCAGCAGGATAGTGGCGTCTTCTGCAGCCCCTTCCACCTTGGACTTCCTGTTGTCCCTGCGCCCCTTGTGCCTGTGCCTCTCCTCCCACATGTGATTCCCCTGGAAGCTGCATTGGGACACCTGGCCTCCTCTCCCTTCTGCTCCTCTCTTCATCCTCGGAGGAGGTGCCTCCAGCAGAGATCACAATCCCCATTGCCAGGATAGGGAAACCTGTCTGATACCTGGAAAGGTCCACATGGTCCAAATCCTCAGGTGACCTTGGAGACAGCAATGAGTCCAGCAACGAAGCCTGGAAATGCTAAGAATGAAGCCCTGAACAGAGGTGAAGTATCAAGAAGCAACCAGCAGCAAGCTATCCCCAAAACTCCTCACTACTCACACTGGCAAAGCTTCTGAGCATTTTTATCCCGCCCATGGGTATGGTTTTGCAAATTGTGGGCTGCCTGCCTGCCCACTTTGCCCGTGTTACAAGCAAAAAATCATACAGGCAACGTTAAATCGCTCACTTAGGTTCTCAAGGGCCTTAACTGGCCTCTTAATTAATGGCAGGTGCGGCTCTGACTCCCGTGCACGCTCACCGACCAAAATATCGCGCGATTGTGTGATGACTTCGGGATGTTCGCCCGGCATCATCGTGAGTCATTTTAAACTTGTTCGGATTGGGGCCACGCCCGCCCAATGAACAGAAAACTCTGCTTCTTGTTTTCTATTATAAACTTTCTCATTTCAGACTGTAAGGGACCTACATTTGTCTTCACTAATCTTTTCCTTTTAACATACTTACAGAAGCTTTTACTGTCTACTTTTATGTTTATTGCAAGTTTACTCTCATATTCTATTTTTCCCCTCTCAATCAACCTCTTGGTCCTCCTTTGCTGAATTCTAAACTGCTCCCAATCCTCAGGCTTAGTACTTTTTCTAGCAACTTTATATGACTCCTCTTTAGACCTAATACTATCCTTAATATCTCTTGTTAGCCATGGTTGGGCCGCTTTTGCTGTTGTGTTTTTGTGCCAGAAAGGAATGTATAAGGGTTGCAATGCATACATTTGTTCGTTAAATATTAGCCATTGTCTATTCACCTTCATGCCTTTTAATGAAGTTCCCCAATCTATCTTAGTCAACTCATACCTCATGCCTTCATAGTTTCCTTTGTTAAGATTTAGGACCCTGGTTTCAGATCGGATTACTTCACTTTCCATCCTAATGAAGAATTCTATCATGTTATGTTCACTGTTCCCTAAAGGATTCAGCACAACAAGATTATTAATTAAACCCTTCTCATTGCACAATACCAAATCTAGGATAGCCTGTTCCCTAGTTGGCTCCTTGACACGCTGGTCTAAAAAAAACATCTTGTACACACTCCAGGAATTCATTCACCACAGTATCATCGCTAATTCGGTTTGCCCAGTCTATATGTAAATTAAAGTAACCCATGAATACTGTAGCACACTTGTTTCATGCATCTCTAATTCCCTGTTTAATGCCATCCCCTGCCTTATCACTATTGTTTGGCGGGCTATAGACAACTTCCACTCATGTTTTCCGCTCTTTGCTGCTTCTTAGCTCCACCCAGACTGAATCTACATCTAGATTTTCTGAGCCAAAATTCTCTCTCACTATCACACTGATTTCATCCTGAACTAACAACACCATGCCACCTCCTTTTCTTTTTTGCCTGTCCGTCCTAAATATCGAATATCCTTGGATATTCAGTTCCCAGCCTGGTCACCCTGAAGCCATGTCTCAGTAATTGCAATCATATCGTACCCATTTACGTCTATTTGCACTGTTAATTCATCTACTTTGTTGCGAATGCTCTGTGCATTTATGTACAGTGACTTTAGTCTTGTCTTTTTAAAAATTTTTGCACATTTTCTTTGTACTATGGCCGTATTTGCTGCTAGCCCTTGTTTCCTCTGCCTTCCACTTTTGCTGTCTACTTTTTTGTCCTTCATTCCTATCTTTGTTTCCCTCTCGTGTCTCCCCATCACCCCATCATGTTTAATTAGCTGCTTACTGCTGATAATTAAAATAAATAAATCTGTTCCCCTCTCATATAAGTTATAGAAATTAATAAATCTGTACACCTAATATGGGCAAAGGTTAGCACAGAGAAGCGAAGAGTAACTCAAAGTTAAAGATAATTTGAGGGTAAAAGGTTAGCTCCTGATCAACAAAGGTGGATCAGCAGAGAAGGGCAGCTCGAGATCATGTTTGTGTTAACAGCATGATGTAAAGGATGCAGAGCAAAGTGGCAATGTATTCAATTGCTGATCAAGTTTAGTTAGCACACATCGGGGTCCAGGCTTCAGACTCATAAATCCAGGACTACACATTGAAAATGAAAAACAAACTGGAGCAGTGCTATTGAGAGAGTGTGAGGAAAGTGATCATTAATTTTCATGATTGGAAAATCATGGGCTGGAGGTACAGAGTTTTGCAATAGTTGTTCTCAGCATTCACCAGGAGCACAGTAGCAGAAGACCTCAACTAGAGTCTAACAAGAAAGCATACAATTAACTTAACAGGGACTGTGAGAAATTAATGACAACTAGCATAAAGGACAACAAAGGTTTTCAAAGCATATCAAAGGCCAGAAGAAAGTAAAAGAAAGGCGGTGCCCCTAAGGAGCCAAGATGGCAATTTGACAGCAGTGAATTGGAAGAGCTACTTAACCAGTATTCTACCTGTACAGTTACAAAAAAAAGTGGAGGAGGGATTGTAGGAGCAACAGAATTGCATGCAGAGGAACAAATAATAGATATAAAATGAATAAGAAAGCATTATTATAAGGGTTAAATAAACTTAGGCCAGGATATTGAGGTCGGCGAGCAGGGGAGGTGGGCCCCGCTCGCCGATGCGGGATGATGTTGGGTGCAACTCCCGATGTCACCCCGCGTCATTTCAATTTTCAGGTCGGTGAGGGCGCAGCCGATTCAGCTGTGCGCCCGCCGACCTGTCGACGGCCTATTGAGGCCATTTAAAAAGTAATTGAACTAGTTAATGGACCTGCCCATTCAACCTTAAGGTTGGTGGACAGGCCGGGAGCCCTGGCGGGCTTCAGAAAAAAACATGAAGCCTCATCCACGGGCAAGTTTCATGTCGGTTTTTAAAAATTTAATAAAAGTTTGAATGAAAGTGATGGACATGTCCCAACTCATATGACAGTGCCACATGTCAGGGAAATTTTAATTTTGTGCATTGACCATTTTTGAATTTGGCGCTGATCTCCCTGAGGCAGCACTTAGCCTCAGGGAGATGAGTGCGCTCTTTCAAAAGAGCACACCCCCGGCTGAGGGAATCCCCCCCCCCCACCAGCATAGGGAGCGCATAGCCCACATAAAACGGTGCTGATCGGAGGTGCACCTGCACGCGGCCGCTCCTGCACTTCCCCCCCTCAAACGGGGGGGGGGGGGGGGGGAATTCTTCCCTTATAGTTAATAGGAATGATTCCTTCTCCTTTGTTGCTAAGCAGCAATCAATTGTTAGACACAAAGGGTTGAATTATATACGGTGGGAGCAGGTCAGTGACCTCACCCCAGTGTAAAGGGGCGAGTCTGCCTCTGCTTGCCTCGCTCACCCAACAGCTATTTTACAGCTGCTGGGCAGTTAATTGGCTTGAGTTGGGTGTCCGACCCTCATTGGAGAGGCAGACTCACTGCCAAGGGCCGCTGACCACTCAGACGGTCGGCAGCTCTGTGGTCCCAACAGCACCACTGGGAGCAGTTACTGCTGCTGGTACTGCAGTCAGTCCTTGAAGAATAATGGCCCAGGTGAAGTTATGTCTGGAGTCTGAGGTGGGTTAGGCTGGTAGGGCCTGGCGAGGGGTTGGAGGGGGCTAGTGTCAGCAGGACAGTGGGGATTTGGGGGTGGGAGGAAACACGGGGTGGGGAATGAGCTGGGGGCGGGTCCATTGGGCACAGGCCTGAACAGGAAGGAAGTACTTCTTCTAGCCCCACAATAATTGATGCTGCCCTCAATCTGCTGCGGGTAAAATCCCAGTGGCGACTATTAATTGATCACTTAAGGACCTCAACTGCCCCTTGGGCAAGTGGGTTCGCTGATGCATAAGAACACTAGCGATACAAAAAGGAGTAGACCATATGGCCCATCAAGCCTGCTTCGCCATTCAATATGATCATGGACTGCAAGTCCACTTTCCTGCCTGCTCCCTATATCCCTTAATTCCCTGAGAGATCAAAAATCTGTCTATCTTAGCCTTAAACATAGTCAATCATGGAGCATTCACAACCATTTGGGGTAGAGAATTCCAAAGGTTCGCAACCTTTTGAGTGAAGAAATTTCCCTTCATCTCAGTCGTAAATGATCAACCCCTTATCTTGAAACTGTACCCCCCTGTTCTTGATTGGGTAAAATACTCACAGGGGTTGGGGAGGGGAGGGGGTGGTGGAGCTAGGCAACAGGAATGGTGCCACTGCCAATGTGTCCAACTTAACGCCTTCCCCCACCAGCTAACCTGTCCCCAGGCCGGGTGGGGCTGTAAAACTCCAGCCTAGGTAGAGGAAATAAACCTGTAACACAGGGTCATCCCCCCCTTTACATTATCATATGAATATTAGGGTTCTTCTGGGAGATGAGAGGATAAAGCAGTTACACTCTAAGAATTCAAAACCATATTAATGAGGCGGGTAAGGGCATAACCTCATTTTCCTCCACTAATGTTGGAAGAGTGCCTGTTTTGAAGATTGGAGAGTGCAAAGCAACAAACTTTGGAAAGAAGAAATGCATCTTGTAAATGTTATACAACCCTTCAAAATAAAGAGAAACTGATAAAACAGGTTCCTACAGTCCAGTTTTCCTCAGGCAGATAGCAGGAAAACTGTTGCGAGACCATAATAATGAAAAAAACAGGAAGGACATAGAAAGGTATGTGCTAATCGAGGCCATTAAAGAGCAAACTTTACAAATGGGTGGTGGAAGCAGATTCAATTATAACTTTGAAAAGGGAATTTGATAAATACTTAAGAGGGAAGGAAGTGCTGTGTTATGGAGAAAGAGCAGTGAAGTTAGACCATTTAAATAGATCTTTCAAATAGCCAGGACAGGCACAATGAGCCAATTGGCCTCCTTCTGTGCTGTATTATTCTATGATTCTCAGCTTCTGCAATTTATGCAAACTCCTCCAGAAAATGACTAAACAGATAAAGGGAATGCAGTGGATATATTTTGGACTTTCAAAAGGAGTTTGAAAAATGCTGCATAAGAAAACTAATTAAGGTTAAGGTTAAAGCAAAAAACTGCGGATGCTGGAAATCCAAAACAGAAACAAAAATACCTGGAAAAACTCAGCAGGTCTGGCAGCATCTGCGGAGAGGAACACAGTTAACGTTTCAAGTCCAAATGACCCTTCAACATAACGTTCTGTTGAAGGGTCATTCGGACTCAAAACGTTAACTGTGTTCCTCTCCACAGATGCTGCCAGACCTGCTGAGTTTTTCCAGGTATTTTTGTTTTTGTTAAGGTTAACATTAAGGTCCATGATAATTAAGGTAAAGTGATGCCATCAATACAGGGATAACTGTTGAATAGAAAACAGCAAGTCAGAGTAAATGAATACTTCTTAGGTTGATAGGATCTAGCTTCTGGTGTGTCTTAGGGAGGTTTTGTATTCTCTGTATGATTTGAACATAAAATATGGCTTGTGTAACATATTAGGAGCATGGCAAACTGTAAGGAACAATACAGGAGGCTTCAGGGCAAAGACTGGCTAGGGGTGTGTCCAGATATATGGCAAAACACAGATAATGGGAATGTGCCCTAAAAGGTAAAATAGTCAATGAAGTGATAACATAGAGAGAGAGATATATGGGCAGAGATACTCAGTCCTTTAAAAGTAGGATTACAGGTGGAAAAATACGTACTTGACTTACTTAAATCCTGAATTTTATATTAAGAGGGTTAAATATACCAAGGGCAGAATTTTCTGGCTGATGTGTGGATGGTGGGCCCTGCACATCAGCGCTTAAAATGGCGCACGTTGACGTCGGGCGAGTGTCTCGACGTCACCGCGCACCATCCCGATATTTAGCTAGGCGGGCGCGCAATGAAGTGCAACGCGCACCCGCCATTAAGTAAAGGGCTGGTTAAGGCCCTTAACTTGGCAATCAATGCCGATTTTCAGGCGTCCGTGTGACCTTCGGCTTGGCACACAGGCGCAACGGGCAGGCGGGTAAGTGACTTTTTAACAAAACTCATCCATGGGCGGGATATGTGAGCTCAGTGGGGTTGTCAATGTTTTATGTGAAGTATTTATTGCAGCAAGGGTTTTAAACTTGCCTGTGTGATCGGTAGCAGTTCAGATCGATTTCCAGCAGCTTTCTCTGTACTTTGAAGCTTCAGCTCAGCACTCTGCAGTCAGGAACCTTTATCGGGCCTGCAGCTTTCCGGAGGCCTCCACTTAGCCAGGGTATGGGTTCGGACATCTCCACTGGAGGCAGCTCCTCTGAGGACGAAGAGAGGGCTAGAATAAGGAGGAGGCCAGGACTGGACAATCAACCTCCAGGGGAGCCACCTTTGGGAGGCCAGGCGCAGGCACAAGGGGCGCAGGGCCAAGAGGTTGTCCAAGGTGGAAGGGGCTGCAGAAGACGCCACTATCCTGCTGCCAGGGTATACAGGCGGCGAAGCAGCTACCTAAATATGACTGAGGTGCAGTGCCGAAGGGGGCTCCAACTGTCAAGGGAAACAGTCAACTACATCTGTCAGGTGATTGGCCCTGAGATCTCTCCAAACTGTGTGGGTGGACACCCAATGCCAGCAGCTCTGAAGGTCACAGTTGCCCTCAACTTCTATGCCTCTGGCTCCTTCCAGGGCTCGGTGGGTGATCTTTGCGGTGTCTCCCAATCAGCTGTCCACACTTGTGTCAAGCAGGTTACAGACGCTCTGTTCTGACAGGTATTGACCTTCATCCACTTCCGCTGCGACCTGGCAAGTCAGGCACAGTGAGCCAGAGGCTTCACGGCCATTGCTGGCTTCCCCGCGTCCAGGGTGCAATAGGCTGTACACATGTGGCCATCAAGGCACCAGCAGGTGAGCCCGGTGCCTTTGTCAACATGAAGGGCTTCCACTCCATGAACGTGCAGATAGTGTGTGACCACAGGATGCAGATTCTGCAAGTTTGTACAAGGTACCCAGGCAGCTCCCACGACGCCTACATCCTCAGACACTCCCAGGTGCCGGGGCTCTTCAGTGCTCCGGCTCGGCTAGATGGATGGCTGCTGGGTGACAAGGGCTATCCCCTCAGAAGGTGGCTCATGACGCCTCTCCACCATCCAAGAACAGAAGCTGAGGAGCTCGACAATAGGAGCCACGGCACCACAAGGGCTGTGGTGGAGAGAGCCATCGGTCTTCTCAAGATGCGCTTCCGATGCCTGGACCGCTCAGGGGGCGCACTCCAGTACCCCCCAGATCGCGTCTCTGTGATAGTGGTAGCTCTGCACAATCTTGCACTGGAAAGGGGGCATGCAGTTGACGATGAAGACCTTGACGCAGTGGATGAGGCTGCACATGATGAATCCAGCAGTGGCTCAGAGGATGAGGAAGCACAGGGCAATGATGAGGGGCAGCACACCGACCCGCTACTACACCAAGGAGGCAGGGACACCCGGGACACTTTAATCAAACGAACCTTCAGCTAGCTCCACACACATGGATCTGCAGGACCAGCATTGCCTGGCGCTTCCACACGTGGCACTTAGGTGCTACATCTTCCACCTTATCAGCTGCAACTTAGAGCTTAGTACAGAAACATCAAGGTCCACTCAAACACTCATGATATGTCTGTGAAACAGACAAATGCAGCACAAAGGAGACACCCTCAGCCATGGTCAGAAATGTGGACTTTATTCCCATCCATCAGATGGTGCCACAAAAAAATTACAAAACGTTGCTCCGATGTTGACAAATATAAATTCCCTAATCTAGGGGCAACAGAAAAGTACCAGTGAGAAATTCGTGGAGTGTCTAACGTGCCTTATGCTTACGTTTGCAGGTGCCTCATCTTGGTGCCGCCCCATCGCTCGGAGTGGCTTGTGAGACAGCCTGTTGGCCTTGATGACCTTGGCAGCCGTCCTCTGGCCCATGGAGCCAGTGCTGGCCCCGGCTGGGAGGGAGTGGCCAGTTTCAGAACTGGCACCTCCCCAGTTATTGCAGCCTCAACGGATGCAACGGTCACTGGCAGAGGGGCGGAGGAGCTGCTGCCCTCATCCGAAGCGCCCTGAGAGGAGCTCGCAGTGACAACAGGCAGCTGCTGCGCCGACGTGAGGTCACTTTGGACCTCCCTGCTCACCGCAGATGTATGGGCACCGAGCTGGGACACTTGGTGCCGAAAACATCTCCCACATTGCGAATGACCACCTGTTGCCATTAGCGCTGTAAGGATTGCAGAGCGTAACCCAATCAGATGCTGATCAATCCGTTGTAAACCCCTCTCCATGAGACTCACCAATCTCTCAATGGAGGAAGCCTGACGCTCTGACATGAGGTTCATTCCATCACTGAAACTCTGCCTGGATTCCTCCACCACAGAGACCAAGTGAAGCACACTCTCATACAGGAGAAATGGTAGGGCCATGGAAAGTAAGGACAATTACAGGGACCTTGCTGGGCAGACCCGTTAAGGTAGCAGAACAAAAACTTATGGCATTTAACAAGGTCAAAGTCAGACTTGCCTTTATTACCTGAGAAATAGAATGCAGGAAAAGGGAGGTCATGTTGCAAGTGCAGAAAACGCTGTCGAGGCCACATCTACACTTCTGCGTTCAGTTGTGACCTGCACTTCATGGGAGGGATGGCATTGGAGTGGGGAGAGTGCAGAGGTTCCTGACCAGGATGCATGCTGGCCTGGAGAGTTGGAGTGATGAGGAAACATTGCATACACTTGTGACATTTGTTGTGGAGCACAGGAGATTGACAGGTCACATTATTGACCTTCATACCGTTGAGGGGCATAGACCGAGTGGACAGAAGGCGACATTTCCCCTTGGCGGAGGGATGACTAACGTGGTGGCATTTATTTAAGTTGAGTGCCATGAGGTTGACAGGTGAGGTGCTGAGGACCTTTTGGACAGAGTAATGTGGGGCGCACTGGCTAAAAGGGTGGTGGAGGTACAAACCCTCCTAAGATGCAATAAGTATTTTGATGTGCAGCAGCGATGCCATGGCATGTTAGGCCATGGGGATAGTGGTCACAAATGGGATAAAAGGCGACTTTGAAAGTTTCTAGAGACACGCATCCTCAAGGGGCTGAGGGACCTTCGTGTATGGACCCACACGTCTGACATTATCAGTCTGTGAATGAGCAGTGTTGCTGCATTAACGATTTCAGCAATCATCAGTGCTTTGGATGGTGGGGAGACAGAGTGGATGGGACTGTGGCCCTCAAACACCTGGCCACTGCACCCCAGCCTCACCGAAACCTGCCGACCTGGCCGCTTGGTTCCTTTCTAGTTCCATGGCCTGTTCTTCGAAGTGGGTTAGTGTGTGCAGCATGGCTTGGCGACCACCAGTGCGCAAACGCTCTTGGGTGTTGTGCTCAGTTTTCGCCTGCAGAACAGAGAACATCATTTATTGCGGCTGATCGCTCATGTACTCTGCACGCGCACACCGCACCTCAACCACAGTGGCCCATCTGAGGCCTCCAGCGGCTCCTGTCCACACTGCTGGTGATCAGTCCCCAGAATATAGTACAGCTGCTCCCAATCCCCTCCCCCAACGGCCAGCTTGGACACATTCGGCGTCCATCACTTTGAATAACACACGGGTCTTAGCGCCCATGGCAAGGAGGAGCAACTAGGTGCCTTGCCGCAGCCACCAGGTGGCTCTTGGCCATGACACCTTGAGGCTCCCCTTCCACCATCTCCTCACCATCAATAAGACATGTGTTGGAGTTCTGAGTATGTGTCTAGCTGCCTCCCCTGCAGGTTGCCCCCAGACTACTCAAATGCGACAAACACCAACCTATCTTGTCATCAACCACTAACGCTGATGTAAGCATGGTCACTATCTGTTTGCCCACCCAGCATGCGCCAAATGCCCAATGCAGTAACGACATGGGGAGCAGGCCTCAAAGGCTAAGGCTGTCTTCTGGGTTAAAAGACCAATGCCAACATGGTTCTCACCCTTCCAGAGCGCAACAAATCATTGAAGCGCTTGCGGCACTGGGTCCCTAATCGACAGACAGCAATTTGGGAGCTGACCACCTCCACCACCTCCTGCCAAGCCCGCTTCATGACGGTGGGGGGGCCCTCCTCCTCCCATCCTCGGGAAACAGGGCCTCTCGCCGTGCTGCTACCTCCTCGAGAAGTGCAGCAAGGCAGGCATCGGAGAAGTGAGGGGCACATTGGGCCCCCACTGGTCTACCCTGCAGCCTGCCCTCCTCCTCTGGCTCTCCCTCCACCGGAGCCCGCTGTGCAGACCCCCTGCACCTGTAGCTGGCCATGGTGATCAGTCTAAAGGAGGCTGCCTGGCCTTTCTTTGTACAGACTGCCAGTTCCCCATTGAAACCGGCGGTCTGTACACGCCTGCCGCAATTTTAAAAATCCCACTCTCCATGGGAATGTGAAATGCGCTGGGCGGGCCTTAATTGGCCCACCTGTGCAAAATGGCGGCACGGCCCGGATCGCCGGCGATTGGCTCTGCACCCGCCTGTGATCGGGTCAGCCCCGCCCACCCGACAAATGGAAAATTCAGCCCTAAATCTGAATACTGAAGTTGAAGTACTCTAGTAGTTTTAGGTGCCTCATTATAGAAAGGATGTTAGAGCCCGCAAAGAGGTGTAATATAGGTTCACCATGATGAAATACGGGATGAGAGGATATGGTTATGATGACACAATTGAAAAATTGGAGCTAGAATCATTGGAACAGAAAAGTTGAAAGGAGATTCAATAAAACATTCAAAATTACGAAAAGTGAAAGATTATCTCTACCGGTCGGTGAATCAGTAACAAAGGGACATGTATGTAAGTAGAGGTATGAATAGGAAGTTTTCAAGCAAAACATTATTGAAATATGGAACACATTGACGATTGAAATCAATTTAAACAAACAAGTTTAAGAGGCAGGTGGAGAAACATTCAAAATAAGAACAATGTTAAAGTGTATCGAGGCAAAGACAGGAAAATGGTAATGGATAACTCCAGTGTGAAGCAAACACTGACTGATGGGTTGAAGTAGCCTGTGTGTGTGCTGAGATACAGGACGGAATAATACAAGGCGGGGGTGGTGTAGCAGATGGTATGCCCCACCGCCTGAAACCATGTTGGCGTGAAGCCAACTAGCTCCACACTGACCAACCCTGCAGCAATAAAGTGCTGTGGGGCTCATTAATGAGGGCCACGTGGGGTGGGATTCCCGTCCTCTAGAGCTGCTGGCCAATCCGATTGGCCAGCAACTCCGTAAGTCCCAGCAGTACCAGGAAGACACCGGTGGCAGCTGCTGGGACTGCAGCTGAAGAGAGGAGCCCAAGGCATAGGATCCCCGGAACAGGTAAATCTAGAGTCTTGGGCCGGGAGGGTTTGGGAGTGTTAGGGAGAGGGGCTGGGGAATGGGTAGGAAGGAAGGGGGTGGAGGGGGGTTAGTTTAAGAGACGCTGCCCCACAATTCTCAAAGTGCAGCCCCAAAAGAGTGACCCTCCTGTCCTTACCACCCTTTAACTATTTCAGGCTTTCTCCTTTTGCCCTGCTTTCCACGCGAAATGTATTATGGCGTGGGCGGCATATTAGTAGGGGCAATAGGCTTCATAACAAGACTAATTAACCCTTAATTGATCATTTTAATATGGCAAGCAGGCTGCCGATCTCTGTGACCACACCACCCCACTCGCCCCCCCACCCCCCCATATTATGGAGGTGAGCTCGGGGATGGGTGGGAAGATGGTGAGATGGGTGCCCAGCCCATTTTACATGCACCCCCGTGGGAAAGACGTCCGCCGGGGGCACGTAAAATTCAGCCCATAGTATCTATGGCTGGAATTTTCCAGCCCCTCCCGCCAGCAGGATCTTCCGGACCTGTTAAATTCAATGGATGCATTGTCCGTCCCCACCCCACCATGACGGAGCCAGGAAATTCTGCCCGATGATTCTATGATTTTCTAATTTAGTATTTTTCTGATTTGACCCTTGCATGCATGTCTATGTGTGTGTCCGGTTATACTTGTTTGCACCAATTACATTGAAAGCTGTAAGTTTTAAAAAATGAACATGAAAATGTGTAGTGGAATTAAATGCTTAGTAAGATAGAAGCCGCTTACGAACCTAAGTTTGCAAAATTATGAATATTTGCTGTGCTAAGTGCAGAGTAGTTTATTCAACAGGCTGCAGATAAGGCTTCGTTATTGCAGTACACATGTCACATCGCTTCTAACAATGATATGAATAGTTTCTTAAAATGTTTTGATTTTTATTCAAATTTTTATTAATATACATTGAAAAACCCTGTGGCTGAGAATTGAAAGGTGTTGTAAGCAAGATAAAGTGTGAATTAGTAATTAAATGAAAACAAATTTTGTTTTGAATATTCAACAGATTATAAGAGGAAAGGAATACTGTGGGAGGAATGCCACAGATTTCAGTATCGGAGCAAGACTGAAGACAGTTTGTGACAAGTCTTTATTACAGATCAGTGATGATGTCAGGGTCTACAAGTACAAGTGGGGTGGGATACTTTCAGCCTAGAGGAATAAAAAAGGGAGGCTGAGTGAAGTAATAACAATAGTAGAATCAATTAACTAGGATCAAAGGCTACATGGGATAGTATGGTTGGAATCTAGAGGTTAGAGAAAACACCCTACTTAAAGAAAGCTTATCAAATACATAATTTGAGATAAATATTGAATCTTCTGATTTGATGAGAAAGAAAATGAATCAGGATCATAGTATTTCCCTTTCTTGTTCTGAACTAGTGTGAAATTTTGACTGAAAATGGAACATTGATAGCTTAGAAACAAACTACAAGCACTACACCTTGTGTCAGAGGTGTCAACATGTCACATTCATCCAACAAATTGTTATTGATGGGTATTTAAAGATAGAAATTAATTACAGGCTTGACTTGTTTCAGCATTGTGTGTTGCATGTTTGTCACATCACTTTCTGGATCAGTGATTTCTGTCACTTCTCCGTCAAGAATTATCGGCTCCTAACAATATTAAAAAGGAATAATGTATGAGAAATTGGAGCTGTGAGAGTGAACCGTGACAGTCAAGATCTATTTCCCTTTTGCATGCCTGTGTATACAAGATCTTCACTTTAGTGCTACCTGATACATTAAACATCATGTTCGCTGATGAGCGCATGAAGCTTTGACATTACGAAGAACGAGGTATATTGCATCAGACTACTAAGCTTACCTAGCAGAAGATGAATAAAATATACAAATCGTGAATTGCACAGTTTTAACTTTTAAATTCCCTTTATCACTTTCTGTGCTGTTACTTTTCTTGAGCTTGTGTTATGACGCCTGTATATCATTGGATAAAGTCATGTGAATTGCTTAAAAATGCTTCATTAGATTTCACCCAAAATTCAAAGATGGTTTCCTTTCATGAGACAAAGGATTTCGTTCATAAATGGGTCTCCTGACAATTGAATATGCCTGTGCGATCAATTCTAGCCATAAATAATGTCAAAATCAGTTGAGGAACTTCATTAGATTTGAACCAAACTTCAAATGAGACCTGCACACTTCAACATTTGGTTTCCTTTCAAACTGAAGGTGTGGCACATCACGTGTATTTTCAAAAACGCATAAACGCTGGTAATTCAAAAAAAACTCCCAAGTGAAATTCACATATCTCTCTGTTGATACTGTTTATAAATGTACTGCATGGCTTGCTACTGCTTATTATTAATCAGGAACATCTCTATTCAAACATACATACGAACATACCAAATAGGAGCAGAGGTAGGCCATTCGGCCCCTTGAGCCTGCTCCTCCATTCAATAAGATCACGGCTGGTATGTTTGCCTTTCGAATTCCACATTCCCATCTACCCCGATAACCTTTGATCCCCTTGCTTCACAAGAATCTATCTACCTCCTCCTTAAAAATATATTCAATGACCCCTGCCGCTACCGCCTTCTGAGGCACAGAATTCCAAAGTTGCACAAAAGAGAAAAAAAACTCCTCGTCGCTGCCCTAAAAAGGTGACCCCTAATTTTGAAACAGTGCCCCCTAGTTCTGGACTCACCCACAAGAGGAAACATTACTTTCCACATCCACCTTGTCAGTATCTTTCAGGATCTTATATACTTCAATCAAGTCACCCCTCACTCTTCTAAGCTCTAGTAGAAACAAGCCTAGTCTATCTAAACATTCATCATAAGACAAACCGCTCATTCCAGGTATCAATCTAGCAAACCTCCTCTGAACGGCCTCCAACGCATTTACATTCTTCCTTAAATAAGGAGACAAAACTGCACACAATATTCGAGATGTGGCCTCACCAATGTCCTGTATAACTGAAGCATAACATCCTTACTCTTATGTTCAATTCCTCTCATAATAAAGGATAACATTCCATTAGCCTTCTTGATTACATGCTGTACCCGCATACTAACTTTTTATGACTCATGCACGAGAAAACCTAGATCCCTCTGCAACTCTGAATTCTGCAGCCATTCTCCATTTAAGTAATACTCTGCTTTTTTATTCTTCCTGCTAAAATGAACAATTTCACATTTTCCAACATTATACTCCATCTGCCAGATTTTTGCCCACTCAATCAACCTATCTATATCCACCTGTAACTTTCTTATGTCTCTTCACACCATACTTTCCTACCTATCTTTGTGTCATCTGCAAATTTAGCTACCATGCCTAAACTTCCTTCATCTAAATCATTGATATAAATTGTAAAAAGTTGAGAACCCAGCTCCAACCCCTGCAGGACTCCACTCGTCATATCCTGCCAATCAGAAAAATACCCATTTATGCATACTCTTTGTTTTCTGCCAGCCAGCCAATCTTTAGTCCATGCTAATGTGTAAAGCACCATGAGCTTTTATTTTCTGCAATAACCTTTGATGTGGTACCTTCTCAAATGCTTTCTGGAAATTCAATCTCCCTTTATCCACAGCACATGTTACTCCTTCAAAGAACTCCAATAGATTGGTAAAACATGTCTTCCCTTTCACAAAACCATGCTGACTCTTCCTGATTACCTTGAGTTTCGCTAAGTGCCCAGCTATAAACTCCTTAATGATCGAATCTAACATTTTCCCCATGACAGACTTCAAGCTAACTGGCCTATAGTTTCCTGTTTTCTGCCTCCCTCCCTTCTTGTATAGGGGGGTTATACTTGCTACTTTCCAGTCTGATGGAACCTTTCCAGAATCTGGTAAGTTTTAGAAAATTAACACCAACATCTACTACCTCATTAGCCACCTTTTTTAAGACTCTAGGATGAAATCCATCTGGACCTGGAGAGTTGTCAGCCCGCAGCTCCATCAGTTTGCTCAGTACTGCTTCCTTAGTGATTGTAATTTCCCCACATTCTTCTCTTCATTCCATCTCTTGATTTACAGCTATTACTGAAATGTTTTTTGTATCCTCTATAGTGAAGACAGAAGCAAATTATTTGTTAATTTCATCCACCATTTCCTTATTATCTACTTTTAACTTCCCACTGTCAGTCTTTAGAGGACCACCACTTACTTAACTTAATCTTCTTTTTTAAAATCGATGTATAAACACTTGCTTTCCGTTTTTATATTTCTAGCTAGTTTCCTCTCATATGCTAATTTCTTTCTCCTGGTTAACCTTTTAGGCATTCTCTGTCATTCTTTATATTCTGACCAATCATCTGACCTGTCACTCATCTTTGCGCAGTTATATGCTTTTTCCTTAAGTTTGATGCTTCCTTTAACTTCTTTAGTTAACCAAGGATGGTGAGTCCTCCTTTTAGAATTTTTCTTTATAGCAGAAATATACTTATTCTGAATATTCTGAAATGTCCCTTTAAACGTCTGCCACTGTTTCTCTATTGATCTATCCCATTGTCCAGCATCCCAGTTCACTTCAGGTAGCTCAGCTTTTATGCCCACATAGTTGCCCTTATTTAAGTTTTAAATACTAGTCTTAGATCAACTCTTCACCCTTTCAAACTGGATGTAAAATTTAATCATATTGTGGTCGCTGCTACCTACGGGTGCCTTCACTCTGAGGTCATTAATTAATCCTGTCGCATTACACAATACCAAGTCTAATATAACCTGCTCTCTGGCTGGTTCCAGAACATGCTGCTCTGAAAAAACTAACTCTTCATCCAGGCTACTACTGCCAATCTGATTTTTCCAGTTTATATGTAAATTAAAGTTACCCATGATTATTGCTATCCCTTTATCACAAGTATCCAACATTTCTTATTGTATACTTTGTCCTACATTGTAGTTAACTGTTAGGGGGTCTGTAAACCACTCCCACTAGTGACTTCTTTCCCGTACTATCCCTCATCTCCACCCAGACCGATTCTAAATCCTGATCTCCTGAACCAAGGTCATCTCTAACTATTGCACCAATGTCATCCTTGATTAACAGTGCGACCCCTCTGCCTTTACCGAACTTCCTATTCTTCTTGAATGTCATATACCGCTCAATATTCAGGACCTAATGATTGTCACCCTGCAGCCATGTCTCCATAATCGCTATCAAATCATGTTTATTTACTTCAATGTGCGCTTTCAATTCATTTACTTTGTTATGAATGCTACGTGCATTCAGATACAGAGCCTTTAGTTTTGCCTTTTTGTTATCTTTGTAACATCGAGTCTTGACTAATGGTATATTCTTAGGTTTTATCTCTCTGTCCCTTCCTGCTATTCTATGACCCTCATTTCCCATATTACTATGATGGTCTCCTACCTTGAATCAATCCCTTTATTTGATACATCTATCTAAGCTTGATCCCTCATCCCCCACCACGTTTTGTTTAGTTTAACGCCCTCTCTACTTCCCTAGTTATGCGATTTTCAAGAATACTCATCCCAGTATGGTTCACATGTAGACAGTCTCAACTTTACAGCCCCCACTTTCCTGTCATGGTGCCAGTGCCCCATGAGCCGGAACCCACTTCTCCCACACCAGTCTTTGAACCACGCATCCATCTCTCTAATCTTATTTGCCATAGGCCAGTTTGCACTTGGCTCAGGTAATAATCCAGAGATTATCTTTCAAAACAAAAATAAAAATACCTGGAAAAACTCAGCAGGTCTGGCAGCATCTGCGGAGAGGAACACAGTTAATGTTTCGGGTCCGTATGACTTTTCAACAGTTCTGTTAACTGTTAACTGTGTTCCTCTCCGCAGATGCTGCCAAACCTGCTGAGTTTTTCCAAGTATTTTTATTTTTGTTTTGGATTTCCAGCATCTGCAGTTTTTTGCTTTTATTACCTTTCAGGTTCTGCTTCTTAATTTGGTACCTAGTTTCTCACACTGACTATGCAGAACCTTTTTCCTTGTCCTGCCTGTGTCATTTGTACCTACATGGGCCACAATAACTAGATCCTGCCCATCCCACTGCAAGTTCCTCTCCAGCCCTGAGCAGATGTCCCGAACCCTGGCACCGGGCAGGGAACACAATCTTCTGGACTCTCGCTCTTTGCTGCAGAGAACAGTGTCAATCCCCCTCATTATACTGTCCGCTACTACCACTACATCCCTGTTTGCTCCCCTCTCTTGAATGGTTTCCTGCACAATGGTGCCAGGCCAGCCTGCTCATCCACATTGCAGACTTTGCTTTCATCCACAAAGATTGTGAGCACTTCAAACCTGTTTGACAATTGCAAAGTCTGAGGCTCCTCCACTACTGCTGCTCGGCCCCTTTATCTGCCTCACTCATGGTCACATCCTCCTGTCCATCTCTGCTGACCAAAACAGATGACCCTATTCTAAGATGCATGACCGTCTTCTGGAACAAAGTGTCCAGGTATTTCTCCCCCTCCCTTATGTTGTCTGTGTTTGCAGTTTGGCTTCCAGATCAAAATTCTGATCTGGAATTCCTCTAGCTGCTTACACGTTCTGCAGATGTGTTTGTCATGGATCACCTTGGCATCTAAAAGCACCCATTTTCCACAGCTGCAACATAACACCTGTCCTGCCATTGTTACTAATGTTATTTAGCTAACTTAATTTAATTACTCACTTAATTAACTTGGAATAATTCCTATTCCACACCTCTTTCCCCCATGCACTGAATTCCCTCGTGAACCTAATTCGCTACTCATGCCATATAAATACTGTGGCTACAAAGGCAGGTCAAAGGCTAGGAACCCTGCGGTGAGTAATTCACCTCCTGATTCCCTAAAGCCGGTCCACTATCTACAAGGTACAAATCAGGAGTGTGATGGAATACTCTCCACTTGCCTGGATGGGTGCAGCTCCCACAACACTCAAGAAGCTTGACACCATCCAGGACAAAGCAGCCCGCTTGATTAACACCACATCCACAAACATTCACTCCCTCCACCTCCGATGCACAGTAGCGGCAGTGTGTACCATCTACAAGATGCAATGCAGGAATTCACCAAGGCTCCTTAGACAACACCTTCCAAACTCACGACCACTACCATCTAGAATGACAAGGGCAGCAGATAGATGGGAACACCACAGCTGGAAATTCCCCTCCAAGCCACTCACTATCCTGACTTGGAAATATATTGGCATTCCTCCACTGTCACTGGGTCAAAATCCTGGAACTCCCTTCCTAACAGCACTGTGGGTGTACCTATACCATGTGGACTGCAGCAGTTCAAGAAGGCAGCTCACCACCACCTTCTGAAGGACAATAGGGATGGACAATAAAATGCTGGCCCAGCCAGCGAAGCCCACATCCCATGAATATTTTTTTTTAAAAATGAGGTTTCCGTTGCAGTCCAGCGTATTCGCCTGTCTCTTCACGTGCCCCTTACTGCTGATACTTATTCTGTGCTATGTTAACTCAACTTAGCCAGCCAGGCAGAATGCGTGTTTCATCTGGTCTCAGAATCCCTTAAAGAGGAGAAAATCAGCTGGGGTTCTCATTATAACAATCCTCCCTTTCTAATGTCCACCACCCAACAACGCTAACGGTCTAGGCTCACACATGAAGAATGGCTGTTTGAGTGTGATTGTAAGATTGAACAGTATAAGCCAGATTTTAGCTCCCAGGCTGGGAGCACAGAGACCAGAGAATTCCTGGCTCCACAAACTCGACCTTTAAAAATGTCTAGAACAAAAACAAAAATACCTGGAAAAACTCAGCAGGGCTGACAGCATCTGCTGAGAGGGACACGTTTCGAGACCGTATGACCCTTCATCAGAACTAAGAAATGTAGAAATGAGGTGAAATATAAGCTGGTAGAGGGAGGTGGGACAGGTAGAGCTAGATAGGGGGCCAGTGATAGGTGGAGGCCAAGAAGAGACTGCCAAAGATGTCATAGACAAAAGGACAAAGGGGTGTTGACGGTGGTGATATTATCTAAGGAATGTGCTAATGGGGACATTAAGGGTAGCAAGCAGGACAAGCAAGTGACAGATGGCCCTAGTGGGGGTGGGGTGGGGGGAAGGGATCGAAATGGGCTAAAAGGTGGAGGCGAAACAATAGATCGAAATAAATTTTAAAAATAGGTGGGAAAAGAAACATATATTTGTAAAAATATTATAAATTATTGGAAAAAGGGGGATCGGAAAGGGCCTGGGGATGGAGGAGAGAGTTCATGATCTGAAATTGTTTAACTCAATATTAAGTCCAGAAGACTGTAAAGTGCCTAGTCGGAAGATGATGTGCTGTTAAAAATGTTTGCCTGAAAATCTGATTTTCAGTTAGGGGTGCGGGCTAAAATAGGAGTCGGGTGGGCCACTCCAGCAGTAGTGAGGGGTCAGAGGTATTCTCGACGAGGGTTTGGCGATTTGGCCGCAGATAAAAAGTGGGCCTGCAGATAGGTCCTCAACGGTGAAGTCTCATGTGCCTCGGAAGAGACGTCATTGCCATTTCAGGTGAGTGCCAAAGTTATAAATAATGTCCAACTGTTAGCTGACCCAGGAAAGGATAGCCCATCATGGGCTTTCCCTATGGGAGAATTGTCATTGTTGCTGCCAAATCAAATTGTACTCTATTGAACCACTGAAAACATGGAGTGAATTCTCATGACATAGTCATTGGCATGGCATCATCTTGCCACCACTACCTGGTACAGATATCCAGTCATGTAGTTAACTGCCAAGACTCAATGGTTGGATGAATGATGCACAGTGCCATGCTTATTGTCCCAACAACTTGCCGTATTGCCACCCAACTATCAGGATGTACCAACACTTTTGACCCTTGAACAGTTTTCTCACACCTGCACACCATCATGGCATAACAGTGTGAGTAAGCTGGAAGAAAACAATAGGGCTGTCAGTGGTCGCAGACCACAGCATACTATCTTGGAGTCACAGCCGCAACATACAATCATCTCAGTTCCAGGACATCTCCGTCATATTAACGTAGGATGTCCTAGGTCTGTACATCCTTCCCACAGCG
This sequence comes from Cetorhinus maximus, assembly GCF_964194155.1. Classification (NCBI taxonomy): domain Eukaryota; kingdom Metazoa; phylum Chordata; class Chondrichthyes; order Lamniformes; family Cetorhinidae; genus Cetorhinus; species Cetorhinus maximus. The sequence goes on from NC_135883.1 coordinate 96,540,925, forward strand.
TTGTCCCTTGTTGTCCCACCTCTCCTCCTCCGCCTTACTGGTGCGTGGGCAATAGCTTCTTCCTCCTGACATCCTGCCCTCCTTTTAGCCTCCAGTTGCTCACGTTGACTGTCCTCTACAGCCTCTATGTGCGAGGGGGCCATGCCCATCTTCTGTGTTCCTTTACATGAAGCGTTTTGTGCCTTTCTCCAATACAAAGTTCTTCTTGGCACCTGGGTGCACGAGTCAGTAGGGGCAAAAGTAATTGCCCTGTGATACCAGAAGCCCTATCCTCCTACTGCCTTCAGTTAAGGTAAGACTGCTAGAATTTGTTTTGTGCCACTTTTGGGCCGTGAATAAATTTTTAAAGCAAATTCAACAGCAGTACCCGACCTCGCCAAAGAGGCCCAAAGAAATGTGCCAAGTTCATAGCTGCTCTTACAAGGTCTACTTTGCACATTTTTAGTTCTAAACCAAAATCTGACTAAAGTGGAGGCACCTGATGATTTAAATACCAGCTGCATCCATAAAACTCTCATGTGCAAAATGCGCCCTGCCCTATTCCTAACCTGCGAAAATGGGAAGTGCCTTATTCGGGGCGGGTCTTAAGATTTTCCAGCAGTTTCGCTATTTTTTGCCACAACGGAGAAGCATGGCAAAAATCTGGGCCTAAGAATTTGTGGAAAAGATGAAACCTTGGTTCCATTTTTTTTTTACATTGCTTTCCTGCTAAAGCTAGTTAATGTCAAACACACATTCAGCACACACTCATTCTAACACCCAGACATTAATCTTACACTGCAGCCATTTTGCTGCTTAAAGCTTCAGTTTCTCATCACTCTTTTTGGATGACGCACAATTTTAGTTGAATTTCTCCTGGTGTCAGGGTCTGGCCTTAGAAGGTATTTGTTTAGGAGCCTTCTATCCCCTTTCTCCTTTTAAGGATCCCAGTTATGTGTTGTCTAGCAGATTTGGATTTTCATGAGCAGATGTTCGGAGGGTTTTGGGTGTTATAACACCAACAGACATGGGGTCTTTGGTAAGGTTCATGTTCGGAGGAAATTCAAGTTTGACTCTGGAGTCCTCTAGGGGAACAGGTTTCACAGGCTGCTGAAGAGAGGTCTCTTCTGTTGCAAAGCCTGTATTATGCAAATTTCTCTGCCCTGCATTGTTGAATTGCTTATAAAGTTCTTAACCCCTTAATTGCTGTTTCCACAGCCCATGGGCTTAATAATTCGGGTTCTGACACATTGATCATTCTTATTTTTAAGGTGACAGTGGGTGATAAACTGGTTTTAAGCCCATGAGGCACCTGGGTTCTCCTGCACTTTTTCTTTAGTGGGTTCTGGAGCTAAATTACTGGGTTTGGTTAGCTTTGGTAAGCGGACAATTCCACACTGACTTCACTTTTACTTTTCTTGTGATTTTCACAAGTGCAGTTCATCTAAGGTGTATTGCCTTTTGTTTTTCCTTTTCTTTGGGGATGGATTTTCCCCAATCTGTCCCATGTCCTCTGGGACACCATAGCTCACAGGTGGCTTTCCTGTTTCCACTGCACTCCCTTGTGGCATTTGACTAGGTGAGGCATCTCCCTCACTTTCTGTTTGCCTGTTTAAGAACTTTCCTGGTCCCTATTTAAATCTTGGAGGAAAGTCTCTGCTAACCATACTTCCGCTGCACTTACTGGGCATGACACTGATTGTACTTAAAGCTGATAAGTCACCAGGGCCAGATGCGATGCATTCAAGGATACTGAGGGAAGTAAGGTAAAGAAATTGTGGAAGCACTGGCCATAATTTTCCAGTCCTCCTTAGATACAGGGATGGTACCAGAGGACTGGAGAATTGTAAATGTTACACCTTTGTTCAAAAAGGGTGTAAAAATAAACCAAACAGTCAGTTTAAACTTGGTGGTGGAGAAGCTTTTAGATAAGTTATTTTTGGAGTTTTGGGCACAATTAACAGTCACTCGAACAATGCAGATTAATTAAGGAAAGCCAGCATGGATTTGTTAAGGGGAAATCGTGTTTAACTAACTGGTCAGCTCTAATTTTGCTGGCAAGCCTTTTATGTGGCACTTTATTAAATGTCTTTTGCAAGTCCTTGTACACCACATCAACTACATTACCAGATCAGCCTAATACGCCATCAAAAAACTCAAGCAAGTTGATTGAGATGTCCAAAATCATAAGCGTTTGGACAAAGTAGACAGGAAGAAACTGTTACCATTGGCAGAAGGATTGAGAAGCAGTGGACATTGATTTAAGGTAATTGGCAAAAGAAAAACTTTTTTATACAGCGAGTATCTCGGATGTGGAATACACTGCCTAAGAATGTGATGGTGGAAGATTTAACTGAGGCTTTCAAAAAGAGAATTGGATAATTATCTGAAAAAGTAAGTACAGGTCTATAGGGAAAAGACAGGGGAGTGGGACTAGGTGAGTTGCTCTTGCAGAGAGCTAGCAATAACATGACTGGTTAAATGGCTTTCTTCTGTGCTGTAACCACTATGATTCTATGATCATATTCCTTATTGTCATCCTCTCCTTTATGTTTATGTAGTTTGTGTATTTTTTAAAGTAAATTAAATCTTCAATTATTTGTTTATCCATGCCCTCTTATTATTGGCTGGTTTGTGATTGTTTTTTCTAGTTATCACTGTAATAGGGTTATTATACGTTAAGCTTTATTAATAATGATAATGCCATAGAACACCTTCCCTTCCAGATTTCCTTCCCAAAAGGACATTAGTGAATCAGATGAGATTTTGCGACAATCAGCAATAGTTTCATGGTCATCATCAGACTTTTAATTCAAGACTTTTATTGAATTAAAATGTTACCATCTGACATGATTGGATTCCAACACATCTCCCCAGACTATTACCTTGGCTCTTTCAAATGCTAGTCCAGCAACAATACCACTCTGCCACTGCCTCCCCCACGCACATTCTTAGATCAGCAACAAACACAGCAGACATATGATACCATAACTTTAAACTCTAGCAGTTATGTGGCTTATTAAGGAGAATATTATGAATGCATTTAAGTGTTATGTTGGATAATGCATTTCACTTTTACAAGCTAATGGGCAAAGACAGTTTACAACAAATGATTACTCTCAAGGTACAGCCTGCACTATTATGTGGACATTGTGTATAAATACATCAGTGAAGAATATAAGTATATACAGGCTTCAAGCACTCACCCTTAATTTTTTGAAGAATATAAAATTCTTCAGTAGTGATAATCAAGTCATTGACCTGGGATGGGTGGGCTGGAGTTTTCTTTTAATCTGCAATCATGGGGATGCTGGGGCTGGAAGACCCAAGGACTCCTTGAGGGTCCTGAGGAGAACTCTCCTGCTTCTCCTTGTTATCAAGAGGTTCAATGATATGCAAAAGTTTAAAGCTTACCTGGGCCTCTTCTGGCCAGTTGATTCAATATTGCTGTTGCCAGGCAGCAGCCTTCATAGGCCAGTCCTGCCCGGATTGCATCATGGTGCTGATGACATCATCGGGCTGTGACTTCTGAATGCAGAAGTTGCTGCTTTTAACAGGTGCGCCATCCACAGCCTGAGTTGCTGCCATTACTACTATGGCAGATGAAAACCACCCACTTGGAAGTACTATTTTAAATTTTAGGTTTTGACCCCGTCATTGAACCCTTTCCTGCCCATCAGTCGGGAGGGACAGGTATTAAAATTGAGGCCTGAACAAACCTGGATGAATGAATATCCATTTAGAAATAAAGAATTTTTGCCAGTACCCAGAGTTAGTTCTCTGTTGTTGTGAAAATATTTCTTCAAACAGAACCTCTTAAATGTTTTAAAGATTCAGATCTCTCTTTCCTTTAGGAGGGGAATTGTTGAAAGTAGTACAATTGGGGCCTGTCTAGTTTTGAGTGTGTCAAGAGTTCTTTGATAAGAAAAATAAGGCCTCCCTAATGCATTGAAAAATCAGAGACTGATATCATTTGGCAGATTTGCCACATTCCCACACATAGCTGGCCCTCCAACATTATTCAAGCCCTTGAGGCACTTTTATAAACCCCGCAAATGAGGTAGTTTTCTCCAGCTCCACCCTTTCCCATCCCCTTCTCTGTTCTCCTGCTCCTCTCTCATGCTCCATCTCTCCTGTTTTCCTTCCTATAGCCTTTTTTGTGCTGTCCCCCCACCTCTGTATTAATCCATTATTCACCCGAGCCATGCTTGATCTGAAGGTAGAACTTGGTTCTCACTCCTGTAAGCAGCACCATGGGGGTCGACCAATGTACTACAAATATGAATTATTGTACATTAATATTAATTCATAAATATATATTAATAGATGCAGTATATATGTATTATTTATTATAACAGATGGGTAAGGTTTCTGCTATAATAGTGAGTAGAGTATTAGATATCCATGTTATAATATCCAAATAGTCATTTCTGGGTTTTATATTTATATAATATATAAACATTTGCTACTGGCTAACCTATGGAAAAAAAAATCCAGTATCCAGAAGCACTCCTTTTGGTAATGAAATTACTGCCCACCAATATTGAAATTCTGCACTAATTCTTCTTTGCTTCAAGTGAAATGCACCTGAGAATAAAACTGATTTCTGTCTGTTCTGATACCCTCCTTTAAATTTGTAACCTGATTTAATTCTTAACACTTCAGCCAAGATACAGGAGTCACTTAGTCTCATGATCAGCATTTTTTATGTCAGTTTTGGGTCAGGTTCACATAAATAACTAGGGGTGGAATCGTCCCAGATTTGCACTAAGTGTGGTAGCGGTAACAACGTTTTAACCGCTGGCCACAATGGCGTGTTTTCACGCCATATCATCCCAAACCTGCCACATTATTTATGCATTCCCGGGAAACATGCCATTTCCATGGCGGGTGGGCTCTCAATTGCCCGTCTGCCAGCACCTCGCCGCTTCATCACACTGGGCGCCATATTTAAAGGTTGGCTACATGTGCCACATTTCAATGCTTCCAGCCCACGGCTGCTGCAGGGAAGATGTCCACAAAAGGCAAGAAGACTGCAGCCCCTAGTTTAGCTACGCATCACTGGAATGTCTTTTGGATTCTGTGGAGGCCCGCCATGATGTCTTCTACCCCTGCTCTGACTGCAGGATGAGCAGCAGCGTCACCAAACAGGCTTGGGTGGTGGTGGGAGTGGTGGTTAACGCTAACACCCTTCGAAAGAGGACAGCCACTCAGTGTTGCAAGAGGATAAATGATCTCCTCCATTCCATCAGGGTAAGTTACTTTTCTCACATTCTCATCTCACACACTCACAAACCCATCACACATCCACAGGGCCCTCACTCACTGCCAGTTCAAAGGGCATCACCATTCACTCTCTCACAGTCACCATCATTGTCCTCAGCCCGTCCATGGGACCACTCACCACCCACTCATGCCAGGCATACTTATCATCTGGCTTGGCAGGTGTTCTGCTTACACTCTCTCCATCTCTATTTATGCAGGACAAGCTGGCACACAAGAGGGAGAGGTCGCAGACCAGTGGGGCAATGCCTGAAATCAAGGTCCTCACAGACTTTGAAAACAGAGCCATCCAGCTGGCCAGCGATGATTGGACTGTTCCTGTGCTGACGGTGAGGTCAGTGATGCTCTATCAAGTGAGGGTCCAGCAGTGCAGCATCCATCAGACAACCATGCTGTGAGTGATGTGTCCTGTTTCACAGGCCACTGCCATTCACTAATTATCTCCCCTTGCTTACTCTGGCACATCTGGGAAACAGCTGATGGAGTCCACGACCCAGGGCCTCCAATCAAGCCCCGAAGGAGCCTCTGAAGAGGAATCTGAAGGCACCCTCCTTGAAGTTCCGTCACAGCGCTCACCCACACCCTCCAGCAGCGCAAAGACACACACCTCAGTGGGACCTAGCTTCAGAATAGCCTCAGGTTTGCAATCTGGTGAGCAGATTGCACTATCTGATCCACAGCAGGCGGAGACAGGGACTTTCCAGGTTTCTGACACTCTGAGGATGGCTGGAGGCCGGATATTTGCTGAGTCTGAGTCCGATGATGAGCCTCTGGACTCAGTCATGTCACAGTTGCTGGAGCTGCAAAGGCAAGCTCAGAAACATCAGGAAGGGAAGTCCGCTGCACTCCTCAGATTGTTGGGCATGATGGAGGAGTCCGTCCACTTTCAGACTGAGGTGAGAGTGCCGGCATTGCAACGCACCGAAGTCAACACCGGCAGGATGGCAGCCACCATGTAGACCTTGGTCCAGGACGTCACTCCTGCACTGCTGCACAGGCTCAACTCCATCGCTGATGCCGCAGTTGGCCTCTATCAGTGTGTACGCAAGAGGGGTGCTGGGCAGACTGATCTCACTCCAGCCACCCCTGCTCCTCAAGGAGTCAGCCAAGGCTCTCAGGCGCCCATAGGGAGGAGGAGATGAACACCCCAGGGCCATTCACCCAGGTGACTCTGAGAGTGGCCGGCCCATCAGAATCCCCTCTTCCTGAGGCTTCAGCAGCTCCAGCTTCACAGGCCAAGGGGGGTGCCACTACCACACAGCAGGACCCCTAAATCAGGCCAGGGCCCTCCAAATCTCGGCCCTCCAGAGGACGCCCGCCAAGATAATCTCAGACAGGGCATCACAGTCAGCAGGCTGCCTCTACCTCCACTGTGGATGTCCGGGGAGCACCAAGATGTAGCGGCAGGGTTAAGAAAGTTAAAAAGAATTAACTCTTCTAGAGTTAATCACTTGTATATACTGTTAACTATAGTCAATATACTCCCAAGAATGTCTCCCTACCCATGGCTCCTTGTTCTGATGAGCAGTGTTCTTTACGCACAAGATAAAGGCAGGTGTCCAGGGCCTCTTCCCTGTTCATTTTTGTGTGAAGGCTGCACAGTGATGGTCCGGCCTCACACTCCCTGGACACATTACTGATGCCTGCACCTCGATGGTGCTAGTCATTGCTGCCGGAATGTAGTGGGCAGACGACACAGAGTTATATCATTCTCTCTGTGTGCTTTCAGCACCTTTAAGGTGGGGCTGGCCCCCATCTCTTCAGCATCTGTGACCAGTGACGCAGTGCTCCTGAAGGGGTCAGGTGCTGAAGATGGACAAAGGATCAGATGCTTTTAAAGTTTCATGGCTGCGTCTCTATGATATAATCACAGAGTGCAAGCGAGCTACCCTTGGCCAGACATTCTCAGAGGCTATGTGAAGATCTATGGAGTGTCCTCCCTGCATGTCGTCATCATCCTCCTGCGATCAAGCGATTATTAGGGCCTCCAATGTGTCTCCATGACAGGGGCATTCTCACAGAGGGTATTCACGCTGCCATAAGCCAGACTGGAGTCAAACATTCACAGGTGCAATGTGAGGATCTATGAGGACACCTAACTGCATGTCGTCATCATCCTCCACAAATCTGGCAGCAATGGGAATCTCCCGCATGCGACTGCCTCGTCTGGCCAGTGCGAGAGCCTCATCCCCGTCATCGTCGCCTTTGAGGATCTCCTCAGCCTCATCTCCGGTGTCCTCCTCATTGGAGGAGACCTCCAACTCCTCCATCTCCTCCTCAGCCAGCTCCTCTCCCTGTTGGAGCGCCAGGTTGTAAAGGGCACAGCAGACAATGACGATGTACGGCACCCTCTGTGGACTGTAAAGCAGGACTCCACCAGACTGGTCCAGGCACCGGAACCTCATCTTCAGCATCTCGATGGTTTGCTCTACCAAGTTGCGAGTTGCAGCATGAGCGTCATTATAGCTTCACTCTGCTGCAGTCTGAGGCCGCCGCACAGGTGTCATCAGCCATGGCCTTTGCGGGTAGCCCTTGACCCCGAAGAGCCATCCCTGCAACTTCTGTGGACCCTGGAAGACTTCAGGGATCTGTGACCGACTGAGGATGTAGGAGTCATGCACACTCCCTGCAAACCGTACGCAGGCCTGCAGGATGCGTTTCTGGTGGTTGCACACCAGCTGCACACTCAGCGAATGCAACCCCTTGTGGTTGATGTAGTCATACGCGTGTTACGATGGAGATCTGAGCATCACCGATTGTACCCTGCACCTGTGGGAAACCCGAGATCTTGGAGAATCCAAAGGCCCTTGCATCCTTGGCTGTCCCGACCCTGGGCGAAATGCACAAAGTTGTGTGCCCTCGCAACGATGGCATCCGTGACCTCATGGAGACATTTGTGGTTGAAAGTTCGTGAGATCCCACAGAGGTCACCGTGGAGCCCTGAAAGGAGCCACTGGTGTAGAGATTGAGCGCCACGGTCACTTTCACATCCACTGGCAGTGGATTCCTCCGTTTCCCCATTGCGCCAAATCCTGCAACAGCTGGTAGATGTGACCGACCAGGTCCCTAGACATGCACAGTCTTCGGTGACACTTGTTCTCAGTCGTCTACAGGAATGAAAGGCAGTGTCTATAGGCTCTGGGTCTAGCTAGGCGCTGACCAACGATGGCTCACTGTGATTCTTCGGCCACATATGTGGGAGCCCCAGCCGCCCATTCTTCCTGAGGTTGCTGCTCCTGTCTCTGCGCAGCCAAGAGCCTCAGTTGCTCTCTCCTCCATTGTCTTCATTCTCTAAGGCACGAGGCATACAGCTAGCTCATCAGGGTCCATGATCCTGATGTAGTCCTCCTGCAGGATGGAAGAGAGAAACACATGGTTGGAATGGGTGTACAAAGAACTTGTCCTGGTTAAGTGTGAAGGCCACTTAACACTTCCTGGAGAGTGCTGGCCACCACGTGGATGGCCAGAGATTAGTGCGCTGCATGGCTGCCTGAAACGCCACCTTCCTCCGCCCCATTCCACCTGACTGATTGGTGGCAGCTTCGCTCATTGGACTGCATGCTGTGCTCTCAGCTCAGGCACAGGCATTCTCCCAACCTGCACTGCAAGGCTGTACTGTTAGCTTGAACCATGGGGGAGACTGGTCTAAATTAGGATGATGACATTGCAAAGGCTGTGAGCACCTCCACCAGTGACTGCTTCATGGCCAGATTTAGCAAGGAAATTGTACACCATGTGCAGTCTTCCAACTGTTCTGCAGTCCACTAAAACACTCATGACTTTGCAGTCTGTGCCGGGGTGGTGAAAAGCTCTAGAGCACTTGATGGCACCGTGATGCCTCTGCGTTGCTTGAGTGGGTAGATAATCTAGAAGCCCAACTCCAATCATATCATTGTGGCTGCGCCCGAACTGTCTCAGCTGCAGAGAAATGGTCACTTTATATAAGGTGTCCCTCGCCCGCCCTAACCCCCACCCCGAGTGCATGTGTGCTATATTCAACGCCAGGGCTGTCCTTGCACCCCACCCCCCACCATCCCCCCAATGCTTCTCAAGCTTGAAGTCCAACAGGCAACCCTGGCGATCGTTGCTGTGTACTCACCTCGGAGTTCCCCTCAAAGTGCAGCCTGCCAAGTGGATGCCTTTTATACGCTAGCGTCTGATGGTGGGAAACGAGGCCCACCATCGGCGGGCTGAGCAGACGATAGCGAACTGGTTTCACTCTGTCGTGAAACCGATCACGCCACATTGTCCACTCACGCCACTGAACATGCCCAACGCCAGCAGGCAGGGAAAATCCTGACCTAGGAAACACAATATATTCGAATTCAACTAGAGTTTAGTTTGGAACAGCAATCTTATTGAGATTTTTACCTTGTTTGGAGATAGTTTTGGAAATGTAACTTTATGGCCAGAATGTTACGGCTCATTTGCGGCGGGGACCGGGCCATAAAACGTGGCAAACCAATTTAAACTCTGTTGACTTCAGCGAGACTGTAAAATCCACCATATGTTTCTGTAGATGAGTTATATTTGACCCAAAACATTAACTATTTCTCGCTCCACAGATGCTGCCTGACCTGCTGAGTATTTTCAACACTTTCTGTTTTTATTTTATATTTTGGGGCTCTAAAATGTTATAAAATACTAATGGCGAAATTTTTAACATATTCATCCAAATGTCCTTACTCAACTATTTTAATGGAGTCCTTAACAAATGGGTTAGTGCCCCCACAAACAAAGTAAAGAAGTAAATAGAGATAATATATCTCATTGTAACTTACATTTGGCCAGCTGATTTCTTTGATGGTAAGATTTGCACATTGGGCCTTAGCTTCCAATTCTGGTAGCTTCGATCCAGTAGCGTACCCGAGAGTTGGCGCGTCAGGACCCTGCGGAATGTGCATTTACCACATGTACGGTAAATTAGTGCTACATTCAAACTTCCTTACCAGCATTTTGTACTGCTGTTATAATGTGACCTTGTCACCTATTTGTAATAGAGTTGCTCTGCGGACAACTTTATAAATGGAAACATTAGGTTTATTTACAATACAGCCAGCAGCAACTACACTTATGCTTTCAACTCCATCCCTATATCTACACTGACTGTGGAGGTAGCCCACCCTCATAACACATTGGTTTGCACAAATCATGTGATCTTACATCACAGGACTATTCTTAAAGGTACAGTCCAACATTTAACAAAACCATAATGACTACAACTGCCCAGCTGTGAACAATGTTTTAAAGGGCTTCAATTTAAAGAGATATATCAGTGCAAACTTCAGTTGTATTTCCCGAATAAACAAAAGTATTTATTTGATTTTCTTTACACCTTTCTGTTCTTGGTTGAACAGCAGTGAAGGGACAGCAGACATTTCAGAGAGATTCTTAAGGTGAGTGAAAACTATGTTTTTTTAGCAGAATTAATAGATGTTCAAAGTTTATGTGACTACAGAAAGTGCAAGAAAGATAGAAACTTTAATCTTTTTATAACTTTTTCATGCAATTCTGCTGTTTATTCCTTTAAAAAGTGCTTGCTTATGTAGCAAGGTGGGTTTAACTTTTAAAGGTCTCTGTGGTAAGCTTCAGCTGAAGTTATTTGGTTAAATATGTGTTTATGATGCATTTTAATGCAGCACGGTGTATTCCAGTTTTAAAAGTCTCTTTAATGCAATGTTGATCTTTAGAAGCTTCTTAAATAGTAAATTTAATACATGTGAAAATGAGTTCTGCATTTACTGTTACAAGTCTATTTATGTAATTTGGCTATTTTAAATGCTTTAAGGAAGTGTAATGTTTAAAATGACATATGCAAATCACCTGTGAGCTGATGTGAACTATCTCTAACCGGTATTCCAGAATCCAGTGCGGAATCCAAACTTGATCTGGAGTCATGTTCACCCCCTGGCACCTAACAATTTCTGCTTTGCTTATTGGAGCAGTGCTATTTATGTTGAGGGCTTGATGTAGGTGCAGGGACCATCAGAGCAGAGTCCAGCAACATGTCCACTTACTGAGCAAGAAGATCAGTTACCAAGCCCTGAGAGTGTACAGGCAGAGGATGTCATATGAAATGACATCAGAGGAATTGTGTGCCAGGAGACTACGCTTCAGCAAAGAAGTGATGGGAGGCACTGTGAAATGTTGAAGGAAGACCTTAAGCCAAACTCAAAATGCTGCATTGTCTTAACAGTGGAGATGAAATTGTTGACAGCTCTGAATTTCTTTGCATGTGAATCTTTTCAGCACGGTATTGGTGACATGTATAACATTTTGCAGAAAGCTGTGAGGGCCTGCACTCACCAGGCAACAGGCAATTTTTCCTAGGGCTTCAGGGTTCATTAGTTTTGACATATCCCCTGTGAGGATGAAGGAGAGGTCCTTCGCTTTCTACAAGATTGCTGGTTTCCTGAAAGTTAGTGGGGCTGTCGATGGAACACATAATCCATTGAAGGTGCCAAAAGATGAGGCAGTTTCCTTCATCAACAGGAAGGGGTTCCATCCATTGATAGCGTGTGATGCCCAAATAAAGATTCTCAATGTGAATGCAAACAACCAGGGAAGTGCCCATGGCTCATTCATCCTGGCAAACGCAAGGTTGCACCTGACCATAACCACATCACTGGGAATTACAGGATGGCTACTGGCTGATAAGGGATACCCATTGAGAATGTGAATTATGGCACCATTTCGGAGGAGCAGCAATGAAGCAGAGGACCGATACACACGTGCACACATAGCAACACGTCAGGTGGTGGAGAGGACAATAAGACTTTTAAAGTCACATTTCCATTGCCTAGACAGGTCAGGGGGCACTTTACAGTACTCACCTGTGATAGTCTTGAAGGTTATAGTGGTATGTTGTACATTATACAACTTTGCTCTTCAGCAAGGACTGACCCTTCACCCTGAAGATGATTTAGTGCCAAAAATGAAGGAGCTTCAGGAGGGCAATGTGGAACCACATGCAGACATGCCTCTTGGAGCATGTGAGGAGGCCCAGGCAGCCTGGTCGCTACTGTTGTTGGACATTGAGTTCTGAAAATTCACCGCATGTCCATCCCTCCCTTCCTCCCTCCCTCCTTCCATCTCTCACTTCCAAAATAAAACAAGACAACTGTTGTGGCAAAGTTGAAAAACTGCCATTATGCTGTTTTATAAACTGATTCTGCTCTTGAATAATCTGAATATGAAGCTTGGTAAATCTTTGCAGAGACTGGCTAACATCTGCCTTCATATCAATTAAGGCCAGGTGATGCAAGTGTGAATTGGCCTCATAACTTTCAGCCTTCTGTGACAGATCCTGATACAAGCGGCCAAGGATCAACTCAGCATTTTCATCATCACCTGCATGGGCCACAAGTTGCCGGTGGGGCTGTGGAGATGGCGGAGTTCCTGCTGCAAATGCCGCAGGCTCCTCACCTCCTGAAGGTTCTGAGGGCCTTCCCTCCGACACAGCAGCCATATTGTCACAGGCCTCCCCCTCCTCAAGCATCATTAAATTTAGCGTTACCAACCGGATTTTCATCAGCACCACCTTCAAAATGAGAACTCTCACCCTGCTGACTGGCCTCTCCCTCCTCCACTGCAGCTACAATGCTGCATCACCACAATGTACTCGCTCCCGTTACATCCTGACCCTTTCAGGTATCTCGGATATTGCAGCAAACTCACCTCCATTGCCATCTGATGTGTCCGATGTATGAGAGTAAAAAAAGTACAATTATGTTTTGCTACAAATTAACTGCCATCTTGAAAGTGTGAGCACTCAGCTTTTTTTACATCACATTCGTTCATCTCCACATCTGATACACCGCTGTTTATCAGGGGGTTAGAGACACCATGCAGCATCCACGCGTGCTCCTCCTGTTCTGTCCTTAACATACGGCACCCCCCACCAGCCACCCCACTCCAGTCAATGAGTGCTCCCAGGCAATATGGGCCAGCTTTGTCTAAAGATAGAAATGAAAATTCAAAACAAACTTTTGACAGGGAGCAGTCTAACTTACTCCCTTTCCTCGATTTGCTAGGTGAAAAATCCGCTAATGGGTTCTATTGTCTACTACAAGCCTACCTTTACCAGTCAATATACATGTTCAGATTTGTATAGCCACACGTGCTATAAGATTGGCCTTGTCAGCAATCTTGTAAGCAGGGCCCTAGTCTTTTGGTCATCTTGACAGCTTCATGAACAAATAGAGTGCATCGAAGCTATCTTGCACAGGATTGTCCCGCATGGGACACTGGCTACCTTGATCCGATCATTGTTCACTGTGTATCACACAAACTTGCAAATGGCCAAAGGCTGCCAGTTTTTGACCTGAAAAGTATCTGGTCTCCCTCAAATTACCCTGGAAAAACAAAGTGTCTCAAAATTTGAACAATAGGGTAAGCAAGTTGTTTCGCGCTGTTACAATGCAATGGCCACGCAAGTGGTATTTCCACTAACAGGATGCTGCTGTCAGTCCAATAATACGTTGTTACTACCTAACAGCTCTGTAGCCCTGCCACATCCATTCATGAATAGTGGTGGACAATTAAACAACCCACTGGAGAAGGAGGCATCCTCAATGATGGGGGTGCCCAGCACGTCAGTGCAAAAGATAAGGCTGAAGCATTTGCAACAAACTTCAGGCAGAAGTGCCGAGTGAATGATTCATCTTGGTCTCCTCTGGAGGGTCCCAGCATCACAGATGCCAGCCTTCAGCCAATTCGATTCACTCAGTGTGATATCAAGAAATGGCTGAAGGCAAAGAATACTGCAAAGGCTATGGGCTCTGAAAATAACCCAACAATATTGCTGAAGACTTGCGCTCCAGAACATGGCGCACCCCAGCCAAGCTGTTCCAATACAACTACAACACTGGCACCTGGCAATGTGGAAAATTGCCCAGGTATGTCCTGCTCACAAAAAACAGGACAAATACAACCCAGCCAATTACCACCCCATATGTCCACTCTCAATCATCAGTAAAGCGATGGAAGGGGTCATCAACAATGCTATCAAGCGGCACTTGCTCAGCAATAATCTGCTCACTGACACTCAGTTTGGGTTCCGCCAAAGCCACTCAGCTCCTAACCTCATTACAGGCTTGGTTCAAACATGGACAAAAAAGCTGAACTCCAGAGGTGAGGTGAGAGTACCTGCCATTGACATCAAGGCAGCATTTAACTGAGTGTGGCATCAAGGAGCCATAGCAAAATTGGAGTCAATGGGAATTAGGGGGAAACCCCTGGGCTGGTTGGAGTCATACCTAGCACAAAGGAAGATGATTGTGGTTGTTGAACGTCATTCATCTCAGTTCCAGAACATCACTGCAGGAGTTCCACAGGGTAGTGCCCTAGGCCCCATCATCTTCAGCTGCTTCATCAATGACCTTCCTTCCATCATAACCCTAACCCTAACCCACAACCACTACCATCTAGAAGGACAAGTGCAGCAGGCAGATGGGAACACCACCACCTGGAAGTTCCCCTCCAAGTCACTCACCATCCTGACTTGGTAATATATTGCCATTCCTTTACTGTCGCTGGGTCAAAACCCTGGAACTCCCTCCCTAACAGCACAGTGGGTGTACCTACACCACATGGACTGCAGCACTTCAAGAAGACAGCTCACTACCACCTTCTCAAGGGCATTTAGAGATGGGCAATAAATGCTGGCCAAGCCAGCGATGTCCACATCCTACGAATGAATAAAAAAAACACAATTGAGCAAAGTTGTGTATGAATTTCAGTGCTTGTGCAATGCCAAGTATGAAGGCCATATTCCAATGATTTGGCTGATTGAATTAAACAACATGTTCCTCCACTTGATCATAGTAGGCAGACTATAGATCGTACTCAACCAGCCTGCTCTTGCATAACCCAAAGCAAAACATCTATTCTTAGATGTGATTCTGCAATTGGGCAGCACTTGCTGAACAATCTTGTGTGCTAATAGCTACACTAACAACTAATTCAGTCGAGCTCCTAACATGGCTCATTTACCCTTGATAGAAGTGACATACATTCACATGCAGGGACGTGTTCTCTGCAAACAAAAGGAATATGTTCAAGCCTTACGTCTACTTTGATTTACCTGGGAACTTCAGCCAATCAGAATCAACTTGCCAACCAATTAGCACCCTTTTTTCCTATAATATAAATTGTTGGGATTGTTTGAAAATTGTCCTGATGAGTGCAGGATGAAATGCTTCAGCAACATGTCTATTTTTTAGCACTTTACTATAAGAACTAATCTGAGGTATATAAATATAAGCCATAGTTGTTGTTGAGGTGTCTCAGTGAAATAGAATTCCTTAATTCCTTCGTAAGCCATCAGAATATCTGAGAAAATTACAGGAAACTTATGGCTTTTCAAAGCTGTGCCTGTCCCAGCGCTTGCTCATACTCACTTGAGATATAAATCACCAGGTGAAAATCCACACCACCCAGTGGGCACACTGAAGTGTGTGTATCTGTGCTGCCGCACAATTGTATGTCCTGTAATGATGCACTCTCAGAAGGAATGTGATCCACCGAGGGATCATTCTCATGGATGTCCTGCAACATTTACTGTATGCCTAAATGTTTTGAAAGACAAAATAAATGGATGTGGTTTTCTTATGGCAAAATCATAATCTTGGCAAATTCTGCATTCGTCTTCTCATAGATCAGTCATTGATGAATAATGTTAGCATATATTCTGCCATCAGCTATCTGCAAGCTCCTACCTTTCCATGAGAGGAATGGAGATGTCCCACTTACTTTCAGTGTAGCTTCCTCTATATCTATGAATGAGACTATTTGTCAGCTTCCAGCCCTTTCCTTCCCCTTGTGTTTTGCACTCTCTTTTCCTTCCATTGGTGATAAAACAGATCTCTGAGTGAATATGAGGTATGCATAGGCTGGGATTTTCCCATCCTATATGTTGTATGATATTGTATATGCCTGCGTGCCATTGTGATGTAAAGGTGCTCGGCAGAGCAATGGCTAACGTGTGACCGGAGAATAGCATCTTTACATTACAATGGCATGCAGGCACATACAACATCATACATGTTGTATTATGAGTTTGTTTGATGCCTCAATGATGAGATCTTGAGATGTGTATGTTCAAATATGACCCATTTATTGTTAATCTTTAACTATGTACAGATCCCAACTGTCACCAACTGTCACCAGCTACTCCTAGAATGTTCTCTCTGAGTCTAATACCATGTGACTCTATACATCATACAGTGGGCGGTGTTATTCTCCAGTCTCATGTTAATCCTTGCTCTGTTGAGCACCTTTATATCACAATGGCATGCAGGCACATACAACATCATACAACACCACGCTTGGTGGGACTCATCACAGGCGGGATGGAAAATTTGAAGAATCAGCCAAAGCCCGTTGACTTCGGGTGGGAATTCATGGTCCCGCAGTGGGTGGAACTGGAAAATCCTGGTTATAGAGTCACAGAGTCACTACAGCATGGAAGGAGGCCATTCTGCCCATCAAGTACATGCTGACTCTGTAGAACAAACTAATCAACCCCATTCCGCCACACTATCCCCATACTCGGCAGCCCATGTGCTCTTGTTTCAAGTCCCATTCCAGGACTTAAATACAAAAATCAGCACTGACACTCAAATGCAGTGTAAAGTATTGCACTGACAGAAGTGCTGCCTTTCAGATTAAATGTTAAACTCAGGCCCTATGTTTCCTTTTTTGTGGGTGTAAAAGATCCCATGGCCAATATTTATCCCTCAAACAACATCGCAAAAATAGATTATCAGGTCTTTGCTATTTGTGGGAGCTTGTTGTGTCCTAAATGTCGCTGCTTTTCCTACATTACAACAGTGACTACATTTCAAAAGTAGTTTGTTGGCTGTAAAGTGCTTTGAGACATTTGGTGGTTGTGAAAAGCATAATATAAATGCAAGCCTTTCTAGGCTGTAGTATTTACTACAAGTACACTGAATCCTGCAGATACCTTGATTTACACTAGCTCATACACGATTCCTTTAAGGACTCTATCCCATTTTTCAGTTTCTCTGTCTCCATCTGTTTGACAACGCAACCTTCTGCACCAGAATTTCCATAATGTCTTCATTTTTTTCTCAACCAAGGAATCTCCTCCACCGTGGTTGACAGGACCCTTGGCTGTGTCTATGCTGTTTCCCATACTTCTGCGCTCAACCTTTGCCTTCCATCCTAGAACCACAACAGGATTCCCCTTGTCCTCGCCTTCCACCCCACCAGTCTCCACTGGACAGGATTTGTTGCCAGCCCTCGTTGTCCAGTTAGAGTTCATTCTGGGCACAAAGCTCAAGAAATTGCTGCCCATTGTCATTGATCTTGCCCACCCCATGAGGACCAAGGCACATTAGTCATGAAAGTAGCCAAGGTAGTTGTGCAAAAGGCAAGAAGACACTGCAAAATAAACAGAGGATCAACTAATATCAAGAAATCCAAACTGCCTGTGACATCTGTTATGATCACAGTTGGTGGTAATTGCTGCATAATGCACATCCCACTTTCTTTGCAGGTCATACCCTTTTTTGTATTCGGAAAATGAAAAGAAGATGTACCAATCTCAGCGCTAAGAGGCCCAGTAACACATTTGGGATTTTTTTAAAAATTAAAGTTTTATTAACAAGAATAAAAGAAAACTTAAGCACAAAAGATTACAATTTCAAAGTTAATGATAGTCTTAAAAAACATTCCCCAAAAAAGATCTCTACTTGGTCAGACCCACAAACAAACACCTCCAGGTAACACTCCCTTATAGATGTTAACTATTAAAAAAATCCAGTAATATTACACAAGGCAAACTCCTGTAGCTTCAGTAAAGACATACCACATAACCTCTACCCTCTTGCACTCTGTGGTGGAATCTACTTCAGAATAAAACTGCTTGTTGTAGCCCAAGACCTTTCTGGCTTGACTTGATGGCTGGTTCAAATGGCATCCTCTCCTAGTCCAGAGCTCCAGCTATTTCTCAACAGCTCAAACAGCTCCAGCTATCTCTATCCTAAGTTCTCCACAGTAACTCTAAAATATCTTGTTTTCCCTTTCATCCAAGGTTCTAATGTTCTCACACCTCTTTGAAACTCAAATCCTTCAAAATATAAAATATTTTATGTCTCTATCTGTCTTTGCTTTCAGGTCAACAAAATATAATAACCCATTACTATTTACCTATGGAAGTCCTGCAAGATGTAAACATGTTTCTTTCTACCTCTGACTTCCCTTTGATATTCAAACAAACTCTCAACCTATCTAAAATGCAGATGTTAGATCTAACCTATTTACTTGTACCTCAAACTTAACACCTCTATCCTTTTCATGTTTTAACCTCCACAGACAACATGATTATTATTAATCTCTGGCCAGCTTAATTAAATCATGCACAAATACACAGACACCCAGCCTTCTTTACAGAATAACACAATATCCCCAAAAATATTTTTTTTAAAACATCAATTGTCACACATCAGGAATCTACTTGCTATATGTGATGGGATCAAGAGGGTGTATAGGGATTCAAGATGGCCCTACTGAACCCCAAATTGCCCCCCTGTACTCACCAATAGAACAAACACATATCTCACTTGGTTGAACACTACGGTGACCTGTTCTGCCATGAAATGGACATCGCCCAATCTGCGCCTGAGCTCTCCCAAGCTTTTTGCGGATGAAGAACACTCACCATTTGAACTTGAAAAAGCCATTGATCCCTCAACAATCAGAAAATCACTCAGCAAAGATGGAATTCCAGTTGAACTTCTTAAGCATGGAAAATCCCAGCTACTGTCACACCTTTAAGATCTCCTCTTTTCCTGTTGGAGGGCAAGGTCTGTCTTATAGGACACAAAAATCATCACATTATACAAAAACAAAGGTGACAGAGGAGATTGCAATAACTACAGGAACATCTCACTCCTCAGCATCATTGAGAAGGCCTTTTCTAGGTTCATGCTGAAAAGGCTCCATCAATTTGCAGATCAAGTGTATCAAGAAGCACAGTGCAGTTTCCATGCTGACAGACGTGCATGGACAACATGATTTTCGCCATCTACAAGATAAATGTTGGGAACAGAACATACCTCTCTACTTCATAAGCGTTCAACATCATCAGCAGGGCAGGACTTTGGAAAAATTGGCTGCGTACTAGAGCTCCTTATTTGTATCTGCTTCTTTCATGACAAATACATTACAGTTGAAGGCTCCACCTCCAACAGTTTCAGGGTGAAGAATGGAGTGAAACAGGGTTGTGTCCTAGCCCCCACTTTTTTATTTTCTTCTCCACCTTCCTGACATTTGCCTTCCCTTCAGATATGGAAGGAATTTACCTACATACTAGGTCAGACAGCAAGTTCTACAATCTACCAAGGTTGAAAATGAAGACAAAAATATAGCATGTCTTTATCAGAGAATTCCTCTACGCTGTTCATGCCACACTGGTTGCCTACACTCAGTTACGAAGACACATAGATTGTCTGTCCCATGTCTGTAACTTGTTCTCCCTTACTATAAGTGTCAAGAAAACTGTGGTTTTGAACAGGGTGTCGCATCTCTGCCTTTGATCACACTAAGTAACTCTCTGCTGGAAGTGGTTAACAATTCTGTTACCTTGGGTCCACGGTGACAGACAATCTTACTCTAGATGCAGTACTTGACACACGCATAGGGAAAGCAGCTACCACCTTTGGCCAACACAGAAAACTTGCATAGATAAAGAACTAGCTGACCCTTAGGGCCAAGATGCTGGATAATGAGACCTGTGTTCTCAGCACGTTGTTGTACCCTGTGAAACATGGACCGCTTACAGCTATCAATAAAGGAAGCACAAAAATGTTCATCTTTGATGTCTGTGACACATTTTTGGCATCTCATGGAAGTAAAAATCACAAATGCGACAATCCACTCAAAGGCAGATCTCCCAAGTATGCTAGCACTCATCAAGCAGAGATGATTTTGATGGCTTGGGCACATTCGTAGGATGGAAGATGGACACATTCCCAAGGAAATGGTGAGGTAGCCTGAGCCAGAAGACCAGCAGGACGCCCAAAACTCTGCTTCAAGGATGCTTGCAAATGTGACATGAAGGTCCTAAACATCAATTTTCAAATGTGGGAGACACTAACCAACAGTAGAAAGAAATAGCAACATCAGCTATGGGCCAGCATGGACCAGCAAGATGATCAATGGTTACAACAGCTTGATAGCAGACGTCAACGCCAGAAACAGCAACCCACAATGACACCTGAGAACCATCTTACAGGTGGCACTTGTAGTGATCCTGCCTCTCATCGATTGGTCTCTTCAACTATCAGCAAAAATGTACCATGTAGAATTATCCTATCACCAATGGATTTACTGCATGCCCATCATCTCATGTAGGTGGAAGGATGCTGACAAATATAGATAGATAAAAAGATAGAAAATTTCACTGGATAGCTAGGCATTTAAGAAAATAGGAAGTAGGATAAATAGATACAAAAACGGATTGAAAGAAGGAAGGATAGATAAAAAGGTAGATAGAAAATTCGGTAGGTAGATAGATTGCAAGTTACAGAGGTAAAATGGTAGGTAGGTAGATAGCTAAAAATATAGAAATATGGCTGATCCAAAGAAAGACAAAGAAATACCAATCTTGTTCAGGTCAATAAATAACTAGGGTAGAATCAATGACATGATGGATTGCATCTGCTTTTTGGAAGCAATGGAGCTAATTGCCGAAATGACCTTTTTTGTTCCAATTTTTTCTTAGTTTTGATCTTTCAAGCTTAGTGGAAGCAAATTTAAAGAAATAGACATTCTTCAAATTTAAACCCAGGTCTCAAACTAGAATGATAAAACAGTAAAATCTGGGAAATAGGAAGACTGGTCCAAACTGTTTTTTTCCTATTGGGAAAGAGTTTCCTCTCTGCTTTATACCCCAAAACTGCCTTGAGATTGAATATGCAGTTTGATTAAAGAGACAATAATTACAGGGGTGGTTGATTTAAATTGGTTTGCTTGGCAATAACAAGGCAATAATAGCTTCAAAATAAGCTTGGTAGCTTTACTGCCAAGGTAACTTTGCTAGTTCTTTGGTCTGCACAAAAAGTCCAAGTCACTGTTGCCCAGGGACTCCCAAATGTATCTTGCTGGCGGCTGCACATTGATAGGCCTCAATGACGCAAACTGTATCGGACTAACTGCTCGGCACCCCACACAACTTGTGTAATTGTGGCCGGATTCTCAAAATAATGGCCACCTCTTTGTTTTGAGTGCTGGCAACCAAAGTGAATTTTAGATGGTTTCCTAATACAGTTAGAATTAGTATGCTGAAAGAAAACAGAATTGAAGATTAAACTGAAGTATTTAGGCCCAGTCCTGAGCAAGTGAAGGAGGAGAATTATACAGACAGTGAATGGAAGGAGCGTGCCTTTGAGAAAAATCTGCTGCCAACCTTCATCCTATCATTCAGATGGTACAGAACAATTTAGCCAGCTAACTTTTCCCTGAAAAAAACAGAAGTATCAGTGATTATTTGTTGTACTTTTCTACCTAATCTACTGCCTTTTTTCAGTGCTATGCTCAAAGCTGCAGCCATAGGAGAGTTGTGTAGCACTGATAGTCTCCTAGGACAGAGCTGGCTCAAATTCAGTCAGCATGGACACCAGATGGTGCAGTCTAAGGCTGCTGCCTGTCTGTGTGAGCAGGGGCAGCCTGCCCCTTCAGTGAATGCAGTGAGATGGTAGTGGGAGGTGGCGGGGGAAGTCAGATCAGCATGAATTTGTTGCCAACTAGATATACAACAACCTCAATCTACTTCCTGAATCTCTAAAATGTAGCCACTTCCAGACCTCTGTTTCATATCTGCAATGATAGCTATCTTTTAAGATACCCTGTTAGTTCAGTTTACTCCAGCCTCCATTTTACTATATCCAAGCATTGAGAAGTTCACAGTTCCATGGGGACAATGATGTTGTGGAAACCATCATCCACCAAACAGCTTATTATTCCAGTTCATCAACAATCCTGCTCAATGTAGATGTGCGATTGCAGTCCAAAACATGCATGGCAGTATTCAGAAATGCCCTCAGGGCTTCCACTATGAAAAGTTGTATTGCAGAAGGTCTTGGAACTGTCATTCATTCCACAACTGCCTGTGTGTCTTGCCTGAGAACACCACATGTGTGGCCAATGGATATTTTTATACTTAATGTCATGTTTTGAATGTACGTAAGCAGATTCCCAAAAGCGCTCAAATGTCATTGGATTCTGGAGATCTGGATCCCTGGTTTCTGCAGTCAGTAAGCAAGTGTCTTGTTTCATTGCGTGGTAGATATCTAGATGAGGGTTTGTGGTATTGTCTATTCTCCCAAGGTATGCTGCTCCAGTCTGTAGTTTCTTAAAATTATTACTCTTTATTTACAGCAAGTATTTGCACATTTGAACATCTACATGAGGTTGGAGCTTCTCCTTCTTAAAGATCGCTCTTACTTCTCAGTCATGTGATCTGACATCATTATTACATCAGCATCATGTATGCTTCTGATGTTAACCCTTTTCTCTACATCTCGCTTTATCCCTATCATATTTACACCCTCCTACATCTCCCCCCAAAAGTCTCAGGCTTCACAGGGTTAGTTTCTGAGGTGAGCAAAGAACAAAGAAAAGTACAGCACAGGAACAGGCCCTTCAGCCCTCCAAGCCTGCGCCGATCATATTGCCCATCAACTAAAACATTTTGCACTTCCGGGGTCCGTATCCTTCTATTCCCATCCTATTCATGTATTTGTCAAGCTGCCTCTTAAACACCACTATCGTACCTGCTTCCACCACCTCCTCTGGCAGCAAATTCCAGACACTCACTACTCTCTGCATAAAAAACTTGCCCCGCACATCACCTTT
Organism: Cetorhinus maximus; assembly: GCF_964194155.1. Lineage (NCBI taxonomy): Eukaryota > Metazoa > Chordata > Chondrichthyes > Lamniformes > Cetorhinidae > Cetorhinus > Cetorhinus maximus. The sequence continues at coordinate 96,564,067 of NC_135883.1, forward strand.
ATAGTTTTCTCCTCTCACCTTAAATCTATGTCCCCTAGTAATTGACTCTTCCAACCTGGGCAAAACCTTTTGACTATCTTCTCTGTCCATGCCACTCATAATTTTGTAAACTTCTATCAAGTCGCCCCTCAATCTCCGTCGCTCGAGTGAGAACAATCCGAGTTTCTCCAACCTCCCCTCATAGCTAATAACCTCCAGACCAGGCAGCATCCTGGTAAATCTCCTCTGCACCCTCTCCAACACCTCCATATCCTTCTGGTAATGTGGTGACCAGAATTGCACGCAAAATTCCAAGTGTGGCCTAACCAAGGTTCTATACAGCTGTAGCATGACTGCCCAGCTTTTATACTCAATACCCCTGCCAATGAAGGCAAGCATGACATATGCCTTCCTGACTACCTTATCCACCTGCGTTGCCACTTTCAGTGATCTGTGGACCTGTACACCCAGATCCCTCTGCCCGTCGATGCACTTAAGGGTTCTGCCATTTACTGTGTAATTCCTGCCTGTATTAGACCTTCCAAAATGCATTACCTCGCATTGTCCAGATTAAACTCCATCTGCCATTTCTCCGCCCAAGTCTCCAACCAATCTATATCCCCTTGTATCCTTTGACAATCCTCTTCACTATCTGCAAATCCTCCAAACTTGGTGTCATCTGCAAACTTACTAATTAGCCAAGTTACATTTTCCTCCAAATCATTTATGTATACCACAAACAGCAAAGGTCCCAGCACTGATCCCTGCGGAACTCCACTAATCACAGCTCTCCATTCAGAAAAGCACCCTTCCACTGCTACCCTCTGTCTTCTATGACCAAGCCAATTCTGTATCCATCCTGCCAGCTCACCTCTGATCCCGTGTGACTTTACCTTCTGTATCAGTCTGCCATGAGGGACCTTGTCAAAGGCCTTACTGAAATCCATGTATATAACATCCACTGCCCTTCCATCGTCGGTCATCTTTGTCACTTACTCGAAAAACTCGATCAAGTTAGTGAGACACGACCTCCCCTTCACAAAACCACACTGCCTCTCACTAATACGCCCATTTGCTTCCAAATGGTAGTAAATCCTGTCACGAAGAATCTTCTCCAATAATTTCCCTACCACTGACGTAAGGCTCACCGGCCTGTTTGTGGTATACATAAATGATTTGCTTTGATAAATCAGCCAATTACGTAATGAAGAGTTTTTTGCTTTCCAGTTGGCATGCGAGGCCAGTGCTTGTGCCTGAGGATGGACGTGTTGAGTGACCAATGGCAGAAACGTGGGGACAGGGCAGTTGGAGGCAGGACATGTGATGAAGCCTCCAGGAATGTACTCAAGTAGAGTTGGAAACCTACGGAGTGCCTTTTCCTTAATGGGTTGCAAACAGATTCAAGAACCCCAGCCAATTTTCCATGTAAGCCATTCAAAACATGCATTTATTCTATGCTGAGGGTCTTACACACCTCCTAAAAGTTAAGAATTATAATATTGCCTGGTATGGTGCCAAAATTTGAAATAGGAACCAGACTGGAAGACTTTTAAGAAGTAGCAGTCTCCATGTTTAAAAAGGTATGGATCTTACAGCCTTTTCGGCTGCTGATGTCCTGCAACCGGTGTTCTGTGTGGACTGCCCAGTTTGTCTTTTGTTCTTGGGATAATCGATTTGTTATTTGAAGGCAGTTTTGATCAGGTGATCGCTTGATCAAATACTTCTATTGTACACCCAGAATGGTTTAAAGCTAAAAGCCATTGCTATACAATGGAGAATGGATGAGGGGTCTGCTCACAGCAACTTGTGATGAACTGACTTCTCGAAATCTCCCTTTGCTGAGTTTCAAGTTCGGAGCCAGGCAGTCCTGGGGTCTTTTGATTTTGAGTTTTGGGTGAGTCCACGATCAATAGCAGATGCGAGCTCCACCAATGGGTTTCGCCTTGGTATATCCATTCAAAGGGGACCCTGTCCATGGCCAATCAATGAAAAACTTTCTGGAAACTTGAAGTAGTATGTGTGAATTGTAAAAGTCACCTGACCTTCGGCAGCCATCTTAGCAGTTTTATTGGTGTCCATTTTTAAATAAAAGACAGTTCTAGAAAATTAGATACTGACTGCAGTACATGTTTAAGGTAATGAATAGGACATGCCTTCACTAGACATGACAGCGTTTCTAAAGCCATTAAGACAAAGATTTCAAATTCCCAGGAATATTAGTAATGCCTATACTTTTATCCCTATCCAGCTGAATAATCTCACTAAGTCATTACAAATGTCACCAATAACCTGGTAACCTGGACAGGTAGGGTACTCGATTAATATTGCTGCTGAAACAAGCAAGCATAAAAAACTGAATATATTGTATGGCTCATCTACTTGTGCCAGATGCTACCCATTGAAAATATAAAAATTGATAATGCTGGAAATATTCAGCTAGCAGCATCTATGGAGAGAGAAACATAGTTAAAAGGCAGAATTTTCATTTTCATGGGCTTCTGAACCATGCCGTCAGGCTCGTATTTGTTCAGAAGCCTGCACTGTATGGGAAACAATCACTAATGTGATTTTCCCTGGGAAGGGAAATTAATGGTCAGAAGGCAGGCTCACCATCCAATTAAGAATGGAGAGCGGGCTGTCGAAGAAGGAGGGCCAATCAGAGGCCTTCCACCTTCAAAGCAGAAGCAGGATGCAATGGTAGTTAAGAGAGAGAGAGAGGACGGCCCAAAATGGAGGCACCTCTTTCCAACTTTAAATTTAAACTTAAAACTAGTTTTGCAGCCATGGTTACTGTGGGTGGGGGGTCGGGGTGGGAGGGGGGGTGCGATGAGAGGAATGTCCCTAAGTCAGCTTGCAGCTACTCTGCTGCTCCCGTGAAGGCAGGGAGGGTCTCTAGACCCGTCTGGAATGTTGACCTCTTGATCTACCATGGCAGGGTGGTGGCTGGTGGTAGGGGCTGCTTCCAGGTAGTTAAACTGGCTCTCATTGCCTGTAGGAACATAAAAAGTGACTGAAAAATCCAAGGAGACCTGTTTTAATTGACCTTAAGTGGCCTCTAATGACTAGGATTTGCAAGCCATAGGTAGCCCTAAGCCCCCGATCCCGCCTTTGTGAAAATGGCCCGGGATCAGGATGGAGCAGGGTAACTGGCATGCCAGCCAGGGACACTATTTTTACTGTCCGCTGTCTCTAATCCTGACCCTGGTGGGCTCTAAAAGAGAAGCCCAACATTTCAGTTCAGTGATATTTCATCAGAACTCAGTTGATGAAAAGCCAATGACCTGAAATATTGGCCAGGATATTCACTCCTAAGTCAGGTAGTGGGAGTTGAGAAAGTTCCCCACTCACTGTGCCCACCTCAGAAGAACCACACCTGAATGGTGGGATTTTTGCTCTGAGATGGGCTGCAGGATGGAATCAGGCCTGCTGCCTCCAGGCACAGATTGGAGACAGCCATAAGTTGTTTAAAAGGCCCACCTCGGTTCTCTGGAAGTTTGACCATGTTGTTTTGTTAAAAATTAGGCCTTCACCCTTCACATTTCCTCACCCCACACTCAGTCCCCATGCCCTATCCATGCCAGCCTATGCTCCCACCCACTCCAATTATGCCAAATCATGCTGCCCACACACTCCAATGACCCTTCACACCCCCATGCCCACTTAATGCCCTCAACCACCCATCATGGCCCCTGACAGCCACTATGCCAACTTAATGCCAACTCATGTTAACTCATTCCAACCCACCCATCATCCTTTGCCCTACACCCTACATGCAACTCACCCAGTAACCACCATGGGCAAACCTGAGGAACCATGTTGGGATGAGATAAAATAAAGTTCGAACTGTCTATTATAGCCTTCACTATATTAAAAATATTAAACACTCTGGTCTGGATTTTAGGGTGTGTGTCCAACAGAATTAAGCAAATACTTATTCCTTTAATATAATCACAGTTGAATCAATTTCCTAATAGTCAAAACAGTAGCAAGATGCTGCAATGCTAAAGCAGAAACAGGTCTTTGTCCAACACAGCTGAGCTAGTTTAATTAAGGAAGGTTCAGCAACAGAAGAATATGCATTACAGTCCTCCTGTGGACCAAACTCATCAGTCTGTAATATTACAGTGGGAGGAAGGAATGTCTCATAAGACAATTATAATGCACTGGATTTTGTGGTCAGCAGCGAAGTTTTGACACTCGCCACTGACTTTGAAGAAAGTTGCTCACAAGGCCGAAAGATATCAGTAGTGGGAATATTCCTTCTCCTCATGGCACTGTAAGTCTGACACAAAATCAAGGGAATGTTTTGGTGTGAAGCAGTAAGCAGGTAGGCAACTAATCAAATAGGAGTATTCGCACGGTAAACCAGGAAGTTAAAAGCACTTAAAATCCTTGACTTTTACTGTCAATTTTCTTATAGTAAAATCAATGTATAGCTGAGTTACAATATAAGCTAGCATATATAAAAAATGATTTCTTTTAAGATAAACAAAATAATGATGCTTTAAAAAAATATATGTGGAATTGTTAATTGTTGAAGAAGAATTTGACATTCCGCAACTATAAAATTCAGGACCAATAAGGGTGTTTAGCAGTAATTATGAAGTTAGTATGCAATTATGAACATTCAACAAGGTGTAACATATTTTAGGGTTTTTACAGTGAGATTAATAGCGTTAAAGTGGAATTTTTCATCACTTCATGATTACAAGGGAGATAGCTGTCTGTGGGAATCTATGCAGAGCACCCCATAGAGGATCCTAGATTCAATGACAGCTACGTCTGGATTTCCACGTTATTCTGTGCATGTTCAAACTCACGAATTATTGTCAGTTTCAATGGTAAATCTTGACAGTTGTGCTGTCATTACCTCAGCAAATTCTAGGCCATTATTTTATCAAAAAAGGGGAGTATTTGCACAAAATATATTTCTCCTACACTTTCTTCGTCATTCAAGACTTGTGAATGTAATTGTTCGAACACTTGAACAGCTTCATGAAATTAAGAGGAAAATTTAGTTGAACTTTTTGTTTGCTTATAAAGAAAAATCATGATGTGCAAGAGGTATCTCTGAGTTTACTTCTCCATAAGATTAATTCATGCTGGTGGACTTGTAATTATATTGATTCAAGAAGCAAGTTGCTTTCTATTGTTCCCAGCCTCTGCGTAGCCTTGGTGTGGTTCTTGGCTGCAGTTATGTGTGACCTATCTTCCAAGACAGACTGGATGGGTCCAGTGGGCAGGCCTAATAATGATATGCTGATGTATTATAATGAGGTTCCCGATGTCTGATGGCAGAGAATGTGGCCCGTCATGAAACTGAACATGCCATATTGTCCACTCATGCCACAACAGCGACGCTGGCGGGCATGGAAAGTCCCGACTGTTAATTCAATATTACACATACAATAGCAATACAGCAATATGATTCCATGACCAACCTATTTCTTGTCCATCATGGCATCTTGCTTCTCTTCTTCTGGCGGACCTGGATTTTACTAAATTCATTTCCTCGCAAATAGATACTTTTATAGAATTTAATACTACTCTAGATATTTCCTTTGCTACTGCCTGGAAAAGCATGAAGGCTTACCTACATGGACAAATAATTTCATACACTGCTCAACTTAACAAACGCAATATCTCAAATTATCCTAATTGATTGACCAAATTCTCTTAGTGGACCAGCAGTATGCTATTGCACCTACCCCAGTATTATACAAACAGTGTCTGGCTCTCTAGTCTGAATTTGACCTTCTTTCCACTAAACAAACAGAAAAGCTTATACTTAGATCACGTGGTACATTTTATGAGCATGGTGAAAGAACCCCGGTAGACTCCTGGCTCACCAGCTTCATCAGTCTGTTTTCCCTCAACTTTTTGTTGAAATTACCACTCCAACAGGATCAACCACCGCCGATCAGCTGGAGATCAATGATCAATTCAAACTTTTTTATTCCACTCTTTATACCTCAGACTCTTTTTCAGACCCTGGTTTATTTCACAATTTTTTATGATAATATGGACATCCCATCTCTCACGTCTGACTCCCCCTTTCCCAAGATGAAATACTAAAGGCAATTAAATCCATGCAAAGTGATAAGGCAACATGGCCTGATGGATTTCCAATAGAATTTTTATAAAAAATTTGCATCACAACTTTTTCCATTATTATTGTCTCTGTTTTTGGAATACTTTCTTTCTAAAACGCTCCCTGCATGAAGCATCTTTGTCTATTGTTTTAAAGAGGGATAAGGATCCTCTGCATTGCAGTTCATGCCAGCCTATTTCCCTTTTAAATGCAGGTGGCAAGATACTAGCTAAAGCCTCAGCCCACCACCCTGAACCTGTCCTTCCATCTATTATCTCTCCTGACCAGATAGTTTTTATACAGGGCAGGCAATCCTTCTCTAATTTAAGACGTCTTTTCAATATTATTTATACACATTCAACTACTCCTCTCCCTGAGGTTCTTATAGCTATGGATGCAGAAAAGGCTTTTGGTAGAGTGGAATGGGACTACCTTTTCTTCAATCTTCAAAAATTTCGATTTGGACCCATTTTTATAAAATGAACAAAACTATTGTATTCCATTTTTAGGTGTGTCTGGCGCTGCTCCTGGCATGCCCTCCTTTTAATCTTCAGAGTTGAGCCCCTGGCTTGGTGGTAATAGTAGAGTGGGCGGATATGCTAGACCATTACAGTTGAGCACAATTCTGCTGCTGCTGATGGCCCACAGCACCTCATTGTTGCCCAGACTTGAGTTGCTAGATCTGTTTGAAAATTTTCCCATTTAGCATGGTGGTAGTGCCACACAACACAATAGAGGGTATCCTCAATGTGAAGAAGGGACTTTGTCTCCACAAGGATTGTGCGGTGGTCACTCCTACTGATACTGTCATAGACAGATGTCAAGTGTGTTTTCCCTCATCACCTGCCACAGACCCAGTCTAGCAGCTATATCCTTTAGGACTCAATCTGTAGTGGTGAATCAAGCCACTCTTGGTGATGGACATTGAAGTCCCCAACCCAGAGTACATTCTGTGCCTTTGCCACTCTCAGTACTTCCTCCAAGTAGTGTTTTTTTTATCTATTCATGGGATGTGGGCATCGCTGTCTAGGCCAGCATTTATTGCCCATCCCTAAAAGCCCTTGTTCAGAGGGATTTACGTGTCAGTCACATTGCTGTGGATCTGGAGTCACATGTGGGCCTGACCAGGTAAGGACAGCAGATTTCCTTCTCTAAAGGACATTAATGAACCAGATGGGTTTTTATGACAATCGGCAATGGTTTTGTGGTCATCACCAGACTTTTAATTCCAGATTTTTATTGAATTCAAATTTCACCACCTGGTGGGATTTGAACCCGGGTCCCCAGAGTATTACCCTGGATCTCTGGAATATTAGCCCAGTAACAATACCACTATGCCGCCACCTCCCCTATGTTAAACATGAAGGAGTACTGATTCATCAGCTGAGGGGGGTGTGATATGTGGTAATCAGCAGGAGGTTTCCTTGCCCATGTTTGACCTGGTGCCATGAGACTTCATGAGCTCTGGAATCGATTTTGAGGACTTCCAGGGCAATTCCCTCCTAACTGTATATCACTGTGCTGCTACCTTCTTAGTAATCAGGTCTTCTTGACTTCTGGAACCCCTCAGAGAGGTTTGACTGGAGTGTTCCTTCAGAGTCCTTTTCCACCACCTACTGCAATGAACCCTCCCAAAATCTTCTACTTTGTACCCTTTCTCAGTGGTGGATGCCTGGATAGATTATTGGCAAGCTCTTTTACTCCTATAAAGGTTTACTGTATTAAAAATATCTTATCCAATGTAAAGTTCTTGGTCTAAACTTTTAGTTAAATGTCCCGCCATTTTTTGTCAATCAACCAGTGCTAATTGTACTGTTGAGTGGCTGCCCGCCTCAGCAAGGGCCCAAGTTTGAGTGAGGCAAGTTAGTGGGGGAGTCACCCGAGGCCCCAGCTCCGACACTGGGCCAGATGCCAATCCCACTTTTGCGGGGCATTCCCTCTGGCGACCAGGAAGTTCTGTTGGCTGGTCCTCCGCCAGCAGGTGGCGATGGTGCGGGAGAGTGCCAGGCAGGGAGATTGTGTCTGCACCGGATCTCTGAATGAGCAAATCATTGAGTGTCATTCTCCTGCCTCACCCCGTAACACTGCAGATTCTTCCTGTTAGTCATCTGGTAGTACAGAACTTGAGCATTGCTAAAAAAATAGAGACATTTTTTGTCAAAGCTTTTCATCTTGCATTCATCAGGACAATTTGCAAGAAAGACATTGCTGTTTTCTTGTGAATTGTCCTGATCAGCGCAAGGTGAAAAGCTTCGGCAAAAATGTCTCTTTTATCAGCAATTTTTTTTTTTCAAATAGCAGTCTAATTCCCTTTTGAATGCTTCAAATGAACCTGTCTTCTGCACGCTCACAGGCAATGCATCCAAACTTTAACCATTCACTGCATGAAAAAAGATTTTCTCATATCATGTTTGCTTCTTTTGCCAAATATTTCAAATATGTGCCCTCTCGTTCTCAATCCTTTCACCAGTGTGTTATGACATGGCGACTCGCGAGGACACCAGCCCCAGCAAGGTTCAGGTCCAGACTGTCCCAATGTTACAGGTCCCACTTTCCCCAATACTGGTGCCAGTGCCCCACAAACCAGAACCCATTTTTCCCACACCAGCCTTTGAACCACGCATTAATTTCTCTAATCTTATTTGTCCTACGCCAATTTGCACATGGCTCAGGTAATAATCCAGAAATTATTACCTTTGAGATTCTGCTTCTTAATTTGGTGATTAACTCATCATACTGACAATGCAGAGCCTCCTTCCTCATCTTGCCTATGTCATTGGTACCTACATGGGCCATGACCACTGAATCCTCCCCGTCCCACGGCAAGTTCTTCTTCAGTTCTGAGCAGATGTCCCGAACCCTGGTACTGGGCAGGCAACAGAGCTGCCTGGACTCTCGCTCTTTGCTACAGAGAACAGTGTCAATCCCCCTTATTATGCTGTCCCCTATTACTACTACATTCCTTTTTGCTTCCTCCAAATGGATGGCTTCCTGTACCAAGGTGCCATGGTCAGTTTGCTCATCCATCCTGCAGCCCCCAATCTCATCCAAACAAGCTGAGAGGACCTTAAACCTGTTGGACAATTGCAGAGGCTGACACTCCCACATTCCTGCACTCTGGATCCCCTTACCTGCCTCAATCACAGTCACACCCTCCTGTCCCTGGCTACTGACCAAGCCAGAAGACCCTATCCTAAGTAGGGTGGCAGTCTCCTGGTATGAAACATCCAGGTAACTTTCCCCCTCCCTGATGTGTTGCAGAGTCTGCAGCTCAGCCTCTAGCTCAATGACTCTGAGCCCAAGTTCCTCAAGTTGCAAACACTTACTGCAGATGTGTTTGCCCTGGATCACAATGTTACGCAGGAGTTCCCACATGCTGCAGCCTTGACACAACATCTGTCCTGCCATCCTTAATATGTTACCTTCTTATATATTTTATTAACTTTACCCACCAAATTGTGTACTATTTTAAACCTTAGGGATAAAATAGAACTTACCCATTTACCAGAAACTCACCAAACAGCTAGCTCCTTTCCCTGTAGGAGAGCAATAACCAATTTCTAAGGGGTGAGAAAGAGGAAACAAACAACTCCTTCTCCCCCTTCACAGAACTCCCCTTCACAGAACTCCCCTTCACAGAACTCCCCTTCACAGAACTCCCCTTCACAGAACTCCCCTTCACAGAACTCCCCTTCACAGAACTCCCCCTCTCAAGTCTTCACCCAGTTAATCAGCTGCACTCTGTTTGCCAAGGCTGCAATAATGACTCCTGAATTTATAGTAAACTGAACTGGAGCTACAGTGACCAGATTCAGGCAGTTAGCTCATTAACTACTCAGCTCCTGCAGCTGAGAGTGAGTTTACCATGTCTAAACCGCAAGAAAGAACTTAGCCTGCTTACACAGCACTTTCCAGTTACTGCTAATTACAGACTAAATTAGATTTTAAGAGCAAAATTTAAGAACAAAATTAACATTTAAAACTCCCTTCTCACCAAACTCCCAGCCTTCATTCTGTTTATCAGTTAATTAGTTATTAAATGCGAGAAAAAAGAGTAAAAACACAACACACACCCACACAGATTATAAATGAGAAATAGAGTCCAAAAATAAAAGTTAAGAAGATATATGAATCAGTCCTTTGGCTTGTCCATGAGGAGTAGACGGCGAAAAGTTACGGCTGTTAAATTGGGATGATTCCACTAGCACTGACTTTGACAGTTGAGCAGTTGGTTTGGAGATTCTTGGTTCTACAGGTTTGCTGAAAGGACTTGTCCTGTTTCCTTTTCAATTGTGGCTTTGCTGACTTGTTTCTTTCTTCCAGCAATCAGAGATAAAGGACCTTTTTACCTGCAAGCACAGGGATGCGCAGTTGGTGTTCTTCAACCGTGAGCTACACAGTACACACACACGAGAACAGAACGCCAGACTGGGACACAGAACTAGGGCTGCAGTTGGCATTTTTAAACCCCTTTCTTTGTGTATTCCTGTAAGGGAAAAACAAACGTGCTTCACCCAGATCTGTTTTCTTTTCAACTCGGTTCATGTTCACAGTCTGGGATATAACTCAACAGAAGGTTGTTATGACACAACAGTTGGTAAAGGCTGAGTTCTTTAAATCCCAGAGGGAAAATTGAAACAACTGTCATAAGCTCTGAATTCAGGAATAAAACTACCAAGCCTCAAGAGCTTAACTAAATTAAACATTTATTAATTTACAACAAATTAAACACATACCCATGTCTACAAATTACTACAATAATAACTTTTTAAAAAAATCCCCAAATGAATCAGCCCCAGGAAAATCTCCACCAAAGCAACAGTAACCCATAGACTTTAAGCAGACAACAGGCAAAGCACATTTGACCTTTCGAATCCAAAATGAGCTTTCTTGCAATTTGTTTCCTTTGCAGACACAGTTGGAGGCTTACAGCCTGGTTAGATGCCTCCATCTTACACACAGTCTCCTTTCCCTCTTTATATCTAGCTTCCCCTTTGAATGTAAATTTTCCATGGTGTCACTGGGCTTTTAACATTACATCTTCTAACAATAACATTTGCATCCCACTAACTTTATTAGTAATATAAACACATTGCTTGGTGTCTCCCAGCTAAATGCAAGATTTTACTCCCACTCTTGAATGTTTAATTCAACAAATGCAAATGTACACTTTACCTTTTAATTTACTTACTGCTTACCCAATTAACATCTCAAACTACTATACACCAAAGCATCCAGACTAGCTGGTTTTAATCCAATTAAGACACACAGTCAAACACACAGACACAGACCCCACTACAAGTCCATTTAAAAAATAATTTCCAATTCCAATTCTAGACAATAACTCTTCGTGACAAGGTGGTTTCAGCTGAGATGGTAATAATTTTCCATTGTTTCTACAATCACAGGAGATCACAGTTCAGTTTCCATTGTATCTTTTCCTTTGACGTGCTTCTTTCTGAAGTAGGCTGTGCCACACCTTTTAAGTGCGCGATTCCGTTCTCTCTGAACTAGTTGGTCAAGTAATCTACATAGGAATTTTCCAGCAAGTGGTTACCTTACAGTTTCAGCCAGCTTTTATTTGTATGTACTTTAAAAAAACACAACTTGCTTCAAAGTTCAATATGTCCATAAGTAATTTGGGGATAGGATCTGTGGTCATGAAACCAGAACTGGACGTAATGCTCCAGTTGAGGCCAAACTAGTGTCTTATGCAAGTTCAACATAACCTTCATGCTCTTGTACTCTATGCCCCTATTAATAAGGCCTAGAATACTGTATACTTTAACTGCTCTCAACCTGCCAGCTTCAATGACTTATATACATATACATCCAGGTCCCTCTGCTCCTGCACCCTGTTTAGAATTGTAGCCTTTATTTTATATTGTCTCTTTTTGTTCTTCCTACCAAAATGACTTACTTCACATTTCTCAGTGTTGAAGTTCATTTTCCACCTGGCTGTCTTTTCCACCAACTTGTCTATGTCCCTTTGAATTTCTACGCAATCCTCCTCACCGTTCACAATGCTTCCAAGTTTCATATCATCCACAAACTTTGAAATTGTACCCTATACACTAAGGTCTAGGTCAATAATATTGTGAGGGAACTAAGGTCTCACACTGCATATTTTTATAAAATATATGTAGATATGCTCATTGTTACTTCTAAAATTTTTTAAAAACTGAATAAAGACCCTTAAAATGGCTGAAACTGTGGGTGGAATCGTCCCAGATTGTCAGTAAGTGTGGTTGCGGGCAGGAAAAACAATGTTTTACCTGTCAGCCGCAATGGCGGCTTCCCAAACCCGCTGCATTAATTATGCATTCCCAGGAAACACGCTGTTCCCATGGTGGGTGGGCTCTAATTCGCCCGCCACGCCATCATCTTGCAGCTGCATCATGCCGGGTGCCATATTTAAAGTGCAGCTGCATGCTCACCTCTCAGTACTTCCAGCCCAGGACTGCTGCACAGAAGATATTACCCCGAAAGGCAAAAAGACTGCAGCTCCCAGGTTCAATATCACGTCCCTCGAGCATCTTTTAGACCCAGTGGAGGCCCACCGTGATGTCCTCTACCCCTGCTCTGGCGGCAGGATGAGCAGCAACATCACCAATGCGGCTTGGGAGGCGATGGCAGTGGTGGTTAGCGCCAACACCCTGTAAAAGAGGACAGCCACCCAGTACCACAAGAGGATGAATGATCTCCTCCGTTCCACCAGGGTAAGTCACTCTTCTCATCACTCTCAACTCACACACTCACAAACCCATCACACATCCACAGGGCCCTCACTTACTGCCAGTTCAAAGGACATTACCATTCACTCTCACACACACTGTCATTGTCCTCATCCCATCCACGGGACCACTCACCACCCACACATGTCAGGCATTCTTATCATCTTGCCCGGCAGGCGTCCTGCTTACACTCTCTCCATCTCTATTCATGCAGGACAAGCTGGCACACAACAAGAGAGAGAGGTCGCTGACTGAGGAATGCCTGAAATCAAGGACTAACTGTGAGTTCGGCGCTGCTCTACCAAGTGAGGATCCAGCAGTGCAACATCCATCAGACAACCATGCTGTGAGTGATGTGTCCTCTTTCACATGCCACTGCCATGCACTAATTATCTCCCCTTGCTTTCGCAGGCACATCTGGGAAGCAGCCAACGGAATCCATGACCCGGGACCTCCAATCAAGCCCTGAAGAAACCTTTGAATAGGAATCTGAAGGCACTTTCATCACAGCGCTCACCCACACCCTCCACCAGTGCAGAGACACATGCCTCGGTGGAACCTAGCTTTAGAGTATCCCCGGGGTCACAATCTGGTGAGCACATCACACTGTCTGATCCACAGCAGGTGGCAGCAGGGACTTCCCAGGTGTCTGGCACTCGGAGGACTGCTGGAGGCCAGAAATTTGCTGAGACCGAGTTAAATGATGACCCTCTGGACTTGGTCATGCCTCAGTTGCTGGAGCTGCAAAGGCAAGCTCAGGAACATCAAGCAGGGATGTCAACTGCACTCCTCAGATTGAAAGGCACGATGGAGGAGTCCATCTTTCTTCAGGCTGAGGTGATAGCGCTGGCATGTCAATGCACCAAGGTCAACACTAGTGGGATGGTGGCCGCCATGGAGACCTTAGTCTAGGACATCGGTCCTGCACTGCTGCACACGGGCTGAACTCCATCATTGATGCCATAGTTGGCCTCCAACAGTGTTAACGCGAGAACGGCACAGGGCAGCTCGATCTCACTCCAGCTTTCCCTCCTCCTCAAGGAGTCGGCCTGGGGTCCTTGGGCACCCATAGGGAGGAGGATGAGTAGGTGCACACCCCGGGGCCATGCACCTAGGTGACTCCGGGAGTGTCTAGTCTATCCAAATCCCATCTTCCTGTGACCCCAGTAGCTCTAGCTCCATTGGTCGAGGAGGGTGCCACTGCCACACAGCAGGACACGAAAGCAGGCTGGGGTCCTCCAGGTCTCAGTCCTCTGGAGGACACCCATCAAGGTCATCACAGACAGAGCGTTGCAGTCAGCAACAATATCCCCCTGTCTATGGCTCCTTGTTATAATGGGCAGTGTTCGTGTCACTCAGATGTGATATCTTTCTACAGAAGATAAAGGCAAGTGTCTCAGTCCAAGGCCCCTTCCCTGTGCTTTGTGCAGCCTTCAGGCCAAAGTGATGGTGGGGCCTCACACTCCCTGGACACATTAATGATGCCTGCACCTTGACGGTGCTTGTCATTGCTGCTGGAATGTAGTGGGCATGCGTCACAGAGTTCCGTCATTCTCTCTGTGTGCTCTCAGCACCTTTAAGGCAGGGCTGGCCCCCATCTCTTCAGCATCTGTGACCAGTGATGCTGTGCTCCTGAAGGGTTCAGGTGCTGAAGGCAGACAAAGGATCAGGTGCTTTGAAAGTTTCATGGCTGCGTCTCCATGATATGACCCTAATCACAGAGTGCAAGCAAGCTGACCTCAGCCAAACAGGAGACAGACAATCTCAGAGACAGGGTAAAGATCTATGGAGTGTCCTCACTGCATGTCATCATCCTCCTGCGATCGAGCTCTAGGACCTCTACTGCGTCTCCATGACAGGTGGATTATCACAGAATGTATGTGCGCTACCATGAGACAAATTGGAGTCAAACGTTCATAGATAGTCAAACATTCATAGATCTCCTCACTGCATATTCTCATCATCCTCCACAAACCTAGTAGCTTTGAGGACCTCCCAAGCGTGCCTGCCTCATCTGGCTAGTGTGAGGGCCTCAGCACCGTTATCATCGCCTTTGAGGACCTCCTCACACTCAACCCATCAACAACCTTCTCATTGGAGGAGACCTCCAACCCCGCCATCTTCTCCACAGCCAGCTCCTCTCCCTGTTGCAGTGCCAGGTTGTAAAGTGCGCAGCAGGCAATGATGCCCTCTGTGAACTATATTGCAGGGCTCCACCAGACTGGTCCAGGCACTGGAACCTCATTTTCAGCATTCCGATGGTCTGCTCCATGAAGTAGCGAGTTGCAGCATGAGCTTCATTATAGCTTCACAGCTGCAGTCTGAGGCCGCCACACAGGTGTCATCAGCCACATCCTCTGCAGGTATCCCTTGTCCCTGAGGAGCCATCCCTGCAGCCTCTGTGGACCTTGGAACACATGAGGGAGCTGTGGCTGACTGAGAATGCAGAAGTAGTGGACACTCTCTGGAAACTCTGCGCACACCTGCAGGATGTGCTTCTGGTGGTCGTATACCAGCTGCACATTCAGCAAATGGAAGTACTTGCAGTTGACATAGTTGACCGCTTGTTGCGACTGAGATCTGAGCACCATGTGAGTGTAGTCGATGCAATCTTTGCTGTTCTACCTCCGAAGCAAACCTCAAGGCTGATCACGTCCAAGGGATACTTTCAAGAGGTGCTGAAATTGCAAGTGTTGGGCACTTTAAGCAAGACTTCCTCCAGCAACCACAAACCTACAGCCAGCAGGAATGGAGACCCCATCCAGCACAACTGCATTCCCCCTCATGCACCAGATGATAAACTAGACAAGCCCTCTAATGAGTGCCAGGCCAGGGAGGTTGGAAGTAGCTCAGGCTCCCAAAAAACAATAGGAACTTGTCCAACAGTTGATGTGAGATTTGCTGAGGTCAAAGCATCATGTCTAATTGACACAGGAGCAGAAACGTCACCGATTACCAATCATTTCTTTACAGAGCATCTAGCTGAAGAGTGTGAGCTGGTGGCATTCTCTTCAATCATCCAAATCTCCATTCAGCAAGGGTTGGATATGCCTTGTCACAGTTATGTTGAGCTCCCTATATCTGTCCTCAGCCACACTTTCCACAATCTTGGATGTTTGGTGATTAGTGACACCACAGGCACTCCCATAGAAGTGACAGAGTTGAGGACACCCTTAGAGTTAGGGTCGAATGTGCTAAAGACATTTAGACATTCCTGGAAAGCATGAATAGTGACAAGTACATGCAACATGTTAGGAGCTTGGCAGGATGAGGCCAAGAATACTCAATATTGCTTCATGCACGCGAGATGTATTGGCTTGTACCTAACCTGGGAACTGTCTGGGTAGCCAGGAATTGAGCTATTCCTTTACACACCTGCACCTTCACCGTCTCTAAAGGATCATGCCAGGCGTCACCAACTGGGCAATACCATGCACTGTTAGAGTGCATGCTTTTCACATCAATCAGCTATCAACTGGCATAGCTCCTGGAACAATTCTAGTCACCATGGGAGAGAAGGGTAGAATACCTAGGCCAGCTTCCATGATAAAGATGGTCACATCCAACCAAAAACTCCCATAGGGGCCTGTAAGCCAGCAGCTGTTTTTTTGAGAATTGGCCTATCGTGGAAGATAGTTCCAATCTTACTTCAAATGAGCACCTCAGGTAGCTTCAACTTGTGGATGAATACATCGGTTGACTTTACTTCTATCAGAAGACTAAACGTCCATCAACCCTCCTTCATCTCATGAAGGAGTCCAAACGGGCACATAGACTGTTGAGGGGCTGGAAAAGGGTCAGGGAGGTTGCCTTTTGACAGGAGGGAGGTGAAGCAATTCATCCTTCCGGGCTGTCTCAAATTTCAAGGGTTAGAAAGAGTTCACGATCAGGTAGGACATCATGCGTTGGAAAAGGCAACTGTACTGACAAGAAAGTGATATTACTGGCCTGGGATGGCTGCCAATATTGCTTACTACTGTTAGAACTGTGAGGGGTGCACTTTGGACAAAGCAGGAAAGTAGCTTGATACTGGTGGTCATACTTATGTCATTGAACCTGTAGCTGGAGTCTCAGAAGATGTTTCACAGAGGGAAGTTGCTCAATGCCAAAAGACGTGTTGATGCAGGAACAAGCAGCACACTCAGTTGCCAGAGAGATGGAGTCATTAATAGGATACAGAGTTTATGGTGGGGTCAAAGTCAGTGGCTTTAATCTTCCCAATGTCTGTTTGGATTAAAAAGGTATTTCCTCAAATCATGTAAATAATAAAATTAGATTGCACCTAACATGTTCAGTGATTAGGAGGGAACTTGTCTAATTTTCTTCTATGTTCAGAAATACAGATGTCAACGTGACCATTTCTGCTTAGGTAACTCTGGAAAGTGGGAATTGAATCTGAGTCCTCCTAATTGTACAGTTAAGGTATATACCAGATTCTCTAAATAGGCCATTGGTAAAACTAAAAGAATAATATTCAATCAAAGTTCCATACCCAAGTGATGTGGTTTCACTGGTAACCGGAATATGATCTAATTCTTTGCTAGTTTTAAGTTGGATCTTTACAGGGCAGTGGTAATAGTGATTGGCAATCTTCTATTAATAAGTTTGGCTAAATTCCTAGTGCTTCTCCAATATATAGGAATTGCACTGAATTATTTAACAGACTTTTTTATTAGCTTTCAGTAAGTGCATCGCTGCTGTACATTGCAACCATAACAGTTGCAAATTAACCAAATATCAAGGTTTCCCACAACTACTCAGTCTGAAGCTGCCAGGAGCCACCAAGTCTTTCTGTAACGATCAATATGACATGTCATCAGAGACAATTCACAATACTTCATTCCCAGTATCTCTTTCTGCTCAAATAAAAATCCCTGATTGGTTTCAATGCAATGCCAAATGGAAGTATAAGGGCTGATTCCATAATTGAACAGTGAACTCAGCACCAGGGTCAGCCCTATAATTCAGCATGCATATTCTTCGATTTTGTAGCTCCTTGTGACTCATACTCTCAGCAGTAAGTTTTAATTTTTTTCAAATTCCTAATTAATAGTCATCCACTTGTTTTTTCCATCTGACTTAAATTCCAAAATTGAGAGACTTGGGTAAAAGAGCCTCACTCAAAAGGAATGAAGGCTAGTGAATTGGGTGACAACATAGCAGGTTAATTGTGCTTCTTATTTTATACCATTAATATCTTAATAGTTTTGGGACTTTTTTCTTAAACATAACATATCTCCTTATTGGGAAGAATTATCTGGGAGAGACATGTTGTTCCCGTCTTTTTTTTACTAATGACATGTAATGCTTTAGTAAAATATTCAGATTTATTGCTGCTAGAGAGACCCTTAGAGAGAATACCAGTTTTATGACAACTTCTACTCTCATGTCAAGTTCTGCTCTAAACTCTGCTGCAAGCAAGGGAGTGTGTAAGAACACTCTTCCCTAAGGTTTTGCAACTGATGCGTTTAGACCATAATCACGTGGGCTCTGCAATCCTGCCTTAAATTGAAGAATAAGATAATGCAGGAAGTAAGCCCCATCCACTGCTTCACAGCCTCAACCTAAACATTTTTCTCCTTGTCCACACCCGGAAGGCTGTGGGCCACTCCTTACATGCAATTGCCTGCAGGAGAAAGGGCCCAGACTAACAGCAGGTTTTCCTTGTGCTCACTCTTCATACTACAACTTTCTGCCATTGCTATATGGAATTGATAGCAATAGGCACTTGGAAGGAGCAATAACATCAAGATTAGGAACAGAGGGCCTCCCCTCCTACCATTCTGCATCCAGTACCTAGTCACCAAAGGCCCCCACCAAGAGTAAAGCCTTCAAAAAGTCTGCAGCTATATCCCCAATATAGCATTGTTGGGATTTCCCTCTTCACACTAGCTGGTTCTTTCTTGGTCACTTGAGTCTGATGTCAGTGAATAATCCCCAATCTAGATTCATCGGGGCAGGTCAAAATACTGCCCTACCAGGACTCCACCCTGAAGATGAAAACCCAGGCCAATCAGATTTAAATTCCAAGATTTACAATTTATGATCTGCCAATCAGAATTATACAATTATAAAATAGACCAGCAACTGAGGAAGGCAAATTTTGGGACCTTAAAGGTAAATTTTATATTTCATTATGCAGTTAGACAATCATACTTAGTGTTAGGCATTTGTTAATTTACTTTGCTCTTTATCTTGGAGGGTCCATGTTTGAAAACTGTTTTATATTTGGGAAACATCCCTAATAAGAAGAAAAAGGCTACAAAATGTTTTTCTCAAGGTGATTTCAATTGGCTCTTTGCCATTTATAGGCTGGAGAAGGAAGATGGAGGAGGAGCAGCAGGGAATCCAGGAAGGCAGTCTTATAATATGGCATTGTACGGGATCCAGAACCTTCTGCAGGTGCCCAGCTAGTGGGCTATATAGCGCCAAAAAATTATTTCTCAAGATATCCATGTAGTTATGTGCCAAGAGGGCATTGTGGTCTGTGGGATATGTAAAGAAATTCATAATATTCCAAGATATTTATACAAGGAAGGCCTTTTGGCCCATGCTAATTCAGCCACTCAGAGCAACAACACTCTCCCATTGCTCTGTCCTTAAATTATTCCAGGTTTTTAGCTTCTGCCTCTCTGCCTGTAATTCCATTCCAAATGTTGATCTCACTGCATGAGGAGGTGTCTCTAGCTACCAGTATTATAGTTTACCTTTTCATAGCTTGTAATAATCCTCAATTGAATATAAAGTAGTATTTCAGGATAACTTTCTCAATACTACTTTTTATCTCAGTGAGATTTTTTTCTTAGATGTCTCTTTTCTGAGCTGAAAATATTGAAGTCTCTCCAGTTTTTCTTCATATCCCTGTCCACTGAGATGAGCAATCAGCCTTAAGACTCATCTCTATTTCCAACAATTGAAGGGAGTGACTCCTGGAACCAGTCATAAGACTCAAGGTGTTGTCAAACTAGAGCATTAAGTTTGTAGAATATAAATAAGTGGAAGTCCTGATCAGCTTTGACTATGTGGTTCAGCATTCTATTGGTTTTGTTGATTCAATGCGAGGCACATTAAGTCTGGAGTCTACTGAGACTGTCTGGTTCAACCTCATCCCTGACTATTTCAACACCGTTCACCAACTATGTATATTTTTCCTTCCCATTTGCAATACTATACACTTGTTGGCCTTAAAATTCAACTGTCATTGTTCAGCCTGCCTGTATATCTTGATTAGTTTATTCTATAATTTCTGGGCACTGTCTTTTGATTCCACTGCTTCATCTGTAAATCCAACAAATTGCATTGAGTTTCTGAATCCAGGCTCCTGGAGCTGTTGCACACTTTAGCATGCTCGATGAGGTACATAAATCCTCTCTTGTGCTGAGAAGGAAGGGACTGAACAGTGCTGCCATCCCTGATATCTGCTGCACATCTTTAAAGAGTGTCTGCTAACATATGGTTCTGATGTTTTGTTACCATTTGTCGTTTCATTGCTGGACAGCTGAGATCATTTTCTGAATGTTCAACAGCCAGGGTCTAACATCTTCTAAGTCTCTACTCAGGTACTACGTGCTCTCTCTCTAAAATAGATTTTGGCTTCCTTGTGAGTTGAATTATCCTGTGTCAATTCTTCATCTAAATTATCTGTACCACCATTGTACCTGGGCTAGTGAGTGGAAATGGTAGAGCAAAGGATGGAATGTTTCAATTCATGCTAGTCGTATCAGATGTTGAGGTTCTGGCTTCTGTGGAGATAAGCAGGGTGAGAAATGCAATGAGTTTTCTGCCCTCCCCTTTTCTTTCCTGTTAAACTTACATTACAGTGTGAGTCTCAAACAAGAGAAACTGCTTCTGATCTCCGGAATTGTGTGCAATCTTTACTTGCCTGATAAAAGAATGCTTGTTGCTGTCAGTCACAAACTGTTGAATTTCACAACTATTTGATTCTCATCACTTCCCTTATGGAAAGTCTACCAAACTAGTTAGATTTCAATGGTGACTTATGCATTAGGGTGTGGTATCCATTTAACTAGAGTGTTCCACGTGTAGGTGTCATCACAGATCATTTCAGACACAGGATGATACCTAAGATTGTGAATGGACTTTCACAGTCAATAACTCTCCTGTTTGAAATGTTGTTTCTGTCGTACGGAACTTGAGTATTGCTGAAAAAAGAGACATGTCTAAGCTTTTTGTCTTGAACTCATCAGGTATTCTTGCGAGTATCCTGATGAGTGCAAGAGGAAAAGCTTAGAAATGTCTCTTTTTTCAGCAATATTTGAAATGTACAAAATATCCAACAACGCTAAGTGCAGCCATCACAATTACTTTTGCTGACTTTTTGAGGCTGCTGTCCTGAATGGAGAGGGGTCCTACAGCTTAGGAAGATGTCACCCATAACCATGTGCATTTAATTTCACATGTTCATATCTGCTCTATTAAACCTCTTGCCAGCCACTTCTGTGGATAATGCTTCAGTTACTGTTTTGCACACAGTATTGAGCTCCATACTGTAGCAAGAATGTTGAGGTTTTAGAAAAAAAAGTATTGGAGAGATTCACTAGGACGCTGCCTGGTATGAAGAAAAACAAATAAAATATTTTAAAAATTGGGGCTTCCTTTGGTAAAACAACATGAATTATGGATTGACATGATGGATAAGTTTAAAATGAGAACAAGATTGGACATGGTAGATATGAGGAGATTGTTTCCAGTAGTTGAGTTATCGAGCGCAGGACCAACTAATACAAGCGTAAAATGTAAAAGGTTTAGAACAGAGGGTAAGTCAAAATGTTTTACACAGGGATTTGTCTCACTATTGAAATCTCTCCAGCTACAGCAGAAACTGTGTCAATGTTCAAGATTAGTTTGGATAGTTGCATCAAGGAAAATGCTTTGTGGGAATAGGGTAGATAAATGTGATTAAAACTATGGACTGAGTTTTTTACTGGGGTGGGGTTCTCACCCCTCACCAGTGTAAAGGTTGGGGTGAGTCCACCTATGCTTGACTGGTTTGCTACATATCCATTTCACAGCCATCTGGTCTTTAATTAGCTTGAGGCAGGCCTTCTACCCTTATCGGGGAGGGAGTCCCATCTCTGAGAGCTGTCGGCCAATCTAGAACTGGGGGCACGGTTTCAAAATAATGGGTCTCCCCTTTAAGACAGAGATGAGGAGGAATTTCTTCTCTCAGAGGATTGTTAATCTTTGGAGTTCCCTACCCCAAATAGCAATGGAGGCTGGGTCATTGAATATATTCATGGCTGAGTTGGACAGATTTTTGGTCTATAAGAGAGTCAAGGGTTATGGTGGGGCAGGCAGGAAAGTAGAGTTAAGGCTACAATTAGATCAGCCATAATCTTGTTGAATAGCAGAGCAGGCTCAAGGGGCTAAATGGCCTATCCTGCTCCTATTTCTTATGCTCTAATGTTAGATGCTTTGTTAGTTTATTAGTTACAAGAAAATAACATACTGTGAGCTTCCTAAGGCTGTAACCTATTTGTTATTTGTGCCATTTTTCCAATAAATATTTCATTGCACACTTTCTATGTGAAAATCTCTGTGACTACCCCTTTGTATTTAAAGGTTATGGAGGAGGAGAAGGATCAAAGTAACCTTGAGATGTAAGTACATTAGGGTATCGGTGAGGGCAGGCAATCCTATCTGGTTATGTCAGGAAAAACCTGCAATATGGATCCTGTGATTTCCCAAGGAGATCCACACAGAGATGCAGACTCCTGTATTGTGGCCTGAAAATCACTTCTATCATTCAGACAGCTGTCAATGGCTGCCAAGGTCACTACTATATTAAACTTAATTATACTGAGTCATTCCAAGCAACTGGAGGATCTGTCTGTGAAATCACCCAATGTGCACTGTACTATTACATCAGCTACCTTATTTCTCTGCATAATTCAAATAATCCATTTCTCCATAGTAAACATCCAGAAACACACCTTTACCCTGCAAATTGTTCTTGTCATGGGAAGGCAGAAGAAGGCAATGAAGTTTGGAATGGAGATTGAACAAGAGCCTACAGGGCACAATACTGCAGTATGTAATGTTACATTCCAGTCCCTGCACAAACTCTGCCATAATATTCTATGAAAAGCTAAATTTGCAGTGTATGCCTGTATGTGAAGGAGTGTAAGGGTAAGCAAATGAAGATAGGAAAAGACAAGATGACATCAGCCTTCAGCTTGGAGGAAACCTCACTCCCTGGGAGGAATTTAATGTTGGCGACCAGGGTCTTGCCTTCGGCTGGAGAACCTGTTGGTGTCCCATGCCCCCATGGCGGGAAGGCGCGCCAGCATTAAGTGCCATCAGGCATTTAACTTGCCAGCGTTGGCCTTCACAAGGAGTTAGGACCCCGTGGGTGGAAATCCCACCCTCCAAGATCTGCCAGCCAGTCAGAAGGGTGGCAGCTCTCCATTGCCCGCCAGCACCAATTCCATGCCCATTGACCTACTCTGCACTGTATAGAGCCCCAATGGTGACAATAGGATGTGTAAAAAAAAATGCTTTAAAAAAAGACATTCATTCATAACTTTCCACTATGTTAAAAAAAAGGTGGTAGCTGGCAGTAATGCACCCACCAGGCCTAGAATCGACGAGGATTTCAGTGCAGTTGGCCATGGCACCCGAAACACCATCCAGTGTAGGAAGAAGTTGAACGATCTCATCTGCTCCACCAGGGTAAGTCATCCTTTAATTCCCTCCAATAACAAACTCTTATCATGGCATCATGTAACCAAAGGACTTCACTCTTCAGGACACAACCATTAGCAGGGGACATATATCACCACTGATTGTCTCACAGAAACTTTCACATCGCCACCACCCCATCTATCATGCTGCTCACACTCCATCCTCGGCCCCTTCTGGAGAAGGCTCGCCACACACAGGGGGCATGCATCTCAACCTATGCTTCATACCTTGTCATCACTTGCTTTTCTTTTGCCTTCATCCAGGGCAAGCTTGCCCACAACTGATAGGAAAGATCCCAGACCTGGGGGAGGAACGGCCGACATTGTACCCCTCACGGAATTCAAGGAGGATGCCACCATGATCACAGGGGAGAACAGGGATCGCTCCTGTGGGGAAGGGGGGATTGAATTGTTTCAGCAAGCTAGTATAGATCACACCTCCTTCATTTCATCACATCCTGACAATCACAATGCGTGACATGCAATCTTTTAGTCTGCATGGCTATTAAGTAAAACTCTCTTCTCTCCCTTATAGGCACCAGCAGATTGAGGCCCGCAAGGCTCCCACCGTAAGTCCCAGGTCCCAGACCACATCCGAAGAGGAAGCTGAGGAAGAACCATCACAGTGCTCACCTGCACCCTCCACCAGCACAAAGAAATACACCTCAGTGGTGCATAGTTCTTGCTTAGGCTTGGGCTCACCAAGTGGAGAACACCTCACTGACATGTGCCTGCAGCAGTCAGAGGCAGGGACAGCTCAGTTCTCCGGCACTCGGAGGGCTGCTGGAGACCAGCCACCTGCTCAGTCCGAGTCAGATGGTGAGCCTCTGCAAGCAGCTGCCAACTCAATGCTGCAGATGCAACAATAGGTGGTGGAACATTAGGCAGAGAATCGGCAGTCATTCAGCAGACTAGAGTGAAGAAGGAAGGAGTCTGTCTGCGTTCTGTCTGATGTCATGGCTCTGACATGCGAGCGCCTTGAGGTCACCATGGGAAGGTTGGTGATCATCATGGACACTTTGGTCCAGCAGATTTTGCTGAATTTGCGCTCAGCGCTCGACTGCATGGCCATTCACCCTGGTAGGCAACATCAATTTGTAGGTGAGAGGCGAACAAAGAACCTTGAGTTCCCTCCAGGTGCACACTCTCCTCAAGGAGTCAGGGTGAGGCCCTTGGGCATTCACAGGGAGGATGAGCATCAGGCAGACACCCCAGAGACCTCCACTCAGGACACTCCAAGGATGTCCAGAAGCTCGGAGTCTCCTCTACCTGTGACCCCATCCACTCCAGTTGCTCAGGCCGAGGAGTGTGCATCTGTCCCTAAGCAGGAGCTCCTTATCAGGCGGGGGCCCTCCAGGCTTCGGGCCACCAGACAACATGCCTCAAGGTCATCACAGGCATCAGGATGTAGAAGTCAGCAGGCTGCCTCCATCCCAGCTGCAGATGTCAGGGCTACACCCAGGCGTAGTGGTAGGGTTAGGAAAATTAAGAAATATTCTGAATTCGTTTCTGTGTCAGGGGTGTGCTACGACTGTAAAATGTTGCACTTTTGCAAATACATTAGATGTTTATGTGAATTGCTTGGTCAACTGAAAACGTTGTGATTATGCATATTTGAATCCTCTTATTTTGAGGTTTAGCCATCCTCCTGCTCAGTGATAGTCTCCCTCTGTAAGGTTCACATTCATTTGACATCAACCTCACTGTAGATAGTTTCCGCACCTTTGTTTGATGTCAGGGAGATATGTTAAAATCTTTATTAGAAGTGTGTAATTAAAGCGCTTGTAACCCTTCTTCTTGACAAAACACCATTGTGTTAGGGCAACTAAGCAACTGTGAGAGATTAGTGGCAGTTATGTCTCCTCAGTGGCAGTGTCAAAGGACTAAACACGGACAGGAGGAGGAAATTCCCAAACATATCTTCATCTCACTGGCCAATGTAGTTTCTCATTTATGTCACAAACACTGCTTCAAGTGAGCTTTGGCAGCATTCTTGCTGTTGAGTGGACTTTCATTTCCCAGAGCGAGTGCATACAGAGGAATTGAACATAAAAGTAAGGATGGTATTCTATAGGGCATTGGTGAGACCACATCTCAATTACTGTGCGCAGTTTTGGTCTCCTTATTTAAGGAAGGTTGTAAACACGTTGGAGGCAGTTCAGCGGAGGTTTACTAGATTGATACCTGGGTTGAGTGGGTTGTCTTATGAGGAAAGGTTGGACAGGTTGGGCTTGTTTCCACTGGAGTTTAGAAGAATAAGAGGTGACTTGATTTAAGTATATAAGATCCTGAATGGTATTGACAAGGTGGACATGGAAAGGATGTTTCCTCTTGTGGGTGAGTCCGGAACTAGGGGGCACTGTTTTAAAATTAAGGATCACCCTTTTGGGACAGAGGAGAATTTTTTTCTCTCAGAGAGTTGTGCAACTTGGGAACTCTCTGTCTCAGAAGGCGATGGAGCGGGGTCATTGAATATTTTTAAGGCGGAGGTAGATAAACTCTTGCAAGGCAAGGGAATCAAAGGTAATCGGAGTAGATGGGAACTTGGAATTCGAAACACAAACAGATCAGCCATGAGCATATTGAATAGCGAAGCAGGATCAAGGGGCCGAATCACCTACTTCTTCTCCTATTTCGCATGTTACTATGTATATTCGTGTGCATCACTGACCTTCTTAAAGATCATGGCCTGGTGAATCACGAGGCTAGAAAATACAAATCTGAATGCAAAGCTAGACCTTGATGTGACAGGTTGGACATCCCTTTCAATGAAATGGAATGGCATTCGGGGCCAGGAGAAATATGGCCATCTCCCCTTGCCTTCAGTTTACTCCTCCTGGGATCTGGTAGCAGTTAAAGTGTCATGGGCATGCCTCCTACATCTTGCTTCTAACCTCCTAATGAAGGCACCCCTAGGTAACAGCGATCATAATATGATTGAATTTTACATTCATTTTGAGGAGCAAAGAGTGCATCCACGACTAGCATTTTAAACTAAAATAAGGGCAATTATGAGGACATAAAAGCAGAGCCATGTAAGTGAACTGGCAAATGACGTTAAGGGATATGTTAATAGAAGTTCAGTGGCAGACATTTAAAGGGATATTTCAGAATACATAGAAAATACACATTGCAATGAGAAAGAAAAATTCAGAGGGGAGGGCCCACCATCCGCGGTTAACTAAAAAAGTTAAAGACAGTATCAAACTTAAAAACAGAATCAAACTTAAAAGAGAAAGCATATAATTACGCAAAGATGGGTGTCAGGTCAGAAGATTGGAAAGAATATAAAGAACAGCAAAGAATGACAAAAAGATTAATAAGGAGGGAAAAATTAGAGCATGGAGAGAAAGCTAGCTAGTAATATAAAGACGGACAGTAAGAGTTTCTATAAATATTTAAATAAGAAAAGATTTAAGAAAGTGAGCGTTGGTCCTATAGAAAGTATGTCTCGGGAATTGATCATGGAAAGTAGGGAGATGGCGGACAAATTAAACAGGTATTTTGTTTCGTTCTTCATGCTAAAGGGCACAAGTAACATCCCAGATATAGCTGTAAATCAGGAAAATGGAAAGGAGGGAGGAACTCGGGAAAATTACAATCACCAGGGAAGTGGTATTGAGCAAATAGTTGGGGCTGCGGGTTGATAGGTCCCCAGGCCCAGATGGCCCGAAGGTCTTGAAAGAAGTGACTCGTGAGATAGTTGATGCACTGGTTTTAATTTTCCAAAATTCCCTAGATTCGGGGAAGGTTCCATTAAATTGGAAAATAGCAAATATAACTCCTTTATTCAAAAAGGGAGGGAGACAGAAAGCAGAAAACAATAGGTCAGTTAACCTAACATCTGTCATAAGGAAAATGTTAGAAGCTATTATTAAAGATGTTATAGCAGGGCACTTAGAAAAATTCAAGGCAGTCAGGCAGAGTCAGCATGGTTTTGTAAAAGAAAATCATGTTTAGCCTATTTATTGGAGTTCTTTGAAGGAATAATATGTACTGTGGATAAAGGGGAACCAATGGATTTACTATACTTAAATTTCCAGGAGGCATTTGATAAAGTGCCACATCAAAGGTTATTGCAGAAAATAAAAGCTTATGGTGTACGGGGTAACATATTGGCATGGATCGAAGGTTGCTTAGATAACAGGAAGCAGAGAATTGGCATAAATGAGTCTTTTCCGGGTTGGCAGGATGTGACGAGTGGTGTGCCACAGGGATCAGTGCTGTGTCCTTAACATTTTACAATTTATATAAATGACTTGGATGAAGGGACCGAAGGAATGGTGGCTAAATTTGCTGATGGCACAAAGATAGGTAGGAAAGTAAACTGTGAAGAGGATGTAATGAGGCTACAAAGTGACATAGATAAGTTAAGGGAGTGGGCAAAAATCTGACAAATGGAGTATAATGTGGACGAATGTGAAATTGTTCATTTTGGCAGGAAGAATGAAAAGGAAGCTTATTATTTAAATGGTGAGAGATTGCAGAGCTCTGAGATTCAGAGGGATCTGGGTGTCCTAGTGCATGAATCACAAAAGATTAGTATGCAGTTTCACAAGCTAATTAGGAAAGCTAATAGAATGTTATCATTTATTGTGAGGGGATTTGATTACAAAAGTGGGGAGGTTATGCTTCAGTTGTACAGGCCCTTGGTGAGACCAGATCTAGAGTATTGTGTACAGTACTGGTCTCCTTATTTAAAGAATAATGTAAATGCATTAGAAGCATTCCACAGAAAGTTTACCAGACTAATACCAGGAATGGGCGGGTTGTCTTATGAGGAAAGGCTGGACAGGTTAGGTTTCTACCCACTGGAATTTAAAAGAGTAAGAGGAGACTTGATTGAAACCTTTAAGATGCTGAGGGGTCTTGGCAGGGTGGATGTGGAGAGAATGTTTCCTCTTGTGGAAGAATCTAGAACTAGGAGTCGCTGTTTAAAAATAAGGGGCTGCTCATTTAAGACTGAGATGAGGAAAATTTATTTCTCTTAAAGGGTTGTGAGTCTTTGGAATTCTCTTCCTCAAAAAGTGGTGGAAGCAGAGTCTTTGAATATTTTTAAGGCAGAGCTAGATAAATTGTTGATTAACAAGGGGCTGAAAGGTTATTGGGGGTGGGTAGGAATGTGGGATTGAGGTTACATTCAGATCAGCCATGATCTTATTAAATTACTCAAGGGGCTGAGTGGCCCACTCCTGCTCCTAATTCTTATGTTCCTATGTTCATATGCTCGTCTATGGCAGCGTCACCTTCAAACTGAATCTCATCACTCTCTTGAGGTTCCTGCATGGGCCTCCTGATCTTCATCTTCTGAGGAGTTCTCAGTGTCCTCCATTTCACCCTGTGGCAAGTGATCACCTCTTTGCAATGCCAGGTTGTGAAGGGTGCAACACACAGCGATGATGCGTGAAACCCTATAGGGAGTGCACTGCAGTGCACCACCTGAGCGGTCCAAACATCTGAAGTGCATCTTCAGGATGCCAATAGTATGCTCAATTAGGGATTGTGTGGAGATGTGAGCTGTGTTGTACTTCTCTTCTGAACTTGTGTCATCAGCCAGCATTTCAGTGGGTATCCCTTATCCCCAAGCAGCCATCCCTGGCTGAGCAGTAGATGTTCAGGCCCTTTGAATATCTGAGGCACCTGGGAGTGACTCAGGATGTATGAGTCATAGCAACTCTCAAGGTACCTGGCATACACGTGCATTATATGCACACCAGTTGAACATTGGTGTAATGATAGCCTTTGCAATTGATGAGCATTAGAGACTGCTGCCATGGAGCCCTGAAAGCCACATGGGTGCAGTCGATTGTGCCCTGCACTCTTGGGAAGCCTGAAATAGCTGCAAAGCCATTGAATCTTGCAGCCTACCTATCTTCGTCGAGAGCAAACCTCACAAAGTGATGTGCCTTGCTGTAGAGGGCATCAGTGACCTCCTTGATGTATTCATGAGTTGCGGACTGCAAGATGCCACACAGGGCCCCTGTTGATCCCTGGATGGTGGCTTTTTGCGCCATATCATCCCATTCCCGGTGTGATTGTCTCATTAATAATGCATTCATGGCGAACACACCAGCTCGCTGTCTGGCAGGCTCGGATTTGCCCGCCACACCATTAATTCAGCACTTCCTCCCTCTGAGGGCACCATATTTAAAGCATACCAGAGTGCATACCAACTCCATGTCTTCAGGCCAGGATTGCTTCAGGCGACAGATGGTCCTGAAAGTAAAGAAGACGGCAGCCCCCAAATTTAGTGATGCCTCTCTGGGGCACCTGCTGAATGCCGTGGAAGACTGCTGCGATGACCTCTGCCCCCGCTATAGCCGCAGGAGGCCCACCAGAGTCACCAATCTGGCCTGGGAGGTGGTGGCAGTGGTGGTCAACACCACCAGAGCACAGAGGACGTCAGCCATCCAGTGCAGGAAAAGGATGAATGCTCTCACCTGTTCTGCCAGGTTAAGTCAGCCACCTCATCACTCTTAGCTCACACACTCACAAACCCACCACACATCCATAGGGATCTCACACCTCAAGGGACAATGCCACTAACTCTCTCACACACCCTCACATCTCCATCAGACTCATATCCTCTGGAACTCACGTCCTCACCCCATCCATGGCTCCGTTTACCACCCAAACATTCCATGCAGTGCGATGCATCCTGCTCACACTCTCTCCATCTGTTTTCATGCAGGAGAAGCTTTGTTACACCCCTCACAACCTCACCCCCTGACACCTTTGTTTCCCCCCCTCACAAGCTAACCCACCACCACCACCCCCGCCCCCATACACCTTCCTTTCCCAGTCAAACCTAGACCTTCCTCTCCCACCAAAAACTCCCCCAGTGCGCCTTCCTCTCCCACAGACAGCTGGACCTTCCTCTCCTCCCTCCCCGTCAATCATCCATAGCAGCCCATGGCCAAGACCGTGATGTTCTGAAGCAGACCCCAGGCGTCATCGGAGATCTCCAAACTTCTGTGAGCTGCTTCACAGCAGAGCCATGTCCATGAGAATCCACCCAGCATGCAATACAAGTGTTCATCCAGGATGCGGTAGCTGTAGTGCTCCAACATTTTCTGCTCCTTTGATGTCCAGGATCTGAGCAAGACCCTAACAGTAAGTTCCGACTTCTACACGTCACACTTGTCTAGATGTGTTCTGGGCCGTTGTGTTTTGCCGCAGATGTGGGGGGTAAATTTGATGTGGGACGCTAATTCCAGTGAGCAGGCAAGATAATGAGATGCAAATGCATTGAAATTAGGTTCCTGACATTGGACAGCAGGAAAGATAGCCTGCCATTGATGGGTGGAGCGGATGATCGCAAACTGGTTTCAAGACAGAGTAAAACCCATTTTTGGCCTTCCTGGCACTCACACCCGCCATGATGCCCAATGCCAATGGGGTGGAAAATTCTGGCCAATGTCTCTTAATCATTTGTAATTAGGAGAGTCTTCTTAAGTCTACCCTAAATCTGGCAAGTCGCCTCCAATGTCTGGGTCTCTCTTTCTGATATTCATGTTCTAGCTGTGGCTCCCCTTAACTCTGGACCTCAGGTGAGGCCTCCTTTTGGAACTGCACTTGGCGTCGCCTCTCCCTCCTTTGTCTCCTTCATTGAAGTTGAACCCTCAAAAAGGCAACATTGAACCCTGCACCCCTAATTGCTTTATCCTTCTCTCTGAAATGAAAGATTGAACAGATTAATGAATAACAGGTCAACATAATGAAGCATACAATCTGTAGCCAATAACAACTGTAATGGTCTATAGTGATTTCTTCCCTACGAGCCTTGCTGCTGATGCAGCCTTGTATCTGAGGCATGAACAGACACATCAAGGTGACCAAATTGCCATCTCTGAGACTTGACATCTGAATCCCTCAGTGGTTGGAGAAAGTTAGAATGACATGCATGACCTGACATAGCTCAGTGCTGCAATCTCAGATTTGGCAGACTAATTCACAATAAACTGCCCATGACTGGTTGCCCTTTGGCCCATTATGAATGCCAATTCTGGAAAGCACATGACAGTTCTCTATTGATGGGATGCCAATAATGCAGGTGCCTCCAGGTAGATTTCTACCTCAGACCCCTCCTGTTCAGAATTGCTTCTACTTTCAAATTATAACTGCGCCATAACTTTGATAGAGCCAGATGGTGGTTCTGCACTGTAATTTCGAGACCAGCTTCAAAGCTCCCTCTCTCGTTGTCCATGACCCAGAAATCTACGATGTGAAGGTAGAGCTCCCTCCTGTTATTCTCTAGCCTCCCTCAGTAATACTGGATCCCATAATTGTTGTGGGCAACATTCCTACCTCGCCCCTGCACCTTGCCACCACCCCCCCAGGGCCCATTACTACCGACTTGCCCATGCCCCATCTACCCTCCTCATCTAGACGCTGTGTGCACGGTCACCTACCAAGGTGAACCCCTCCCCCTTAAGGAAAACTTTTCATATACCCTGCCGCACCCCGCACCCCCATACCACACCCCGCCAAACCCTCCCCCTTTATGATGTGTTCCCCAAACACAGGCTGCAGATGCCTCCCATTACCATCACCATCCCATTTGCAGCCCAGTAAAGAGACAGGCTAGCACAGGGACAATGATTGTGAAAACACCCTGCACACCAAGCTGTGCATTATTCCTACTGAGCACACAGCCCTTGCCCCTCCCTAGAACGGGAGTACAATGTGCACGCCATGTACAGCCCTGTAGCATGTTTCGTTTCACTCCATGACTGTTTCAACTCACTGACTCTTGACTGTGAGGCCCACAGAGCCCCATGGCTGTCTTAACTCTCTGACTCCTGACTCCAAGCCCTAGACCAAGGACTTTGTGACTTTTCCAGAGTTCTCCAATGCCTTCATGGTTGAAGATGACACTGTCTCGCTTCCTAAACCCACCTCTTATAAGTCTCCATTCGACTCATCCCTCTTGTGTCGCACGAACAAACCCCTCCCCACCCCTTCCTCTTCTAGAGTCTACATGCATCCCTTCCCATTAATACATGTGGTATCCCATTCAGCCCTTTGTCAGCATTTCAGTTTCCCTTGTTGGACTCCAGTTTCCCATCCTTCAGTCTCCCCTCTGCCTACGATCATTTCCCCTCCTCCTCTGCCTACGATCATTTCCCCTCCTCCTCCACCCCCTTACAAAGCCTTGCTGCCCCTCTGCCTTCCATTGTGTCCCCTCTCCCCACCATTCCCCTGCAAAGCCTTCCTGCCCCTCTGCCTTCCATTGTGTCCTCTCCCCTCCCATCCCCAACCCCTTGCGAAGCCTTCCTGTCCCTTTGCAAGAAAGTGTCGTTCAGAACAATGGTGGCACCCACCTGGAGGAGACCACCCCTACAACCCCCTGGTTGCAATTCTGGCCCCTGTCTGAATGTTGAGCCCTGCCTGAGTACCGCTGCACAGTGTTGCCTTTGTGACTAAGGAGGCACCCGCCAGGAGCAGACCAACCCTACACCCCCAGCAGTGTGGCATTCCACTGGAATTGCAATTGGACGAGCACAGTGCTGTGGCAGGTAGGCTATGAATGTTACACTCACCTCAATGTCACAAGTGAAGTGAGGTCTGACCTGTGCACAACACTCTTTTTCAAACGTGATTCAGACCGACGTGATTTCCCACCGTCGTGACGCAAGATTGGAAGGTTGCACGTGATTCCGGTGAGAAGCTAATTTAATGAGCATTCATGGGATGGTAATGAATGCAAATGGAATTCAGGCAGCGGGATACCCAACCAGCCATTGGGAGAATTGCAAACTAGTTTTAATGCCGGTGGGTTTCCAATTTTTTGGCTCCCATTAGAATCTCTGCTCCTACCCACCACGAGCAGGATGGGAAAATTCCAACCCACCTTAGGTAAGTCAGTGAACATGGAACACGAAGGTATGTTATGGAGGGAGCTTGCTTGCTGTTGCTTACCAGACCTAACAGGACACCATGTGCATTGCAATTGCAATTATGCATAGTGCCCTATTTAAAGCTTGGGAACACCTGTGCATTTGGAAAGTGCGGCACCAATCTTCCAATGTGATTTTGCACTAAGCTTACGCTGAAGTGCTGTTGTAATATAATCTTGGACAAACAAGTGCAATCTGAGCAGTATACATTGGCAACTTCCCTGACACCATCAAATATGTTTCTCAGTTGCCAGGATCAGTGATAAGGCAGCGTCGACTCTTATTGATGCCTCCATCCAGTTGACTCTGATTCTGCTTTTGGCTGGAGAGTAGCCTTCAACTCTAGAAAAGGACAAGCCTTCTTTCAGTAACCAATGCAGCAGCAGCTCCAAAACAGTGTTAATGAAAAGGGCAGTTTTAATGTCTTTAACTTGTTCCAGTCATTTCTCCTTGTTTTTTTAATTTATTGATGAGATGTGGGCACAGAGGATTCAATCAGGAGGGACCATTTCCCCCCAGCCTGAGCCCATGGAGAGGCCACCAGGGTTTACACTTGGCGTGAGCACACCCCGTGGCCAGTGGTGCCAGTGAGAGGCCCTTAAGTTGCCACTAACTGGAAACTTTATTGCCTTAGTTGACCAGGGTAAGCAGGAAGGCAATAGACAGCCCACCTCCAACCATCCCACCCAGTTAGTTTTTCCAGCCCTCCCAACCCCCACAACTGCCTGCCAGCCCCTCCCAGGGGCTGCGTAAAATCCCAGTCACCATTTAATTTTTTTTAGAGATAATATCTGTAAGCATACAGATGGTCATGAATCTTCTGACAAATATACAGCATGTTATAGCTCTAAATGTGTTATTTTTCAAATTGGTTAGAAAAGATACTTAAGATAATGATCTCTGGCAAAGAAATTGGCTATGATTGTAGTATGAATATATCTATAGTGAACAACTTTTAAAGTACTAGGTTGAAACCACGTCTCCCAGGACAGGAAAGAGATAATGCAAAATATGATTGTGGGTGTCCAAGGTTTTATAGAACAGGTCTTTCATGTTTTTCATTATTAAAGATTGTGCTTGGATTCTGGTACAATTCAGATTTTTGTACATGTTAATGGTATTATGTTGCGTTACAAACAAGTGAAACAAAAGCATTTCCTGTCAATGACAAAGAAAGGCTGATAGGGCAATTTTGTTTTTCACTCTGAGGTTCTTGATTTGTAAATCTAAAATTATAGTTGTGCTTCTTCATAAAACAACCAGAGGAAACAAAACTGCTTCTGAATTGCAAAGAGAGAAGGCGCGCTAGCATTGGGCGGTATTTTCCATTTTTGAAACGGAGTTTCCGTGGCGCATTCCCCGCTAGGTGAAATTGTGCCTGATTTTGTGCTCAGAAGCTCATTAATTATGCATAGGTGAGTTTCTCTCCGAATCACGTGGCGGGTTGGGAACTGATTCGTCTGCCCCACTGCCACCTATTGGGGTCAAAAGTCTGGGCGCCATATGAAATCGTCACCCTGGCTCTCTCCAGCCCAGCTTTGTGAAGAAGAAGTTTCCAGATGACTGCATCAAAGAAGAGAACTGCCCCAAAATTTACTAATGACTCCCTGGAGGCCTTCGTCAATGGTGTGCGGCAACAGCGGGATGACATCAACCCCAGGGATTGCTCCAGGAAGCCCAGCAACCTCACCTCGCCGGTCTGGGAGGCAATAGCGAGGGCAGTCAGCACATTGTGCAACTGCCCGAGAAACACCATCCAATGTAGGAAGAGGATGAATGGTCTCATCTGCTCTGCCAGGATAAGTCAACCTTCAACTCACTCCAATCTCGCACTCACAATGGCATCATGCCCACAAAGGCTTACACTGCTCAGGGATTTCACACTATATTAGTAGGAAGACATCAACACTGATTGTCTGACGGACACTTTTAACATCACCAGCATCTCATCTTTCATGCTGCACAAACTCCATCCTCAGTCCTTACTGTAGAGGGCTCACTACACACAGCAGGCATGCATGCTTCCCAACCTCTCCTTCATCTCCTCATCATATTCCATCCATTTGTCTTCATGCAGGCCAAGTTCACCCACAACAAGAGGGAGAAATCTTAGACTGGAAGAGGAGGGCTGACATTGTGAAGCTAACCAAATTTGAGGAGGATGCCACTGAGTTGGCGGGCGAGAACGAGACTGCTCCTGTGGGGAAGGTGGGATTGGCCTCTCCCAACAAGCCAGTACGGATGAGCCCTCCATGAGTTGACCACATCCTGATATTCTCTGTGAGTGATTTGCAATGTTGTATTCAGTCTGCTCATGAACAAAATCTATCTGCTCTCTCTTACAGGCACCAGCAGCTCCAGACACACTTCCAGACTCAGCATAAGCCCCAGCCCCCAGGCCACATCAGACGAGGAAGCTGAGGAACCATTAAAAAAGAAGACCTGTCACTGCAATCACCTGCACCCTCCAACAGCTCAGAGACACATACCCTGGTGGGTCCTAGTCATAGAGTAGGCTTAGGGTCAGATTCTGGGGAACACCTCTCAGACATGTCTTCACACCAGTCGAAGGCAGAGACAGCCCAGGTCTCTAGCACTTGGAGAACTGCTGGAGATCAGGCACCCTCTGAGTCCGAGTCTGATGATGAGCCTGTGGAAATGGTCATGTCACACATGCTGAAGATGCAATGACAGGTGGCGAAAAATCAGGTAGAATTGCGAGAGGCAGTCAACAGAGTAGAGCAAAGGATGGAGGAGTCCATTCCCATTCTCTCTGATGTCGTGACTCCGACATGTGAGTGCCTCGAGGTCTCCTTGGGAAAGATGGTGGCCACCATGGAGGCCTTGGTCCAGCAGATCCTGCTCAATTTGCACTTGCACCTGTACTCCAACACTATAGGCATTGGTGGGATCCATCAGTGGTGAGGTGAGGGGAGGGGGTGGAGCACCTTGACATCACTCCAAGTGCCCCCCTCAGGGAGTCAGGCAGGGGCCCTCTGGCACCACAAGGAGGAGGACCAGCAGCTGGAGACCCCAGGGCCATCCACCCAGATGACTCAGAGTGTCCAGCTGATTCCAATTCCCTCTACCTATGACTCCATCATCTCCGGCTGTACAGGCCGAGGAGGGTGCACCTACCCCACAGCAGGACATCCAAAGCAGGCCGGGGCCCTCCAGCTCTTGACACTCTAGAGGATGCCCCCCAAATTGATCAAAGACAACAGGGCGCACCAGTCAGCAGCATCCTCCGCCTCTGCTGCAGATGTCGGGGATGCACCCAGACATAGCTGTAGGGTTATAAAAATTAAGAAGCTTTGAAATCGCTTCTGGGTTATAGGTGTTCAATCACTGTTAATTTAATGCATCTTTGTAAGTACATTTTCTGTACATGTGAATGGTCTCGTATTTGAAAGTGTTTTGCATATGCATCTATGTGCCCTCTTATTGCGAGGGTGAGCCATACTCCAACCCAGTGTTGGCCTCCCTCTGGAGCCTCACATTTATGTGATATGTAGCTGACTCTTGATAGTTACTCCACCCTTGTGTTATATCAGGGAGATGTGTAAAAGTCTTTACTGAAGTGTCTGTAAAATGTGTTAGCAACCATACTCCTCACAAGACAGCATGGAGTTAGGTATGCTCACTGGCCTTGGAGGGGTAGCTGTAATTGTCTCTCCAAATGATAAGGCCACCTTCACTGGAAAAGGACAAGACTTGCAGCCATGATGCTCTCTCCAACCATAAGGATATCTCAGTGTCCGCAAAAAGTTTCCCATAAAGGCGGGCACCACTGCATCAAGTCCTTTGACACAGTGTCTGTGCTGTTGTGATGACTATCACTTCCCAGAGTGCTCCAATGGAAGGTTTGCCACTGACCTTTCCAATGATTAAGGTCTAGTGAATGATGAGGGCTGAAGATGCAAGCCCGAATGCTGAACTTGCCCTCGATGTCATTGGTTGTAAAGGCTTTTCAGTGCACTGGCATGGCACTAAGTGAGAGAGCAATGTGGCTGTGTCCCATTGCCTGTATCTTAATCATCTGGAGTTTTGTGGCCATCAGTGTGGTACGGGCGCATCTTCCACATTGCACTTCGTTGAGGGCATCTGCACGTGGAAGAAAACGCTCATTTCCCAATCAGGTTCCTGCCCTTCCTGCTCTTCAACGTTACGAGGAGCTCTCAGCCTCCTCCATGTTTCTCTGTGGCAAAGGATCCCCCCTTTGAAACACAACATTGTGAAGGGCATAACAGACAACGATTTTGCGGGACACCCTCTGTGGAGAGAACTGCAGCACCCCACCTGAATGGTCCAAACATAGGAAGCGCATCTTCAGGATGCTAATGGTCTGCTTCATGATGGATCGTGCTGCCTTATGCACTACGTTGTATCTCTCCTCCGAATGACTCAGAGGACGATGTACTAGTGTCATGAGCCGTTGTTTGAGTGGGTATCTCTTATCCCCCGTAATCACTGAGGCCCTCCAAATATCTGAGGCACCTGGGAGTGACTCAGGGTGTATGAGTCATGGCACCTCTCAGGGTACCTGGCACATATGTGCATTATGTGCTTCTAATTATTGCACACTAGTTGAACGTTGATGGCGTGGAACCCTTTCCTGCTAATGAACATCAGGGGCTGCTGCCATGGAGTTCTCGGAGTCACATATAGGAAATTGATTGCACCCTGTACTCTTGGGAAGCCTGAGATAGCTGCAAACCCCAGAAATCTAGCAGCCTGGCTAAGTTCATCGAGTGTGAACTTCGCATGATGATGATCCTCACTGTAAAGGGCATCTGTCACCTCCTTGATATATTCATGTGTTGAGGACTATGAGATTCTGCATAGCTCCCCTGTGGATCCCTGGAACGATCCACAGGCAAAAAAAGAACTAGTGTGGCGGTGACCTTCAGGACCACTGGCAGGAAATGTCCTCCCAGCCCATGGGGCATTAAATCCTCCCACAAAAATGTGACAGAGGGAGCTGGGTATCCTAGTGCATGAATCGCAAAAGGTTGGTATGCAGGTGCAGCAAGTAATTAGCAAAGCTAATATAGTTATTGTCCATTGCAAGGGAAATGGAATACAAAAGTAGGGAGGTTATGCTTCAGTTATACAGGGCATTGGTGAGACCACATCTGAAGGACTGTGTACAGTATTTGTCTCCTTATTTAAGGAAGGACGTAAATGTGTTAAGAGCAGCTCAGAGAAGGTTTACTAGACTAATACTTGGAATGGGCGGGCCATCTTTTGAGGAAAGGCTAGATAAATTAGGCTGGAGTTTGGAAGAGTGAGAGGCGACTTGATTGAAACATATAAGATCCTGAGAGGACTGGACAGGGTGGTTGTGGAAAAGATATTTCCTCTTGTGGGAGAATCTAGAACTCAGTGTCACTGTTTAAAAATAAGGTGTCGCATGTTTAGGACAGAGATGAGGAAAATGTTTTTCTCTCAGAGGCTTATCAGACTCTGGAATTCTCTTCCTCAAAAGGTGGTTGAGGCAGAGTCCTTGAATATCTTTAAGGCAGAGGTAGAAAGATCCCTGATGAGCAAGGGGGTGAAAAGTTGTCAGGGTAGGCAGGAATATGCGGTTGAAATCAGATCAACCATGATCTTACTGAATGGTGGAGCAGGCTTGAGGGACCGAGTGGCCTATTCCTGCTCCTAATTCATATAATACAAACATATGATCCACTACCTGTCTTGACAAGTGCGAAGGTGGCATTGTCTGTCGCTCATTTCCAGACAGGAAAGTCTTCTTCCATAGACCCGTGGTCGTGCGAGCCACCTCTGTGGGATGGGTCTAACCTTCTCATCCTCTGGGTGTTGCTGGGTCTCCCCTGGACCTCATTCCAGGCCTCCTCTTGAAGCTATGCTAGACGGCACCGGGCCCTTATCCTCCATGATCAGATCACAATCATCACTAAGCAGCATTGAGCACAAACCCCATTATTCAATCCTCCCTCTCCCTGGGGACTGATAGATGCAAGAGATTAATGAACACTGGGCAAATATAGTTGAGCTCCCACTTGCATACAGAAAGCCAATGTTATGCCCTAGAGCTGCTTCTGTGTTAGTAGATTTTTGTTGATACAGCCTTGCAGCTGAGGTGCGCACTCACATATTTAGGTGACTATAATGCCTGACGCTTGACATCTCAATGCTACAGAGCTTGGGAGAGGCCTGGACACATTCATGAAATATGCCACCTTACCAAAGGCACTCCTGCAATCTATGACTTTGTTTGAAGATTCAGCTCAACTTGCACTTCAGCAATGACTGGATGGCCTTTAGCCCATCATCCATGCCAACTGGAGAAAACACATTAGAGGTTTCCATTGATAATCTGGCAGATATGCAGCAGCTGAGTTTCTGTCATGGTTGCCTGCATTTTCCATTTTCACATACCTCTCTGTTGAAGCTCAAATGGAGCGTCTATATTGTGAAGTAATGACCCTTGCAGTCTCTCGTTAAAACGCACCAAAAGGCAGTGGCTCCTATCACACCTTCTCAAGGAAGTCTTCCTCTTTTCTCTGAGCTCTGACCCTATTTCAATGTTTAGGTTCCAGGCAGTTTGAGGGTGCCCCCTGAAATGGGCCCCTGAGTGCAGCATTGGGCTCCTCCCCCACTGACTCAGATTCCTCCAAAGCAGATTCTTTTCCAGTTTTGATTTCTAACTGCGCCACAGCTTTGTGATAATAAGATGGTAGTGTTGAGATTTTATTTTGAGACCAGATTCGACCATCCCTTGTGAATGTTGAGGTCCCTCTAATCTTCCTGGAACCCTACGGTGTACAGGTAGAGCTCCCTCCCATTATTCTCCAGCCTCCACCAGTAATCCTGGACCCCACAGTAATTGTGGCTGACATTCCTGAACCCACCTGAACTCATCACTGTCGATGTCCCCATGCTCAATGTAGATCTCACCCCTCCTCATCTCAAGGCTGTGTGCACAGTAACGTACAGAGGAAACACCCCCCCGCACAGGAGAGTTTCAAATACCCCACTCTGCACTACATTTTCTCCCTTTACAGGCTGCGGATGCCTCCCCTAACCCTGACCATCCCATCTGCAGCCCAGCACCAAGCCAGACAAGACAATGGCCAGCAACTGTAAGACCATGACCATGCCCTGCACACCAAACTATGTTTCATCCCAATTGAGCACACAGGCCTAGTGACTACAACATGCAAAGCCCTATAGCATGGTACACAAAGCCTCAGGACTATCTTTAATCTCTCACCCTGATCTCTTGATCCCAGATCAGGGGCTATGGTTGCCTTTCAATGAGCTCTCCCGTTCCTTCTTTATTAATGACAACAGTCTCCCTCACTCACCCCTCCATTGCATGCATCCCCCCCCATTCATACTGTTCGACTCCCATCCATCCCCTTCTGTGCCTGTGTTCTAGTCTTCCATGTGGGGCTCCAACTTCCCCACCCTCAGTCTGCCCTCTGCCTGTCATCGTCTCCCCCTCCCCTCCAACCCCACCAATTCCCATTGTCCCCTTTGTCTCCTTTTCCGGTCACGCCTGCCACAGAACCTGCCACAAGCAGGAGGGGAAAATTCCACCCATTGACTGAGACAAAGCACTGAAATTTGCCTCCGGTAGAGTGGCCCTCTGCTGCATGCGGAGGCTGCCAATGCAATAATGTGGTCTCCTTGAGGCAGGACGGAGGCCATTGGGGCCAGAGGCTCTGTCCACGGGGGACTGCGGCCAGGAAAGGCCGCACCCATGTTCCAAATAATCTTCCCAGAGGGGTTTCACCTCCTTTCCAAGGGGCCTAATGGCTTTGACCCTCTGAATTTGTAAAAAAAAAACAATGCTAAAGCCCAGGGTTGGATTCGGGAGGAGATTTGGAAAGCTTGCCTCATATTGTGCAATTTTGTAATGGCCCAGAACTTCCAATCTCCAGACGGACCTCCGCAAGCTGCGTTACTGGACCCTTCAGAAGTCCCGACAATGTGAGAATTGCCTGGGAAATTTGGACCCTGAGTTTGAGTTGGAGACTTGCGGCGGGATTTTCTGCACCTGCCCGCTGCCACGACCTTCCGGTCCCGCCGCAAGTCAATGGACTCCTGGTTGGGGTACCGCCTCACCTGCGTCCCACCCATGACGGGGCCGGAAAATCCCGGCCTTGGAGGTTTGCAGCTTACTTAGCAGAAAATGTTAGACAGAGAGAAAAAACAATTCGAACTCCTGGGTAACTATTCAACTGACACCCCAATCACTCACTCACCACCCCCAACACTCCCCTGATCCTCTAACTCCCCCTGCGACTCCCTCTGACACCCAGACTACAACTCTGACGGCAACTACTCCTCTGACCCTCCCACCACCGAAATCCTCTGACTCGACCCTGGCGCTCCAGTTGCCCCTGATCTTTCAATTCCCCCTGACCCTCAGACCCCCCCACCGACAACCTCTGACTCCCCCTGATCCACCGACTCCCCCACCAACACTCCGATTATCCCCTGAGCGGCCCTAACCATCCAACACCCCTCTGAAATTCTGACTGCCACCGATCCTCCGACTCCCAGACACCTTCCTGACCCTTTGACATCTCCTGACCCTTCAACACCCCTCTGACCCTCCCACCTCACCCAACCTGAGCCTCCGACCCTCCCTCCCCACCCAACCAGCCCCTTGGACTCCCTCACGATCCTTCGACTCCACCCTGACCGTCCCAGTACACCAAACCCGACACTCCAGCTCACTACCCCTAACCCTCCCAACCCCCACAACATGATCCTCGGGCTCCCCCTGACCTTCAAACTCCCCCGGACCCTCCCACCCCACCCAACCGGACTCTCAGTCTCCCCCCTGACTTTACCACTCCCCACCACGTCCCTCTCATTCCCCCCGACCCTCCAACTCCCCCCAACCCTCCGACTCCCCCATGATTCCTCCCGACCCTCTGACTCCCCCCACCGACCCTCTGACTCCCCCACGACCCTTTGACTTCCTCCCTGATCCTCTGACTCCTTCATGACTCCCCTGACCCTCTGACACCCCCCACCGACCCTCTGACTCTGCCATAACCCTCTGACTTCCTCCGTGACCCTCTGACTACCCCCAGACCCTCTGACTCCCCCCTGACCCTCTGACTCCTACATCTGATTCTCATGTTCTACCTTTAGGACTGCCTTCAAGTTTGAGTTCCATGGGATTCTCTTGAGGCATGAATTTTGGAGGACTCTCACTGAATCTAGAAAGATAGGAACATAGGAGCAGGAGTAGGCCATTCGGCCCATTCAAATAGATCATGGCTGATCATCTATCTCTACGCCATTTTTCCTCTATACCCATATCCCCTGATATCATTAGTATCCAGTAAACTGTTGATTTCTGTCTTGAACATGCTCAATGATTGATCTTCCACAGCCCTCTGGGGTAGAGAATTCCATAGATGCATCACCCTCTGAGTGAAAAAACAATTTCCTTATTTCAGTCTTAAATGGCCTGTCCTTGTTCTGAATCAGTGTTCCCTGGTTATATTCTCACCAGCCAGGAGAAACATCCCATCCACATTTACCCTATCATGCCCTGTAAGAATTTTGTAAGTTTCAATGAGATCATCTCTCATTCTGCAAAACTCTAGAGAATGCAGGCCCAGTTTTGTCAAGTGGCAAGTAACATTCGCGCCACACAAGTGTTAGGCAGTGACCATCTCCAACAAGAGAGAGAATCCAGCCATCACCCCCTGATTTTTGATGGCATTACCATCACTGAATCCCCCACTATCAACATCCTGGGGGCTACCATTGATCAGAAACTGAACTGGACTAGACATATAAATACTGTGGCTATAAGAGCAGGTCAGAGGCTAGGAATACTGTGACGAGTAACTCGTCTCCTGACTCCCCAAATACTGTCCACAAATCACAAGTCAGGAGTGTGATGGAATACTCTCCACTTGCCTGGATGAGTGCAGCTCCTACAACACTCAAGAAGCTTGGTACCACCCAGGACAAAGCAGCCCGCTTGATTGGCACCACATTCACAAACATTCACCTCTTCCACCGACGCACAGTAGCATCACTGTGTACCATCTACAAGATTCACTGCAGAAATTCACCAAAGCTCCTTTGACAGCACCTTCCAAACCCACGTCCACTACCATCTAGAAGGACAGGGAAGCAGATAGATGGGAACACCACCACATAGAAGTTCCCCTCCAAGGCACTCACCATCCTGATTTGGAAATATATCGCTGTTCCTTCACTGTCGCTGGGTCAAAATCCTGGAACTCCCTTCGTAACAGCACTGTGGGTGTACCCACACCGCATGGTCTGCAGCAGTTCAACTAGGCAGCTCACTACCACCATCTCAAGGGCAATTAGGTATGGGCAATAAATGCTGGCCCAGCCAGCGATGCCCACATCCCATGAATAAATATATTTTTAAAAAATCTCTCCTCATAAGACAATCCCACCATCCCAGGGATTAGCCTGGTGAACATCTGTTGCATGAGCCTGACATCTATGTAACTCCACTGAGGTTGTTTGTGCCAGAAAGATGTTTGGATTGACGTCCACATGATTTTCATCAGGGCTGACACCTTCTGAGCTCTGCAGATCTGAGAAACTAAAGTCATCTCCAGACATCATTTCTATAGAATTCTCCCGCAATTTCATCATTACAGAAATATCATCACATTTGACTTTGACTGTACCATGTTTAAGTTGTTCAGTTGTGTTCCAGAATTCCCACAGCACCTAACTATTGTATGGGTCTCTTCAGAATTGACTTCCAAATGACTCCCCCAACCACCCCCCCGACCCCCTGACTTGACCTGACCTCTCCACCCTACCCACCCTTGCACCCTAGACAGCTGGCACCCTAAGCACCCGACCCATCTTGCCATCTACCATCCTGCCTCCCTACCCATCCTGCCACTCCATCCATCCCACCGCTCTACCCAGCTGGGACCCTACCTATTTAAATGCCCCAAAGCTTTTCACAGCAGTAGTGAGTGAAGACTTACCACAGTAAGGCAGCTAGCACTGTAAAAAGGATGTGTGGCTTGGCTTCTTCTGGTGATCCTGCAATACAAATAGGACGGCCAGAACAGATATGCTGCCCATTTCTGAAGAGGCCCAGCTTGAAGGCCTGGCCAGAAATATGGAGCTCCAGTGCAAGGTAAGAAAATAGGGACAGAGTGATGATCCAACAGTGATTGCCACCCCTCAGAAGTTTCAGCCCT
Organism: Cetorhinus maximus; assembly: GCF_964194155.1. Lineage (NCBI taxonomy): Eukaryota > Metazoa > Chordata > Chondrichthyes > Lamniformes > Cetorhinidae > Cetorhinus > Cetorhinus maximus. The sequence continues at coordinate 96,608,677 of NC_135883.1, forward strand.
TGTCAAAGTCATTAACTAAAGATGTGTTGCAACAGGACCTCATTATGCCATTAGATTTCAAGAATTGGCACCATACAAATTAATAGTATTACCTGCTGAGTTTCAAAATGATAACTCAGCACAAATTCTTCAAAGTCTTTCAGCTTCCCCAGTCCCATTGAGCCAGCTCATCAGTATTTTAAATACAAGCTGACCTTTTGCCAATTCTATAAACAGTCTCTTACATCAATACAAAAGCAACCATTTCACAAATAGTTTACCTATGATTTTATTAGTCACAGCAATTTATTGGTGGCTACAAGTACAGTTCAGAGGCTGGGAATCCTGTAACTCACCTCCTGACTCCGCTAAGCGTATCCACCATCTAGAAGGCACAAGTCAGGAATACTCTCCACTTGCCTGGATGAGTTCAGCTCCAACAACACTCAAGAAGCTCAATACAATTCAGGGCAAAGCAGCCTCCTTGATTGGCATCCCATCCACCACATCAAAATACATTCACTCCTTCCACCGCCAATGCACAATGGCAGCAGTGTGTACCATCTCCAAGATGCACTGCAGCAACTCACCAAGGCTCCTTTGACAGCACCTCCCAAACCCGCAAAGTCTACCACCTCGAAGGACAAGGGCAGCAGATACAAGGAAATACCGCCACATGCAACTTTCCCTCCAAGCTACCCACCATCCTGGCTTGGAACTACATCACTATCCCTTCACTGTCACTGGGTCAAAATCCTGGAATTCCCTTCCTAACAGCACTGTGGGTGTACCCAGACCACATGGACTGCAGCAGTTCAAGAGGTGATTGATTCACTACCAGTTGCTCAAGAGCAATAAATGCTGGCCTAGCCAATGATGTCCACACCCCATGTGGGCACCACTTCATCAGGGAGCAGGCTGACGCACTCCTCCTACTCGCATGCCACACTGTTGAAAGCTTCCAACAGCTCGGTGTGATGTTCCTTCTGCTGACTATCCAGGGTGAGTTGGAAGGGCAAATCCAGAGGCTCGTCATCTGACTCGGACCTCATAGATGCCTCTTCCCTAGCAGTTCTCTGAGTGCCAGGGAGCTCGGCTGAACCTGCCTCCTCCTGCTGTGGACACGTGATTGAGAGACACCAGATTGTGAACCTGAGCCTACTCAACATCTAGGTCCCACCGAGGTGTGTGTCTCTGCACTGGAGGATGTTGGTAAGTGCTGTGATGGGTCTCCTAGGTTGCTTATTTCAAGCTCTTCAATGGAGGAGGCATCCTCTTCGCTGGTGGTGCAGACCTGGATGCAGCTGAGGGACTGGTTAGCTGAGGGTGTCGGTCACTTGGCAGAGCTCCCTGTGAACCAAAGTAGAGATAATTAGTGCATGGCAGCAGAGTCAAAAACAGGAGAGAGAGCGCTCACAGTTGCATTGAGAGAGGAATGATGTGGTGCAGAATCCTCACGTGGGTCTGCGCCCCCATTGCCGCAGGCACAGGCCGCGTCCTCACCATGTCAGCATGATGGCACGCTCCTCAAAGTGAGTGAGGGGCCTAATGTGGACCACTCAACACGGTCTGGGACCTCTCTCTGCTGATGTGAGCCAGCTACTCCTGCATGAAAACAGGTAGAGAGAGTGTGAGCGGGACGCATGGCACTGTGTGGAATGATTGTGTGGTGAGCGGAGACATGGAGAGGATGAGGATGCATGTTCCAGAGGATATGAGCCTGGTGGTGATGTCAGAGCGTGTGTGAGAGTTAGTGGTGTTGTCCCTTGAGGTGTGATATCCCTGTGGATGTGTGATGGGTTTGTGAGTGTGTGAGAGTGATGAGAAGAGTGACTTACCCTGGCGAAACAGATGACACCATTCATGCTCTTCCTGCACTCGATGGCTATCCTCTTTTGCAAGACGTTGGTGCTGACCAGCGCTGCCACCACCTCCCATGCTAGATTGGGGACCTTGCTTTCTGGCCTCCACACAGAGCAGGGGTAGAGGATATCGTGTCAGGCCTCCACTGTGTCCACAAGTCGCGTCAGGGAGGCGTCGCAAAATCTGGGGGCAGCACGTTTCCTCCCTTTGGCAGCCATCCAATCCCAACAGCTTCCTATCCCTTAATGAGTGCTAGCTCTTTGCAGGGACGGCCTTTAAGTATGACACCCTGTTTCTAGACTTGCAACCCAGTCTGATGTTTAATCTCCAGCCTGCAAACACCACAGCAGGATTCCAGGCTGACCAACAGCCTACATCAAGACTTTGTGTCCTCAAAGACAGTTTCTCTGGAAGATTCCTGCCATCACTTGCTGAACAGACCAAGTCTCTGCCTACCAGCTTCATCTCACTGCAGCACCGTCAACTTTAAACGTATTCTGCAAATCCTGCTTCAGCCAGCTGAACCCACCTGAACTGTAACTCCTCACTGGACTTTCTGGACTCTGGCAATCACCTGAATTTATAACCATATCTGTGGTTCTTTTTATTTTGCTCCTCTTTCCCATCTTCTTATTGTGTGCATATATGTGTCTGAAGTTGCAACCACCTCCGGGTTTGAATGTGTGAATAAACCATAATTCTGATTTCACCCTGAAGAGAGTTTTTTGCTAGTCACTTTGAAGATTGACCTCATAAACAGAGGGGAAACAGACCACAGCCTATTTCAAAACTTAAAACACCTCTCCTTTTGGACAGACATGAGAAAAATAAAGGAGTTCAGTGTTGCCTCTTTCCACTGTCTGTAACAAATTGATTTTAAGAAAATCTTGGTTACTTGCCTCATCATCCTTCTAAACATGTGGGAATTCCAAAAAACAATTGCCTCAATCAACACAACATTTATTTTTTCTTAATTTTTTTTTCATCATCATCATTATTGTTGAAGTTATATTGTAGGTTAACAATCACTGATGGCATTACTGGAACTTTTCAAGTAAAATAATAATTACCATTGCAAATGAGGAAGCTGTCTTTGTGATTTTGAAAATTATTAAAGAATCTTAATGAGACAGACAGCTTTATGTCATAGTGTGCATAAACATAAAACTCAGTGTGTGATTTATTTGAAAGGTGTGAAGGTTAAAATATATGTTAATACTAATTTTAGCAATTCAGTTATAATATATATATAATGTTGCAACCTTAATATGCACTCATTCAGGAATTAATTGATTTGTGTATGTAGCAATCTGGACAAGACAATCCACGCAGAGTTTCATGACTCTGCCCTTGTATAACGTGCCTCTTACAAACACTAGAGATGCCCATCTCTCACTCTGATCCCTCCACATATTTCCTTTCACAGCTCATTCACCCGAATTCTGGCAGACTTCATAAGATAAGGGGATAAATTACTATAACCAAAGAAAATAAAAAATAGAATTAATCACAACTTATCCTAACAGACCTGAAAAATAGTTCAGCACAGAAAGAAGAAGGTAATGATAAAAGGATAAAGTTTTCTGTTTAGTATTGGCTCAGATCTTCCAATCAGGATCAGAAACCCTATTATCGATCCTGATTAAACAAAAAAAATGAACACTTACCCCCCTCTGATTTTTCTGAGTAATCTTCTGATAGAGGATCCTTCACATCTGACCCAGTGTGGCAAACCACAGAGGGAACAGTGGAGATAATCTGCGCAGAGGCCATGCCCACTTTTTACGGCACTAGTTATCGTATTCCGGTAAATAAAGAGATTAAATGCCCCAAAGGTGCTTTGAAAACAGCAACGGTAAAAGCTAATTGTATAAGGAGGTGGGTTGTTTAGGGGGTAGGGAGTAAGGTGGGTAGGGTGGGTGATATGGGAAAGGTGGGTAAGGTGGCAAGTGCGTGACATGGGTAGATGGGTGAGATGGGTAGGGTGGCAAATGGTTGAGGTGGGTCAGGTGGGTAGGGTGGCAAGTGAGTAGGGTTGCTGGTGGGTGAGTGGGTAGGTGGGTCAGGTGATAATCGGGTCAGGTCTGTGGGGTGTAAGGCCTGGTTAGGGACTAGTCCTGCCAGGTCAGGTGCTACTCAAGTTGGGCTGGGGGGAGTCAGGGCGTCAGGGGGGTTGTCGGGGTTAATCAGGTTGAGTCGGGGGAGTCAGGGGGGTGGTCAGCGTGAGTGATTGCGCAGTCAGTGGTATAGTTACCCAGGTAGTAGATTAAGTATTTTTTTCCCTGTCTAACATTTCCTGTGTAACTATCCAGGTAGGTAAGCTGGAATCATCCAGAGTCTCTGATTCTAACTCAGAATTGGAGACTTTTTGGAGGGTCCTGGGAAGCAGGGTGATTGCCCATTGGAAGTTTAAACTTCCTGTTCTGGGGTACGTCCGATCTCTGATTATCCGGGGGCTGGAAGATCTGGGCCATTGTGACCAAATGGAGTTCCCTAAGGGTCAATTTTTAAGTGCTAGTGAGGAGGGTAAGGAAGTCTTGTGGTGCAATGGGTAGTGTCCCTGCCTCTGGCCCAGTAGCTCTAGGTTCAAGTCCCATTCCAGGACTTAATGGCCGATGAAGGTGTTCATAACCTGGCTTAAAAAGGTTGAGTACTGACTTGTGAAACCTTCCAACACACATCTATGGCAGACAGTAAGAGCGGAAGAGACTCCTGGTCAACCATGTGATGGGAAAAATTTGGAGCCTTTACCATTACTATCCATAGCTCATAGCTCTGGGCTACAACATGCATGTAAAAGTGCATGGTGCCAGAGCAACACAGGTTCCTTGGGGAGTCATTTGGCTGAATGGCCATTGTGGATTAGTGCTGTCAACAGCATGGGGTTTGATCCCTGTTCCAGCTGGGGTGGATTCGGGGCTCCTTGTTCTACCTCTGGTGAGGTCATAACACTGTGGGTTGGATCTGCTTTCAGGAAGAGAATTTAAGAAGAAGATGTGAGACATCAGCTTTTCTCATGATGCAAAACTGGGGTGCAATATAAGTAATGTTGGAAAGAATGCAAAGAGATCTAAACAAATTAAATGCATGGTCTAAGAATGATCTACCTGTATAACAATGTGCATAAATCTAAGATAGTACACACCCCCGAAGGGATAAAATTGGATTTGTAGAATGCTGCTTGATTATATGTCAAGGTGAGGTGAAATGATCCTATTCTGTGATGGGGTGGTAGCCATGTGGGGATGCAATCCTGTGCCCTGGATAAATGGTGCCACCACTAGTATCGCAGGGAAAAGGTGAGATACACTTGGAATCGTGGAAAGTTATAGCACAGAAGGATGTCATTTAGCCCATTTTTCTTGTCCTGGTTCTTGAAAAGAACTATTCACTTCTAGTATCACTTCTCTGCTCTTTCCAATAACCCAGTATTTTTTTTTCTTTACAAGTATTTATTTAATTCCCTTTTCAAACTGATTCTTGAATCTCCTTCAACTGACAATTTATAAAGCTTGGTATATACAATTCTGTGTTCAATGTTTCCAAATTAGCTCATAACTTTCTACGTTTTACTATTTATCTATTATTATGGTCTCCAGATGTTTTGCTGTGTTGATGTGAGGCTGACTGGACTAACTGTCTAATCTCTTTTTAATTTTGAACAGAGCTATAACATTTGTTACCCTCTATCCTTTGAATGAATCTCCTGCTTCCCATGAATTTTGGAACAGTACGGTTAGTGCCATTGCTATTTAGTTAAAAAGGTGAGGATGCTGAAAGATCCTTGGCCAAAGTACCTCTTCTTAAAGGGTATTGCCACTAAAAATTTTGGGATTAATCAGTTCACTCTGACTGATACCTTTAAAGAGTTTCTATTTAGTGCAAGCTTGGTTCCCTAGGAAAACAAATAAATACCTCATCTTAAAGGGGTGACAAAATTAATGGGTTCCATGTTGAGTTGGCTAGTGCTAACGTAGATCAAGCCCTGTTTCCTGGTGACACAATCAAGTGCCTCCCCCACCCCCTGTGCTTCCCTTAAAAGGGTTAAAGGAATCAACATGAGTGATCAAAAATGGTCCTTTTAAGCATGCACTTGACTGTGTCCCCATACAGCTATCAATCTATCACAAGCTATCGCACCTTTCATCTGAACATAAACTAGGACCCATCGGTGTTCTACAAGATTTCATTTATCTTACAAATATCTTATCCTAAAGTATGAATGTTAAAAGAATCTATCCAGATCTGTAAGGCATATTTGACTAGGCCAAACTAGAAAGAATACTGAATGGCCAAATATTCTTTTTATTATGTTACATATTTGCTCTAATGTTCTAATGTGCTTAAAAGAATGAAGAATTTGATTGGCAAAGGGAACAGAGCTGGATTTTACAAGACATCGCCCTCCCGGCTAAAAAGCTGGGGGCAGGGAGAGTATGCCCATGATCCTGATGTCTGCCAGCAGTGTTAATTGCTTGGAGGTGAGATTTCCGCCCCTTTCTTAGGAGGAAGTACTGCCTTAGAGTGTTACTAGATAAGTGGATGGCAGCAACTCTGTCATCCCAGCAGGACCAGTGAGGAACGGGGGTCATGGCTGGGACTACAGGCAGTCCCACCATACCAGGAACCCAGAGAAGTCCGGGTTTGGGCATCTCAGCGAGGGGGTCTGATGGCTGGGGGTGCGGGATGAAGAGCGGAATGACTGGGGGTGGGGGGCAGTGACTCTGATGGATTCAGGGAACATACGAAGGAGCTTCCTCCCACCCTTACCAGACACCAGCCCACACAGCTAAAGTTCCCACATGGTGTGAGCCTAACCCCGCTGTGGGTAAAATAACAGCAGGGGCAGGACGAGGCCACTTAAGTGTCTTGATAGGCCCAGGGGTGGACCCAAAACCTCCCCTATCCCTGTAAAATTTCAGACAAGTCTGGGTGCTTGGGTAGGTGGCAGGGAGGCCACCTGCTGGATTTTATGTGCCCCCCTCTTTCAAATCCACCAGTAGGGGAGTGTAAAATCCAGCTCAAAGAGAAAATATACTGATGATTTTTGTTATTAATTAGCTACGACGTGAGGGTGACATTTTCTTTTTACTTGTGGGCTTTGTGTTTAGATCCGCTACAAAACGATAGAATGAGAATCACTTTGCTAAGCCAGCTGTAAGGGTGCTACGTGAACGAGTTCAGCAACCTAATCTTAGCTCTTTTTAAAGACTGAGGTTACTGCCACAAAGTAGCCCATAATCCATCATGGATTTCCATTTGCAAAAAGGACATCAATGAATTAAAGATTCCACTAATACAGGAGTGGTTACTGCTCTGAAGCTGGAATTAAAGGAACTTTACTTTGTATCTGGCCTATGTTGCACCTAATTAGGTAGCACCTAATAATGGCACTATACAATCAAGTGAATCTAAAAATGCATGGCTATTCCTCAGCTTAATAATATTTTGTAAAAAATGTGTTTTTGATGAAAATGTTATAGAAGTCTCTTATTTCCTAAGGATATATCCCTTACCCAGCCCCTTCCTGCTCCATCCCCATATATAAAAGAGCAGTGGTGATAATAGCAACAGAATAGCTCTCACTAGATGTTCATCTGCTGTTCTATACAAGATAATTGTGTGCCACCAGAAGTTTGTTTAAAAATAAACAAAAGCACTGACTGATAGAAGCAAGCAAACACTTCAAGCTGAAAGCACAATTACTCCACTGTCACATTCTACTTTAATATATGTATGTGTTCTCTGTAGCAATGTCCCTGCACACAGTCTTTATTTCATATCATGGCTCCAGAAATCTTGGTAGGTTCCATCTTAATTTGCTCCAAATTTACATAACCTGCACACACCAAAATCTAATCCGATTATGAAATTGAAAATGATAATAAAAATCTTTCTGCATCCTGAATTTTTCATTAGGCCTGCCATGTTACATGACTGCACTCCATGGCATCAGTTGACAGCTTCTCTTCCTCCCACAGACTGACCTCATTTTCTAGGCAACCTAACATCTCAGCATCAAATGCATTATTCTGACTGCTGCGCTAGATGCTAATTGTGACCTTGAATGATCTTAGATTGCTGGATGTTAAGATGAAACTGATGGAGCATGCAAAATGTTTATTAACATGAGGTTGCTCCATACTAAAATTTTATAGTTTTGCCTTGATTAGGTAAGGATAAAAAAAACCAGAGAAGGTATTAACAATACATGGCTTACAGCTGGTTTGAAAACTGATTATAAAGCCCCAGATTCCATCCTGGCTACCAACGTATTCCATATGTTTATTCAGTCTCATAGTGGTTCAATTGATGTTTTAACTTCAAGGTATGAAATTAAAGATTTGACTGTGACCTTGTGAGAAACGTATGTCAAAAAAAAAAGAGAAAAATACACATCAAAACAGAGGGAGATGCATAAAACATTGGAATATGGAATCAAAGTAATAAAATAAGAAGATATACAGCTGAAAAGGGGATGAGTAACTAATTGGATAGTTCTTTCAAAGAACAGGCAGAATGATGATGAATGAATGTTCAATTTTTGTGCTGTAAAATTTGATGATTCTAAGGCCTAAATTTCTTGGGAGTCATGGAGACTCCACAGCTATCCAAAATGGCGCTAGGAACCCGGATCTGGAAGCCCTGCCTTTATTTCCAATAGATCCTATTTCTATCAGTAGGGACACAGGGGCGGGACATGACTCATACATGGGGGAAACTCTAATTCAGCAGGGCCATTTGAACTCAGTGCTAAGTTCAAACAGACCCCATTTTTTCTGGAGTGAGGTCCTTATACCATAGTGTGTAAATTATATATTGTTAGAGTAGACATAAATGTTTATAAAGGGTGGATATGGTCTGTAGAATTGTCACACTACTAAGTTATTTAAATCCTCTGCTCTTTAAATTTTTGAGGAAAAAAAACAACCTGCATGTGTCTGCAAGTTGAAAAAAACTGCTTGCAGTTTCAATTGATGTTTGTTGATATAACTTTATGGGCTATCATTACAGTATTATTGCAGCTTGACTGCTTCCACAACCTGTCATTATTACAGTGGGGGCTTGTAAGTCCACAGTTTGATTGAAAGCTTCAAGAGGTTATTAAAGGATTGGCTATGTTTGATGTGGGGTTATGAATACAAATGTTTGTTTTTATAAGGGATTAAGTACTTGAAAGGATTGAAATGTATTGAATAGGCTTTGATGAATGAAAGTGTTTCTTTTATATGAAGTCTGTAATACTTAGAACTTTATTTTACTTAATCTCAACATGGCTCCTGAGAGCTGCCCATTGTGGGTACTGGGTAAGTTGGCATGGAGGTTGTAAAGGCAAAGGGTGGGGGACATGGGTTGACATTATTTGGCACTAACATGGCATAGGGGCTATAAGAGGCTATGGAAATGAGTGGATAGACATGGGTTGGAATGGAGGGTATGAAGGACCATTGGGGTGGGTGAGGGGCAGGGGTTGTCATGAGTTGGCATGTATAGGCATGGGGAGAGGGTGGGCATGTGAGGAGGTGTAATTGGTGAGGGCTAGAGTGCCTAATATTGAACAAGACAATTGGGATGAAGTCCCAGATAACCAAGGCAGGCTTTTAAAGTAGCCCTCCTCAGAACTTGGCTGCCCTTGTGACCATCCCTGCTCTGTTGAAGTGTGGATTCAAATTAAAATGGCTGCAGGCAGAAAGACATGTCCACTGGAACAGGATGAGGGATATATACAATGTTGCAGTCCATGAAAGACAGGATTGTGCTGGACCAAGGGATCTGTCTGACAACAGCATTTTAATTGGCTCCTGACCAGGTGACCAGGTTTTGTGTGAGAGCAGGGCAGCTGAATAGCTCCTAGCCTGAAGGGAACAAAACCTAAAACCTCTTTCTCTTGTGTGTGGAAGATTCTTGCAATTCCACAATAATAGCAAGATGTTTTTTTTCCTCCTCATATCTCTATAAACTGGTCCTTCAATCTTAACTGAACAATCATAGTGAGTTTTCAGTTAACAGTCCTTGGAGGGAGAGTGGAAATGGAGTCAACCATTGCTGGCAGTCTGTGGCAGTAGTGCTGAAAAGCATTAATTTAACCTTTTTTTTTGGTGGCAGTGCTTGACTAAGGCCACATCTAGAATATGTCAGCAATGCAGGACTGACACCAGAGTGCTCAGAGGAGCCCAAGTTCCCAGAGGTGCATAAAGCATGCATTAGGCCCCTCATTCGCATAAGCCGTGGCTAATGTAAAAATGGTCCACCATCCCTGGAGCACAGGACGTTAATCCTCAAAATTGGGTTTCATGACCCATTTTATATAGTTACACAACAAAGTAAATTTTGGACCCCAGAAAATTTCAAAGCAGCGCAGCAGAAGGGTTCCTAGCAATTAAGGCATATTATTGGGCTAAATTGGGTGCAGCTTTACCTTTCAACTGATTTGGGTTGTATTTGACCTCCAGAAGCTGAATGTTAACTCGAGTTATCATTAGTGACAAATTATTCTAGTCCCTTACATAGACGTCCCTCTCCTTGAACACAGACATTCAGCAAATACATTGAATGCAAATGTAGTTTCTTTAAGTATAGGGCGGCATCGTCCCAGGTTTGCACTAAGTGCGGTAGCGCGCGTGGGAAAACGGACGTTTTACCCGATGGCCACAACGGTGGCTTGTAACACTGTCTCGTCCCAATCCTGTCTCTTTAATTGTGCATTGCCAGAAAACAGGCCGTGTCGATGGCAAGCGAACTGTCATACACCCGTCATGCCATCACCTCGTCACTTCATCACGCCGGGCACCACATTTAAAGTGCAGTCGTGTGCACACCTCTCAGTGCTTCCAGCCAAGGATTGCTGCAAAGAAGACATGGCTCTGAAAGGCAAAATGTCTGCAGCCCCCATGTTTAAGGATGCGTCCCTCGAGTGTTTTTTGGATGCAGTGGAGTGTTGCCATGATGTCCTCTACTCCAGCTTTGGCCGCAGGATGGGCAGCAGCATCATTAATCCAACATGGGAGGCAGCGCTCAGCGCCAACACACTTCAAAAGAGGACAGCGACCCTGTGTTGCAAGAGGATGAATGATCTCCTCCGTTCTGCCAGGATAAGTCACTGTTCTCATCACTCTCAACTCAGACACTCACAAACCCAACAGACATCCACAGAGATCTCACTCACTGCCATTTAAAGGGACATCACCATTCACTCTCACACACATCTTCATTAACGTCAGCCCATCCATGCCAGACATACTTGTTATCTGGCCTGGCAGGTGTCCTGCTTACAATCTCTCCATCTTTATTCATGCAGGACAAGCTGGCACACAACAAGAGGTCACAGACTGGTGGAGGAATGGGTCGCAGATGGTTGGAGGAACGCCTGAAATCAAGGTCCCTGCGGACTTTGAAAACAGAACCATTCAGCTGGCCGGCGAGGATCTGGGCCAGTCCTGTGCTGACGGTGAGGTTGGCAGTGTGGCAGTGCTCTACCAAGTGAGGATCCAGCAATGCCACATCCATCAGGCAACCATGCTGTGAGTGGTGTGCCCTCTTTCACAGGCCACTGCCATGCACTAATTATCTTCCCTTGCTTTCGCAGGTACATCTGGGAAACAGCTGACAGAGTCCACAACCCAGGGCCTCCAATCAAGCCCTGAAGAAACCTCTGAAGAGGAATCTGAAGGCACCTTCCTTGAAGTCCTGTCACAGTGCCCACCCACACCCTCCACCAGCACAGAGAGACACACCTCGGTGGGACCTAGTTTTAGAGTAGCCTCGAGATCACAATCTGGTGAGCACATCACACGGTCTGATCCACAGCAGACGGTGGCAGGGATTCCCAGGTCTCTGGCACTCGGAGGACTGCTGGAGACTAGAAATCTGTTGAGTCCAAGTCAGATGATGAGCCTATGGACTCGGTCATAGCTCAGTTGCTGGAACTGCAAAGGCAAGCTTGGGAACATCAAGAAGAGGTGTCTGCTGGACTCCTCAGATTGCAAGACATGATGGAGGAGTCCGTCAAAAATGTCAGTAATGGGTACTGTTGGCTTTGGGTGCTGTCTGATGATGAATTGCTGGAAGCTGGTAATTTTGGCATTGATGTATTTGGTAGCCTCTGAGCAGTCTTGGTCTTCTGTCGCAACACTAGACTGCTTTGCTCCATAAAGCTGTTGGTCACTCACCATGCCATATGGGGTCTGCTCTTTGTGGGCATGTCTTAAACTCTCACGCAGCTTCTTCACAACACAGCCTGTATCGCTTGCTTGACCCCATGGACCAAATTACAGTCTAAGGTAAGTAAAAACATGCAGTTCTGGTTGAAAAATTGGGGCCAACTACTAATGCTAATCCCAATGTAGCATTTTTATAGCCGCAAAATGGGGTCATCTGATACGCCGGGACAACTAATATGCCATGGTCAATGAGTATGCAGTGTTTCCAGATATAAAATCAATTCAGAGCATATCAGTTTAGCGATGGTAAATACAGCTTGTGCCAAATCTATGTAGGTATTGATCCCACTGTTAAATTCATAAGGTGGATGTTTAAAACAGGTGGTAGATCTTGAATATGTTAATTAGGGATTAACTGCCAGTTGTTGATCCCCTTTGTTAAATCTGTTCCCATTGAGTGAGGCTTCCATCAGTACTTATCTGCTCAGGATTGTTCAGCAGTCCCTGTGGCCATCAGCTACAGCTAAGTTTTAATTAACTTACAACATTTTTCAAAAAAAATCTTTCAATGGAGCCGGGAGGAGGAGGAGTGCTTCTTACTTCCCCAACCTCTACAGCCCTGTCGCTTGACCCTCCTGCCCTCACCATCTCCTGCCGCAGCAGCCCGCTCCCTTGCCAGAATTTACCTGCCCAGCAGCCTAAAAGTGTTTCCTTTATCAAACTGCCTACTAGCAGCTCACCCCAATTAATCAAATGAGGCCGAAGGACTAATTTCTACTGATCCTCTTGGAAAATGAGCCCAGCATAATTCCTACTCTATTATCTTATTCCCTGTGGCCACAGTGGATTTGCTGCTTGTTGCCTGACTTTTCAGACTTGTGCTTGGTGTATAATGATTTCTGATAACGTGCACCCAGCTACATGATATCATAAGTATCTCTACAACTGACAGTGACAAATAACTCATGAATAGCAAAGTCAAAGGTGGGTTATGGTCAGCTCACAAGTGGAGATGTGTAGCATATTATATGCCACATATCCTATTTATAAAACTTGTGGTATGTTTAAATGGGAAGAAAATGGATGTATGTTATTGTAATTTGAAAGCAGATAAAATTGCTTTATTACTTTCTAATTTTAATAGCACATTTGCAGAAATAATAATTTTGCTTTTGCTACAACTCTATGCAAATACCATAAATATAAATTACAGGTAATTATCACATTTTTATTGAGGTGGCTTGTGTAAATACTGTGGGCTATTTTCAGTACTGCAGTCATGGGGGATAATTTTCTCCTGTCGGGCAGTCTGATCGGGAGCGGGCGCAGAGCCGATCGCTGCCCGCCATTTTACGTAGGTGGGCCAATTAAGGTCCGCCCAGTGT